>NC_073631.1:113943437-114543906 GCF_029407905.1 Bubalus kerabau | reverse complement strand
AATTCTCATAGGAACATATACTGTCCACGTTTTCTTCCCAATTTTCAGCATCTCAACGCTTCTGGCTGTGTTGGGACTATATCTGGAATGATTTGTTCTGAAAAAAAAAAAAAAATCCATGAAATTCACTGGTGTATTAAAGCCTATTAGAGTCCTCTTCTTTCTCTCACTCTATCTTTGAAAAAGCTGTGCATTTGTTTTATATCAATATACTATTTCTGAGAATGAGCAAAGTCAGAGCCAAGGACTAGTTTAAAATGTATTTTCACAGACAGCAGGGAAAGCTACACAAAATACTTATCTTCTGTATCCAAGTTGAACACCTCGTATTCTCTGCTTGTGCAAACTCTTATTCAAAGCCTAATTCTGTTTCAAAATAGGATGTACATTCTGGGAACTTAGAGTTACGTTAAAGAGAAAAATATTGGAGAGAAGAAGAGAGAAAGATAGGTCTCCTTTGATACATATGCAGATAACATATGCTCTGATGCTTGACACGTTCTGCAGAAACATTGCTGACAGATTCCAAATGAGCAAGAGAGAGGAAGTCAAGAATTAACAAGCAGCTAGGAGACTCTATGGTGAATCATTATTCATACAGCAAAGGTACTTGGCTATTAAAATAAATGGCAAGATGTTTCAAAGAAGGGGAATTGTAGGCCAATTTTCTCATTTGAATGTTTCCAAACACCTACTATGAGCTGGTTCAGTGATAAGTGTCTTGGATAATCTAAAGATGAAATACTCTGTTTTGCTTTCAAGATAATAACATGGACTAGAATGGCATAGGTACTGCAGGGTGATTTCAACAAAGTGCTACGCTGAGCACAAAAGGATGGAGAGATTAACTGAAATTAACATCAGTCGGTTCTAATAATACAAGACTGATTTGGTGGACCAATAGCTTTACTGTACTATCTCACATTACTTAAAAAAGAGTCAAATATCTGCCATTAGGAATTATCCTTTGGAACTGTGCCATGCCTGTAGTTTTATTTCATTGCTCTGATTTACAGCCTAATACAAAAGCATGTATAAACCATGAGTTAAGAACTTCATGAAGAAAGGATTATGTATTAATTTCTGGTTAACCTCTTGTTTGACAGATTTAGTGAGTTAAAAATGCTCTATTTCTATATTATGGAAAAATATTTGTTCCTCATTTCAAATTAGGATATAATGCTCAATTTAGCATTCCTTCAAGATCTCACTTGAGTGAAAGTAGTGGGTCACAGGTTAAACAACTGTGACCGACCAGCAACTCGTCTCATGCAGGACCTATTTTATTTGCCATTATATTTCTGATGATTTGGCTTTGTGGTCAGGAAGGTATGTGAACCAATATGTAAAATGACATTTAGGTTACTTGTCAGGATGTAAAGAATGGTTCAATGCCATCATAACAGAAGATAACACGGTCATTGCTGTGGTTACCCAAACCCTTCTTACCCCTCTGACCAGGTCTGAAAATCTGAACTCATGTGTCTCAGTCAGAGTAGGCTGCTATCAACAGATTGAGTGCTTATAAATGATAGAAATTTTTTTCTCACAGTTCTGGACCCTGGAAATCCAAGATCAAGGTGGTAGCAGACTCAGTGTGACGGTTGCTCCCTTATTCATACACAGCTTCTTCTCCCCGTGTCCTCATGTGATGGAAGGGGTGAGGAAGCTCTCTGGAAACTTCTATTAGAATACTAATTCCATCACAAGGGCCCCACTCTTATGACCGAATCACCTCCCAAATGCACAGTGGGAATTAGGTTTCAACATATGAATCTGGGGAGACACAAGCATTCAGTCATTAGCACAATGGAAAAGTTCCATCACCATCACCTGTGCTGCTATTTGGCTGATTGTCCTTTGCCTCCTGGAGTTTCCAAGAGTCAGAAGTGCCCAGGTGCTTGGTAATCAATGGCTGCTGGGTGTGGGAGAATGAGAGTCAAGTTCTCTTATCTCTGGTGGGACAACCCCAACTCACTCCAGAGGCTCCTGGTAGAATCGGCTGTAGTCCACACATTGACCTCAAGGACTTTTGCCCAAGAGCTCCCCTTTGCTTGGTGTCTCTCTCTTTCGTGTCTTGCTTCCCTGTTTTCTCATCTATCTCTCCTTAATAAATCTCTTGCACACAAATTCTCATTTCAGCATTTGCTTCTGGGGTATGTTACCTAAGACAGTTTCATAATATGGTTGACCTTTGACCACTTCCAAAAATAATCTGAAAGAGTTACTTAAGATATTCCCCTTAAACTCATATACTTAACTTGTCTACACAAACGGTGAACTACACATTGCTTTCTATTCATAAAACCCATCCTGGCACAACCACTATGGAAAACAGCATAAAGATTCTTCAAAAAGCTAAAGATAACAGTCTTATGGACTCTGTGAGAGAGGGAAAGGGTGGGAAGATTTGGGAGAATGGCATTGAAACATGTAAAATATCATGTATGAAACGAGTTGCCAGTCCAGGTTCGATGCACGATACTGGATGCTTGGGGCTGGTGCACTGGGACAACCCAGAGGGATGGAATGGGGAGGGAGGAGGGAGGAGGGTTCGGGATGGGGAACACATGTATACCTGTGGCGGATTCATTTTGATATTTGGCAAAACTAATACAGTTATGTAAAGTCTAAAAAAAAAAAAAAAAAAAAGCTAAAGATAGAACTACCACTTAATTCACAATCCCACTTCAGGGTATATACACAAAAGAGATGAAATCACTGCCTTGAAGAGATGGCTGCCCTACCATGTTCATTGCAGCACTATTCACAATAGCTAAAATATAGAAACAGCCTAAGTTTCCATCAGTGGATGAGTAGATAAAGAAGATGCTGTGTGTGTGTATATGATATACATGAGAATATTAGTCAGCAATGAGAAGGAAAGAAATCTTGCCATTTGCAACAATATGAACAGAAGTTGAGGACAATATGCTAAGTGCAATAATGGGTCAGAGAAACACTGTATGATCTTCCTTACATGTGGAGTCTAAAAACATCTACTCATAGAAACAGAGAGTGGAATGGTGGTGGCCAGGGCTGAGAGGTGGGTGAAATGGGGAGATGTTAGTCAAAGGGTACAAACATTCACATATAACACAAATAAGTTCCGGGGATCTGATGAACAGCATGAAAGTGAAAATGAACGTCTCTCAGTCGTGTATGACTCTTTGTGACCCCATGGACTGTAGTTCATGGAATTCTCCAGGCCAGAATACTGGAGTGGGTAACCTTTCTTTTCTCCAGGGAATCTTTCCAACTCAGGGATTGAACTCTGGTCTCCCACATTGCAGGCAGATTCTTCACCAGCTGAGCCACAAGGGAACCCCAAGAATACTGGAGTGGGTATCCTATCCCTTCTCTAATGGATCTTCTCATCCCAGGAATCGAACTGGGGTCTCCTGCATTGCAGGTGGATTCTTTACCAACTGAGCTATCACGGAGTGAATTGAAGTCGCTCAGTCCTGTCTGGCTCTTTGCGACTCCATGGACTGTAGCCCACCAGGCTCCTCCATCCATGTAATTTTCTAGGCAAGAGTACTGGAGTGGGTTGCCATGAAGCCTAGTGCTATTGTTAACAATACTGTATTATATACTTGAAAGTTGGTATGAAGTAAAAATTTAATGTTCTCATCATAACAACACTAACAAAATGGTAATTATGTTAAGTGAAGGATGTGTTAACTAACCTTATTGTGGTCAACATTTCACAATATGTAATGTATCATATTATATTTTAATACACAAATGTACACAGTGTTATTATATCAGTTCAGTTCAGTTCAGTTGCTCAGTCATGTCCTACTCTTTGTGACCCCATGGACTGCTGCACGTCAGGCTTCCCTGTCCTTCTTCATGGAAGGGGAGCTTGCTCAAACTCATGTCCATTGAGTTGGTGATGCCATGCATCTCATCCTCTGCCATCCCCTTCTCCTCCCATCTTCAATCTTTCCCAGTACCAGGGTCTTTTCCAATGAGTCAGTTCTTCACATCAGGTGGCCAAAGTATTGGAGTTTCAGCTTCAACATCAGTCCTTCCAATGAACACCCAGGACTGATCTCCTTTAGGATGGACTGGTTGTATCTCCTTGCAGTCCAAGGGACTCTCAAGAGTCTTCTCCAGCACCACAGTTCAAATGCATCAATTCTTTGGTGCTCAGCTTTCTTTACAGTCCAACTCTCACATCCATACAAGACCACTGGGAAAACCATAGCCTTAACTAGATGGACCTTTGTTGGCAAAGTAATGTCTCTGCTTTTGAATATGCTATCTAGGTTGGTCACAACTTTCTTCCAAGGAGAAAGTGCCTTTTAATTTCATGGCTGCAGTCACCATCTGCAGTGATTTTGGAGCCCCAAACAATAAAGTCTCTCACTGTTTCCACTGTTTCCCCATCTATTTGTCATGAAGTGATGGGACCAGATGCCATGATCTTAGTTTTCTGAATGTTGAGTTTTAAGCCACGTTTTTCACTCTTCTCTTTCACTTTCATAAAGAGGCTCTCATTTTCATCAAGATGTAATTGTAATTATATCAATTACATCATAATAAAGCTGGAAAGAATAAAAACCTCTTGGACTGTCAGAAACTTATCCTTATAAAGTTAACAATTTATTCTTTACATAGAAAATCTCAGAGTCCACTCTATATTACCTCTTCCAGATCTCTTATAAACCTATTTAAAAAGGCTATTTCTAGCAGCAAGCCTCAGTGGCTTTGTGGGGTAGGGGTAGGGAACTGGGTATGACAGGGGTGAGGCATGGTTACATAAACGGTTTTCTCCACTTAAATATATATATATATATATATATATTTTTTTTTTTTTTACTATTTTTTGGTCTATTCTAAATGATAATATTAAAAATCACCTCTGAAATAAAAATTTAATTAAAAAAAAACCTCTTTCAAGTCTAAATAAAGGAAAGGTTGCTGCACACATTATCATCTTACAAAAAAATTTGAAAACCCTTCCTTATAACCAGAATAGAATCAGAACTGCTTTAACCTGCAGAGCAGTGTCTCACATAGGAACTAACCTAGTTAACCTATTTCTCTGACGCACAGGTGACAGTGGGACTAAAATAAACTTGAAGCCAGCTCTCTGTGGAAGGCTGGAGGAAGAGAGAATTCCCACCGCGCCTCTCCATCTACATCACCTGGTGCAGAGCGGCTCTGCAGAAACACCAGTCACAAACACACAGGACTGAGTCATGGGGCAGAGAGTCCTAAGACCATGTGAAGGATGGCCAACCTTGCACAGCATGGAGAACTGGGCTAACACAGCAATGACCTTGGGATGTGAGACCAGGGCAACTGGATGCAACTGGCTCTGATAGCCGCCCAGTGCAAAAAGAGACTGAGAGAGCCGCAAAGCACTTTAATCGTAAAGGTCTGTCTTGTCTGGATGGAAAAATCCCTGCCCACCAGCTCAGCTTTCCTTCTCTGGCCTGGATCTCCATGTTGGGCCCCTAAATATGCATCCTGATGTGTAGGGACCACAAAATTACTACTGCCCACTTTCTGCCAGAAGTCCAAGCTTAAACATAATGTAAAAACTGTCTCCATACAAAAAGTATTCTGAGGATCTGAAGAATATAATTAACAATCATGATGTCATGCATATATATTGGACCCTCTCTCAAACCATTAGCTTCACCTCTCCACAAGAACACTAATAAAAGTTCTTATTTTAGTTTCATGGCTGATGGACTGAGGCAAGATCTGCAATTCCTATCAAGGGAA
Organism: Bubalus kerabau; assembly: GCF_029407905.1. Taxonomy (NCBI): domain Eukaryota; kingdom Metazoa; phylum Chordata; class Mammalia; order Artiodactyla; family Bovidae; genus Bubalus; species Bubalus kerabau. The sequence goes on along the minus strand of NC_073631.1, from coordinate 114,538,164 downwards.
ACTTACTGGTTTTATTCCACATGTTAATAACTTGTATAATCTTTTTGAACTTAGCGTTTGATGAGAAATGGGTGTTGGAAAGAGCTTCCAAGGCCACTCAGTGGGTAAAGAATCTGCCTGCAATGTGGGAGACACAGGAGACAAGACTTCGATCCCTGGTTTGGGAAGATCCCCTGGAGTGGCATGGCAACCCACTCTAGGATTCTTGCCAAGAATTCCATGGAAAAAGGAGCCTGGCGGGCTACAGTCTATAGGGTCATGAAGAGTCAGACATGACTGAAGCAACTGAAGTACTGGCATGCAGTACTCAGACCTAGTACTGAGGTTTTGGAAAACTTGATACCTGAAAGGATGAGAATGGATGGGGTTGCCCAAGGAGGGGAAAGTTGATATTAACAGTAAACCCTCTCTCTTTCTTCTGTCTCAAAAAATGATAAAAACAAACAAACAAACTTAGATTTGTAAAGGCATGTGGGTTTCCTTTAAACTTTCTCATTTCCCTGTCAAAATGGCCCCATAAAATCAGTAGGGTAGGAAGTATACTGGTACACTTTTTCAAAAAATAAGACTCAAAGTGATGAAGTGATTTGCCTAAAGAATGCAGTTGTGACTGAAAGGAAGTCTGAACCTGGGCAGTTATTTAGATCTCATCTGCCTTTCCTGATCACTGTATTGTTCAATATCTTTGCACATTTGAAGTGGATCAATTCTCTGCAAATACTTTAACTACAATGAGAGAAGATAAAACAGCACCCTTGGAAAAGACCTTCTATGTACATACTGAATTATAAATGATCAGATATGATAACTCAATAGCCCAAATACTCAAGCAACAGATACAAATGGCTGGGACTATATATATATATATATATAAATTCTTTTCATTCATTTGTTGTTTAATTCACCAAATAATTAAACTAGTACAGATCTCCTCAAAATGAAATGGTCAGAGGCATTCCATTCACAGAGTGTAAACCCTGATATCTTCATTGGTGTCCTGTCTTTTCCTATTAAAATCCATGTTCTATAATCATTCCAGTCTCCCACCCAAATGCAAATCTGACCGTATCATCCTCTGTCTAAAAGCACTCTGGTGTTCTGTTGCCTAGTCTGACTTACTTCACCTAACATGGCAAATGTGGGTTTCTGTAATGGGCCACATTTATTCCCCAAACTGATTTCCTGAGATTCTTTGTGAGACACTGGAATGGGAGGCATGAATGATGTATTTATCATCTTTGGATTTCCAGCATTGAGGTTATGTCTAGATACATAGTGTGTGCTCATTCACTCATTTGTGTCCAACTCTTTGCAACCCCATGGACTGTATCCCACCAGGCTCCATTGTCCATGGGATTTCCCAGGCAAGAATACTGGAATGGGGTGCCATTTCCTACTCCAGGGCATCTTCATTGAACCCATATATTTTGTATCTCCAGCATTGGCAGGCATATTCCTTACCATTAGTGCCATCTGGGAAGCCCCAGATATACAGTAGGTACTCAATAAATGTCCAGAGACCTGAGGCGAGATGGGGTTAAAGTATCTCCTTTAAAATATTTTTTCCTATTTTCCTCTCAGTCTATATGAAATTTGACCTGTCCTTTTCTGTGCTATTTTCTCTTTAAAATTTCCCTCCCATTCAATTCTCTGAGAGTTCTCTAAACTCTTGGCATAAAAACCAGAATAAAGTAACTGATTAGAGCAGGGTCATTCATTTTCCCCTAGCTCTAGACCTATAAAATAGGTTGCAGTAGAAAATGAAAAGACCCTACTTTGTTTCTTTAAAGTTTCCTGAGCGAATAAGCCCAATCAATTTTCTTCTCCAGAAGTCTCAATGTAATAAAACTTGCAGAAGGAAATTGATTGGGTATTATAGCATATATTGCCCACTGAGTTCCTCAATTTTCCTCCTTTTGCCCTTATTAATCAAGCAATAAAGGGACTGCCTGGAAAGATGCGAAAAGCTGTGTCATCGGCCTCACTAATTTCATGATGGCAGAACCTGCAAAGTGTATTATAGCATCATATTTGGGGGCCACGATGATCCTCAATTTATATTTATTGAAACTAAGTGATTTATGTCCTGGTACCGTAATAATTCAAAAGAGAAAATGAATCTCAGTTTCTCTCTTCATAACTTTAAGAATTCAGGTTAAAGATTCTCTTTCTCCAAAATGATAGACTAAACCATTTCCTTGCTCATTCAGTCAGTGATCAGTACCTGACCACGTTTATATTTGGCTTCATCTGAGAACAAGAACTAGAGCTATTCATTTACCACTATAACCATCAAAAATCTTAAGTGCAAAAATTCAAACATCAAATAACACTTAAAAAAAAAAACACAACAATAACAGAAAGAACTGATTGAAGCAGTGTGTTAGTCACTCAGTCATGTCCGACTCTTTGAGACCCCATGGACTATAGCCTGCCAGGCTCCTCTGTCCGTCGAATTCTCCAAGGCAAGAATGTTGGAGTGGGTAGCCTTTCCCTTCTCCAAGGGATCTTCCTGACCCAGGGATCAAACTCAGGTCTCCTGCATTGCAGGCATATTCTTTACTGTCTGAGCCACCAGGAACTTATTTTTTTTTTAAAAAAAGCATTAAACATTATTATTTGAAAGGACATCTATTAATGTTTGCTTTCTGGACTGGGTAGAATACTGGGCCTAATGAGACAAGAGACATGGATGGTGTATCTAAAACAATGCGCTGCTTTACACAGGGCATATCATCTGCGGTGTTATTTGTATTATGACCTGAAGCATAACACACAGCAAAAATCAGGCTGAGGGTGTCAGTGAGATGCTCTTTCCACTGGATCAATGTAATCTATCACCACTATTAGAAAAAGTCATTTCAGACAGCCCCTCTCTGCTTCCCGCGAAAGCCCCCCACTATCCCATTATGTGATCTCAGAAATGATGCTGAATTATTTGATAGGGGAAGAAAAAGCTAGTGCAGTGTAATGGAAAGAATATGGGTTTTGAGATAGACTTATTTCCAGTCCCAGCTCTGCTGCTCTTCAGTGATGAGACTCTGGGCATGTTACCTAAACTCCTCAGTCTGTATCCTCACCTATAAAATACATGTCATAGTTCTTATCTCCATGTTTTTGAGAATGGTATTAAATTATATATAAGATGGAGTATGTAAAGAGCTTACTACTTTTTTACTACAATTTTACTACATAAAATTCTCAGCGAATGTGTTCTCTTCCTCACTAATGGAAAGTAGATACAAGAACATAATTAAATACGGTGGTCTGGGATAATAAGATAAAAATCATACAGCTGATGACTAATTTACTAGATTAGACAGACAGTTAATGAGGGGAATTAGCATGATCAGGGCAAGGTTAAGTGGTGCGTGTAGAGGCACAGGGTAGGGTCTCTGTGCTTGCACCTACCACTGAGGTCTCATAGTCAATTCTTGGGAGTTGTTCAACTCAAATACAGAGCAGTAACTCACATTTACATAACGCCCACAAAGTACTGGGGTGCTAGACATCGGGAAGACTGAGATGGAAGACCCAGGTCCCGCTGACACTGGGCGAGCTCAGTCTACTGGGGGTTATGTAGGTGGGAGACCCCCTCCATGATGCTCCCTAGCTTCTGTTGTCCTCTTTTTAAAAGGAAAATGTTCTCTGTGAGGGATGATATGTTAAGCTGTCCTCAATCAGGAACAAGGCATTTTTCATAAACTCACAAATTGGAACAAAACTAAAAGCCACACGCTCTATGTCCCCAACTTGAGAGAGAGGAGAAAAGGGGCCTAGAGTAGGTATGTGAACTTGTGAAGTTCATAAAACTGGTGTCTTGCAGAAAGAGGACAGGAATGTAGAAAGTCCTATCAAGCTGGTTTGGGTCTACAATTATAGGTTACTGGCTCATTGGAAACCTATGACCTTTACCCAAAAAATAATTCAGAGCATGTGCTCTGCTTTGGGGTGGCTCCTATTTGAGGGAAATGGAGGCTATTCACATTTGACATCCTGATGCAGAACCAGTTCTCCTTTCTCTTTGTTCAGTTTTCAGAGCCAAGGTGACCACTGAAGTTGGACTCCAGAGAGAGGAAGAGAGAGCAGAGGTCCCTTTGCTCCCACCGAGCTTCCTACCAACTGTGGTATCTTCTTCTTTGCTTCCTGCCCAATATAGGGCTTTAATCTGAAAAGGCAGGAAGCCACTTTGATTTTAATTTTGAAAGCATGAAGAAGACAGGATTGTCCTCTTTAAGAAACTTTAAGAATTGCATTTAAGACATCTATACTTTCTATTTTTGGTTCCTTAGAAGAAATTCCTCCAAATAAATGATTAGATTTTAATGATATCTTTGGTTTAGATTTTGGCTTCCCTGGTGGCTCAGAGATTAAAGCGTTTGCCTGCAAAGCGGGAGACTGGGTTTAATCCCTAGGTCGGGAAGATCCCCTGGAGAAGGAAATGGCAACCCACTCCAGTATTCTTGCCTGGAGAATCCCATGGACAGAGGAGCCTGGTAGGTTACAGTCCACAGGGTCACAAAGAGTCGGACACGACTGAGCGACTTCACTTTCTTGGTTTAGATTTTAGTGCCTTCATTACACATCCTTGACTGAAAATCATGCTAAAATAATCAGTTTAAAGGTTCAAAAAGATCCTTTTTTTAAACCATGGGAAAATGACTGTGTAAAAACTGAATAATGTGTAATAGCTTCCTCTTTAGATTTCTAGTAGGGAGCAGCAAACGGGGGAATGTGTGAGTCCCTTCTATCCATGCTGGAGTAGGAGAGTTTTAAAACTACTGTCCTTGTAGGGATTACAACCCAACTTCATGTTTTTCTGTTTCGTATATCCTTATCTGAGAAAAGGGAAGATAAAATGGAATAGCAATTCCTTTGATTTAATTAACCCCAATTTGAAGAGTCTGGGGTAAATGTGTTGCTTGTGCTTGTGAGACAAGGAAGAAGTGATTACTAGGGGAAAAAAAAATACTGAGATGATTTCTAAGTCATTTAATTACTTTAGTTTCTGATATTTAACCTTTTCAACAATTTTATAATAGTGGCATCTAGTTTGACAGTTTTTTGCAATACTGTCTTGAAGTTGTACTGCCTTTAAAAGGTAACAGGGATTATACTTTGAATTCTACCTTTTGAACTATGATGTTGGAAGCAGAAATTAGATTCAGTACATTTATCTAGAAGGATTAGGAATCACTATAATGCTCTAACTTACATATATTATGCATGGATCATAGGGGATTCCTATGGTGACTTTTAAGAAATAGGTTCTCTAGAGAGAGCTTGCAGAGAAGGCAATGGCACCCCACTCCGGTACTCTTGCCTGGGAAATCCCACGGACGGAGGAGGCTGGTAGGCTGCAGTCCATGGGGTCGCTAAGAGCTGGACATGACTGCCGCGACTTGGCAGCAGCAGCAGCAGCAGAGAGAGCTTGACCAAGTCAACACCTCAATAGGGATTGAACTTGGCTGCCATTTCAAGAGGTTGGGTGGACTGGTTTGCAACAGAATTTAAGGAAGCAGAACTAGGACATGAGATCGAAAAACAACCTGTACAACCAGGTGGTCATATCACTTACATGAAGTTTCTAGATTATCCTTTGAAATTAATCCATAAAGTTTATCCTTTGAAATTAATCTGTGTGGATCATAACAAACTGTGGAAAGTTCTTAAAGAGACGGGACTACCAGACCATCTTACCTGTCTCTTGAGAAACCTGTATGCGGGTCAAGAAGCAACAGTTAGAACCCTGTATGGAACAAATGACTGGTTCAAGATAAAGAAATGAATATGACAGGGCTGTTTGCTGTCACCCTGCTTGTTTAATCTATACTCTGAGCACATCATGAGAAATGCCAGGCTGGATGAGTTACAAGCTAGAATCAAGATAGGTAGGAGAAACATCAACAATCTCAGACATGTAGATGATATCACTCTAATGGCAGAAAGCCAAGAGGAACTAAAGAGCCTCTTGATGAGGGTGATGAGGGAGAGTGAAAGAGGAAATATTAAAGCTAAATATTAAAAAAAAGCCAAGATCATGGCATTTGGTCCCAGTACTTCATGGCAAATAGAAGAGGGAAGCTGGAAGTAGTGACAGATTTCCTCTCCTTGGGCTCTAAAATCATTGAGGATGGTGACTGCAGCCATGAAATCAGAAGACGATCGCTTCTTGGCAGGAAAGAAAGTGAAAGTGAACGTCGTTCAGTCGTGTCTGACTCTTCGCGACCCCATGGACTGTAACCCGCCAGGCTCCTCTGTCCATGGGATTCTCCAGGTAAGAACACTGGAGTGGGTTTCCATTTCCTTCTCCAGGGGATCTTCTTGACCCAGGGATCGAACTCTTGTCTACTGTGTCTCCTGCTTTGCAGGCAAACTCTTCACCAACTGAGCTACAAGGGAAGCCCAAAACTAGACCGTGTGTTGAAAAGCAGAGACATTACTTTGCCGATAAAGGTCCATACAGTCAAGGCCGCAGTCTTCCCAGTGGTCACATATGGTTGTGAGAGCTGGACCCTAAAGAAGACAAAATGCCAAAGAATTGATGCCTTTGAACTGTGGTGCTAGAGAAGACTCCTGAAAGTCTCTTGGACAGCAAGGAGATCAAACCAGTCAATCTTAAGGGAACTCAACCGTGAATACTCATTGGAAGGATTGATACTGAAGCTGAAGCTGGTCATCTGATGCAAACAGCCAACTTATTGGAAAAGTCCCCGATGTTGGAAACATTGAAGGCAGGAGGAGAAGAGGGCATCAGAGGATGAGATGGCTGGAGAGCATCACTGATGCAATGGACATGAAATTGGGTAAACTTTGGGAGATGGTGAGGCATAGGCAGGCCTGGCGGGCTGCAGTCCATGGGGTCACAGAGTCAGACATGAACAACAATAATTCATGCTGAGGGTTCTTATGATGCCTCTAAGACTCCACTGAAACTTGGAAAAGAAAGGCTGTACTGTATACAGGATTCCCAGGTGGCAGAGTGGTAAACAATATACCCCCAATGCAGTAGACACAAGAGATGCGGGTTTGATCCCTGGGTTGGGAAGATCTCCTGGAGTAGGAAATGGCTACCCACTCTAGTACTCTATCCTGGAGAATTCTATGGACAGAGGAGCCTGGTGGGCTACAGTCGATGGAGTCACAAAGAGTCGAACATGACTGAGCAACTGAGAACACAGACACTGTACACAGAGCTAGACAGACTTTATGAACACCAAATTGGTGTGTTCAGCCTTTGAACTAGTGCCTGCAGGCATTTAAAAAAACATATTATTTATGCAACTTAACGTTTAATGGCAGTTGAATTTTGATAGGCATCCTTGAATGCTATAAACGAGTGACTTTATGGGACTGTGGGACAGCTGGTCAGTGTGACAGCTCCGTTCTTTCCTTGCACTAATGCTTTTAAAGATCTTGAGATACATCAGGATAGCTGTGAAGAAATGAAGGAGTAGGACAAGCAGTAGATTAAATAGAAAAAAGAAAAAGAAAGAATAAGAGCATCACATAGACCAGAGAGAGAACTGAAAAAGCATTCCTGGAGGTCAGGAAAACACTTGAAAATGTAGAAAGAAATGAAGTGAGCACTGAAGACTGAATGGAGCGAGGTGAAACGGAGCAAACTGTTTACCTGCCATGAAAGGCAGCAGCGGATGAAAGATGGTTACTACTGGCAACAGCGACAGACGCAGATTGTTCCTTTTTCATGTATATTATAAGTAGAGTTTAGAAACTACAGTTCAAAAGAGAAATATAAAGTCTGTCATTCTGGGGTGAAAGAGCCTTTCAGTCTCCAGAGAGACCCCACCCCTGTCTTCAGCAATGTCCAGTAAAGATGAACTTAATGGCACTGAATGCCAATGACAAAAGCAGAGCTGAGCGTCTCCAGGCCTGATTTCCATTTTTATTAAATTCCTTCTTTGCCCCAAACCTTTGAATTTCTTTAGGCTTGTCCTTATTTCATTTCAGTCCCTGGTACTCTGAATCAGCGCTAATTTGGCTGTCTGGGTGCTATGACACACGATGTTTTTCTTCTTCCTTTGCCTGTTTTCTGATTTTAACATTCTGAAATATCTGTGCATAGGAGTTTCATCTCATTGATCAGATTTGCTTTAAAATATCTATGATTTAAATGAAAATACAGGAAAAAAACGTGAAGACACAGAGGAGAGAGGACTACCTCGGCAGGAGAGTTGACACTGAGTGTCAGCCACTCACTGACTGTGGAAAGTTTGAGAAGTAACTTCATCTCTCAAATCCTCAATTTCCTTATCAGCAAAACGAAGGTGTTCGAGTTAATAATCTTGAAGGTCCCTCCAGAGCTAACAATCTTATTTTTTGAGATAAAAATCAACATCAGTCAGTGTGATGTGAGTAAAGCAAAAAGTAGAATATCTACAGCACTATTCACAGAACTTTAGACCCAAAAGGGATTTTACTGTGTTCCTACCTCTCCCTTCAGTTCAGTTCAGTCGCTCTGTCGTATCTGACTCTTTGCGACCCCATGGACTGCAGTACGCCAGGCCTTCCTGTCCATCACCAACTCCCTGAGTTTACCCAAACTCATGTCCACGGGGTCTTGAAGAGTTGGACACGACTGAGCGACTTCACTTTCACTTTTCACTTTCATGCATTGGAGGAGGAAATGGCAACCCATTCCAGTGTTCTTGCCTGGAGAATCCCAGGGATGGGGGAGCCTGGTGGGCTACCATCTATGGGGTCACACAGAGTTGGACATGACTGAAGCGACTTAGCAGCAGCAGCAGCATGTCCATTGAGTCAGTGAAGCCATCCAACCGTCTCATTCTCTGTCATCCCCTTCTTCCGCCCTCAATCTTTCTCAGCATCAGGGTCTTTTCAAATGAGCCAGCTCTTTGCATCAGGTGGCCAAAGTATTGGAGTTTCAGCTTCAGCCTCAGTCCTTCCAATGAATGTTTAGACTGATCTCCTTCAGAATGGACTGGTTGGATCTCCTTGCAGTCCAAGGGACTCTCAAGAGTCTTCTCCAACACCACAGTTCAATAGCATCAATTCTTCGGTGCTCAGCTTTCTTTATAGTCCAACTGTCACATCCTTACATGACCACTGGAAAAACCTCTCCCTTGGGTTGACATTTGAGGAAACAGATGCCCAGAGAGATGAAATGGCCTGTGACAGAGCTACACGGTAGCAGGTTAGCAATTTAATATTCATTACATATTTGTAAATAACACTAAGAGCTTCTGGAGACTTGAATGGTTTGAGTGATCACCCAATTTCAGAAAGATCATAACTTGTCACTAGTGGATTCAAGGCACTAAGAAGGCCTGTGTTAGTCGCCATTCTCCAGAGAAGCAGAACCAACGGCACACTTAGATGTTTATTCATTATGAGGAGCTGACTTACACGGTTATGCTGAGGAATCCCACAGTCTGCCAACGGCGAGTCTGAGACCCAGCAAAGCTGGTAGTGAAATTCCAGTCTGAGCCCAAAGGCCTGGGAGTCAGAGGAGCTAAGGCCATAAATCCTCGTCCACAGGCAGGAGAAGACTGATAAACCAGCTCACGCAGGCAGGAAGGGGCCAGACACTTCCTCCCTCTGCTTTCCATTCTATTCAGGCCCTTGATGGGACTGGTGATGCCCTCCCCCACTTGGAAGGACAATCTGCTTTATGGAATTTACTGATTCAAATGCTAGTCTCATCTGAAACATCCTCACTGGGTCCTTGGGTCCCAGTCAAGTTGATACCTACAACTGACCATCATAGTCTCACATAACTGGGCCGAATAAGGTTTATAAATCTGGAAGTCAGGTTATAGAAATGCATAGAACACCAAAGAACAACAAAAGAAGAAAATAAATCTTCCCCATGTGCTTCATGGTATAATTAGATGAAGGAATGTACAAAATGCCTTCTTTATACTTAAAAAAAGGGTTTTAAGGGTCTATGTGCTTTTGAAGGAATTATCAACCACATAAATCTACTTAAAAGAAAGCCACCCTCAACAATGGTACATGCAATGTCTTGCTGTTGTAACACACTGTGGTTAATGTGAAATACAGTTAATGTAAGATCAGTAACTCCATAGACTGTAGCCCGCCACAGTCCTCTGTCCATGGAATCTCCAGGCAAGAATACTGGAGTGGGTAGCCATTCCAGTCTCTAGGGAATCTTCCTGACCCAGGCATTGAACCCAGGTCTCCCGCATTGTAGGCAGATTCTTCAGTGTCTGAGCCACCAGGGGAGCCCGTAAGATTGTTATCTCAGAAATTGGAACAAGTTACTGACACATGAAATTAGGAGTGTGGTGATCTTCTTGAAATCCAGAGTCGAGGGCAGGACCATTCTGTGTCTCTCCTTCAGTGTCTATGGGGAAAGGGCCCACTGGTGGTGTAAACTGGCCCCAATTCCTTACAGGGAAATAGCCAATTTGTTGTTGTTTAGTTGCTAAGTCGTGTCCAACTCTTCATGATGCCATGGACTATAGCCTGCCAGGCTTTTCTGCCCGTGGGATTTCCCAGGAAAGAATACTGGAATGGGTGAGAAACAACTGAAGATTGGACTCGGCAGAATATCTCTTTAAAATACCTCCGCCTTTCTCTTTATTTTCCTTGCATCTCTTTAAAATACCTCCGCCTTTCTGTTTACTTTCCTTGCATCCCATGCCTTTTGCTCTATAACTGAACAGATTTGCAGGTCAGAAAGGCATGCCCCACTCAGGACCAAGATGTCTGGCATAATTTCCAAAGTTTAGTAGTAAACTGAAGCCTTGGAGGTAGACAGTTGCCTATGAGTTTACAAACCGGTGCTTCAGAGCTCGACTGTCCCTTGGAAATCACAGAAATAAGTGGATGATTACAGTTAGAAATCTCTCGTGATCTAGTGGCTCTCTAAAAATGCACCCAGCTTAACAGAACACTCTGAGTCTTTATTTTAATGAATATCTGAGTTTCAGGCTTGATTTCCTACAGACATTTTCCTCCAGGATTCCTTGGGGCAAAGGAACAAGGAGGACATAAAATCAAAGAGAAATTGATAAGTTTTTAGATCTTAAATTAGAGGGAATTCCCTGAAGAAATGGCACAAAGTTAAGGCAAACTTTGATGAACAAGAGAGAGGAAAGCTCCTTTCGAGTCTCGTTTCCATGGGGACCAACGTCAGCCTGGAAGCACTCAGGAAAGGACCACGTACCAGGGCAAAGGGAAGCAGAAAAGGCAAGCACCACAACCTGACAATTTTCTTGATGTCAATTCTATTTAGATTAACAGACATCCAGCCATTTTTTTCCCCTACTTGGAAGTAAAGTTGACAGGGTTAAAAAAATGACTGAAAACCACAAAGCCTGAACACATGTGTTTTGATTTTGTCAACTGACTCAAAAATCAAGCATAAAGAAAACAAAATATAAAAAATGCTAAACATGACTGACTCAAGCCGAAATACATAGGCAAAAAAAAAAAATAATAATAATCCTACCATTACCACAATCACAGATTAGGTACTATTGCCCTCCGAACTTCCTAGGATTTTGTGTTAAGTTAAGAAACTTTGTCACAGGGACCTCCCTGGTGGTCCAATGGTTAAGAATCCAGCTTGCAATGCAGGGGACCTAGGTTTGATCCCTGGTGGGGAAACTAGTATCCCGCATGCCATGAGGCAACCAAGCCCGTGTGCCACAACTCCTGAGCCCTAGTTCTAGCGCCTGCATTCTGCAAGGAAAGATTCCACATGCCATGACTAAGCCCAGACACAGCCAAATAAATAAACAATACATGTTTGTGTTTTTTTTTTTAAATCATGCACAGACAAAATTATTTAAAAAGAAATATGTCTTAAATTAATTTTGTTTACTAGACAGTATCTAACCTGAGTATCGGGTAAAAGCACTGGATAAGTTCATGTTGAATTGATGTGCTAATTGACAAATTCAGGAGATCTGGCAGCTACTGAGATTTGCCATCAAAATTGAGTCACCAAGCTACACTGTCCCCCATTGGCTGTGGGCCAGGACTCAGGAGCCTCATGAGTGCCACAGACACCTTGGAGCCCAGCATTAAATTTGAGAGGATGAGCTTTGTCACCTGGCACATCCACGAATCAGAATGTCCTCTTTTTGTTTAACATGATCCCACACTTCAGGGTTATTAGCCTGCTTGGTGCTCCTCAGCACAAGAAAGGAGATTGAAATACCCTTCTTCAGCATCTGCTGCTTGCTTTCAAGAAGTTATTTTTGGAACAACTTCTCTCCCACAGATATAGTAGTAGTATTATATCTAGTTAACATGCTTACGTAGCTAATATAACACAGAGGCTTTTGTTTTCTTCTTTATTCTTAGCATACAATTGAGAATCACTAGTATTTAGGTCAGTATTTACACTGGAAGGAACATCTCTGTCATTTGATCTTTGGAAAATTGAATTCATAAAATGTGCACATCTCAGGGAGGAGTGATTAATAGAGATTGAGTATAAAGGAAAAAAAAAAAAAACCTGAAAGAAAAAGAAAGCATGGGTTAAGCTTAGGTGATGAACGTAAAGGATACAGGGGTGTCTGTCTTCATTAAAATGCGTATGGTGGGTGTGTTAGGAGGTGGGAACGTATTAATTTCAATGTGGATGACGGCAATGTAGATAGTGGGAGATTTTCAATTACATTAGCAGTAACAAGGACATGAAAATAAAATCTTGTCTGGTGAAGGAAACCTAAAGATGTGGGTGTTTCGATTACCGAGGCGGTAATGGAGTTCAGAAATAGAGGTGCGCAAGCCACAGTGTGGGTGGCGACTAGAGGAACGATGGGAAATCAAAAGATGCTTAAGCACTTCACTCTGACTTTTGCCATTATTCAGATGTGAAGTGGCTTAGACTCACTCCAGACTTTGAGCTGAACTTTCACACTCCTTGTGAGACAATTTGTGAGTTTAAGTGATGGTCTCAGTCATACTAAAATATTATTAAGTGTCAAACATTTCAATTCAGCCCTGTTGTTGCTGTTTTTATTGTTTCATGACCACTGGTATTTAGGTAAATAATGTAGAGACAGCAAGGTGTCCGTGTTTGCTTGTGCATGTGTGTATGTGAGTCACTCAGTCATGTCTGACTCTCTGCGACCCCATGGACTGTAGCCCACCGGGCTTCTCTGTCCATGGGATTTCCCAGGCAAGGATCCTGGTATGGGTTGCCATTCCCTTCTCCAGGGGAATCTTCCTGACCCAGGATCCAACCCAGGTCTCCTACATTGCAGGCAGATTCTTCACCATCTGAGCCACCAGGGGGCTGTGTATAGTAGCTAGCAAATTCACCCAGACTCTGTTATAGTCATGTAAAATTATAATGAAGAATACCAGCCAAGTTAGAACAATTTTAATTAATGTAGTAGTAGGTTTTGCTTTCTACTTGCTACAGGAATCACTATTTTCTGGAGCTGTGTCTACCAAGGAGAATGGACTCAGTAGTTACATCAAATGTGAGAGACAAGAAAGACATTCTTTGCTAAGCTTGTTTACAGTTGGGGCTATGATTCTTGGAGGTACCTAGGCACTCTGAACTGCCTTGATAAACCACCCCCCTTGAAATTTTTGTGGATGGTAGAAACATGCATTTATATTTGCAAATATGAAATAATATCCTCTTTAAATATCTTTTAATAAAAATTTTTTCTGGAGAACAATCTTAAAATATCCGCATCTCGTTATGCTCATTATTCTTTATTTCCCTTCTAAGGAAAGCTCTATATTGGGGAGTTTTTCATAGCTTTTCTTTAGAAACTCTTAAGGGAAGGTTATTAAAAATGTCTCAATGCAGTGGTGATACCACAGCTCTTGAGATAGACCCAGAGCCTTATTACTGCTGATTGGAAACTTACACATGTTTACAAGCATATACACAGAGTTGGACACGACTGAAGCGACTTAGCAGCAGTAGCAGCAGCACGTGTTATATTATGACACTATTATATTGGGCTCCAGAAGTGATGCTCTGCAGTGGGAAACAGCGTTTATATGCATAAATGGCTATGTGACTTTTTCTTAGTAATTACATTTTACAAGAACCCACAGTGGTTGTTCCAGAGGAGTTCAGTGAACAGCTCTCCTCATTCTTTATCCATCTATAAAGTACTCAGGACAGGAAATAGGAAAGCATCTTCTAGACAAAGGAAGAGTCAGTGGCACGGGTCTCGCCAAACTTGATCTCAGATTCTGCGTTTTGTCCTTGCAGAGTCGAATTATTAACTCTGAAGATGGAAATGTATTTTGTTGTGTGTATTTTTTGTATCACTTTAAAAAATACTAGTGCTCTGATTCTTATATGAAAATACAGACAATATAATGATGTTCTAGAGTCAGTAAACAGTATGCAGAATGCATATTTTCTGACATCATCAAACACTGCATCACAAGATAATTAGGATGTTAATAATCTTTTAAAAGAGCACTTCCGTTTATAAGAAGAGCCAAAGTTTTATCGATTGCCTGCATGATATGCATGCTGAATACTAAGTTGCTTCAGTTGTGTCCAACTTTTTGCGACCCTATGGACATAGCCCCCAAGGCTCCTCTGCCCATGGGATTCTCCAGGCAAGAATACTGCAGTGGGTAGCCATTCCCTTCTCCAGGGCATCTTCCCAACTCAGGGATTGAACCCATGTCTCTTAGGTCCCCTGCATTGGCAGGTGGGCTCTTTACCACTAGCACCACCTGGGAAGCAAGGTGTGTGCTCATGCAAATTACCATGAAAGTTGGAGTTTGATGATTATCTGTGTAGTTTTTTTTTTTTTATTACTCACATACGAAAACTATCTGAGACAGTTACTTCCTGGTTAATACAACTGTCCTTAAATGGTCAAAGTGAAATAAGTTAATCTGGCTAGGCACATTTAATTACAGCTATTCATGTTGATATTAGCATTCATAAACCAGGCACTGAACAGGCTAAATGTATTCCAAGATGACCACACATTTATTCTTGGAGCTTACCATTCAGCTAAGGAACACATAGGTAAACAGTGTATTGTAATAAAGTGCATCTGGTACTGTTATAGAAATATGAATGAATTCAGAGAGACCAAAGAGAATTATGCTGCTGGTGTTATCTTTCATTAAGATTCGATATAAAAACTTCTTCATCCATAATATGAAGGTGTATTGTAACATGAAATCTCTGCAGTGAGACCCTGGGGTTGCTTCCAGGATAAACATTCTGTGATTTGATACTAATTTAGGTTTCAGAGAAGATCATTGTATGTTCTAAATGGAAAAAAAAATAAAATTCCAAGGGGCAGCATTAGCAATGGAGTCAAGATACAGATTTGCCATTTCGATTTGACTTTTCTCCCATGAATGTAGTTTCTGGATCCAGGAAATGGGATATTACTTAACTCAAAGTCAATTTCGAAAACACAGGCGAAATTAGGGAGGATGCTGCCAGTAAATCAAGCCACCCTATGCCACTTTTCTGCTATGGTTAAATATTAGTGATGGAGATTTCATATCTGGTGATACTACACTAGCCACATTCATCCCCTGGATACTGCTCAGTAGTAAAAAGGAAGCACTGTTGATACAGGCAACAACTTTCACAAACCTTATAGGGAATTATGATGAATGAAAACACTGATCTCTAAAGGATACACACTGCATGCTTCCATAGATATAATATTTGTGAAACATGGCCACAGAAGTGGAGAACACATTGGTGGTTTCTGTGAGTTGAGATGAAGAGAGTGGGTATGGCTCAAAGTAAGAAGAGTTAAGGAGTAGAAAGATATAACATGTTACTTGGAGCACATGGGAGCCTTGTTGTGATGGTACAATTAAGAATCTTGATTATGGCGGTGAAACAAAGCTACACAATTGATAAAACTGTGCGCACACACACACAGGGTCCTCTGTAACTGGTGAAATCTGAATAAACTCTATGATTTGCACTATTATCAAAACAACAACAACAAAAAATCTAAAACCTACCTTTTGCTTGTGTGCGTTCTAAGTCACTTCATTAGTGTCAGACTCTTTGCAACCCCATGGACTGTAGCCTCCCAGGTTCCTCTCTCCATGGGATTCTCCAGGCAAGAATACTGGAGTGGGTTGCCATGCTCTCCTCCAGGGGATCTTCTCAACCCACAGATTGAACCCACGTCTCCTGTGTCTCCTGCATTGCAGGTGGATTCTTCACTGCTGAACTACCAGCGGAGCACCTTGTTTTGCTTAATTCACTCAAAAAACTTCAGAAAGAAAATTATGCCTCATAATTGAACAGCCAGCATCCTAAGTGTACTTCCCTCTGTCTGGCTTCCCAAAGTCATGGTTGTAGCTTCCTGCTCTGTCTTTCCTCTTAACTCAAACCAAATAAAATGAAAAGCAAATAACCACACAAACAACCCCCTAGCCCTTTCTTGATATCTATAACTTCACTTCCCCTTGCTACTCCAAAGTACACATCCTTTTCCTCTCCATGGTCACACCACTCTCCACATTATCTCTTTATTACCTAGATAACTTCAGCCTATTTTGGATTATTTTAACTGCCTCTTCATCTATCATAAGCAGCAGTACAAAAAAACTGCAGAACTTGAATAAGCAAAAAAACTTCTTTGGGGAAAGAGGAGGATTTGCATATTGACAGAGTCATAGGTTGCCCTTTTCATTATCAAATGATGGTAGTAAGTCTATCTTATTATGAATATTAAACAAGATAGCGTATATGAAGCAATTAGTGCTTGCCTATTGAGTAGGCACTCAATAAATGGTAGCAGCTAGTAACTGGAAGCAAGCGGCACACGAAAGACAGTGGTATTAGAGTTCTGCAATTTAATAATCCACAAACTAATATTCATTAAGCATCTAATAATACTCTTAGTACTTTGTCAGTACTATGAAATAACCAAAGAAAAAATGCATACAGCATAAATGAGAACATGAAAAAGCAATGTCATTAGACATTAGGAAAATTATAAAACCATAATATGATACCACACCTATAAGCAGCCTAAGAGTCTGGCAACTGGTTCTCATCCACTGCTATTACAAATGCAAAATCCAATAGCCTCTATGGAAAAGTCTGGAAGTTTCTCAGAAAGGTCAACATTCATTTACTATACAACTCCACTTCTAGGCATTTATCCAAGTAAAATGAAAACTACGTTCAAACAAAAATTTGTATGAGAATATTTATAGCCGCTTTATTGTCCCACATTGGAAATTACCCAAACATTCCCAAACATTACCCAAACAACTGGTAAATGCATAAATAGACGGACATGTCCATACAATGGAGTACTACTCAGAAACACGAAGGAATGTACTGCTGCTGCTGCTGCTGCTAAGTCGCTTCAGTAGTGTCCGACTCTGTGCGACCCAATGGACAGCAGCCTACCAGGCTCCCCCGTCCCTGGGATTCTCCAGGCAAGAACACTGGAGTGGGTCGCCATTTCCTTCTCCAAGGAAGGTACTACTGATACACAAAGCATGAATGGACTGCAAACACATTATGCTCAGTAAAAAATCTACACACAAAAGTCTACATATGGTGTGATTCCATACAAGCAAAACTCTTGAGACAGGAAACAGATAACTGGTCATCAAGGTCTGCAGGTAGGAGGGGGGTTGACTGCAAAAGGTCAAGAGGGAAGTATTTGGGACAATGGAACTGTTTACCTTGACTGCATGGCAGTTACACAATTGTAGGCATTTGTCAAAACTCAAAGAAATGTACACTAAGAAGGGTGAATTTTATCTTATGCAACTTTGGCCTCAATCTAAAAAAAAAAAACAAAACAGAAAAAAAAAGAATTGTAGCCTAAAATTTAAGGACACAGATTTTGCCACTGTCCAATGTGAGAGATGAGACTAACATCTAACTAATTATAATTCTCATCTAACACATGAGAATTACATGTGCTTATGTACAATTTGTTGCTGAATGATAAGGTTTCAGCATAGGTAAACTTTTCCCTCGTGGCTCAGACATAAAGCATCTGCCTGCAGTGCAGGAGACCCGGTTCGATCCCTGGGTTGGGAAGATCCCCTGGAGAAGGAAATGGCAACCCACTCCAGTACTCTTGCCTGGAAAATCCCATGGACAGAGGATCCTGGTAGGCTACAGTCCATGGGGTCACAAAGAGTTGGAATTGACTGAGTGACTTCACTTTCTTTCTTTCTATAGGTATGAAGAAGAAGTGAAGAGAAGTCGCTCAGTCATGCCCAACTCTTTGCGACCCCATGGACTGTAGCCTACCAGGTTCCTCTGTCCATGGGATTTTCCAGGCAACAGTCCTGGAGTGGATTGCCATTATATATTGAATTTAAAGAGGTCACCAATTTATGTGGGAAGAGAAAAGACTGGGTTTCAGTGTCAAACATCAGAAGGATGGGAAGACCCTGGTTGGGTAGAGAGGACTGAAAGGGCATTTTTGCCTGAAGAAATGTGAGTAAAAACATGGGGCAGGAATGAGGAGTCCTAGCTGGCTGGAGCAGAGATGATGGTACTGATAGTAATTGAGAAATTGATTTGATAAAGATGATGGAGCTAGAATGCAGAGGGTCTTAAATTTTAAATACAGCCCATGATAGGATTAAAGTTTTTTCATAATACAACTGTAGTAAGTTCTTGAATGAGAGCTGTAAAAAGCCGCAGGAATCAGTGATTGTTCTGGAAGTAGCATTCTCTGTAGAAGGAGAGAAGTGATGGTCTGTCACAACAGGAAAGGGCAATCAGTGTGTTATTTACGCTGCAGACTTCGATTCCTTTGTGGCTTGTGAATTGACATCTTAGCTGATTGTCTTGATAATAGATACCTTGCATTAAAAATGTACACCCATGGCTGATTCATGTCAATGTATGGCAAAAACCACTACAATATTGTAAAGTAATTAGCCTCCAATTAAAATAATTAAATTAATGTATATAAAAAAAGGAATCTTTGAATGTTTAGCAGAAGGAGAGCACAGCTGCCTCCAGCAGTGTGTTTCTTTAGCTTCTGGGCACGAGGCATCTTCTATAGGAATGGCTGCTCAGGCGGCGGCTTTCTTTTATGCCGTAGGGACCATAGCTGACTGGATTTCCACATGCTCAAGTCATTCCTGATCTCGTAAATAAGGAACAGTTGCAAATCCTACATAACAGTACTATTCCACTTCAGAGTTCAAATACATCCTGACCCCTATGTGAAGTCATTGAGAGAGGGCATCCATTGCTACCCTGGAAGCTTCAGAGTAAGTTTCAAAGTGAAAGTCGCTCAGTCGTGTTGTGACCTCACTGACTATACAGTCCATGGAATTCTCCAGACCAGAATACTGGAGTGCGTAGCCTATCCCTTCTCCAGTGGATCTTGCTGACCCTGGAATCGAACTGGGAGTACAATCCTAAGTCCTTGCTTTGGTCATTGTGCTCATGAATGCCTCAGCTCTCTCATCTGTGGTTTGAACTGAGTCTTTATTTATCAAGACACTATAATAATATTGGGGTTTCCCTGGTAGCTCAGATGGTAAAAAAAAATCTGCATGCAATGCGGGATACCTGGGTTCAATCCCTGGGTTGGGAAGATCCTCTGGAGGATGGCATGGTAGCCCACTCCAGTATTCTTGTCTAGAGAATCGCCATGGGCAGAGGAGCCTGGCAGGCTGCAGTCCATGGGGTCTCAAAGAGTTGGACATGACTGAGCGACTATGCCGGAGAAGGCAATGGCACCCCACTCCAGTACTCTTGCCTGGAAAATCCCATGGATGGAGGAGCCAGGTAGGCTGCAGTCCATGGGGTCACTAGAGTTGGACACGACTGAGCGACTTCACTTTCACTTTTCTTTCATGCATTGGAGAAGGAAATGGCAACCCACTCCAGTGTTCTTGCCTGGAGGATCCCAGGGACGGGGAAGCCTGGTGGGCTGTCATCTATGGGGTCACACAGAGTCGGACACGACTGAAGCGACTTAGCAGCAGCAGTAGAGTGACTATGCATAGCACATAGAGAACCTGCCTGCCAGTGCAGGAGACGTAGAGACATGGGTTCAATCTCTGGGTCAGGAAGATCCCTTGGAGGAGAGCACAGCAACCCACTCCAGTATTCTTGCCTGGAAAATCTTATGGACAGAGGAGCCAGGCGGGCTATAGTCCACAGGGTCACAGAGAGTCAGACATGAATGAACTGACTTAGCACACACACATAGTAACCTGACGAAATCTCAAGAACTTGGATACCTTTTTAAAATTAGCATACAGTCCCAGAGAATATATTCATTGTGTTGTTGCTGTTTAGTTGCTAAGTCATATTCAACTCTTAGTGACCTCATGGACTATAGCCCTCCAGACTCCTCTGTCCATGGGATTCCCGACACATGAATATTGGAGTTGGTTGCTATTTCCTCCTCCAGGAGATCTTTCTGACCCAGGGATGAGACTTGCATCTCCTATGTTGGTAGGCAGATTCTTTACCAGTGGGCCACCAGGAAAGTCCTAGAGTATTTATCACCTATTGTAAAATTCTTAGAATCCTTACAGGGATGAGAGTCTTGAGTGCATGTTAGGTGAGCATTTAAATACCCCATAGCTATTCCAAGTACAGATGTCAAGATCAACATGCTAAGAATGTTGATATTGAAGTAGGTATATCCCTGAAAGTCTTCTAGAAATCTCTCTCTCTCTTTTTTTTTTTTTTTTTTTTTTTTAAGAAATCTCTTAACGAATCCTGGGATGTGCTGTGTGAGGAGAGAATGTCAAATGTCTTGCTGAGTAGCAAATAGATGAACCGGGCAAACAGCTACAAGTAACAATGAGGTTAATATCAAACGCCCTTCATCTGAGAGTCCTAGAGGTGTTTGCAAATGGCATAACATTAATTTGAACATCACTCCAGAGAAGCATCAAATTAATTTCCATTTCAGAAATGGAACCCCTGAGAAAGAAGCATGTCCATGATCACAATTAAACCTACTTCTTAGCCTAGTTAAGGCTAGTTCCTTTCAGCCATCTGCTCTGAGAGCTAATTTTAGGCCCTGGAGTAAAAGAGAGAGAACACGGGAAGATGTCAAAATGGAAAACAAACCATTTTCATTCAACATTTTAGGGTTATTTAGGTATGAAGTCAAATAATACAGGGTTACAGTTCTCAAGGCGTTCACATTATATTTGGAGTAGAACAACATTTAGGGGACAGTACAGCAAGTGCTAGGATAGAAATATGATTGAATATGATGCAAATACACAAAAACCCAAACAGCACATTAAAAAGCAGAGATATCATTTTGCCAACAAATATCTATATAGTCAAAGCTATGGTTTTTCCAGGAGTCATGTGTGGATGTGAGAGTTGGACTATAAAGAAGGCTGGGCATTGAAGAATTGATGCTTTCAAATTGTGGGCTGGAGAAGACACTGGAGAGTCCCTTGGACAGCAAGGAGATAAAACCAGTCAATCCTAATCAGGAAATCAACCCTGAATATTCACTGGAAGGTCTGATGCTGAAGCTGAAGCTCCAATACTTTGGCCACCTGAGGCAAAGAGCTGACTCATTGGAAAAGACCTGATGCTGGAAAAGATTGAGTGCAGGAGGAGAAGGGGAAAACAGAAAATGAGATGGTTGGACGGCATCATCAACTCAATGGTCATGAGTTTGACCAAACTCTGGGAGATAGTGAAGGACAAGGAAGCCAGGCGTGCTGCAGTCTATGGGGTTGCAGAGAGTTGGACAAGGCTTAGTTACTGAACAACAACAACAGCATGGGAAGAAAAGGATCAAAATCAGAGAAAAATTCACAAAGGAAGTGATACTTAAGCCAAACTCTGAAGGCTTGGAGGAGTTATCCTTAAGCAGAAAGCAAGGAGAAGGATTCTATACAAAACAAACAGCACAGACAAAGCGTGAAGCATTGTAATTGCCAGTCGCTGGAATACGAGTTTGTGTAGTGGTGTTGCAGGGGTAATGCCAGGGGGAAGCAGCCATAAATTAGCATGCGACATAGGTGCTAAACTAAGGAGCTTAAAATGTGTACCAAATGCTAGCTGAGGGAATAGTTCAACGGCCAGTGCACATATTCACAGAAGACCCGCAGCTCCATCAACATCCTGATACCAACAAAGAGTTGTAAACGTAATTTACAGGAACTTGAATAGGCAGAAACAATACCTCCTTACAAACTTTTATTTACGATTCATGCTTTATAAGATGCCAGTTGGTTATGTTGCCCAGGAGGAAAAGAAAACAAAGTTGGAGCACAACTAGCTCAGCTCTGGCATGGAGTCAGGCCAAAGGAGAGATCCAACAGGCATGGTATGATCAAGAGAAGAGAGGAGATTGCAAAGTAAACACAAATAGGACTCATGATAAGTTGGACCAGTCAGTCAGTTCAGTCTCTCCGTTGTGTCTGACTCTTTGCGACCACATGAACTGCAGCACGCCAGGCCTCCCTGTCCATCACCAACTCCTGGAGTCCACCCAAACTCATGTCCATTGAGTCGGTGAGGCCATCCAGCCATCTCATCCTCTGTTGTCCCCTTCTCCTCTTGCCCCCAATCCCTCCCAGCATCAGGTTCTCTTCCAATGAGTCAGCTCTTCACATGAGGTGGCCAAAGTATTGGAGTTTCAGCTTCAGCGTCAGTCCTTCCAATGAACACCCAGGACTGATCTCCTTTAGGATGGACTGGTTGGATCTCCTTGCAGTCCAAGGGACTCTCAAGAGTCTTTTCCAACACCACAGTTCAAAAGCATCAATTCTTCGGTGCTCAGCTTTCTTCACAGTCCAACTCTCACACCCATACATAACCACTGGAAAAACCATAGCCTTGACTAGATGGACCTTTGTTGGCAAAGTAATATCTCTGCTTTTCAATATGCTATCTAGGTTGGTCATAACTTTCCTTCAAAGGAAAGGTCATAACTTTCCTTCAAAGTAAGCGTCTTTTAATATAAGGGGTTAAAAAAAATGAGTGACTGAAATTTTGATTCTAAGTCACTAGGCTTTATAAGTTCTTCAGTGATTTGTAAAGACAATAAAATAAAATAAGAAAGAATATTTAGGTGGTAAAAACGAATCCATAAATATTTTCAGTTTAAAATGACAATGACTTCAAGTCAAAGTGTTCTAGTACCCAGTGCTGCTTATCTCTGGACATTATCTACTTTCCAGGGACTCTAATCTTGAGCTTAAGGCTTCTCAATATGTATCACAGTCCAGGGGAACAGTGTTTACAGAAAATTGCTAGAAAGTTAGGTGGTATAGGCTTTCTTCTGGACACTGGTATCCACCTTGCTAGTCAGGTTTTTCTCCCATGTTTTGGCTGCTGTGAAGCTCAAAGCTAAACTTATAGAGAGCATATACAATTTCGCAAAATATATTTTGAATACAAAGAGATGGGAATACCAGACCACCTGACCTGCCTCTTGAGAAACCTGTATGCAGGTCAGGAAGCAACAGTTAGAACTGGACATGGAACAAAAGACTGGTTCCAAATAGGAAAAGGAGTACGTCAAGGCTGTATATTGTCACCCTGCTTGTTTAACTTACATGCAGAGTATATCATGAGAAATGCCGGGCTGGATGAAGGACAAGCTGGAATCAAGATTGCCAGGAGAAATATCAATAACCTCAGATAAGCAGATGACACCACCCTTATGGCAGAAAGTGAAGAAGAACTAAAGAGCCTCTTGATGAAAGTGAAAGAGGAGAGTGAAAAAGTTGGCTTAAAGCTCAATATTCAGAAAACTAAGATCATAGCATCCAGTCTCATCACTTCATGGCAAATAGACAGGGAAATAGTGGAAACACTGGCTGACTTTATTTTTTTGGGCTCCAAAATCACTGCAGATGGTGATTGTACCCATGTAATTAAAAGATGCTTGCTCCTTGGAAGGAAAATTATGATCAACCTAGACAGCATATTCAAAAGCAGAGAGACATTACTTTGCCAACAAAGGTCTGTTTAGGCAAGGCTATGGTTTTTCCAGTAGTCATGTATGGATGTGAGAGCTGGACTATAAAGAAAGCTGAGCGCCGAAGAATTGATGCTTTTGGATTGTGGTGTTGGAGAAGACTCTTGAGAGTCCATTGGACTGCAAGGAGATCCAACCAGTCCATCCTAAAGGAGATCATTCTGGGTGTTCATTGGAAGGACTGATGTTGAAGCTGAAACTCCAAAACATCCAATGCAGAGATGACTCATTTGAAAAGACCCTGATGCTGGGAAAGATTGAGGGCAGGAGGAGAAGGGGACGACAGAGGATGAGATGGTTGGATGGGATCACTGACTCAATGGACATGAGTTTGAGTGGACTCCCGGGAGTTGGTGATGGACAGGGAGGCCTGGCGTGCTGCAGTTCATGGGGTCGCAAAGAGTCGGACATGAACTGAACTGAACTGAACACATGTGAAAATGCCTTTCAGTAAATGCCCAGGGCCCTCTAGTTGGCTATTAAAATCATAAACAAGAAATAAAATTCTAGGGGCTCCTCACTTTCTCCTTTTTCCTGCCAGTATTTTACAAGTAATAAGGAGATGACTGCTCTGAAATTCACTTCTGCTAGAGAGTGCTGCTCAAATGCTCAGTTGTGTCTGAGTCTTTGCAACCTCATGGACTGTAGCCCTCAGGATCCTCTTTCCATTGGATTTTTCCAGGAAGAATACTGAAATTGGGTGCCATTTCCTTTTCCAGGGGGTCTTCCTGACCCAGGGATTGAACCCATGTCTCTTATGTCTCTTGCACTGGCAGGTGGGTTTTTTACTGCTAGCTTTACCTGAAGAGACCAATATATAAAGCTAGGTGACAGTCACCTGCCTTAGTTGTCAGTTTTTGGAGAGCCATAATTATCATGATCTGGGCATTAGGAAAGCGATTTTTCCTCTTGTGATGGGAAAGAGGATTGCAATGAGGTCGATGTACGAACAAGCAGTAAAGAAGGCTGCTCTCCAGAACAAAGCTGTACTGGCCAGATTGGGCTAGTCAGCAGAACTGAAGAGGACGAACTTGCTCTGTGGTTGAAGTGTGATCCTGTCCAAGAGAATGAATGATTCCTGACAGGGCCTATACTGTGGACTTTAAGAGAAATCCTCAGAGGAAAAAGAAAAGAGCCAAAGAAGATGATATGGAGTGCTTGGTTTTATCGCTATCAGCAGGCCTGGATACATAGTTTGCCAGCAAAGTACAAGATGAAAATGTAGGACAGCTGTCCAAAAATTGTTAAGAATTTCAAGACAATGACAGAAGAACATTAGAACAAGCCTGGGGCCAAGTCACACCGTGCTTGGGTCCCTTTGTGACTGCCCAGGTCATATGTCCACGAGGTTGGCCCCGGTTATGGACTCAGAAGGTAACTAGAAGAAATACAAAGTGATATCCTTTAAAAAAGAATGAAATAATACCATTTGCAGCAACATGGATGGACCTCGAGATTGTTATACTGAGTGAAATAAGTCAGACAGAGAAAGACACATATAGTATGACATCCCTTATATTCAGAACCACAAAAAATAATGATACAAATGAACTTATTTACAAAACAGAAACAGACTCACAGACTTAGAGAACAAATTCACAGTTGCTGGGGGCCGAGGAAAGGATGAAGGGAATGGATACTTAGGGAGTTTGGGATCGACATGTGTGCACTGCGATATTTAATGTGGATAACCAACATAGACCCACTGCATAGCACAGGGAACTCTGCTCAATGTTATGTGGCAGCCTGGATGGGCATGGAGTTTGGGGGAGAAAGGTTATATGTATATGCATGGCTGAGTCCCTTTGCCCCTTTGCTGTCCACCTGAAGCTATATTATGTTGTTAATTCTTATATATTGTTAATTGGCTATATTCCAATATAAAAGTTAAAAAAAGGAAATATGAGATGCTTTTTCCTCAGATCATCGATTAACACCTCAACTGCAAACCTGGGAAGGTTCACTCCTACTGCTTTGATCTTAGCTGCTTATGCCCTTTGGGGTCTGGGGAGGGAAGGCTGCCAGTGAATGCAGTGGCTACAAAAATCTCCATTCATCCCAACTTCTCACCAGCATACTTTTAACTCTTTTAACACCACCATTATATTTTTAACTATTTCCTTCCCAGGTTGAAAGACACATTGGACATAGCTTACGCGACACATCAAGACTTTTGGTTTAGAACTGGGTTTGTTGTCATGACAGATCGAGAAGAGCTCAGGCACTTCTCATCAGGAATTGTCATGGGATCAAGACTTGCTTTGCTAGAACTGCATATCAACACTTGATAATACCATAAAGTGGCATTTGATGCAACTCTCCATCAAATTGCTACAATTATGGTACCTGCAGACTCAGAGCTTTTAGAGTTGGACTGAAGAAGGGATATCACCTCCCCAGAGGAATTTAGCTGGAAATGAAACACTGAATCTACTGAATCAGAACAGTGCTGAGGGAAGCAGGGAGGTGTGGCAGGATTATTTGGAAAGAAGAAGAAGAAAAAAAATTCCCAAGGTGATCTGATGGTCTCCTGGTTAAGACTTATGTTCTATCTCAAATCCTCCTATGCTCCTCCCAGATGACAGAGTGGGACACAGACGTGGGTAGTAACAAGCTCACATTCACACAGGTAGTTAGAGAAAGCAGAATCCAAAACCCAGGTATATAATATGTCCTGAACTGAGCTTTTTGCATGCATCAGAGCTTTCAAACTGCTTCCATATTTATTAGTTCAAGGGAAAATATAACAAACAGAAGACAATTTAGATGTTCACAGTAATGAAACAACATTTGTTATAGTGTTAATTCTGGGTTATATACGTAAATGAATTAATGAAAGTATGCTACAAATGCTGGGCTCTGAATGCTGAAGCTGCAGCTCCAATACTCTGGATACCTAATGTGAAGAGCCAATTAATTAGAAAAGAACCTGATGCTGGGAAAGATTGAAAGCAAAAGGAAAAGGCAATGAGAGAGGATGAGATGGTTGGATAGCATCACTGACTCAATGGGCATGAGTTTGA
Organism: Bubalus kerabau; assembly: GCF_029407905.1. NCBI lineage: Eukaryota > Metazoa > Chordata > Mammalia > Artiodactyla > Bovidae > Bubalus > Bubalus kerabau. Next base: position 114,511,238 of record NC_073631.1, on the reverse strand, counting down.
GTAAACTCTGGGAGACAGTGAAGGACAGGGAAGCCTGGTGTGCTGCAATTCATGGGGTCACAAAGAGTCAGACATGACTGAGTGATTGAAAAACAGCAAAGTCTCTGATTATCTTAGTTGGAGGGCCAAGTGATTTTAGATATAACATACAGAATATATTTAAGACATATAAGAAAATGATCAATGCCTCACGACCAAAATAAAGTTTCTTGAAATGTGTTTGGTGTATAACTTAATATACCATGTTTGTTTAGTTGAGAAACATAGAATCTTGTTAATGAAAAGTCTATGTGTTTGTAATTAAAAGGCAGAATTAGTATATAATCTCTGATTCTGTTAAAAGAATTAAAATGGTCTCAAAAAAGAAGCCCACTGGAGTACAGATTAATGAGAATTGCTTAAAAAAAAAAACTATAAAAAATTTCCAACCTGAATTTTGTAGTACTCTGGATATGTAATTTAATAAAAATGTATCTTATGGGCAGGTTACTTAGTGAATTGCTAAAAAACTGAAATACCTTCCAGCTGATAATTTATTTTCATGACTTTTTACAGGCTGTATTCCCATACTCACTAAGTCACATGATAAATTAATATTACAGTAAAAGAAGCCGATTTTGCTGCAGTTACAATTATTAACTAAAGGCAGCACTTGACAGATCCCTTCACCCAGAAACATGTAATGGAAGAGTGCATTTTCCTCACAAACAAACCTCATTTATACTTTACACAAGGGTCATTTTTCCATGAAGGCAAAGAAAGAAAAATTTTCAGCTACAATGGTCCAACATCCAAAACATCTAAGCTTCAGTGGAAAGAGCCTGACATCTCGAAAGACCTCACTAACAAAACAAAAGCACATCTCTGAAGAATTAAATGCATGAATGAGAGATGCTCCATGAAGAACACTTTATAGCAATTCAGAGATTTTTTTTTAACAGTTAAATTATTTCCCTACATGAAGTTCCCAGGGGAATATGGTGAACTAAATGCCATCCATCCTCTGAGCTTCAGATTTCAGAGCATACATTAAGACCCTGCAGTGCCTCTCCTTCCACAATTAGTCCACGACAGGAAGCCAGTTGGCAGCACCATTCTGGGACAAAAAGGAGATCTGTTGGGCCAGATGATGAGTAATAATTATAAGTAAACATGTTAAAGGATAGTAGGAGTTTAGGGACCACTCTTGTTTCGATCAATTTCTCTCAAGCAGAACACTGAACACAGGTTTCACACTGTTCCTATTTCAGCTTCTCATTTTGAGGCTGGCACTTTGTCCAAGACAGAACAGGGGGAACAATTGAGTCCCCTCATAAAACACCAGTAAGTTTCCAAGTTTCCATTGCTTTACTTCTGCTTTCCTTTCTTCCTTCCGATCTTCCCTCAATTAAACACTAATACAATGACTCACTTCTTTAATCATTTAGGCATATGCCTTGTGACTTTTAAAGTTCTTGCCCTCCGAGAATAAATGTGGAAGTTGGTGAGAATTAGTCCTGGGATGAATCTGAAGTGTACAGGTGTAAAATTCAGTTGAGTAAAGAAAAATAGCTGTAACCATGAGGGTAACGGATTGGTATGGTAATATCTCTCGCATCTTCTTGTAGGAACTGGACTTCAATGTGAATGGTCCTTCCTGGAGTAGCACAATGGTGGCCCTAGGTTATATTGATATTTTGCTAGATTTTAGTAATTTACAGTTATCTCTGGGTAGGTTGTGAGAAGGCAATGGCACCCGACTCCAGTACTCTTGCCTGGAAAATCCCATGGACAGGGGACCCTGGTAGGCTGCAGTCCATGGGGTCGGGAAGAGTTGGACATGACTGAGCAACTTCACTTTCACTTTTCACTGTCATGCATTGGAGAAGGAAATGGCAACCCACTCCAGTGTTCTTGCCTGGAGAATCCCAGGGACGGGGGAGCCTGGTGGGCTGCCATCTATGGGGTCACACAGAGTCGGACACGACTGAAGCGACTTAGCAGCAGCAGTAGCTGGGTAGGTTTCTAAACAGGACTTCCCAGGGATAGCTAGTGGTAAAAAACAAAAACAAAAACACCCGCCTGCCAATGTAGGAGATATAAGAGATGTGGGTTCGATCCTGGGGTCAGGATATTCCCCTGGAGGAAGGCATGACAACCCACTCCAGTATTCTTGCCTGGAGAATCCCATGGACAGAGGAGCCTGGTGGGCTACAGTCCACGGGTTGCAAAGAGTTGAACACAACTGAAGCGACTTAGCATGCACACAAGCAGGTTTCTAAACCATTCTAACCTGTGATGGATTTTACCATCATATTCTTACTGATACATTATCTACGCTATACATCAACATTTACTTTTTGATACAACTAGAGAATTGAAAGAAACACGTCTTTGAAGGGAAAAACTTCAGCCTACTTAGGACTAGAGATGATTCACACCATTAACAACACAGAGTGAGAAGCAAAGAAAAGTTGTAAATAAAGCAGGAAAATAATGAAGTCCCCAGTTTGTGTCAGAACTTGAAAAGCCATTAAGAAAGAGTGGGTGAATGAACCTCGAAAATATTATAAGCGAAAAAAGCTAACACAAAAAATCTCATATTGTATCACTCCACACATATGAAATATTCAGCATAGGTAAATCCATAGACATGGAGTGTGGATTGGTGGTTGCCAGGAGCTGGGGGAGGTAGTCATGAGGAGTAAGAGCTCAGTGGGTATGGGGCGATAAACACCTTTTGTTTTTATTCAGTTGCTAAGATGAAATTAAAAGACTTTTACTCCTTGGAAGGAAAGTTATGACCAACCTAGATAGCATATTCAAAAGCAGAGACATTACTTTGTCAACAAAGGTCCATCTAGTCAAGGCTATGGTTTTTCCAGTGGTTATGTATGGATGTGAGAGTTGGACTGTGAAGAAAGCTGAGCAGCGAAGAATTGATGCTTTTGAACTGTGGTGTTGGAGAAGACTCTTGAGAGTCCCTTGGACTGCAAGGAGATCCAACCAGTCCATTCTGAAGGAGATCAGCCCTGGGATTTCTTTGGAAGGAATGATGCTAAAGCTGAAACTCCAGTACTTTGGCCACCTCATGCAAAGAGTTGACTCATTGGAAAAGACTCTGATGCTGGTTGGGACTGGGGGCAGGAGGAGAAGGGAACGACAGAGGATGAGACGGCTGGATGGCATCAACGACTTGATGGACATGAGTCTGAGTGAACTCCGGGAGTTGGTGATGGACGGGGAGGCCTGGCATGTTGCAATTCATGGGGTCGCAAGGAGTCAGACACAACTGAGTGACTGAACTGAACTGAAAGTTGTGTTTGGCTCTTTGAGACCTCACAGACCGCAACACCCCAGGCTTCCCTGCCCTTCACTTTCTCCTGGAGTTTGCTCTATGTCCATTGAGTGAGTGAAGCTATCTAACCATCTTATCCTCTGCTGACTCCTCTTTTTGCTTTCAATCTTTCCCAGCATCAGGGTCTTTTCTAATGAGTCAACTGTTTGCATCAGGTGGCCAAAGTATTGAAGCTTCAGCTTCAGCATCAGTCCTTCCAATGAATATTCAGGGTGGATTTCCTTTAAAATTGACTGGTTTGATCTCCCTGCTGTCCAAGGGACTCTCAAGAATCTTCTCCAGCACCACAATTTGAAGGCATCAGTTCGTCCATGCTCAGACTTTTTTATGGTCCAACTCTCACGTCTGTACATGACTACTGGAAAAAACACAGCTTTGACTAGACGGACCTTTGTTGGCAAAGTCTGATTTTGGGGGGATAAAAATGTTTTGGAATTGCAAAGAGCTTCCTGTTGCACAATATTATGAATGCACTAAATGCCACTGAACTGTTCTCATGAAAATGTCTAATTTTGCCATGAAAATTTCACCTTGATAAAAAAAAGTTCTAAAAAAATCAAAGGAAAACTTTTTGTAGTTTTTCTGTAACATTAAAGTTATTCTAAGAAAGTATGTACTTTTTAAAAACAGAATTAGTGGGAAAGAGACATGAACTTTGACTCTTATTTGTTTTAAGGTACTATGGAAAACACTCCAAGTAACTTTTCATTTTCTTTATCAAGTTACAGCTTTTAAAATTAAGTTATAAGCAATTATTAAGGCCACTAGCCCTTCTCCTCTCACACGTGTTAAAGTTTATAATAGAGTCAAAGTTATCAGTCAAAGTTACCTTGCTTTCACTTGATTGGTTATCATTTGCTTATAATCTCTGGGATCTGCTTTCTGTCTAGAAAGAGCTTCCTTGCTCCATCATTTGTTAAGTTTGTCATTATTGATTATTCTTTTCTCCTAAGGTATTAATTCTTCTTATTAATTCCTCTTTTCTAATTATACAGGCTAGTATCTCTGATGATATGTGATAATGTGCATCAATGACATGAGATTGGTTTTATAGGGAGCTATGTAGTCAAGTGTGACAGTGAGCTGCGAAATTTATGGATAAATGGAGAAGGTATTAAAAAACCCAGCACATGCACTAATTTTCTCATTTTTAATAGAAATCTGGTATTGGTGGTTTAGTCACTAAGTCATGTTCACCTCTTGTGACCCTATGGATTATAGCCTTCCAGGCTCCTTTGTCCATGGGATTTCCAGGGCAAAAATACTGGAGTGGGTTGCCATTTTCTTCTCCAGGGAATCTTTCCAACCCAGGGATTGAACGTGTGCCTCCAGCATTGCACTCAGATTCTTCACCACTGAGCTATCAGGGAAGCCCTGGTATTGGACACTGTCTAAAAACAATCAATTAAAGATGTTTAAGTATGTTATGTAATGGTGTGAAGGTGGTGGTTGTTGGAGCTCAACTCTCCCTTCATCTCCAAACTGGCTCACAAGAGATAATGTTAACTATTCAGGAAATTTGTGAACTGGTTGTTAAAGCTATTAACAAAAATAAAATTACATAAATTTATAATTATAAAACCAATGTGTTGGACAGTCAAAGATCATATATAATTTTTTAATTTTTATACTATATTTTGCTATTACCTATGCTCTTAAGGCTGTTTATGTTATTGCAACTGCAGAAGAGAATTTCTAATAATGGTAGCTGCTTCCTATCTCTTCTACATTCTGTAAGAATAGATTGGCAGCTTGAAATCAGCCAAGGTAGGAGTAATATCATTATGGAAATTGACAAATGCTACAAACCAGGGTTTGACTTACAGCTTTTTTGACTGTCAAACTTATGAAAGTAATAAAATGTTAATCATGCAGACTTAACTCATGTGTTGTGTCTGTACTTTGAATAGAACAAAACATTCATAAAGCATTTTTCCAGATTTTGAACACTATCATCTAATTTATTGAATAATTCTCTCAAATCAAAGACAAATGAGAGCTGTCCTGACATTCACCTCCCTTTATTGTTTTCCCTTTCTTTTATATATTTTCACAAAATATATAAGGGGACAACAGAGGACAAGATGATTGGATGGTATCACCGACTCAATGGACAAGAGTTTGAGTAGTCTCCAGGAGACGGTGAAGGACAGGGAAGCCTGGCATGCTGCATTCCATGGGGTCATTAACAGTCAGACATGACTGAGTGACTGAACAATAACAAATAAAATATCAACCAACATGCATGTTGGAACTACATTCAGAGAGCCAGTTGGCATCTCTGAAAAACTGAATTGACAATAGAAAAACTGAATTGACAATATAACCACTAGAAAAACTGAATTGACAATATAACCAAAATATCGAGGCAAAGGGGAAAGAAACAGAGTAAGCAATAATTACCTTACAAAGACAAAATATCAATTATGAAAATTATACTGCAAGTACAATTTAATTTCCTTATCTTCCATAGGAAAGAGTCTATTGATATGGTTTAAGGTTAATACAACTTAAACATGATTAATTATGTTATTAAAATGTATAGTGGTAACCAGTAGAAAAATTAAGATGTTTTGAAAACAACTGCAGTTTATCGAAAGAAAAACATATCTGACTCTCTGTGACCCCATGGACTGTAGCCCGCCAGGCTCCTCTGTCCATTGAATTCTTTAGGCAAGAATACTAGAGTGGGTTGCCATTCTCCAAGGAATCTTCCTGACTCAGGGATCGAACCCAGGTCTCCTATATTGCAGGTGGATTCTTTACTGCCTGAGACATCAGAGAAGCCCATTTATACATATTCAAACCTACATATTCAAAAGGGCCTCTCCTGATTCCCAGGGTTGCCTTCTACCCCAACAGCCCAGGTTCCATTCTATTTCCTTGCTCTATGTTCTCATATTGTTCTATTATTTTCTTTTATGAAAGGTTTAAAATAATTAGTTGTATAATCACATGATAAACTCTTATTGTTTGATGAATCAACAGTTTTCAACAGGTATGACCTCTTGACAAACACCAGGCATGATGTCTGAGACACAGTTCCTTGTTCAATACTGATGAGTGACCTTTCAGAAGTATAGGGAAGTCTACATCCAAATGCAGTAAATTAAAGGGAATCCGCTAAGGTTTAAAGATGTGCAAAAGGATTAATGTATTCTACTTAGGAGAAAGCTTCATTAAAAAAAGTGGCATCTGAGTTGAATCCTGGAAAATTAGGCATTTTGGGCTATATGGAAGAAAGTCATTTTGGAGAAAAGAAATTGCCAACAGAAATAGAGAGGTTAGTGAAGTAGAATCTAAAAGGACTTGATGCAAAAGAACTTATTTACAAAAGAGACTCAGAGACTTAGAGAACAAATTTATGGTTGCTGTTGGCAGGGAAGGATGGGAGGATGTTAGGGAATTTGGGGTGGACATGTACACAGTGCTATATTTAGAATAGATAACCAACAAGGTCCTACTGTATATCACAGAGAACTCTGCTCAGTGGTATGTGGCAGCCTGGAGAGGAGAGAATTTGGGGGAGAATGGATACATGCATATGTATGGCTGAGTCCCTTTACTGTCCACCTGAAACTATCATGACATTGTTAACTGGCTATACTTCAATACAAGGGAAAAAAAAAAAAGAATTGGACTTGGGCTTCCCTGGTGACTTGGGCAGGAAAGAATCTTTCTGCAATACAGGAGACCCAGGTTAGATCCCTAGGTTTGACCTACTTCAGTATTTTTAACTGGAGAATTCCATGGAAAGAGGAGCCTGGAGGGCTATAGTCCCTAGGGTCTCAAAGAGTCGGACACAGCTGAACAACTAACACTTTCACTTTAATGAAGTAGGGTCCACACCCTGGAGATGATTGTAGACTGTACTAAGGATATGGAATTCATCTGGTAAGCTGTGAGAAAGCAGTGAGATCAGATTTTTTTTTTATATTATTCATATAGTAAGAATATTTACCATGAGATGTGCCCTCTCACGGACTTAAGTGCACACTGTAGTACTGCTAACCGTAGGCATGATGTTGTGTAGCATACCTCTAAGTCACCTTGCACGCCTGAAGCTTTACACCTATTTACGCCACTCCCCCATTCTTCCTCCTCCCACGGCTAGAAGCCACCATTCTACTTTCTGCTTCTGTGAGTTTGTCTACTTTAGATGTCGCATATAAATAGGATCACGCAGGATGTGCCCTTCTATGACTGACTTATCTCACTCAACATTCCTCATGATTCATCCATGTTGTTGCATATGTATGAGAGGATTTCCTTGTTTTTGAAGACTGAGTAATATTCCATTATATGTATATACCAGGTTTTCTTTGTCTATTCATCTACTGATAGACATTCAGATTGCTTTCATACCTTAGTCACTGGGATAAAATGCTGCAATAAACTGTGCATTCTTCATATCTGTTAGAATAGCTATTACTTATTTCAAAAGATAAATGTTGGTGAGGATATGGAGAAACTGCATACTTCTGCACTGTGAGTGGGAATATAAGGTGGTATGGCTATTAAAGAAAATAATATGGAGGTTCCTAAAAAATTAAAAATAGAATTAGCAAATGATCTAGCAGTTCCACTTCTGAGTATTCACTGAAAAGAACTGAGAAGAGTTTCTTAGTTGAATCTCTGGAGACAGTGAGGAAGCAGGAGAGGCAGGATGGCTGGAGGGTGAATATGGTGAGACATTCTCTGATTACACGGACCTACACTTTAGCTCCCAGTGCCAAGTGGTCCAGAGAGAGGAAAACGTGGCATCATTGCATCAGTCATCAGGTTCTCTGAGCACATCTTTTGGTTTAAGGGGAAAACCCAGCTTCTCCTCTTATTGTCTTCTCTTGAAATTCATTCTTTCCAAGAAAATCCACTTATTCAAATCCTGGTTCCTTTATGAAAACTTATTTCCTTCAATAATCTTATCCAACTTTAAACACATGAATTCTATAAACACAGGAATTTCATAAAGTCATACTTCATTATGTGTGTCTATGACCTCTTAGATTTTCACACCTTCAGAATTAAAGTGTACTTTTAATTTATTTTGTAGTCACTCACAGTACACAGTAAGATGTTTAGCACAGAGTAGATTTTTTGCTAAATGTTTTTGATCACCATTTATAATAACATTGAAATATGAGGATTAAAATAAGTTACTACAGAGGAGCAGAAAGAAACAGGAGAGAGGTGTGAAAAGTAAAGCATGGAAGATAAAAAGACAACAGGATCCTTCCCTTAATTATATTAGAGGTTGCTGCTACTAAGTCGCTTCAGTCATGTCCGACTCTGTGCGACCCCATGGACCGCAGCCCACCAAGCTTCCCTGTCCCTGGGATTCTCCAGGCAAAAACACTGGAGTGGGTTGCCGTTTCCTTCTCCAATGCGTGAAAGTGAAAAGTGAAAGTGAAGTCGCTCAGTCGTGTCCGACTCTAGTGATCCCATGGACTGCAGCCCACCAGGCCCCTCCATCCATGGGATTTTCTAGGCAAAAGTACTGGAGTGGGGTGCCATTGCCTTCTCCAATATTAGAGGTAGATCAAAGCAATAAAGAATAAAAACTGCTTTATATTATAAAATAATAAAATGAATATCCTTTAAATAATAAAAAAAGAGTATCCATTAAAACTTGAGGAATGACAGCCTCTTTGATTCAAATTCTGGCTTTCCCCCAAAGGTAGAATAAGATTCAGAAACTTGGAACTATATAGCTTATAACTGAAAATTTGGTTAAACAAGGGGATAATTATTTCCTACAACACTCCTAATACTGTGAATTTTCAGTGATTATTTGATGCTATTTTGTTGTTTAAGAAAATCAATAAAACCTCAACATATTAATATGTTTATGATAGGGAATTCAAGAGTATTGTTTGGGTGAGTGAGTGAGTGAAAGTTGCTCAGTCGTGTCCGACTCTTTCCAACTCCATGGACTATACAGCCCATGGAATTCTCCAGGCCAGAATACTGGAGTGGGTAGTCTTTCCCTTCTCCAGGGGATATTCCCAACCCAGGGATTGAACCCAGGTCTCCTACATTGCAAGTGGATTCTTTAGCAGCTGAGCCACAAAGGAAGCCCAAGAATACTGGAGTGGGTAGCCTATCCCTTCTCCAGGGGATCTTCCCGACCCAATAATCAAATTGGGTTCTCCTGCATTGCAGGCAAATTCTTCACCAACTGAGCTATCAGGGAAGCCCTATTGTTTGGGTAAAGCTTGGTAACTCAGATATTTATAATAATCATCACAATTGCCATAACTGTGCTAAAGCAACTATTAGAACATAGAGCCATTCACAAAATTCTTAGGAGATTGCCTCCTGTTTAATTTGCCCTCTTGCCTGAAACTGAAGATCACCACAGCAGCTCCCTGTCAGAGCAGAGTTCTCTGTCATTTCCCAAAGATTCACACCTTTATCTGGAGATACGCTTATTGGTAACTTCAACCTGTCTCTTTTAGGCTAATATTTTTGTCTCCTTCTCTTTGACTCCTATCCATAGGGGAAAAACTATGTTAAAAGAGAAACTGTTGCCAGGCAAACAGAATTGAAGAAGCACAGGAAAATGAACAGTTATAGCTTGTGACCTGATAAATGGGCTAGGAACTGCACTCTGACTCAGGGACAGGGGGCGGTATGAGCTGCAAGGCTGTCATGGGGGTGAGAGAGGTTGGGATGGTGATGTGCAGTTGGCATGATGTCTTCCATTAAATAAACTAATCTACTCATTTATGTGCTTTTAGGGCTTTTGATGTCTGTTTTTTCCTTTTTTTTTTTTTTTCAGTTTTGTTTTTTAAAATTTGATCTCCCTTTTGGGCTACAGACACTTTATTCCTTAACCACTGGTCTCTCCTCTATAATTCTCATCCTTTAACTATCTCTGGCAACATCTACTGATAAAAACTGCCTCCCAGGAATTTTCCTAGGACACATGGTAAACAGATATTTATAAAGGCAAAAATCTTAAAAGGGAGAGAGATACTCAAGGAATATGTTGGGGAGGGATCACACAGCCCCCCTCCCCGTGACACTGAACACATTCTTCCTTCAGTGAAATATAGCTTCTATCAGCGTGAACTATGTGCAGAGCTTTTATACTCACTAACATTTCCTTGCATAGGAATGTTCTCCTTGCAAAATGAGGCAGAGCACAAATGGATGAGAATTACTCTCAATGGAGAATGGAAAATGCTCTGTTGTACTATAATGTACAAATTCAGATCTTTTCTTTTAAACATGAGATTTATCCTGGGGAAGAGGAGCTCAAGTGTTAGCCATGTCCAACTCTTTTGTGACCCCAAGAATTGTAGCCCTCTAGGTTCCTCTGTCCATGGGATTCTCCAGATAATACTGGAGTGGGTAGACATTCCCCTCTCCAGGGCATCTTCCTGACCCAGGGATCAAACTCGGGTCTCCTGCATTGCAGGCAGGTTCTTTACTGTCTGAGCCACCAGGAAAACCCCCCGACCACCTTTGAGCTCTCTCTAGTCCTCATGCCCTCTCTTCCTTCCTGTTCCATACTTAGTCACTGCATTCATTTACTTGTATATTAATACAACTCCCTTGCTCCTCTCATGTGTTGTATACAGTTGCACAATCTCCAAACAATGGTTGACTTACTCATTCTGCCTATGCCAAATATGACTCTATAAACATGAAGAATGGTCTTACACGACCATTGACCATAACATGAAGAAGGGTCTTAGTTTAATTTCAGGAACACCATACTCATGTGAGCCGCCACTCTTGCCACCTGGTAATCCTACCATACATATCGAGTCCATTTATTCTCTTCTCTTCTTGATGCCTATTGCATTCTCAAGCCTTTGCACATTCTCATCTTAGCTTCTTATTTCATTGAGAAAATAAAAGGAATCAGAAGAAATATTCCAAAGCTTTCATCACAATATCCTTTAACCAACCTGCAAGTGAGCCTGTAGACTCTGCCTCCTCTCCTCTCCCTAGATCAATTGTCCTTGCTTCTGTATAAGGCAGTGCATCCACTGAACACTGTATTTCATAATTTCTTGCACAGTCAAGGTCAATTATCCAGAAGTTCTTCTTTCTTTCTCATACATAATTTTTCTCTTTACTGATTTATTCCAATAGTAGCCTATTTCATCCAATTTTAAAAATCACAGAACTTTTAAAAATTTATTCCACTTCTAGCTATTGTCCCTTTCCCCTGCTTTCCCATTAAGTAAAATTTCATTGCATGCAATTATTCTCCTATAGTCTTACAGTTTCATTGCATAACTCCAACAGAAATAGCCATTCTCTTTCCAGGACAATCTACTCTCCTGGTATTCCTCCTACTTCACTTGGTTAAAGTCTTATCTTTTTTTCTCATCTCTACAAACTATAAATCGTGAAGAACCCAGGGCTCAGTCTTCAAACATCTCCCTTTCTCTGTGTCTATAACTCTCTTGGTGATTCTTTTGGACACATGGATTCACATACAAATGCCACACTAACAACACTCAAGTATGTGTCTCTAGTCTGGAGTTCTTAGAAATCCAGAGAGATATGCAGTTATCTACTCAGCATCCCTACTTGGATTTTGAGTCTCAAACTTAGTGAGTCCAAATCTAAATTTCTGATATTTTGCCTCACACCTTCTTTTCCTACATTTTTCTGTAAATAGCCATCCCATACTTGCTCAAGTCAAATGTCTTGAAGTTATCCTCAACTCAGTCTTTCTCTCACCTTTCATATCTAAACTATACAACAAGCCAATTGGCTCAAATATCAGAATACATACAGAATCTTACAAGTTCTCACCACATATATCACAATTATCTAGATCCCAAACACCATCATCCCAATATTTGCAGCTCAAAAGTCTCCTAACTGATATCCCCACAGATTCTCTTACTTGTCTATAACAGCTAAAAATGTTACTCTTTATTTACTTGTAAGAAGTTATCTTTGAAAAGTATAAAATTGGATTAATCTGCTCAAGTGCTCCCAATTTTTCCTTTCACATAAATCAAAGCCAGTCTCCTTATAACTATACACAACAGTGAATAAGCCGGCCTACAGCCCTCCTAGTAATTCAGCTTCTCCTTCTGGTTCACTGGGCAAAGCCCACAATGAACTCCTTACTCTTTTCCATCTGTGTTCCAGTGGCAGGACTCTCATATCTCCTGCTCTCAGGGCTTAGAGCAAATTTCCACTAGGGATCTATGTATTCTGCCCTCTCATCTCTTTCAGATCTTTGTTGAAACTCTTAACACTCCAAATCAAATCCTGTACTCACTATTCCTCTTTCTTACTTCATTTATTTTTTGCAGCAATATTACCATCTATCAGGCAATATAATTTCTGTATCTATGTATGCATTTGTTTGTTTTCCCAGTCGTTTTGTTGCCTCCCTTTGTAGAATATAAGCTTCATAGGGTTTGTTCATTGCTGTATTTGATATGCAGAGAACATACCTGACACAGAGTAAGGTATGAAAACTCATCGAATGACTGAAAGACCAGTGTGAAGTTCAGCATTATTATCTGAAACATAGTTTGCTTATGATTAATAATGAGCACTTGGAAAGATACAGAATGAGTACATGCTTCCAAATCTCTCAAATGTTTTAGAATTACATTTTCAAAGAAAGTCAAGTTCATTCTACTTCTCTTGGAAACTCTTTCAAAAATAAAAATGGAGCCTTAAAAAAAAAAAAGAATGTGGCAAGAATCATCACTCTGCAATATAAAAATGATTTTTCAGCAAGGCATTAGAATTTGAAGAATATTCCTCAGATCGGTTTCCCTTATGCAGGTGGTAAAACAGAACAAAACAACAGTCTCTGTCTTCAAATTCGGGAATGCTAATTTGTGGTATTCAAACAGTTCTGTTTTAAAGCATATGGCAAATAGACCCAGGGGAGAATTTGTTCACTGCTGTGTTTGCTTTTATAGTTTTAAACACCGTGGTTTTATGCAAGAGGAAATAGATTTTTGTGATGGCAATGACAGGTGAAATAAGATGTGAAAAAATGATATTTTAGATTCTCATATGTCAACAGTATAAAATGAGCCGTATTTCAAAGACGTCTTCTATCCAATTCATACTGCTGGTTGTGTTTTTAAAAGCTACATGAAAAGGAAACAATCTACCCACACATAAAAAACCCAGAATTCTTAATAAGTAATAGACAATCAAGGTGAATTAACATGGTACTTATTCAAAAGCTTAGTATAAGTGCTTAACTTGTAAATTATGACATCAGATCAGATCAGATCAGTCGCTCAGTCGTGTCCGACTCTTTGCGACCCCATGAATCGCAGCACGCCAGGCCTCCCTGTTCATCACCAACTCCCGGAGTTCACTGAGACTCAGCTCCCACTAATAGCTAACTAACCTATATTTTTTTCTTTTGTCAAAAATAAGTATGGTAAGCTCTCATTTTAACATTGCTGTTTCATAAATAATAAAATATTTTGTTTAATAGAAAGTTAGGTTATATATATTTCTATTGCTGATTTCTTAAAACTTAGGATAGTGCATGATGCAATTAAGACTACAATTTTCCTGAACACGTCTAACATGCAGAAAGTAATTCAGGATAATGTAGTCTCTTGGGGGCCATCAATGGTCATGCTATTAGAACTTGCAAAAGTAATAGCATAATCTTAGAAAACAAGTGCCTAATGTGTAATAACACATTAATTATCCACATTAACTTTCCATTAATAAGTTGTGAAGTATGTGGTCAAAAAATGAATACATATATATACACATACACACACACAGATACATGTATTATGTTTGCCAATACTAAAGAATCCTTATTGGATCAAATTTGCATGGTTGACTTTTATAGGGAACTGAAAGTCAAGACACAAAAGAGTGTTTATATTTTAAAATGACACTTCTATGATAGTGTAAAGTTCCTTTTGGGAACTTTAATAATTTTAAGATAAGAAATAGTTCTTTTCAATGTGTTTAAAATCCATGGCAATCAACCATACTGAGAATCTCTAGGTGAAGTGTCAGGAAGCATTTAAGAGGAGGCTTCCTGTGTGCTGTTTTGGATCTGTCAGGAATTCTCCGTTCCTTATTAATTCCTGAATATTCAGAAATTAAGAGGAGAGGCAAGCCTCTCCCAGGGGCTGAGGAATCCAGGCATTTCCTTCATTAGTTTTCTATATGGTGATAAATACTCTTTTCCTTTTTATGAACCATATGGTAAAAATTATTTACAACTCTCTCTCCCTTCAATATGGATCGCCTATGTTTTGTCAGTCTGGAATTTTAATCTTTATCTTTGTTGAGAATAACTACAGTATATATGCCCACACCATGTTGATTAAAACACCTTTGCTTCATTAGAGCTTTGGTCCCCGTGTCTTGCTTTCTCTCTCTCTCTTTCTCTCTCTCAGGCTATTTCTTTGGAGTGCAGAGGTCCTCTGAGTTCACTTTCCTGCCCGGGCTTCAACATGAAACCTGCTTTGGCTCAGCTGTTCTGGCCCAAATCATGAAATGCGGAGTACTCAGGGTATTGATGAATGGGTCAGTGGCTCAATTTGTTCACAAAAGATGTTTTATAGAAAAAAAAAAAAAAAGACCCTCTCGAGAAGGCATTCTGCGCCTTCACCCCATCAAGAGGGCGCCTGAGGCCTTCATGAACAGAGCAAGCCCTGTGCAGGGGCTATATTGGCTTTCTGTGTAAACCAAGGAATATCAGCCTCTTTCTCACTCCTTTACTTCCTTATCGGTCAACTCTGGACCACCAGGTTCCGGTCCATTAAAGGACCTCAACAGTGAAGCAGGAGTGAAAGTTAAACCCTAACACATTAAAAACATATATGCTGATAAACCTCATTAGGGGTTCACAGCAACTCTTGGAACGTTATATTCCAAAATGGAAAACTTGGTGGGTCTTTTAGAAAACAACCTGATTTGCTAAAAAATTTTATCTGTTACTTTTCCCTTAAAGATGTGGTAGTTGAAATAGGATGATCTTATCACTGCTTTACTCACATTTAGGATATAAGAATAATATAACATACAGAATAAAAACAGTTTTAAATTTTTCTCAAAAATTTCAAATCTGCATGATCTCACCAATGCCTAGAGAAATTAAAGAATGAAAAAATATACTCTTAAACCATTTGTGTCTTTTAAAATTTGAATCTGAGTTACTCTGTTAAGTTACTACCAAGTACTAGCTATGAACAAAGCAAACAGATGTGATGGAATTCCAGCTGAGTTATTTAAAATCCTAAAAGATGATACTGTTAAAGTGCTGATAAAGTGCTGCACTCAATATGCCAGCAAATTTGAAAAACTCAAGTGGCCACAGGACTGGAAAAGGTCAGTTTTCATTCCAATCCCAAAGAAAGGCAATGCCAAAGAATGTTCAAAGTACTGTACAATTGCACTCATTTCACATGCTAGCAAAAAGTAATACTCAAAATTCCCCAACGTAGGGTTCACCAGTATGTGAACTGAGAACTTTCAGATATCCAAGCTGGATTTAGAAAACGCAGAGGAACTAGAGATCAAATTACCAAGATCCGCTGGATCTTAGAAAAAGAAAGAGAATTTCATAAAAATCTCTACTTCAGCTTCATTAAGCTAAAGCCTTTGACTATGTGGATCACAACAAACTGAAAAATTCTTGAAGAGTCGGGAATACCAGACGACCTTGCCTGCCTCCTGAGAAATCTCTATGCAGGTCAAGAAGAAATAGATCCAGAACATGGAACAACAGACTGGTTCCAAATAGGAAAAGGAGTACGTCAAGGCTGTATATTGTCACCCTGTTTATTTAACTTATATGCAGAGTACATCATAAGAAATGCCAGGCTGGAAGAAGCAGAAGGTGGAATCAAGATTGCTGAGAGAAATATCAATAACCTCAGACACGCAGATGACATCACCCTTATGGCAGAAAGTGAAGAGGAACTTAAGAGCTACATGAAAGTGAAAGCGAAAGAGGAGAGTGAAAAAGCTGGCTTAAAACTCAATGTTTATAAAACTAAGATCTTGGCATCTGGACCCATCACTTCAAGGCAAATAGAAGGGAAACAATGGAAACAGTGACAGACTTTATTTTCTTGGGCTCCAAAAATCACTGCAGATGGTGACTGCAGCCATGAAATTAAAAGATACCTACTCCTTGGGGAAAAAAGCTATGACAAATCTAGACAGCATATTAAAAAGCAGAGACATTACTTTTCCACCAAAGTCTGTATAGTCAAAGCTATGGTTTTTCCAGTAGTCATGTATGGATGTAAGAGTTGGGCCAAAGAGAAAGATGAGCACCAAAGAATTGATGCTTTTGAACTGTGGTGTTGGAGAAGACTCTTGAGAGTCCCCTGGACTGCAAGGAGATCCAATCAGTCAATCCTAAAGGAAATGAGTTCTGAATATTCATTGGAAGGACTGATGCTGAAGCTGAAATTCTATTACTTTGGCCACCTGATGTAAAGAACTGACTCACTAGAAAAGACCCTGATGCTGGGAAAGATTGAAGGCAGGAGGAGAAGGGGACAACAGAGGATGAGATGGTTGGATGGCATCACTGACTCGAAGGACATGAGTTTAAGCAAACTCCAGGAGTTGATGATGGACAGGGAGACCTGGAGTGCTATAGTCCATGGGGTCACAAAGAGTCAGACACGACTGAGTGACTGAAGTGAACTACTATGTTAAAATGCTGTCAATACTAAATGAATGCCTACTAAACATATGGATTTTGGCAGTCATGAAGAACAAGAAAGAAGTGAAAAGAAGCCCCATTCACTGTTCTGTTCAGGGTAAGGGATAGTGGGGGACTATGTACGATTATTGTGCTAATTGAATGTTCAAAAGAAGCTTGAATGTGTACACAGAAAGTGGGAATTGATCCTTTTTTAAAAAAACTTATTTATTTTAATTGGAGGCTAATTACAATACTGTAGTGGGTTTTGCCATACATTGACAAGAATCAGCCATGGGTATACATGTGTTCCCCATCCTGAACCCCCCTCCCACCTCCCTCCCCATCCCATCCCTCAAGGTCATTCCAGTGCACCAGCCCCGAACATCCTGTCTCACGCATTAGACCTGGACTGGGATCTGTTTCACATATGATATTATACATGTTTCAATGCCATTCTCCCAAATCATCCCACCACTGCCTTCTCCCATGGAGTCCAAAAGTCTATTCTTTACATCTGTTTCTCATCTGCTGTCTCGCATATAGGGTCATTGTTACCATCTTTCTAAATTCCATATATATGTGTTAATATACTGTATTGGTGTTTTTATTTCTGACTTACTTCACTCTGTATAATAGGCTCCAGTTTTATCCACCTCATTAGAATTGATTCAAATGCATTCTTTTAACAGCTGAGTAATATTCCGTTGTGTATATGTACCACAACTTTCTTATTCATTCATCTGCTGATCAGAGAAGGCAATGGCACCCCACTCCAGTACTCTTGCCTGGAAAATCCATGGATGGAGGAGCCTGGTAGGCTGCAGTCCATGGGGTCGCTAAGAGTCGGACACGACTGAGCGACCTCACTTTCACTTTTCAGTTTCATGCATTGGAGAAGGAAATGGCAACCCACTCCAGTGTTCTTGCCTGGAGAATCCCAGGGACGGGGGAGCCTGGTGGGCTGCCGTCTATGGGGTCGCACAGAGTCGGACACGACTGAAGCGACTTAGCAGCAGTAGCAGCATCTGCTGATGGACATCTAGGCTGCTTCCATATCCTAACTGGAATTGATCCTTTTTAAAATTTCCATGTATATGCCTGATTTATTTCTCAGGCATCCTTTATGCTTCTCAAGTCCTTATCCATTTGTTTAAATTACTCTGAAAACACTGGAAAGAGAAAATATTGACAAGGTAATTGCTACTATTGTTACCAGTGTCTTCATATATGAAAAAAGACAAAATTAAACTAAGTTTAATGAAATACTGATGAACATAAGGAAAATCAGAAAAAAAGTAGCCCTATGTGGAAGAGTTGATGGGGTCATAATTCTATTGTGTGCTATAAAACCACAGATACTCTCCTTGGATATTTCTTCGTTGAATTTTGTTTACATACATACTTCAGTCAGTATACCCATATAAAGACCACAGGACCTGAATCGTAAAACTTTCAGTTTCCCCTTTCTCACTACTAATTATGAATCGGAGTCTGCATATCTCAAATTTCATAATTTTACCTGTTTAATTTGAGATTAAATTACTTATGTTTGTTCTTCATGGGAATGTTGGACAAATATATAGAGTATAGATACATTGTATAAAAGTGGTTCATGTTATTTGAATATGTTAGGATCAGTTCTGGAGAAGGCAATGGCACCCCACTCCAGTACTCTTGCCTGGAAAATCCAATGGATGGAGGAGTCTGGAAGGCTGCAGTCCATGGGGTTGCTGAGGGTCGGACACTACTGAGCGACTTCACTTTCGCTTTTCACTTTCATGCATTGGAGAAGCAAATGGCAACCCACTCCAGTGTTCTTGCCTGGAGAATCCCAGGGACGGGGGTGCCTGGTGGGCTGCCATCTATGGGGTCGCACCAAGTCAGACACGACTGAAGTGACTTAGCTTAGCAGTAGCAGGATCAGTTCAGTCAGTCGCTCAGTCGTGTCCGACTCTTTGTGACCCCATGAATCGCAGCACACCAGGCCTCCCTGTCCATCAACTCCCGGGGTTCACCCAAACTCATGTGCATCCAGTCAGTGATGCCATCCAGCCATCTCATCCTCTGTCGTCCCCTTCTCCTCCTGCTCCCAATCCCTCCCAGCATCAGGGTCTTTTCCAATGAGTCAACTCTTTGCATGAGGTGGCCAAAGTATTGGAGTGTTAGCCTCAGCATCAGCTAGTTTCAGCTAGCATATGTTAGGATATGTTAGCTATTAACTCAAATAGAATGTCCAAAATGCTTCTGGTATTCTGGAAATTCAGTTAATTCTTAAGAGAGTTCTTGTTCTAATTCCATTTGGGATCTTGCCAAGCAGTAAATAATATGACTGTTGGAAAGTGAAAGGGCTATATCACTCAGCATGTCCAACTCTTTGCGACCCTGTGGGCTGCAGCCCACCAGGCTCCTCTGTCCATGGGATTCTCTAGTCAAGAATACTGGTGTGGGTTGCCATGCCCTTCTCCAGGGCATCTTCCTGACTCAGGGATCAAACCTGGGTCTCCCACATTGCAGGCAGATTCTTTACCATCTGAGCCACCAGGGAAGTCCCCATGATCATTGGAGTCTATTCAAACTTATTAATTTTGTGTGTATGTATATGTGTGTACATATAAGCCCTTTAGAAGTTTTTTAACCATGATAGTTTCAAAGTTGCTTTCTGTCGGCCAGCCCTGAGGGTACTTACCCTATTAAGAACAAACCTTAACTGGACAGAAGAATAAATCTACTATGCTTTTATATGGCACTTGTCTCAGCATACCTCTCTATATATTGAAGAACTGACAATTCAAAAAATACAAATATTAATACCTTTCCTCACTTAGCATAATGAGGCAATTGATTATTATACAGGTCTCTGAATGATCAATAGTATTCCTGAAATATGTGCTTGAGGATGATGTGCGTGAAATGTAAACATGAGAGTCTTAATAAACATTAAAACAGCTGATGTATTCCCCTTATAGCCATGTACCAGATGTGCAGTACAGATTACTTGGTGTGGCTAATATTTTGTATGGCACAAAGTACTTTCAAACTAAGCTAAGTTTGCAGCTAATGCCTATAACAAATGTTAAACTACTTTCCCTACTTCATCATAAGTTTCATGTCCTTTACTATAAAATACTGTATACATGTAAATTCACCTAATTAGATTGGCCCATCAATCTGTTATTCCCCAATTATATAACAAAATAGTTACTGAATGAGATTTATGATTAAGGTGCTAGAAAATATTTTTAAGGCTTCAGAAACCTTTATTTGCACATTCTAATTAGCAGTTTATTAATCTTAAATGCATAAGGAAATTAACTGCAGCTAATATCATAAAATTCATTACTGTAATTCTTCATTACAGTGCTTTGATATGTATTTTTTAAGCAGTTTCTATATTAATGGGTAGAAGATTAAAAGCAATTCATCTCTTTATTTCAACTATAGGTTTTTTACACTTACACACTTACTACTTTATATTAAAATGTTTATACTTGTGAATAACCTTTAATTTCAATGAATTATTTTAATATTTTTTTGTTTTTCTCCAAAAACCCTCTCTACTTCCCTCTTTCAGAGAATTTCTTCAATATCCTATCTTTCTCTCAAAAAGCAGATATAAGAATAAATTTCTGATGACAGAATAGTTTTATTCAGATCATCAGGTGATAATGTTCATAAAACAAATAGTATCAGTTCAGGAAAAAATGTATTCAGTCACTTCTACACGTCACACACTAGCTATAATACTCGGAGTATAAGATGAACTTGAGAAGTGACTGCCCTGGAGATTCCTAAAATGATACTACCCAGGAAGAGAAGTGTAATTTCTCCTGGTTCAAACCCCATCTGGTACTGGGAATAGCCTTCAGGAAGTGCTGCAACGTGTTTCGTTCCTTGGATTTCATACTTAGGGGCTTTACTCCCCAGAGTGCAAATGTGCCCATTGACATTTTTGCAGTGCTTCATTAAAGAATTGCCTTCATTTAGATATTAAAAGAGGGCATCATTTAGCCATACCAGGAAGCACTAAGTGGTTTAGAAATTTGCAAAAAGCTTAAGTCTTTACTATTTCACACTGTTTATACTGAGCTTCCAAATCCAATTTATTCCTATAAAAAAACCAAAACAACACAAACCACTAAAGACAATAAAGACTATGCTCCTTAGACTTTCATCTCATACTCAGAACACTTGCCCTTTTATAGACGTGAGGTATGATTATGAAAATCTGATACGGCTTTGTGGATTTTGAAAACAATTACAAACAAGAATATAACAATATAATATTCATATACTGTTGTCATGTCTCTCTCCCCCCAGGTGGCCCAGTAGTAGATAATCCACCTGCCAGTGCAGAAGATGTGGGTTTCCCAGGTGGACCTGTGGTAAAGAATCAACCTGCCAATGCAGGAGATGCAGGTTTAATCCTTGGTTCAGGAAGATACCTTGGAAAGGAAATGAAATCTACTCTTGCCTGGGAAATCCCATGGACAGAGGAGCCTGGTGTGCTATAGTCCACGGGGTCACAAAAGAGTCAGACACATATTAGTGACTAAACACCAACAAACATACATACATATGGCATATAATAATAAATAATACTATATAATATATAATAATAACATACATATATATAGTTCTATGGTAATTTTACTCTAACCTTATGAGTATCCTTATTTTATTAAATCAAAATTCTTAACAAGGTAAAAAAATTTTTTTTCTACTATGCATTTATGGTATTCTATATTTTGTACCTATTACATTATTTATTATTTATGGTAATAAAGAAATTTCTTTCTTCCCTGGTGGCTCAGATGGTAAAGCATCTGCCTGCAATATGGGAGACCCAGGTTTGGTCCCTGAGTTGGGAAGATCCTCTGGAGAAGGAAATGGCAACCCACTCCAGTACTCTTGCCTGGAAAATTCCATGGACGGAGGACCCTGGTAGGCTACAGTCCATGGGGTTGCAAGTAGGTGGACACGACTGAGCGATTTCACACATTCTTTCTCAGAGTGACTTCCTTAGGTTATCTACTTAGTTTGACTTACATGATCCACAACTGGTATTTAGTAAATATGCCCTAGCTTGGCCCTGTGCTGTGATATTCTTAGTCGCTCAGTTATGTCCAACTCTTTCAGATCCCATGGACTGCAGCCCCCTAGGCTCCTTTGTCCACAGGGATTCTCCAGGCAAGAATACTGGAGTGGGTTGCCATGCCCTCCTCCAGGGGATTTTCCCAACCCAGGGATCAAGCCCAGGATGCCTACATTGCAGGTGGATTCTTTACTGACTGAGCCACCAGGGAAGCTTTAGAATACTGGAGTGGGTAGCCTATCCCTTCTCCAGGGGATGTTCCCGACACGGGAGTCAAACCACCAGGGTTTCCTGCATTGCAGGTGGATTCTTTACCAGCTGAGCTATCAGGGAAGCACTAGCTTAGCCCTAACACTTACTAAAATATATAATATCTTTAAAAAACTTTTTTAAATTTAATTTTTATTTTACATTGGGGTATATATATATATATATTAATTTTAATTATTTTTTTTATTGAAGGATAATTGCTCTACAGAATTTTGTTGCTTTCTGTCAAACCTCAACATGAATCAGCCATAGGTATACATACATCCCCTCCCTGTTGGACATCCCTCTCATCTCCCTCCCCATCCTACTTCTCTAGGTTTATACAGAGCCCCTGTTTGGGTATGAACATGGGGAGAGGGGAAGAGGGGGTGAGATGAATGGATAAAATATAGAATAGCTTTGTTCAACTGGTAAAGAGCTACTGAATAAGGCCCCTGAATCTAGTCCCAACATGCACTGTACCCACTGTCCTGGGCTACCCCCACAGATGCCCTCCTCAATGTCCTCACATCTCAGAAATTTGGGGGCCTCAAGATGTTTTAGTGTTGTTTTAGCACCCTGCTTGTGTCATTTCTAATGGTCAATAGCCATGACATAGTGTGCTTCTGTGGCCCTCTTCTCCTTTTGCCTTCAGTCTTTTCCAGCAGCAGGGTCTTTTCCAATGAGCTGGCTCTTTGCATCAGGTGGCCAAAGTATTGTAGCTTCAGCTTCAGCATCAGTCCTTCTAATGAATATTCAGGGTTGATTTCCTTTAGGACTGTTTGATCTCCTTGCAGTCCAAGGGACTCTCAAGGAGAGTGGGCTCCTCCAACACCACAGTTCAAAGGCGTCAATTCTTTGGCAGTCAGCCTTCTTTATGGTCCAACTCTCACATCTGTACATGACTACTAGAAAAAACATAGCTTTGATTATATGGACCATTGTCAGCAAAGTGATGTCTCTGCCTTTTAATATGCTGTCTAGGTTTGTCATAGCTTTCCTTCCAAGGAGCAAGTGTCTTTTAATTTCATGGCTTCAATCAAGATCTCCAGTGATTGTGGAGCCCAAGAAAAGAAAATTTGTGACTGCTTCCACGTTTCCCCCTTCTATTTGGCATGAAGTGATGGTACTAGATGCCATGATCTTAGTTTTTTGAATGTTGAGTTTTAAGCCAACTTTTTCACTCTCCTCTCTTACCCTCACAGGAGAGGCTCTTAAGTTCTTCACGTTCTGCCATTAGAGTGGCATCACCTGCATATACGAGGTTTTTGATAGTTCTCCTGGAAATCTTGATTCCAGCTTGTGCTTCATCCAGCCCGGCATTTCACATGATGTACTCTGCATATAAGTTAAATAAGCAGGGTGACAATATACAGCCTTGTACTCTTTTCCCAATTTTGAACCAGTCAGTTGTTTAATGTTCTGGTTCTAAATGTTGCTTCTTGACCTGCATACAGGTTTCTCAGGAGACCATGAAGGGGAATAACAAATTATTGTATAGTTATTTTTTCTACATTCTCTTTTTAAATTTACAATTACTTTTTTCATTTTCAATTTAGATTCTGCAATAGATGATGCAACACTATTATTGTATTGTAGAATCTAAATATGACTATATAGTTACCTTTACCAGTGGAATTTACATTATCTCTTTATGTTTTTATGATGTTACTAAGTGTTCTTTTACTTTCACACAAAGAACTCTCTTCAGCATTTCTTGTGAAGCAAGTCTGATAATAATGAACTCCCTCAGCTTTTGTTTGTTCAGGAAAGTCTTTATTTCTCCTTAATTTCTAAAGAACAGTTTCATTGAGTATAGGATTTTTGGTTTATAGTTATTTCTTTCAATAGTTTTGAATCTGTTATCCTATTGTCTCCTGGCCCGAAAAGTTTCTGTTGAGAAATCTGCCAGTTGTCTTACTGGGCAGCCCTTGTATGTCGTGAAGTGAAAGTTGCTCAGTTGTGTCCGACTCTTTGCGACTCCACAGACTATACAGTCCATGGAATTCTCCAGGCCAGAATACTGGAGTAGGTAGCTTTCCCTTCTCCAGGGGATCTTCCTGATCCAGGAATTAAAACCCGGGTCTCTTGCGTTGCAAGTGGATCCTTTACTAACTGAGCTATCAGGTAAGACCTTGTATGTAACTTCTCTCTTATCTCTTTCTGTTCTTAGAATTCTTTGTCTTTAACTTTTAACAATTTACTTACAATGTATCTCGGAGTACCTTATTCGGGTTCAACACACCTGGGGTCTTTTGGGCCTCAGTGATCTGAATGTCAATTTCTCTTTCCAGCTTTGGGAAGTTTACAGTCATTACTGCTTTAAGTGTACTTTTTCTTCTTCTTTTCTTTTTCATCTTCTTCTAGAATTCCCATAATAGAAATGTTGTTTTCTTCATTGTGTCCTCTAATTCCCTTAGACTTTCCTCATTCTTTTTTAACTCTGATGGGTAATTTTCAAAGTCTTGTCCTCCAGGTTACTATTTCTTTCTTCTGCATGGTTGAGTTTACTTTCAAAAATTTCTACTGAATTTTTCAGTTCAGTTATTACATTTTTCAACAGTAGAATTTTTTTTATTTTTCCTTTTGTGATTGCTATTTCCTTACTGAAATTCTCATTTTGTACACTATTCTCTTAATTTGGTTTAGTTGTTTGTCTCAGTTTCCCTGGAGTTCAATACCATAACAGGATTATTTTGAATTCTTTGTCTGACAATTCACAGATCTATATTTCTTTATGGTCAGTTATTGAGGCTGTATTATTTTCCTTTACTGGTGTCATACTACCTGCTATTTCATGATCCTTACACTGGTATCTGCACATTTGAGTAATTGGACTCCTCTTTCTTACTTTACAGATTTGTTTAGGCAGAAATTGTTCTCACCAATCAGCTCAGTTTGGATTTCTGGATATGTACTTTAATAATCTCCTTGGACAAGGGGGCCTGCTGTAATGGTTTATTTTTGGATGAGGCAACACTTTTAGCTCTAAGGACTGAGAAATGTGGTTTGTGCCCCTGTATTAGAACAGTTGGATAGGACTACTGGCTTGGTTTCCTACCCAAATGAGCCTGTAAGATAGGGTTTGAGGCTGCCTACATCTCCTAGTCAGGCTTACCAGATAGATGTTCAGGACTGGGTACCATATTCAGTATTAAAGAGAACCATGAATTAGCTTCCCTGCCCTGGGAGGACAGCAGGATGGGACCCAGAGTCTATATAACTCCTTGTCTGAGGACCCAGACCAGGCCAGAGTGTGCACTGAATTCCTTGATCAGATGAGGCCACTGGCTCTGTTATGCCACAGGCTGTACTCTCAGTCCAAATTAATAGTTTCTTGTAATCTTTCACCTTCATTGGTTTCACTGAGGTCATTTTTGCAATGCTGATTTGAGATTTTGTGTTCATTTTTAATGAGTTTTGTATCTTCAAATATAGCCTAGAAACTAGAGACTTCTTAAATCAAGCAAAGTAAATGTTACGGAAATCACATCATTCCAAAGCAAGGCACAAGAGCATTTGATGAAAAGTGGAATTCTTTGATTTCCTAAATGGGGTCAATCAGGGGGTAATTATGAGGCAGATTAAAAACATTTTTGTAAGTTCCATAGACCCGGACCAGAGTCAGGGGCCAAAAACAGGGGACTAAACACTATGACAATCAGCCATCCATTGCTTATTTTTATTGATGAAATAAATGCATCTTTATAGCATTGAGAAATAAATACACCTTTATAGCATCACTATATTTTGGTGGTCCACTTTTAATATATTTCTAGTCTATTTCCCAATTAATTCTTTTAAGAAGGAACTTTTAAGCAAACTTCAGACACTTTTTTCCCTCTTACTCTGTGTTTATGGTTTGTTAGTTTCTCTGTGGGGAAATTAAACCCAAGAAAAATCAAAATACTAGTGTTATTTTGCATGATTGGCAGGCTATTTCCTAAGTATATGATATTATAGGAATGCATGCTCCTGAATAAAAACCATAAAAGATCTTTATTATATTTCTTAAAACATTTGTTTTCTTAATTATGTTTTTCAGAGAGGTCTTTCCCTAGATCTTTCACATAATGGATCACATTGTAAGATGTCACCTCAAGTTAACACACTCATACATCATTCTGCTCATCACAGTGAAACTGATAAAAATGGGTAAGTCACCAGAGAAGGAATGACATGCTCTCATTAAAAAATAGGCATGCCACAGACTTCTTTTGAAAATTCTTCTAAGGTAGGTACTCAAGTTGAAAAGAAACTTGAAATGTAATTTTCAAACATTTCTCTTTAATTATGGCAAGTCTCAAAGTGAAGCGCTGCTTGGTCCTATGGTTTTACAAAGAAAAGTTTCAAACTTCTTTGAGTTTCTCCCTTTAGATCATTGAGCACATCTCTAATTTAGCTCTTTACTTACTCACTTATGCTTTGCAGATTGAATCCATCCCCACCCCCACTTATAAGTAGTAAAATGCATGTGTTTTTAATTGCTCTTTAAATTTCATAAACCAAAATAACATATGGTTGTTTACAAGGATCTAATTAGCACATTTACCTAAATATGTTTTCATGGTTCTAGAGACATTAAAATTTAAATGTAAATTATAATTTGTGTATGAAAACGAAGGAAGAACAACTTTAACCATACTGCCTGCAGCCATATGATTCCCCGTGCTCTTAGCTTGTCATCACTTTGGATCCTGCCCTGAAAAAAGAAGTGTTGTGTATTGTGTATATGTGCTCGGTTATGTCCTACTCTTTGCGGTCCCATGGACTGTAGCCCGCCAGGCTCCTCTGTCCATGGAATTTTCCAGGTGAGCATACTGGAGTGGGTTCCCATGTCTTCCTCCAGGGGATCTTCCCAACTCAGGGATCAAGCCTGAGATTCTCGTGTCTCATGCATTGGCAGGCAGAGTCTTTATCACCACTGCACCATCTGGGAAGTCTGAACAAAGAAGGTAGAGCCTTTATCTACAAGTGAGAAGTCTTCATCATGTAGTGCCTTATTCTGTATTAACAAAGCTGAGGCCTTTAGATATATATTATTAATATAGCAAAGACTCAACTCAGATATCCAATATCTTTTGATTCATGTCATAAAACAATAACAAAGAGAAAAATCATTAGAGAAGAAGAAAGTTCAATTACTAGTAAAATAATTCTAGTACAGTGAGTATGTAGGGAGATGGGTCCAAAATGATTTTCTGGAGAAGATATATCTTCAGAACATTGTCAAAGTCACCAAAACCATATAGCTTGGTGTTAGGCATAGGTATAAGTTGGTATAAGTGGTAAAGAATCCACCTGCTAATGCAGGAGACACAGGAGATGCAGGTTTGTTCCCTGGGTCAGGAAGATTCCCTGGAGAAGGAAATAGCACCCCACTCCAGTATTCTTGCCTGGAGAATCCCATGGATAAAGGAGCCTGGCAGGTTACAGTCTATGGGATCACAAAGAGTTGTACACAACTGAGCGACTGAGCACACACACACATACACACACACATACACACATAAGACAACTGGAAGAGAGCAAAAACTTTCACAGTTGAGTTTTGAGAAGCTTACCTGAAGACTCAGGTATCAATCCTGTGAAGGTATGTGTATAAAATAACACAATTGAGGGCAAGTTAGAAAGGAACCACCATTTGGTAGATAAAATCATGATTAGTTGTCAATTTTTGGAATATATATGGCTTATTTGGAAAGACAAAAAATTATATCTGAGAAATTATTAATTGTATTTTATACCCAAAAGGATGATGAAGTTCAAAAGGAAATTTGTGTTGTCATAGTTATTGTAAATCTAAGAGGGTTTAGGGAATTGAGGATAAGAGTAGCTTAACACCTGAAGCTAGCACTGAGCCCTTCACATATGTTATTTCCATTTAATCCTGACCACAATCACATCCTTCTGATTGGACAAAATTAGTCATATTTCTGATTTTCAATACAGATATGACTCATGTAATTTTTTTCTTTTGTAAATTCTATATGGAGAGTAAAGAGGAACTCTAAAGAAACTGAAGCCAATAGAAATTACTCACTGGAAAAAAAATGATCATCAAAAACAATAGCAACAGCCATTTATTAGCAAGGCACTGGGGTAACTGCATATTCCAGGAGGGTTTAGGGAATTGAGAATAAGAGTAGCTAACACCAGAAGCTAGTGCTGAGCCCTTCGCAAATGTTATTTCCATTTAATTCGGAACACACTCACTTCCATTTGGACAAAATAAGTCATATTTCTGATTTTCAATATAGATATGATTCATGTAATTTTTTCTCTTTGTTCTGAAGCCAATAGAAATTACTCACAAAAAAAATTATCATCAAAAACAATAGCAATGGCCATTTGTTAGCAAGGCACTTGGCTAATTGCTCTATACATACTATCTCACAGCACACACTATTATCTCACACAATATGTATGAAGGTGATATCTTCACCCACATTTTACAGAGGAGGGAGCCGATGCACTGAGGAATTATGAAGATGATGGGATGTCTTTAATGCACAGCCAAGCTTCTATTCCAGCTTTGCTTAACTCCAAAATCTGCTTTTAATCCCCTGCTGTGGGTTCAATTGTATCTTCCCAAAAGGTAAGTCCCATTCCTAACCCCCAATTCCCATAAATGTGACCTTTTGGAAATAGGGTGTTTGCAGATGTAATAAAGTTAAGGGTCTCACAACAAAACCATTCCGGATTTAGGATGAACTGCAATTCCAATAACTGGTGTCTTTACTAGAGAGAGGAGGTTGGAGACCCACAGAGACAACGAGGAGAAACCATGCAAAGATGGAGGCAGAGATTGGAATGATGTCACCACAAGCCAAGGGATACCCAGGTTCACCAGAAGCTGGAAGAGGCAGGAAGGATTCTCCCCAATAGTCTTCAAAGGTAGCTTGGCCCTTCCAGCACCTTGGTTTCAAGCTTTTGGCCTCTGGAATTGTGAAAGAATAAATTCCTTTTGGTTTAAGCCACCAATTGTATGGTAATTTGATGTCTCAGCCCAAGGAAACTAACATGGCCCTGTAAAAGGGATAACTTCTGTAGGTCAAAGATCTAAGATAAAGAGCTGAGAGGAAAGTAGAAAAAACAGCTGGTCACTCATATTTTTCATAAGACACGTTGAACTTAGGAAAAGACTTCAGAGGACAAATTGAATATTTAAGGACTTTTCAACCATCAACTAGAAAATCTCAACTTTAAATAGGAAGAATCTAACCTTACTTTTGCTGTGTGCTCAGTTATGTTTGACTCTTTGCAACCCAGGGGACTGTAGCCAGTCTCCTGTAGCCAGACTGTTGCCAGGCTCCTCTGTTCATGTAATTTTCCAGGTAAGAATACTGGAGTGGATTGCCATGTCCTCCTCCTAGGGGATCTTCCTGAACCTCTGTCTCTAGCATCTCCTGCATGTGCAGGCAGATTCTTTGCCATTTGCGCCACCTGGGAAGCCCCCCTAAACTTCTTTACATGGGAAAAAATAAAAGTGGCAACCTTTACTTTATATTGTGATGTGGAATATGAATTTTATGTGCAAGATCCAACTAACCACGTAAATTTCTTTGGATCTTATCATGATGAAGATAATTACCTGAACTCCATCACCTTTAAACAACCACGTAAGATATGTTTTCTGTGCGATTCCCTTACCTAATATGTCAAACACTCAGCAAGGCCCATTGAAATACTACTTATATATAAATACCTCTTTATAAATAATACTGTATTGTTATGCTGCTCATTTTTTAAACAACAGAATGAGAGCTTTCTTTACAAGGAAAAACTCTATTACCATGTCTTTTCATTGCCTGCAGCTTTAAACATTTTCAGAGGCAGAAAGTATTGTAATAGCACTTTACAAATGAAGTGGTTTGTAAATCTTAAACTGCAATTTTCTCCCAAACAAAGCAACAACTAAAAAAATATCTCTAAGGAGAGATGAAACTGTAAAGTCTTTTATTTGGTATTCAGATGTTGTTGGATAGGTTTTCAACAACAAAAAATCCTCCATTTAAACACTTTCTATATCTTTCCAGCAAAATCTTTTCTTCCATATTATCTGCCCACAATGAGAGTGAGGCTTAGCATCTCATGCTAGCCCAATTATCCAGATGCATTATTCATTTCCTTCCTGCTTATGTATTTCACAGTTTGAAATTTCCTTTTAAAATTAAAAGAGTATTAATAAATAGTCATAGCTACAATATATCTCTTGTTTATTAAACCCCTCTGAAACAGCTAGTTCCATTAACTATAGACTACATATCTTTAATAGTATTCAGATATATTTCGGCACATGTTTTATTATTTTACCTCTTAATGCTTGAAACTAAAAAAAAAAAAAAAACTTTACCTGATTATTATATCACTTAGTATTATTGAAAAATTTTTTTATTTGAAAGTCTTAAGGAAATGCAAGCCACCTTCGATTACTAACCCCTCAGATTCCTCTGATTTTTTTTTTGACTCATTTAAACTTATATTTTTATGTTAAAACATAGTCTAGGGGCTTCCCAGGTGGCTCAGCAGGTTAAAGAATCTGGTTGCCAATGCAGGAGATGCAGGAGACACAGTTTCAACCTTTTGGTTGGGAAGATCCCTTGGAGAAGGAAATGGCTACTCACTCCCACATTCTTGCCTGGAAGATACCATGGACAGAGGAGCCTGGTGGGCTACACAGTCCATGGGGTTGCAAAGAGTCAGACATGACTGAGTAAGCTCATATGAATATGAAAACACAGTCTGATTTCAGTTGATCTGCCCCTGGAAATTTCGCATCTCCACCTCCAGTCTTAGTCATTCTTCTCATCGGTTCCCTGGAACTATGGTTAGTGCCAACTAAGGCTGCAGTCATCTTCATCAGGAGGTTTTAACTTAGATTTAACTGGAGCCAAGTGAAGCAGATGGCTGAAGGAGGTGGGACAAGAGGCACTAGTAGTTTCTCAATGGGAGAGTAGAATAATGAGATTATTTTTACTTGTACAGCTAGGACTCAGCACACTCTACTGAAAGAGGATGAGCTTTGCATTCATTCCAACTTATTCATAATTGCAGATTCGCCGCCTTCATGAATAGCTACTTCACTTCTCTGAGCCATTTTTTATTTGGCCTCAATATGGGAATAAGAATGTTGCTAGGACTAAATAAAATAATAGAACAGTAGCACAGCGTGTAGAACATGACACTCAGTTCCACGGTGATTACCTTCTATGAGCTCCCGCACTACCACAACTTTGCATTTTCCTTCCAGAAAAGACAATCCCAACAGCAAAACTGCTCCAGCACAGTAGAGTGATCTCATGGCTCTATCAATCATGTCTCATGTAGAATTTATAAAGCAACAGAAATTTTAAAGACTTAAGCCAGTTGCTTTGTAATGTGTAGTAGAATCAAATCCATAGACTCCTAGTCTGGAATAAGAGTCATTTTCCTATTTTTTTCAAGTCATAAAAATGACAAATCAGAAAAAAAAAATAAAACACTACCTCCAGAGACAGTTGCTACCTATTATTACATGGCCAAGGGCAGAACACATGCTACTATGTAAACACTTTTGATTTTGTGAATTCAGTATCAAACTCCACTTAAGTAGTTTTGAATACAGCTACATTCAAACCGAAGCTATGAGATTTTTTTTGAAACAGAAGCAGCAACATAGTAAAGAAGAAGAAGAAGGAGGAAAAGGAGTGAGAAGGGAGGAGAAAGGGACAGAGGAGAAAAGGGAGATGAAGGGAGAAGAGATAGAAAGAGGAGAAGAAGAAGTAGAAAAGAAAATACAATGTAAATAAGAATGGTTGTCTGAATTTTAAGCCATGATGATGCCTTGGCAGCATATAGCAGGGTCCACTGTGAGTACATTAAGAGTTGAGTATTTTAGGAATAGCTTCCCAAAAGGAGGAAGGTAATGTTTTGAAGTCTGAAGAATATCTAAAAATATCTGTCTCATACCTATATTTTAACAGAAAACTACATATTAAAAGAATAGAAAACAAAAGGGCAGCTCCCTGGATTATTTTCTGAAGTCATTTATTAGCTGTAAATCTCTCTAAAGAGTATGCTGAAAAATTAGCCCAATTTCCCAAGGAATAGTCTCCGAATTCCCTGAATCTCCTGCTCTTTTGCCACATTCCATCTTTAATCCAAAAAAGACAAAGGAGGAAGAAGAAGAGGAGGGGGAGGGGGGAATAGAGAAAGAAAAAGAAGGGGAATAAAGAAAAAGGAAAAAGAGTAGAAATTATAAGAAAGAGAAAAGTTTTACACAATATGTGGGTCATATTTAATGTCATTTTCTGACTGTTTACTGTCTTATCCTGTTTAAACAATTCAAATGTAGAAAGTGTAACAGGATATTTGTGTTATTTATGTTTGAATCATAGATCATTTGTGGTAATTCCTATTAACTTTTGAGTATCAGGAAAGTGGTCAGGACTATATCTCCCTATAATACATCTTTTTCGTATGGAAGCAAAATCAGATTTGATACATCACTTCAATTTACAACACCCTGTCCAGGAGTTTATCCAATCTTCATGCTAAGGATTCCCTTCAATGATTTCATCCTGGCATTTTAAAGTACTCAAAAAAGAAAGAAAGAAAGAAGAACACTTGAGTATCCAAACCAGCATTTGTTTCGGATCGATATCTGATTCTCTAATGAATCTCTACAAAAAGGAGACACAGATGCCCAGAGGGCTTCCCTTAGTTTGGGGAAACAGGGCATCCACCTTTGAGTGCTCCTTCATACCATCCGCTGTGGTTAATGGGATGAAGGTTGAATCGTTAGTCCTGTAGGCCGGGGTAGCCCACAGCCATGACAAGTACCCACTGGTCCATTAACGCTGGGGCCATCCCATTCAAGTGAGCCTGTCCTTCCCTTTAGCAGGGACTGGGTCACTGCAAGAGGATCTAATGAATGGATGAAGTCTTGAGAGCCCCACAGAAAATCCCCAGTCTTGCACTTCACCCACCCTATCCTGATGAATACTAGTGTCCTATGTGTTATTAGCTGTTGTATAGAATCATTCCATATTGCATTCTATTCTTAGGGCTTCAAAATGCTTGAAAGAGTAAATAAACCTAGTTATTTTGACCAAATAACTTTTTGAGTCTCATCATTGGATGATAACTTTTCATGAGACATAATTTGAAAAACGCATCCTCTCAGGTGTGTGATTGTAACTGAAGGGCCAGTTTTCGCTATTGAGAGTCAAGGAAGGGGACTTGCAAAGAGTACCAGTGGCACTCAGCAACAAGAAAACACACCAGTGGTTTCAGAATTTAGGAAAGTGATTGCCCTGGGGGAGGTAAGTTCTGGAAGCGTGGTCAGGGGCTTTGCAGGGGCCCAGTAATATTTCATTTCTTGGTCCAGGTCCTGTTTGCCTGAGTGTATTTACTTTGGGGAAAAGTAATTAAACTTTATGCCTGTGATTTTTACACATGCCTCAATGGACATTGAGTGAAAGTCACCCAGTCGTGTCCAGTTCTCTGTGACCCCATGGGCTATACAGTCCATGGAATTCTCCAGGCCAGAATACTAGAGTGGGTAGCCCATCCCTTCTCCAGGGGATCGTCCCAACTCAGGAATCAAACCAGGGTCTCCCACATGGCAGGCAGATTCTTTACCAACTGAGCTATCAGGGAAGCCACAACAGACATTATACTTTAGCAAAATTTACTTCAAGAGAAGAGCTGCTTTAAGGTGGAGACGGGACTTGGGATGCGACCTGTGGACCGCCTAGCACCTACACTCTGTGGGAGAGAGGTGAGGAACTTACAAAGGTAGTGTAGGGCATTGGCTGAGGGCCCTGGGTCTAGAGCCAGATACAAGTGGATTTGACTCTGTTCTGTGGCTCCTAACTATGTTAGCAACAGGAAGAGCAATTGACGAGGCCAAAGATAGAGTAAGGGGCCAGACCATGAGAGTCCCTGTACAGTCAAGATAAGGATTTTGGTTTTCATTCTAAGTGTGAGGGGAAGTCCAAGAAGATTTCATAGGTATAAAAGCAGAACAGGAACTGTACTCTGCTGGGGGAGAGACAACAAAAATCTCTGGAAGCTTCGCTTCATGTTCTATGCAATACACATTCTTATCTTCAAGGAGAAAAAAGACTGAACGGAATTCTGAGGATAAACCTCAAAACTGTGGCAGAAAACCAAAAGGATGTAGGAAGAGCAGAATCGTGCAATCCTGAGACAGACTCTCTACGTCACGTAAGAGCCTGCAAGAGCCAGCAGTAGGTTTGGAGGCAGGTGAAATGACATTTTGGGGTAAAAGAAAATTTCTTTCTCTCATGGCAATCAGGAATCCTGCTTGCACTCTATCACACTTCCACCTCAAAAAAAAAAAAAAAGAGGAAAAAAAATTAAGAAAAATCTTAGTCATTATCCTATCACTACTGTCATAGACAAATATCCAAATGAAATATTCTCTTCTCTATGCTGGCAGACACACTAAAATCATTTACCATTATTCCTCTTCCAGATATCCATTTAATAGAAACATAAAGTTCTTGCTTGGTCATCACCACTTTTGAATAAACAGGATTTCATAACGATAATCATGGAGATTGAAATACATTGTAAAATGAGACAAAACCTCCCCCAATCTACTAGACAGTTTACTTTGAAAGAAAAAGGCACTAAGAAAATAGTAGATAACTGAAACTAACAATGAAAATGGCAATTTGAAAGCAGAAAATTAAAAATACAATTTGATTCAATTTAAAAACTATATCCCTTTTTGACAATTGTAAATATTAGAATGTGTTGAGAAACATCGTATTGAGGGAGAATGAATAAGATGGATGAAGAAATTTTGTTTGACCAGATTAACACTGTTATACCTTTAAAAAAATTCCCCAGATATATAAAGAAGTTTTCCAGAGAAATCAAATGGTGACTGTGTTTGCATTAAATCAAAAGAAAACCAATCATGTTGATTTCTGGGAACTTTGATATATGTGCTAATAAAAAAAAATAAGAACTTGTATAAAACCCATTAGGTTCTACCTCTATAGACATATAAAAAGGCAATTTTTGTTCTAAGATAATATGAGAAACAATTACATAATATTCTTGCTGTAATCATTAGGTATATAAAATATAAACATTGATAAAATATACTAAACCTATGTCCTTTCACTGTTAAACATTGTCTCATGCTAAATCGACTTTTTGAACAGATCATCTTTTAATTCTTAGAGGCAAGATGAACAATTTAGTCAATTAGTCTTGATTGCATATTCTTTGATCGTTCAATACAAATACAAGAATGAATCCTGACAGTCACATTTCATTTTTTTTACATTAATTGGGTATGATCCCAGCAAGGAAAAAAAAAAAGGAAAAAGTGCTAATTTTTTGGTGTCATCACAGACAGAAAAGAAAACCTGCTTTTACATTTCTAGTGTCATCACTTCACACATTAAAACTGAGTGACAACTAACACTCCAATTGCTCTTTAACTGGCAAGAATCTTGGGTATACCTTAGAACATGTTGATCCAGAGAAATCATCAATGTGGTGTCCAAAAGATAGTCACTGTCAGAGTACACATGTGACTTTGAGCACTGGCTTTACCCGTGAGTAGTATCTTAAGAGCACTCCTAACACATTTTAAACCCATCAGAACCTCATTTTTCTGATCTATATAATATCACCAGCAACATCTACCTCCTAACATTTTTTGAACAATAAAACAGATAACAAAAAAATGAGATAATGTGACTCTGCCTAGCAGATAGTTGATATTACTATATAAAAATTACTTAGCTTCTTTCCCTTGTATATGGAAAGGAACTTTAACAATATTATGGTATTATTTATTCACAATATAACTCTCAAAGTGGCTGTTCTTCAAAGTAGAGTCTTGGGAACTCAACATTAAAGCCATATGAATTGAAGTAAGGTGATGCAACTTAAGTTTGTTTTTGAAAGACAGTGCATTGATCTAGAAGATAAAAGATGATGTACATGTTTGCTAGGGCAAAATTCCACAGACTGGGTGCCTTATACAAAAGAAATCCATATTCCAGCTCTGAAGGTTGGAAGCCCAAGATGAAGAAGTTGGCGGGTTTGTTTCTTCCAAGGCCTCTCGTTGGTATAAGATTGCCCCCTCCTCTGTGCATGTCCAGGGTTTCTCTGTGTTCTAATCTCCTTTTCTTAGAAGGACAACATCAAGCTGGATTAGAGCCCACCCCATGAGCCTCATGTCATCTTAATTACCTCTATAAAGGTTCTGTCTGCAAACACAGTCACATTCTGAGGTGCTGGGGTTTAAGGCTTTAACAGATGAATTGGGGGGAGGGTGCAAATTACAGGTACAAAAATTATAGTGTTTGTGGGGTGTAGGAAAAACTTCAGTGTTATTAAATGATTTTAATCCTAAGAAGGAATACAATGATACTTTAATAGAGAAGTTTTCACCCCTATGTCATTATTTAAGGTGAACAACAGTTCCTGTTAAATATCAATCACTATCTGTCTCCCAGCTCTTCAAAACACAAACTCTTCCCACCCCCACTGTCTTTACTCTGAATATTTGGGATAATCTTAGATTACCACTTACAACTGACATAAAAATAAGTTGTGTGTCTGTGTGCTCAGTCATGTCTGACACTTTGCAGCCCTATGGACTGTAGCCCACCAGGCTCCTCTGTCCATGGAATTTTCCAGGCAAGAATACTGGAATGGGGTGTCATTTCCTTCTTCAGGGGATCTTCCCAAACCAGGGATCGAACCCACGTCTCTTATGTTGCCTGCACTGCAGGTAAATTATTCACACCAGCACCACCTTCACATCAAATCTACAGTAGGTAAAAATCCCTCTTAGTATCACATGGACATTTCAGGGATGGCCTGGCCCATGACAGCAGCTGCCCTCTCTGCTTTGGGCTGATGCTCTTTTGTGCAAGTCTTGCCTTTTTGTATTTCCCTTGAGCTAAAGCTGGTTTTCTTAACCTGCCAGCTGTGGGTGTAAAGATTAGGAGAGCTTATTGTTCTCCTAAAATGTACACAAAATGGTATGTTTCCTGTGGAGATGCTTCACGTGTCTTTGCAGATCATTGAAAGGGTTTTTTTTGTGTTCTGTTCATTAATCATTCACCTACTATTTACTATGGTAGTGTTTACTAATATGTGCTGGGCACAGTTCTAAATGCTGGCAATGCAGCAATGGACTACAAAGACAGCAGCCATGTTCTTATAGAATCAATGTTCTCGATCCTAAAAAGGCTAGGAGGTCCTCATCCAAAGCTTAAGGTAACTTGTTATGGCTATTCTCCTTGTATTCCAAAAATGAATAATTCTCTACTATATTGCTTTACAAGTAGGTATCTTCTGAGTCATTTATAAGCATTAAGACATTTGTTATCATTAAAAAGCAATTGTGAGAAATTATGTATACTAATTCTAAAATTCTATTAAAACTATATATATGTACACATAAATATATACTTATATATATTTGTGTATATATAATTATACAAATCCTGTTCTGTTGAAAATTATTTCACTACTATGCATTTCTACCTCTTAAATAAAAGTGAAAATGTATATTAATTTAATATTCTTAATGTGCTAGCTGTTGGGAGCCGTGTTAGGCATTACTGACAAAATGGAGGCATGGCCCAACCCCCTCTCCTCATCCCACAGGCACGGTCCCAGAATGAAGGAGTTATGTCTTGTGATTCTGACTTGTTCTTTCCTTTCTTTGGTTGAGTTGGCTTTATTGTTCTTGAGAGAAGCATGAGAAAGCACAAAGCCTTCTGCAGTAGTACCCAGAAAATAATCTATAAAGTAACCATTGACATTTGTTCAAGGATCTTTACAAAAAATGTTCCAGGATGAGCATGTAGGCCTCAGCTTGAGGCCATGGAAAGGATTGTTATCTGAGACCTGTTTCTGAGGGGAATGTTTATGGCAAAGGAAGTTTGCTGAGCTTAGGATTTATAAATAATTAAGAATAGCTAGAAGCCTTTTTAGGAGATAGTGAGCTTAGGATACTAGGGCCAAGCAGGATTTAAAGATAAATAAACTGATAAATAAACTGTGGTATATAGCCCAGATATAAGCATGAGTTACAATGTAACTCTGGTTGAAGGGCAATAGTGATTTATGGAGACAATAAATCTGGGTGAGGGGGAGCTTAAAATGTGAAACCTCTGACCTAATGCTTTTGTCAAAGTATAAAAGAAGACCCAATGCTTGAAATAAACATGCAGTCCCGCACCTTGAGTCAGAGGCTGGATCATTCTCCGCCGACACCGCTCATCTCTTCAGGCTGATTCCCTGGCTGCTGGAGCTACTCCAGCAGTTAGCAATTAAACAGATTTTGCTACACGGAAATCTGGACTTTTATTCTTCCACAGGAGTTAGAAAGTAACTTACATAGCGTAGATATTCAGCAAATGTTGGTACAAAGGATTAGTGAGTTGCATGATGAATGAATGGGTAAATAAATGACATGATCCTCTACACAGAAAACCCTAAAGACTCCTCCAGAAAATTACTAGAGCTAATCAATGAATATAGTAAATTTGCAGGATATAAAATCAACACACAGAAATCCCTTGCATTCCTATACACTAATAATGAGAAAATAGAGAAATTAAGGAAACAATTCCATTCACCATTGCAACGAAAAGAATAAAATACTTAGGAATATATCTACCTAAAGAAACTAAAGACCTATATATAGAAAACTATAAAACACTGGTGAAAGAAATCCAAGAGGACACTAATAGATGGAGAAATATACCATGTTCATGGATTGGAAGAATCAATATAGTGAAAATGAGTATACTACTCAAAGCAATCTATAGATTCAATGCAATCCCTATCAATCTACCAGCGGTATTTTCCACAGAGCTAGAACAAATGATTTCACAATTTGTACGGAAATACACAAACCTCGAATAGCCAAAGCAATCTTGAGAAAGACGAATAGAACTGGAGGAATTAACCTGCCTGACTTCAGGCTCTACTACAAAGCCACAGTCGTCAAGACAGTATGGTACTGGCACAAACACAGAAATATAGATCAATGGAACAAAATAGAAAGCCCAGAGATAAACCCATGCACCTATGGGCACCTTATCTTTGACAAAGGAGGCAAGAATATACAATGGAGAAAATAAGTTCACACTTAGAAGTAAAGCGTTTTAAAAGCTGAACTCCTTTACAATTATACATACAAAAGTATACACACTAGAAATTCCAGGACACCACTTTATGAAAGAAACACAATTGAAAACCATCTCCTACAGGCAGCATGTTTGTTTTTAGCCAGCTCACTTTCAGCAAACTCAGATCCCTATACAAAGTCTCACATAGATGGAGGAAAGGAACCATCTAGGATTTCCCTCATATTAACATTCCCTATTATGTAAACAGAAGCCATAAAATCTTGGTAATATTGGGTCACCTTCCTTCCACAGTGCATTTCTTGAACCTAGGGGACTTCGTTCAGCTTAAAACAAAACAAAACAAAAACAGTGTAATCATTGGGCTACCTACAGAGCCACGTACAAGGGTCTTGAAGCAGGAGCATTCAGTAGGGCAAAAATCCCACTTCTAGATTTGAATAATTTCCTCTTTTCTACAAGATGAAGTATAGCATAGAATTTTTAAGGAATAAAATTAAAGTGTAGCAAAAATTGTTGGAGTCATGTTCAGATTGATTGAATTGATTGACTTTAATTGATTGTGTTAATTCGCCAGGTGGTTTTAGGTAATTAGTTGATAGAGGCCAATAGGCCTAAAGAGATGCTATTAAAATTTTCCAGAACTCTTTTATTTTTTAATGTAATAATTGCAGTAGCCTAAAGGAATAGGAGACATAGAAATAATAAACTATTAAGTTGACAAGTGATCGCCAATAGGAATTCCTAAACCAAAGTCTGGGCAGGCTACTGTTAGGTAAGAAATGTCCATTACTCACTTGCACTCATACAAGAGGACCATCTGCTCTTTGATGGTATCACTTGTCTCTTTGCAAAGAAAAAAATAAAAGCAGCCTTTAGGGATGGTAGGCCTGATGTTCTGGACTAATTATAAGTTAGATAATTATGTCTTGCTTGGCTACATTTCCCAAGTAGTTTTATCTAAATTTCCTGCCTAACCCCTACACCTTTATTTTATTTTCTACTCTTAACTCTTGCCAAGAGCTGCGATGCACTGTTAAACCAGCCCTTGGTTTGGGAGCAGATCTGGGGACTGTGCCATCCCATTGGTGGGCTAAATGACTCCTGACAACAGTGGGTTGCTATCCTTCAGGCAGTGATAGAGACAGAGACTCTGAATCTGGTTTATAAAGTGCAAAGGGTCCTTGAAGAGGGGAGAGTTAAATTTATTGTGCAAAGTGTTTGATATTGTATTTATATTATAGAAATCAGACTGGGGGTTGTATACTTGATTAATACATGTGCCATCTGTGTATTATAAAAAATATCTTGAAAATTGGTATTGACTTTTTCTAAGAAAGGATTGACTGGCCTTTCTGGCAAACCTACAAGAGCACCAGGACTAAGGTGCATCTCCCAAGAGTTAAGATGATGGACCACTTAGGGAGCCTTGGTACATTTTACTAGTGACACAGATATGAAGGATAGATGGCTTTGGTGACTGGCATGTAACTCAAACCCTCCACGAGGTGAATGTTTCAGAATGGTGCAGGCTGGTAGACTAGAGGGTGACTGCTTCAGATCAAAAAGCAGTGACTGGGAGAGCAGCTGGATTGGGAAGATCAGAGTAGAGGAATGTTCTTCAAAGCTGGTTAGAAGCACACTACCACCAATTCTACTATGAAAGAGCTAGCTGAGGCTACTCTCGTCAGAATAGACTGTGGCTTAAAGTGGGGAACTGAACTTTACTGAACTGGGTCCAATAATTCTGGTTCAAGAAGTAAAACTATACAGCTTAATGTTACAAAGCAAGAATGTTAGTTTAGAAGAGTCACAGAAAGATGGCATTATATTCTCTAAAAATTACATTAAATATGCTATGAAAACATTTGGGTTCTTGAGACAAAGGAAAACACTTGAAAGCACAGAAGTTTGGGGTTGGGTTAACAAATACATTATATCTAAGATATGGCTGGGAGAGGAGGGCAGGAGAGTAAAGGAAAGGGGCCCAGGGAGACACATACATCATCAGGAAGTAGGTTTAGGATAGGTTTATAGCCACCGCAACCAGGGCAGCAGACCCTTGAAGGCAGAGGTCCGCATATGAGTACTTATCTTAACATACATGTTTGCTGTGGGGAGGCAGACACGAAGATGCTGACAAGGGAACAACATATTTGAATCTGCTCCACAGCTCCCTCAACAAAGACCTCAATGAAGGATACTTTTAGTGCTAATGTTAGGTACGATGTGAATTCAAAGGCTCACCAGCTTCCTACCCTCCTACTTCCCTCTGGGAAGACGCTGTTTAAAGCACCTTTAATAGGAAACCACTGCCTTAAGGAATCAGGTCTTACTCACTTTTTAATCTCCTAGAGAAGTTAGCTTAGTACCTTAAAAAGAGCAGACAATCAATAAATGTTAATTCAGAGAATGAATGAAAAAAAAATGAAGGGATGAGGAACAATTTCAAAGTTAAACACGAAGACTTTTAAAAGCAAAACAGTATATTCAAGATAGTACAGTGACTTAAACCTTTTTATAGTAAAACTTAACTAAGTAAAAAATATAAAATATTTGGCAGCAGAGACTTTGCAGTATCTATAGTGAGGATTTCAAAGTCAGACAATATAAGCAGTAGGTCTCACATGAGACTGGGAAGACAGCAACAATAAGGGGGAGATGTATGGACTCTGGGATGACAGAGTAATCAAAAAATGAGAGCACCAAAACTTGCTCCTCTTTGGATAAGCAGTTGATCAGAAAACAGACAACTACAGGAGAAGAAAGTTCTCCATTAAAAGGAAAAATGCGCAAAATGAAAAAACGAATTGCAAAAGACAGACTTCTTTGAACAATCTTTGTAAGAGCTGGCCTCATACACAACAATTTGTGCATAAAATAAAACTGTTCAGAGGGGCTTGTCTGGTCTTTAGCAACACGGCATAACTTATCTGACCACCGCTGCTTTGCATGACACATGCACATATGATTATTTTTTAGACAACTGGCATAGTTATTATGAAATCTAAATTACAATGCATGAATTTAAATATTATTTTCTATTCTGAGGACATCCAGGTGGGCTCTCAGGAGAAGTAATGAATCAGAAGATAGAAAGCTATTTTTAATATTTGCAAGCACTGAGAATATATTTGTGCTTTGTTATTCTGTTTTCTACCTCATTTCAGTTTCTTTGTTATTCTTTCAAAGCAATCTTTTCGGGAAAAAAGGCATTATGCAAATTTAGCATCAAGAGATATTACATCACCTCATTAGGCAACATCCTGGTAGGTTTCAGGAGTTATTTAAAATAAAACTCATTCCATTCTTTCCTTTTCCTTCCCAGGGGTAAATCTACTATCAGTCTTGAATTTAATCTATCTGGCTACAAATTAATTGTACTAGTCTCTAGTCATTGTCATTTATAGTTCTTGTGTTATTTTTATTATCACAAGATAGCTTTCCAGTGGAGCTCCATGCAAACACATGGCTTGCCTTTCATATTTTCAGTGAAAGCACACAGATAGATAATAAGGTTTATTCACCCCAATGGTTTCTCCATCTTAGTAGTGTTTGTTATCACAGAAGCTTCCAGGGAGTACATGTTTTCATTTGTCAAAAGACTTTTTTTTTGCTGAGCAAGTATTTCTTCATTTTCACAGTCAATTCCAAACTGGAAGTCTAATATGAAGAAAATGATCAAAATATCTATAAAAGCTACTAAGAAATAAAGTACTATATCTGCATATTCCATTTGATCTCCATGGGGAGCCAAAATTCAAGTTTCCTAGCAATGAATGTAAACATCTCGATCAATGTCATTCCCTCCTACTCCAGAACTGAAC
Source organism: Bubalus kerabau (assembly GCF_029407905.1). NCBI lineage: Eukaryota > Metazoa > Chordata > Mammalia > Artiodactyla > Bovidae > Bubalus > Bubalus kerabau. The sequence goes on along the minus strand of NC_073631.1, from coordinate 114,467,944 downwards.
AAAACATCATTAAGAATTTAGTTATATGTAGGACACATCTTTAAGTCTGCCCAGTTTTCCTTTTCTTTGTCTCTCCTATCCTTTGGAAAGGAAATTCAGTTATCCATGTGCAATAATACAGCATTAGAAACATTTTTTCTGACAAAAAGATAGGATTGGAAAGGACTTAAGAAATCATCTATTGTCTTAGGTTGTCAGTATTGGGGTCTTGCGGAGGTGTTCCTGAAGAATTTTGAAAATAAGATTGGCTTCTGAGTTTAAATAAAATATCAACATTTAAAGGATTGGAACAAAATTATTACAAAGAGTATAAATGGATTGCAGGCTAGCACGACTTCACTGTAACCTGATTGCGTGTATTAGCAAAGCTAAATAATACAGCAGTGGTCTCCAAGTTTTTGGCACCAGGGATTGGCTGCATGGAACACAATTGTTCCACGGACTGGAGTGGGAAGGGATAGTTTCATGATGATTCGCGTTCATTACATTCATTGTGCACCTCATTTCTATTATCTACTCCTCCTCAGGTCATCAGGCTCCTAGAGGTTGGGAACTCCTCAGATCCTAGAGGTTGGGAACCCCTGTAATAAAGGACAGGGTCAGAAGAAGCTGGAAAGATAGGTCAGTATGGAGGCAAAAGCATGGTGAGAAATATGAGCTTTATATCATACTAAACTCAACATTGAAAAAACTAAGACCATGGCATCCAGTCCCAACATTTCATGGCAAATAGATGGGGATAAAGTGGAAGTGGTGGCAGATTTTATTTTCTTGGGCTCCAAAATCATTGAAGATGGTGACTAAAGTCATGAAATCAAAAGGCGCTTACTCCTTGGAAGAAGAGCTATGACAAACCTAGACAGTGTATTAAAAAGCAGAAGCATTACCTTGCCTACAAAGGTCTGTCTAGTTACAGCTATGGTTTTTCCAGTAGTCATGTATGGATGTGAGAGTTGAACCATAAAGAAGTCTGAGCGCCACAGAATTGATGCTTTTGAATTGTGATGCTTGAGAAGACTCTTGAGAGTCCCTTCCACTGCAACGAGCTCAAACCAGTCAATCCTAAAGGAAATCAACCTTGAATATTCATTGGAAGGACTGATGCTGAAGTTGAGGCTCCAAAACTTTGGCCCCCTATGCAAAGAGATGATTTATTGGAAAAGACTCTGATGCTGGGAACAATGGAAGGCAGGAGAAGAGGATGAGATGGTTGGATGGCATCACAACTCAATGGACATGAGTTTGGACAGACTCTGGGAGATAGTGAAGGACAGAGGATCCTGGTCCAGTCCATGGGGTTGAGAAGATTCAGACACAACTGAGTGGCTGAACAACAGTGTAAGGAAGAGAGCTCCATGGTCCAAAGATAGTCTATTCTCTTTAACTCTCAAATCATAATTTCTTCCTCCTGCTCTGGTTCCATGCTCGAGAAGCAGTTGTCTGATTCTAATTTGGCTCCTCACATGGCAACCCTCCATGGGGAAGTTTGGCAGGGCAGAGAACACAAGTGTCCAGTAACTTGAGCATTACATTTTTCATTACAAATCGATCCACTGGCATCCCAATTTACAACTTGGCTCTCCATGTACCTTTCCAGCATCGAATGTGCTGGCCACTCCATCCTACCCCATCAGCAGTCAATCTTCTAGCTGTAAATTAATATAATTGCATTTTGATTGCAGATCTCAATCCCACAGACTCTGATTATATTTGAGATCAAACTAGAGAGTGCAGATAAATCAAGTTCTATCACAAGAATCTGACTTTGAATCGCAGAAAACTCATTAAGGTAATGTCAGATATCTTGAGAGACAGCCTTCATGACTTCTCTGTGTGATCTAATTTCAGCTCCCAGAATTTGATGGAACAAGCTAAGTTTCTTTTCCTTCCTGAAACTTCTATGCATAGGCAAGCATTTCATCTATAGTATCCTAAGAAGCTGCTTCAGATAAAATCTCCACTGAATCCTTTCTAATATAAATGAAACTCAGTTTCTTTGTTTTTCTACTTTCTCATTAAAAATGAAATTTCCAAGACTATTCAATATTATTTTTATTTTCTCAAGGACTTCTTTTTTATCGACTTTTCAAACCAGGGTTTCCTGCATTGCAGGCAGATTCTTTACTGTCTGAGTCACCAGGAAAGCCCTTCTCCTACATACTGTTGCTGCTGCTAAGTCGCTTCAATCGTGTTCGACTCTGTGTGACCCCATACATGGCAGCCCACCAGGCTCCCCCGTCCCTGGGATTCTCCAGGCAAGAACACTGGAGTGGGTTGCCATTTCCTTCTCCAATGCATGAACGTGAATAGTGAAAGGGAAGTTGCTCAGTCGTGTCCGACTCTTTGCGACCCCATGGACTGCAGCCTACCAGGCTCCTCCATCCATGGGATTTTCCAGGCAAGAGTACTGGAGTGGGTTGCCATTGCCTTCTCCACTTCTCCTACATATATAACTCCAATTATATTTCTCCTCTTCAGATCATTTGTGCTTTCTTTCTCTGCAACATGCCTACACATGTTTTATACATTTTGCCTGAGCTACATACACTGTCCCTATCTTAAGGTGATACTGAAGAGTTGCTCAGTCATGTCTGACTCTTTGCGACACCATGGACTATATAGTCCAGGGGATTCTCCAGGCCAGAATACTGGAGTGGGTAGCCTTTCCCTTCTCCAGGGGATCTTCCCAACCCGGGGATTGAACCCAAGTCTCCCACATTGCAGGCAGATTCTTTACCAGCTGAGCCACAAAGGAAGCCCAAGAATACTGGAGTGGGTAGCCTATCCCTTCTCCAGTGGAAATACTCAAGACAGGATAATAGCTATTTTGAGTGGTAGTAGAAAAACTGATTTAAAATTTGGGAGTTATGTATTCTTATCCCAGATGATTTTAAATCTTATATTTGGTCTACACTATGTTAGATATTTATCTCTCATATTTGACCAAAGCCTACTCCTCCCCACTGAATATATCTCTGTTTTTGCTAGAACACTCTAGCTTCAGCTATATAGTACGAAGTTATGCTTAGTTTTAATTCTTCCACCTCTGTCACTTTAATCTTACGTTCACTTACAGTTATCAATTTAGTAAATTATAGCCATCTTTTAGCTATCTCCAGCCTGATTATTTTCCCCACAAGTGCTGTTTTCAACTTTAATAGCAGACACCTATCCCATATAAGAAATTTGATTCGTTTGCATTTCAAATAAGTTCCATATATTGTTAGTTTTCAAGCAGTCTGTTACATATGGTACAGAAGCCTATCAGAAATCATCAGTTTCTCATTTGAGGGACAGTTTGATGCAGGCATTCAAGTTGACTAGGTTATTTTAGAACCACGGAGGCTTTGTGTGTGTGTGTGTGTGTGTGTGTGTGTGTGTGTGTGCATGCATTCAAGTGTACTATTTATGTATTTAAAACACATATAGATACATTACATTATTATACAGACATGCACTGGTACAACCCAATGGATGAAGAAACGTGTGTGTGTGTGTGTGTGTGTGTGTGTGTGTATATATATGTATGTGTGTATATATATATATATATATATATATATAGTTGTAGTGGGTGCTTTGCTTAATCTGAAAAGTATCTATTTCAAGATTGGAAAGAAGAGGAATAATAAATTGCCAAAGGATGGAAGGAGGAAGACGCCAACATCATTGATTATCTTGTCATTTCAACATCATTTTTAGAGTACATTTTTAGATATTGGTTACTCATATCTAAAAAATAATGCTAAAATAATAAAAATAAGAATGCTAAAATAATCCAAATATTCATCTTAAAATCATCTACACTATTCCTTTGCCACTTTTCCTACCTTTGTTAGTTTGTATAACATATGGGTGTGCAGTGATTCCCAAATTCAGACCCTCTGTGACAGTCTTCAAGACCTCTGTGCAATGACTAGTCACTTGGGAAGAACACATTTCTTCTCTGCTCAGCATTATTTCATTAATACTTCCATTTTTACATGAAAACCTTTTACATTATTCTATCAATTCTCTTTGTGCAAACTCCTGACTGGTTAATAGAGCTAAATCCTCTGTCTGCTCATGGTTATATACTAAGCTTCATTTGATGGACCTCATAATACCAATTCTCGTGACCTTGTTGCCCTGATCACCTTACCATTTTGATGTTTTGACATGAAACAAGAGAAAAACTTTTACTTTCTAGATCCCTTTACATGTATTCTTCAAAGAAGAAAGATACCTTGATCTTAACATTGGGGCTAACTAGATTAATATGATTTTATAAAAATTATAAGATACTAAAAGTATAATCAATGGTCTGGCTGGACATAACTGCAGAGTGGGCTGCTAGCTCTAGTTATTTTTCCTTGTTCCCTCTGGCTTCACTCTCCCTCCTGTTACTTAGTGTGGAATCACCTCCCCTGGTCCTCTCTTACTAAGATTGAACTGAGGGTCATTTTATTATTTTGACAGAAAACAATTCCCTATCTTCAGAGGACAAATCTGTATATCTCTGGGGGTTGACTATTCTGCTCATGCCAGTGTCCTAGGGCACACCCTCAGTCCCTGCCCACCCACTGGCAGGCTTGGTCATCTCTGTCTCTCCTCATTCTAATAGGGATTCTGAGCAATCTGTCAACAACAAATTAATAAAAGAACACAGTGTCAGGCAGGTCATGTGTTTTAGGCTTAGGAATATGAGTTTATTCTGCAAAGATAAAAAGAAAGGAAATGTCAACATATTGTTTTCATATCTTATGTCTGAAAAAACGTGGATAACCTTTTGCAACATTTTTGTATTTCATCAATATACAATTCGCCTGTTCTATTTGAAACACTTTGATATTAAAAACATGAAAGTCAAGTGCTCTATAGAAAGACAGCCCTGTTTTTCTTTCTTTTGTGTAAGACCTTTTTCAATACAGTTCCAAACAAATTGTCATCTAAACTATATTATTTTAATATACTTGTCAGATCCAAATCAGAGATATTGAAAATAAAAAGGTAGGATTTCAAGATGAAGGTTTTGCAGCTCTTATAGATGTCTCTTTTGGCCTACTGCTTAACAAAAATGCTTCCGCCTTCATCTTTAATTATGCTAAAAGCACCCCGTAATGCTGCAATCTAGAAAAAATTGAAAAATTCATAATCAATTAGTATATCAGTGGCCCCATTTTATTTTTATCTTTCCTTCTCTCTCCCCTATCTCTCTCCCTTTCCCCTACCATTTATCCTTTCCTTCCCTTCCCCTCTGCCTTTAAACTTTTTGGTAGAAAAATACATGATTTCTAGAGGTATGTAGGCCAAGATTTTAATCTTGGTTTGGACTTTCATCATCATATTTACCCTTTTTCCTCTGGTGAGTTAATTAACACCTCTGAAGTTAAGTTTCTTCAGTTATAAAATGGAAACAGTGACATATACAAAGTTTTGGGGGCAGAAGACTAAATGAGTCAATACATGTAAATGACCATGGTAAATGCTCAATACGAATGCCATTTCACTTCCATTTATGTCATTATCTAATTTGGAGATAATTCTTTTTAAGTATTATTCATCCAACCATGTAGGTAACAATATATTTAGCCTGAACTCCAGATCCAATACTAAGAGAAAAAAGAATCATCATTTTAAGAAAATTTAAGATATCAGGTTATGGTCAAAGAGGCTGTGGCATTCCTTGTCAATTAATAGCTTGCAACAATTATTCACCATCATAAAAACTACCAGTTGCTGGTTTTGGCGAATAATATGCAAACACAACAGGGTAATAGAAACCAGCTGCTATTTGAGTGACATAGTATTTTAGAGAAGCTTTGTCACTCACTGGTGGGAAAATACATACAGACTTAGAAATAAAACTTATCTATTATTTCATTCATATGTAGTTTCAGAAAAATTAGTTCTTTTAATTTCATTTCTCTGAACTTCTTCAACATTACCTTTACTTTAAGGTAATGGGATTTGATTCAATTGTGAGTAAACGACAAGACTGCAAAATAATGTAGAAAGGGTGATAGAAGTATGCTGCAGCTTTTAAGGTTATGGATACAGAATGTTCTTACTTGGACCAGTGGAGATGCTTCCTCTAGGCAGAAGTCCAAGTGGTAAATGAGTTTATAATGCCATATCCCCTATGGATACATGACAACTTGGTTGAAATGTGAAACAGAAGTACCTACAGTTCTTTTTTTTCCTAAAACTACACAGAGAACAGGAAAATTGTTTCTTTGACTTATCATCCTGACTAAAGTTGACCTATTTGATTAATTTAAGTTGTTATTGCTATAACTGTATAAATTGATACTTCATTTGGCATTTTGATTCCAAGATTAAATGTACCCTCATTAAACATGGAGAGAGATGAGAATGAAATGTTCCTCGACACCTCTAACAGGTCAATCTTACCTGTCTATGATGACATAGAGAGGCACACATTGTGCAGCTGAGGGCATAAGCCACTGATACTCTAGAATGTCTCACTTGTTCACTTAAAAAATAATCTTCGCTGGCTGTGATAATTTATGTATCAGCTTAGCTAGGCTAAGGTGCCCAGGCATTCAACTAAACCCTAGTTATGCCATGTAGGTATTTTATAGAAATCATTAAAGTCTGTTATCAACTGACTACATAAAAGAAGTTTGCTAGATAACCTGGACTGGCTGATTCTATCAGGTGAAAGAGCTTAGAACAAAGCTGAGTCTTCCCTGGAGATAGTCTATCTGTGGATAGCAGATTCACCTCCTCATTGAGACTTCCAGTCTGCCTCCCCTGACGATGCCTAACTTTAGACTTACTAGCCAGGTCCTACTGTTATGTAAACCCATCTCTTCCAGTAAGTCTCTGAAATATGTATTTTTACTTTTTGTTTCTCTGGTTGAACTTGGACTGGCAGACTGGACAACAGAACTCGAAACCCTTATCTCCTATTCATAAGCTTCTCTAAGTAATTCCTGACCTTCCCTTCAGATGTAAGCTTTGTAAACAAAGGAGGAGGAATTCACTAATGAAAATACACAATGTTAATTTGACTATTTCTTGTTGGACCTATGCTATAATATATAAGATTTTAAAAATCTAAAAAAAAAAAAAAGAAAATACACAAGTCAAAAAATTTTAAACTATTATGAATTCTAAATTTATTCAATCTTTCATCCAAGATGTACCATTAAAATCCCTTCAAAATCTATGTCATACAAAATGACTTGCTTTCATTACTAAATCATTTCAGTCTATATTTTAAGGAAAATATTACCTTAAAAACTGTCATCTTTGTCTTCCTTGTATTCTCACAGCATTCAGCAAAGTATTTTGTATTCAGTGAATGTTTGCTGAATACATGACCAATTCCTCAATAATACTCTAGATACTTTCAAGATATTTTTATAGTAAAACTCTCTTTTTCTCCATATCTTGTTTAAGACGAGTATTTTGAATGGAGCTGGAGGAATCAGGCTCCCTGACCTCAGACACTATGACAAAGCTACCACAAAGTTCATAGCAACACTATTTACAATAAACAAGACATGGAAACAACTTAAGTGTCTATTGACAAATGAATGGATAAAGAAAATGTGGTATATATACCAGTGGAATATTATTTAATCATAAAAAAACAATGAATAATGCCATTTGCAGCACCATGAATGGACTTAGAGATTATCATATTAAGTGAAGTAAATCAGACAAAGACAAATATAATATCATTTATATTGGAGATGATATAAATGAACTTATTTACAAAACAGAAATAGAGTCACAGACATAGAAAACAAATTTATCATTATCAAAACGGATAGTGGGGGTAGGGATGGAAGAGATAAACTATGAGGTTGGAATCGACTCATACACACAAGTATATATAAAATAGATAATCAACAAGAATCTACTGTATAGCACAGGGAAATATCTTGTAACAATCTATAATGGAAAAGAATGTGAAAAAGAATATATATGTGTGTATAACTGAACCACTTTGCCGTACACCCAAAACTAATAAAATATTGTAAATTAACTATACATTAGCTAAAATGATTAATAAAACCATAATTTATAAAATTTAACCAATTAGGTTTATTCTCACTGTATGTTATTAAAATGGATAATTTTAAAGACAGTATACAATGAAAAAGCTTATGATTTAAGTATATGAAGAGATAATTCTCAAATTTTAAGTGATATAGGATAATTTCAAAGTTCTCATTCATTTCTATATTTATTAAAAATGAAGCTAAATGCAGCTGTGTGTGTGTGAAGTTACACACACATAAGGACTCACAAAGTAAAAATGGCAAGAATAAAAACAATCTTTATGAAGTTATAGAATGTTCTTCAAAATCTCACCTTAAAGTTCAAAATGTTGGCAACTTGAAATGAGCATATTTTTAGTGGAAGCCAGACAAGCTACCCTCAGTAAATCTGACCTTAAGATTAATTTTTTAATCAGAAATATTAGACTTGACCAAAGACCCTTTAACAAAGAGTATTTCTAATCATAAACAGAAAAAGTAAAGGCAAAGAGAGAAAATGTTCTTTCATGGTGGTTGAAGAGATGGGGTGAGTTCCGATAATACTGCATGTTCACACTTTCTTAATGTGTCAGAATAAAAAGGTTTATAATAGAATAGATTTGCTTTTGAACTCCAGCTTGTGCACTTCCTGCTGTAGTAACATTCAGTGAGTTTATTCAGCTCTCTGGGTCTTGTTTTTTGCAAAACAGAGAAAATAAAACCTACTTTGCATAACTTGGAGAGTTAAATGGGATATAATGTCTATAATAGTATTGGCCAATAGAATTTAATGGAAATCTCCACCCTTTCCTTCTTCTCCTTTCTCAGAGCAGGTGTTTATTCTTTGCGAGGCAAATTCCATACTCTTTCTTTTTCTCCTGGGACCTATGACATGCCTTTCCCGTCATATCTTTAACTGCATCCTCTCCTTTGCCTCAATGGCACTCGACTCCAGTACTCTTGCCTGGAAAATCCCATGGATGGAGGAGCCTGGTGGGCTGCAGTCCATGGCGTCGCTAAGAGTCGGACACGACTGAGCGACTTCACTTTCACTTTTCACTTTTTACTTTCATGCATTGGAGAAGGAAATGGCAACCCGCTCCAGTGTTCTTGCCTGGAGAATCCCAGGGACAGGGGAGCCTGGTGGGCTTCCGTCTATGGGGTCGCACAGAGTCGGACACGACTGAAGTGACTTAGCAGCAGCTCCTTTGCCTCCCACATTTAAAAACCAACTCATAACTCCCTTATTCTTAAAAACCCCAAACCCTTGCTTGGGCTCTGCCTTCCAATTAAGCAGTACTTCTGTATTTAGTCATCCCTTTACCACGGAAATTTTTAAAAACTTTCATTTGCTCTTTCCTTTTCCCATTTATTCTTCAGCAGCTCCACTCACCAGACAACACAGACATGAAACTCCAGTGGCCTCACTACAGCCAAAGCCAGGGGCTGGCTTCCTTTATGATGTTTTCTCACTGACCATATCTAAGTTCTCTTGTTTTTGTTTTTAACTTGTTGATTGTTAGAACACACATTTTCTTTGGCTTCCCCATTTTAAGGCTTTTCTAATTTGATTCTCTTTCTACTGCTCTGATCACTTTTGAGTCTGTATAGTTAGCAGCATCCTCTCCTTGAATCACTTTTGCAAACTAGCGTTTTCTTTCTATCGCTTTCCTGCTCCTTCCATAACTTCTTTGAGTCATCTTGTGAAGGCTTTACAACTTTCCTAGTCATTCACTTAACCGTTATTCCTGGGAACATGGGAAGACCATTTTCCCTCCCATAAAGTCACTCTGCGTATATGCAATCACAGATCCTGTTCATTCTACCATCTAAATTAAAAAAAAAAAATTCCTCTTAATTCCCAGTGAACCTCCTAGTCAGCCAGTCTCACCTGTACTTCTGTGACACTGTGCAAGACGATCTCATCACACAAACTCTGCCCTTCTTGGATTCTATCCTCCATGTCACAGCCAGAATTCCCCTACTTACAACGATTCCCTTTGCCCTTCCAGTGAAACCTTTAGCATCACACAGAGACTCTGGACTGATCTCAGCCTCTTTTCCTCTCTTTCTCTCTTACCCTAGGTTCTCTGCTGCAGCCATTCTGACCTCTCTCATTTCCTTCCAAGTACTGTGTTTTGACCTGCATCTCAGAATAGTACCCATTCTCACATCTCAAATCAAGAAGTCCCCCTGCCATTTTTTTCTTAGTTAACATGTATGAATCCTTCACATCTCAGTCTACACATCATAATCCCTGATACACAAGAAACAAAACATATTTGTGGACTGATTATCTCACCCATTATTCCAGCTGAGACTGATCAACTCCTATCCACATTGCTGAAAGAGGCTTCTACTTTTCCCTGTGGTCACTCAGTCTCTTTTAACTACAGGATTCTCTAACGAAGATGCTAGTTGCCTGGGTTATTTGGCAAAACTAATACAATTATGTAAAGTTTAAAAAAAAAAAAAAGAACATTGCTAGATTTAATTTTCTATTTTACCTTTTAGTTATTACAATTTTCTTTGCCTGTTTCATTTAATTGTATCCTCCAATCTCAGTACAATTATTTAACACATGATTAATTAGAAAAATGATTAATCTTTTGATTAACATACTGACTAGTCACAATAAATCTCATTCATGGAAACACCAATCTTTAGTTGCAGTTGAGTGATGTTTTATCTATGTTGTTTCAAAAGTTAAACATCATAGTTTCTTACAATGCATATCACAAACAGAAATTTCACTTTGGAGAAGACTCGTGAAAGTCCCTTGGATGTCAAGGTGATCAAACAATCCCAAAGGAAACTAACCCTGAATATTCACTGGAAGGACTGGTGAAGCTGAAGTGTCAATACTTTGGCCACCTGGTGCAAGAGCCGACTCATTGGAAAAGACACTGATGCTGGGAAAGACTGAAGGCAAAATGAGAAGGGAGCTTCAGAGGATGAGACGGTTGGATGGCATCACCAATTCAATGGACATGAGTTTGAGCAAACTCCAAGAAACACTGAAGGACAGAGAAACCTGGTGTGCTGCAGTTCATGGCGTCACAAAGAGTCAGACACAACTTGGCAACTGAACAACAGCAACAACCAAACTTTAGAGTTTTTTCTAAAAATAGGTTATAACTTACAAAGATAGAGTCATGTTCTTGTCTTTTATGTGTATCTCTGTTAGTTGCTCAGTCATGTCTGACTCTTTGAGACTCCTTGGACTATAACTTGCCAGGCTCCTCTGTCCATGGAATTCTCCAGGCAAGAATACTGGAGTGAGTTGCCATTTCCTTCTCCAGGGAAAATTCCTGATCCAGGGATCGTACCTGGGTCTCCGAAATTGCAGGTGGATTGTTTTTTGCTGAGGCATCAGGGAAGCCCTTTCTTGTGCTTCAGATGACACGAAATCACAGAGTAGTAACACTAAAGTATACTGAATTTTATGCAGCTTACTTTACAGGCAAAAATTGTGAACGTAACTCCTTTCCAATAGATACAAAATCTAATAGTAAACTATTCAGAAGGATGAATAATTTATATTTCTTCTTTCTAAAAAATAAAGTGTAGAACTCTGACTGATGAGAACAAAACTACAATACACAGTGAAAAGAAATGAGCACTGGGAACTGATGAAAACAACACTAAATACAGTCATAAAAATAGAAAAAGAACATCAACTTTATATCTCTATAATTAAATAAATATTTACATATGTAGGGAATACTTTAGCAGAAAATGCTATATTAGAAAGTTTAACTTTTGCAAAATAAGTACAGGACAACAGTGCATCCTAGATACACAGGTAAGCCTTTAAAATCAGGCTAATAGGTTTTGTCCAAATAGAGAGAAATATTTTTGCCATCTAAAAGCATTAGGATTGTTGACTAAGACGACTCATGTGGTAACTAATGAAACTTCTTCTGGTGTCTAATTTATCAAATTTAACTCCTGAGATACCTATTTTCAGAAGTAGATTTCATTGTTTAAAGATTTCTGCCTTTTGTTAAGTACAGATATCAGTATATTTGCAGTTCTAGGCATATAAATACAAAACATATTGACATCCTTGTAGTTTTGGATAGCTATGAATATATATTTTTTCTGTATGGGTAGAGTTTACTTATAATTTCAAATTGGTATGAAATAAAAGAACTTTGTCTTGTTTCTATGTCTTTTGTAAAGTTGATTAAGCACAACTGAATTAATAGCTACATTGCAAGAATAGGTATGACCATAAAGAATGGCAAAAGCATTATTTTAAAGTTGATTCTTTTTAAAATTTTTGTAGTAATAGAAAGAAGCGATAACATTGCAAGTCATATATTAGTATTCTTGTAAAAGTTGTGAAAGACCATTAATGAGTAAATCTACATTTGTTAGCTAATGGTTAGATACAACCAAACATTTATCAAAATAAAATTGAGGTCCATATACATACAAAATCAACTGTTTATCATAAGTATCACTGGAAATTATAGAGCCCCAGATGAACACTTGAAGAAAAGGCTCTTAAAACCAAGAATAACATTTTAAGTGCAAAGCTATTACAAACCCATTTGATATTCATTTTAATTGCCTCAACTATAATGAATATACTTTGTATTCAAACAGATGTCACAAGTACTACTGCAGAAGTTCCAATATAATTCAGCCTTAGTTAAGAACAAGTAAATGGATACTTAAAATGGAATGTTACCAGAAGGAAGGAAAAAACCAATTACAGCAAACATCAGCTCCTTAAAATAGCAAATTAAAGATTTGTATTAAATTGTGTTCTTTTATACTTGGACATATGCAGAATACAGTAACACAGGAAAACTTGCTATATCAACCACTTCTTTTCCTTGCCTCAGCTGTCTACTGATTAATAAGCCTGGAAAATAGAAATTGGGATGTGAAGAATGACTAAGAAGAGTAGGCTGAAATTGACTTTACAACATTTAGTCTATGAATAGGATTTTTAAACTGCCACTATGCCAATTTATTCTAGCTGGAGGAACAGGTAGCTATGTATGCCATTTTATTTCCATTGGTCAGACAGTTCTAATATTCCCTTTAATCTTCTTCCACACAGAGGACTAACACCTTAAAATCCAAATTTTATCCTCATGCCATAAATTAAAGATGGCAGTTTTCAATACAGAGTTTACAGAATGACCCATGGATATTTGTTAAAAGCAGACATTTCTGTGCCCTGACCAAGTTCTACTGACTCAAAATCATTGGAATCCCCATTGTGACGAGCGACCTGAAAACTCCGAAGCTCTTACTTGTTTAAAAACAACTGCCTGAATATCGGATGAAGTAATATTTAAAACAATGTAACTTTCATTTCATTCCAGTCAGCAAACATTTATTAACTACCAATTCTACGTGAGTAAAACCTGATACATGGAGGGTATCCCCTAAGGCAAGAAGCATATGATAATATTTTCAAGGTATAGTTTATAAAGTACAATGATAATCTGCAAATGTTTGGAAACACAAAGAAAATAGTGTGCTTACTGTGCAGATTAACAATTCATTATTTCAATTTGGTAGTTCTTCTTCTGAAAAGGTGTATGGATGTTGGACAGAAGTGTGTTTAGCTTATTATTAGAAAACATACCTGACGTGGTGCTTAAATGCAGATTTAGCCCATGTTTCCTGATGGTCTTGGACATCCTGCATTTTCAAAAGGAGGGTAACAAGTGTGAGAGGCTTCTTGGTGGCTAGGGGAAGGGAAGGAAGGCACTATAAGGCCAGAGGCTCTAAAAGTACATTTCTTCCCTTAACTCCAGCCCAATTCCCATGCTGCCTGAACTGAACTGTTCAGTTCAGTCGCTCAGTTGTATCTGACTCTTCGCAACCCCATGAATCGCAGCACGCCAGGCCTCCCTGTCCATCACCAACTCCCGGAGTTCACTCAGACTCACGTCCATCGAGTCAGTGATGCCATCCAGCCATCTCATCCTCTGGCGTCCCCTTCTCCTCCTGCCCCCAATCCCTCCCAGCATCAGAGTCTTTTCCAATGAGTCAATTCTTCGCATGAGGTGGCCAAAGTACTGGAGTTTCAGCTTTAGCATCATTCCTTCCAAAGAAATCCCAGGGCTGATCTTCAGAATGGACTGGTTGGATCTTCTTGCAGTCCAAGGGACTCTCAAGAGTCTTCTCCAACACCACAGTTCCAAAGCATCAATTCTTTGGCACTCAGCCTTCTTCACAGTCCAACTCTCACATCCATACATGACCACAGGAAAAACCATAGCCTTGAGTAGACGGCCCTTTGTTGGCAAAGTGATATCTCTGCTTTTCAATATGCTATCTAGGTTGGTCATAACTTTGCTTCCAAGGAGTAAGCGTCTTTTAATTTCGTGGCTGCAGTCACCACCTGCAGTGATTTTGGAGCCCAGAAAAATAAAGTCTGACATTGTTTCCACTGTTTCCCCATCTATTTCCCATGAAGTGATGGGATCAGATGCCATGATCTTTGTTTTCTGAATGTTGAGCTTTAAGCCAACTTTTTCACTCTCCACTTTTACTTTCATCAAGAGGCTTTTAGTTCCACTTCACTTTCTGCCATAAGGGTGGTGTCATCTGCATATCTGAGGTTATTGATATTTCTCCCAGCAATCTTGATTTCAGCTTGTGCTTCTTCCAATCCAGTGTTTCTCATGATGTACTCTGCATATAAGTTAAATAAGTAGGGTGACAATATACAGCCTTGACATACTCCTTTTCCTATTTGGAACCAGTCTGTTGTTCCATGTCCAGTTCTAACTGTTGCTTCCTGACCTGCATACACGTTTCTCAAGAGGCAGGTCAGGTGTTCTGGTATTCCCATCACTTTCAGAATTTTCCACAGTTTATTGTGATCCACACAGTCAAAGGCTTTGGAATAGTCAATAAAGCAGAAATAGATGTTTTTCTGGAACTCTCTTGCTTTTTCGATGATCCAGCAGATGTTGGCAATTTGATCTCTGGTTCCTCTGCCTGTTCTAAAACCAGCTTGAACATCAGGAAGTTCACGGTTCACGTATTGCTGAAGCCTGGCTTGGAGAATTTTGAGCATGACTTTACTATCATGTGAGATGAGTGCAATTCTGCGGTAGTTTGAGCATTCTTTTGGCATTGCCTTTCTTTGGGACTGGAATGAAAACTGACCTTTTCCAGTCCTGTGGCCACTGCTAAGTTTTCCAAATTTGCTGGCATATTGAGTGCAGCACTTTCACAGCATCATCTTTCAGGATTTGAAATAGCTCAACTGGAATTCCATCACCTCCACTAGCTTTGTTCGTAGTGATGCTTTCTAAGGCCCACTTGACTTCACACTCCAGGATGTCTTAGTCAGCAGTTTTCCCTCAGCTCTGTCCCTTCCAGGACTGGAGTCTTTGGAATGAACTTCAACAGGCACTCTCCCTCATGAAACTGAGTGCAGACAAGCTGATGTGACTCATTCATTGTGCCCAGTGCCCTGGGTTTTCTCAATCCTTGGTTGACATTTCCCAGCACTGGAAGCAGAATCCAGTTAAAAATAATAATAATAAATAAAAGACTGTGACAGGTGAAGGTAGACAGAAAAACAGTTGTAGGAATTTAAAGGGGTTTCATGACACACAGTCATGGTTCTTAGAGTGATCTCTGGATCGGCTGTTTCACCACCACCTGGGAATTCACTGTACTAGTCTGCTCAGGCTGCCATAGCAAAATACCAGCAAATCATTGGCTTAAAAAAATCGACATTTATTTTCCTGCAGTTCTGGAGGCTGTAGGTGTAATATCAAGGTGCTGCCAGTTTGGTTTCTGGTGAGAGCTCTCTTCTTGGCTCTTCCTCTTTTTATAAACCACCAGTCCAATCAGATTAGGAACCCAGTCTTAAAACCTCATTTAATCTTAATTATCTCCTAAAAGCCCTATCTCAAATAAAGTCATATTAGGGATTAGGATATCAACATGTGAATGTTGGGCGACACAATTCAGTCCATAGCACTTAGTACAAACGAAAATTCTGGAGCCCACCTGACACCTATTGAGTCAGAATTTCAGGGAATGGAGCCCTGCCATTTGTATTTTATTAATCCCTCCTGGTTATTTGCATGCATGCTAAAACCTGAGAAGTCCAGGCCATCAGGGAAAATTGCCAGCATTTCATTTACTTTCCTTCACGGGTGTCTCCCGTTTTTACTTTCAATCTTATTTCTTACGGCTCTTCGACATGAACTCTGCTTCTGCTAAACCATTTCTCATCATGGCCTGAAGGGTCTTTCGTATTCTGTCTTCCTGACTCTTGTTTACCCACCACAAATTGCCTTTCAACATCTTTAATAAAGCATCACTTCAACATCGCAGCCTCTGTCAAGTCTTCTTTCTCTAAATAGCAGAAGCACTAATTGTCTGAACCAATCCTTTTCATATTTTACAGATTTTAATTTCTTACAATTCCTAGGTTATACTTGTCTGTAATGTACAAGGCTTTATACATAAAAGCACTGTAATCTTCAAAACAGTATATATAGTTCTGCTTATAACTATTCTCTTTAAGCAACTCCCTGCAACACTGGCCCAATACAACGATTTAGGGCATAAAACAGCCCATTGGTTTCTGACATAATGCTACTTCCAAACTTGTTTAATAATTTAAAAATAATCAATATACTATTTGCTATTTATTAAGTCCTTAAGTGCATTAAGACTTATAATAAGCCCTGAGTACATGATCTCATTAAATTTTCACAATCACTTTGAAATAGGATCCCTATTTGACTGAAAGACATTGGAAACTGAGGCAGAGGGGTTCAATGAACCCCAAAGTCACGAAGCCAGGATGAAAAGTGTGAGCCTGTTTCTCTGACTCAAAGCATATGCTTTATTGCTACTATTTTATACTATAGATGGAGAGATTAGGTTGCTGTCAAGATATTGAATTTACTGCCAAGAATCCCAAAGTATATGTCTCTTGTGGTAAAGACATTTCCAATACATCCTTTATAAATTCTCCAATTTTCTTTAGCCCCAACACATACATATAAATCCTTAAGCATTGTTAAAATAAGCCATCATGGAAAAAATACAAACAAACAAACAACAACAACAACAACAAAGGCAGACTTCCTGAGACCAACAGATACTATTAAATGACTACAGACAATGAAGAGCTCTAAATTCTATCACTATTCTATATGCTATTTACCTGCAGACAGCCTTTGGAATTCTTTCATCTGTACATTAAAGACAGCTGAAGAACTCAAAGGGAATTACTTGAAAGTTCACAAGGAACTCCCACAGACTTTTGCCCAAAGCAAATACTGATAATTATGCACTAGAAGCATTCACACACATACACGTATGCATATAAAACTGAAAAACGCTAAGAAACAATGGATTTTTTTTTTTTAACAAAAACTGTATGTTCTTAACTTCCTTCTCCAGAAAACAAACCAAGGGGGTCTATTCTTTCACAGCTGCCTGCACTTTGAAGACTGGCCTGTTCAGATAATAAGCCACACCTGTTGGATTGTTAAGGTAATTCCAAACACCAGCCGAGATAGTAATTAAAAGTAACGTTCCATTTTCAGCCTACCTGGGGTGTTCAACAACCTCGACATCTTGCAGAAATAGGAGACATACTGCTCACAGTACTCGGCGCTGCTGGTGATGGCGCTGATCTGGTCCATGGAGGCGCTGTATATGAGCTGTGTTACCGAGTATTTTTCTGGGTTGTAGCCCACCACCGTCGTCTGCATCTGCAAATCGTGAGACACGATGGTCCATACTTTGTCCTCTGTGGGGAGAAAAAGGGCAGGACGATGGGTCATTAGTGTGCAAGTGCAGCTTCAAAAGTCAGAAAATAACGGAGCTGCACTTTTCACTGGTTGTTTTCTATGAACAGATATAGAACAGAGTTAAGGGTTCAGTTCAGTTGCTCAGTCGTGTCCGACTCTTTGCGACCCCATGGACTGCAGCACGCCAGGCTTCCCTGTCCATCACCAGCTTCCAGAGCTTGTTCAAACTCATGTCCATTGACTCGGTGATGCCATCCAACCATCTCATCCTCTGCCGTCCCCTTCTCCTCCTGCCTTCAATCTTTGCATTAATCTTTAAGGATAGTAATCGTTAAAATAACCCTCCTCACACCTAAGTTCTGTGTATATCGACAAAGTAGAAAAGTAATATTTCTTTTATTAAAACCAAACGCAATTTATCTTCTTAAAACAAACAGCCTGAGTATCTGGTGGGATGCTCTAAAACCTGCAGCATTGGACATGAGGCTACTGTGTTCCAATGCCTTCCCAACACGATAAACCTTCATTCCTCCTGTAGAACAATCTCTACTCCCTCCTAAATGAGCTACATGCTTTCTAGCCTCTGGAGCTTTGTTTGCTGTAATCAGAATACGCATCCTCATCTTGTCAACAAACGTTCTTCTCACCCTGACCTTTCAGGTAAAATTAGACACTGCCTGCTCTGTTATTGAAATGCCCTATACATGTGGAATGATGCAAATCAGTAATTATCTTGGTGTTTTGAACTCTGAAAATTTCAATATGTGAAAAGGAGAAGCATCTAGAAGATTAATGAGATTAAATTAAAATTCTACCAAGTTATGCATTTGAATTAGAAGCATCACTATGAAGCTATGATGATGTTGTTGTCTTTTAAAAATATGCCCTAGTTCTTTCCACTGAAAAAACTCTCCAACAAGGACCAGCTTCTGGCAACAACAGTTGTCATTACTCAATACCGTTTTCCATTAAGAGAAAACTAGGATCCTGGAGAAATGTCTGATTACATGACTGGAGATGGCTAAGAGAAGTCTGGAACATGCTGTCACTTCAGAAACAAACTATTGGAGACAAAGTGTGGTTCAAAAATTCTCCAAGGCCAAAAAAAAAAAAATTAACATCAATAAGAATTTCCTGCAATAAATTAAAATGCATCAAATATATTTAATCCCATGAGTTCACAAAAATGAAATGTTTAAATTTTGGAATGTGTTATGTAACTAATTCATAATTTTGAAAACTGGTAAATAAAGGCAAAGAATCCAGCATTTAGTTTACCTTAGTTATATGAATCTTAAAGTAACTAAATACTCCTTTTGTGGAAATATTTCAGCCCATAAACGAAGGCCAAATTATAAGAGTGTCATCATTTGGTAACTTCTAACAAGTTAGTAGGGTCTAAGTAGGATTATTTATGGCTGCAAATATAACCAACAAGTGAAACCAGAGATGTGTCCCTGGGGCTTTGGAGGTGGGGGCAGGTATACCGCACTACAGGTGAAGGGGTGTGGATAAAACTCAGACATGAATTTCATCAAGTTTATAGACCTACCTGCCAATTTCTAGAAAATAGAGGGGAAGGGGTAGATGTTAAATGGCACCAAACGGAAACAGCAACATCCACGTTGTGGAAAACTGTATACATCACACAATCCAGTCTTTCAACAGCCGAGGGATAAATTACAAAGGAGAACAGTGAGAGACACTCACACTCACACACAGAGTCAAAAAGACACAGACAGACAGAGAGCTTTAGATTGAGAGAAACATCCTGAACTTGCCCCTCTTGTGGTCTTCCTATTTCAGGAGATGGGAGCTCCATTCTCCCAGTTCTGGGAGAAAAGCCCCCTTCTTCCGCCTCCTCCTGCACCCTGTCAGTGACGTCCACGTGCTCCACCTTCAGTTATTATTCAGAATCTGGGCACTCCTCACCCTGTGCCCACGACTGCTATGGTCCAAGCCTGGGCCCCTCACTTGCACATCCCACAATGACCTTTAACCAGTCCCCTCTTCCTGACCTTGTCCCTTCATGTCTACCTTCAACAAACAGCCATGCTGAGATTTCAAGTACAAGTCAGCTTCTGACACAGCTGTGAGTCCTTACACGGTATCTGGTCTTATTCACAAAGTCCATTTCTTAGAGTAGCCAAAGGCCGGTGGAGGTCTGGCTCTTCCTTGCAGCCCTACTGCTTGTTCCTTTGGCTCTGATCACAAGGACCTCCTTTGTGTTCCTCAAACAGGTTAGGCAGGCTCCTCCTTGGAGACTCGCACTGGGGTCTTTCTTGCATCTACAGCCATCTTTGCTCAGACCCCCTCCTTCTCCAGCTCTGAGCTCCACTGATAATGTTTCCTTCCTGGAGTCCCACCCCCACCACAGCTGCTCTCCATCTACCTGCTCAGCTTTTTTTTTATCCATAGAATTTATCTCTATCTCCGGGCACATTCAAATTATTTTTTTTAAATATCTGTCTCCCTCCATGAGAAGGAAAGCAAGCAGGGATTCTTTTCAATGCTATATGCACCAAGCTTACAGTAATAATTGGCACATAGTAGGGCTTCAAATCCATTGGAGAAGGAAATGGCAACCCACTCCAGTCTTCTTGCCTAGAAATCCCATGGACAGAGTCTGAGTCTGGTGGGCTACTGTCCATGGGGTCACAAAGAGTTGGACACAACTTAGCAACTAAGCACAGGACTTCAAAAACATTAGTTGACTAGAAGAATGAACCAATAAAAATAAATAGAATACAAACATTTGATCTGAAAATAATAGGGGAAAAAGTGGAAGCAGTGACATTTTATTTTCGTGGGCTCCAAAATCACTGAGGATGGTGACTTCAGCAATGAAATCGAAAGACACATGCTCATTGGAAGTAAAGTTATGATAAATCTAGACAGCATATTAGAAAACAGAGACATCACTTTCCTGACAAAGGTCTGTATAGTCAAAGCTATAGTTTTTTCCAGTAGTCATGTAGAGATGTGAGAGTTGGAAAATAAGGAAGGCTGAATGCCAAAGAACTCATGCTTTGAAACCATGGTTCTAGAGAAGACTCTTGAGAGTCCCTTGGACAGCAAGGAGATCAAACCAGTCAATCCTAAAGAAAATCAACCCTGAATATTTATTCGAAGGACTGATGCTGAAGTTGAAGCTCCAATACTTTGGCCACCTGATGCAAAGAGCTGACTCATTGGAAAAGACCCTGATGCTGGAAAAGATTGAGGGCAGGCAGTAAAGAGGACAGCAGAGGATGAGATGGTTAGATAGCATCACTGAATCAATGGACATGAATTTGAGCAAATTTCAGGAGATAGTGAAGGACAGGGGAACATGGCATGCTGCATGCAGTCCATGGTGTTGCAAAGAGTTGGACAAGACTTAGTGACACAACAACAAAGGAAATTTTAAAAATCACTTTAGTTCAAGATCTGTGGAGACTACCCCAAGAGACTGTAGACAGGCCACTTCACCCCTCTGAGCCAGAATTTCCCTTCAGCTATTACAACATGCCTCTTTATCAGATGACTTTCCAGCTTGCTATTCTTAAATCAGTTAAAAGAAGTTCAATTATGGTGTCCTTGTAGTCATTTTCTATGGGATAATTAATTTTCCAGGCTTATCTTTGGGCTGATCAGAACTGTCTTCTTTGAGCTACTCTGATATGGCAAGAAAAGCCACAATATATTTTGGTATTTCTGTCACTTTCTGACATGACTCTGAAAACAAACTCATTTACATACAGACCTGCAGATTTACCTTCACATAATTAAAAATCCATTAATTGAATTAGGTAACTTCTATCTCTTTTCTGCTACAATCAGTCTGTGGCACAGAATTCTCAGATGTTTATCACCACTTACTTTTTCCTTTCTCCCTTCTTTTCTTCCTTTCTTTCTTTTTTTAAAATGAATCTTTACCAAGAGCCTTGTCCTGTAGCAGTGTCCTAACACTTGTGAGAACCAAGTGTTCTAACATTTTGGTCCTGGTGACTATTTGACTCTAAATTTTAGTTCCAGCCATGTCAGCCCACACACTTCATCATCAAAACCCTGTACATCATACCTTTATATTTGTTTTATAGCCTACTCATTCATTCAGCAAATATTATCATGTACCTGCTGCTAAGTTGCCTCAGTCGTGTCCAACTCTGTGTGACCCCATAGACGACAACCCACCAGGCTCTGCCGTCCCTGGGATTCTCCAGGCAAGAACACTGGAGTGGGTTGCCATTTCCTTCTCCAATATCATGTAACTATTATATGACAAATACAGATCTAGGCAGCAAAGAAAACGTAGCAAAAAAAAAGAAGCATTCGTACATTTTTTTGCAATTTACATTCTTACATTCTAGTATGGTAAAGAAAACAGATAAGCAAAATTAAAAGAATACATATACATATATATGCATGCTGCTGCTGCTGCTAAGTCGCCTCAGTCATGTCTAACTCTGTGTGACCCCATTTACAGCAGCCCACCAGGCTCCTCTGTCCACAGGATTCTCTAGACAAGAATACTGGAGTGGGTTGCCATTTCCTTCTCCAATATATATGCATATATATTATATACATATATTATTTATATATATGTACATATACATACGCACCACTTCCCAGGTGGTGCAAGCGGTAAAGAACCTGCCAACCAATGCAGCAGACTTAGGAGACGTGGGTTTGATCCCTGGGTCAGGAAGATCCCCTGGAGGAGGGCACAGCAATCCACTCCAGTATTTTTGCCTGGAGAATCCCATGGACAGAAGATCCAGGCAGGCTACAGTCCATAGGGCTGCAAAGAGTCAGACACAACTGAAGCGACTTAGCACAGCACACAGCACATATACATATATATGTATTCTTTTACATATATGTATTCTTTTACATATATCATCACCACTATTTGCCAGTGATAATGATGAGGAGAAAAACTGATTGAGAAGGGAAGGGTAGGCTGTGTGTATCGGGACTGTCCCCTGGAGAAGGAAATGGCAACCCACTCCAGTATTCTTGCCTGCTCAATTCCATGGAGAGGGGAAACTAGAGGGTTACTGTCTATGGGGTCCTAAAGAGTAGGGCATGACCTGAGCACGCATGCACACGTGCACGCCTGATGGGGACTGCATTTGTAAACACAGAGGAAACCATAAAGCCCTGAAAAAGTGACATTTGAATAAATAAGGTAGCTGTTCAGCAAGCCGTATTGATGTCTGGGGAAAACAAGACAGAGGGAATGAAAATATTCTAATTCTAGAATATTTCTCATGTCATTTAGGTATTCAAGGAGACTGGTGAGTGAGGAAGCGAGGAGCGGCAGAAATCGAAGGCAGGAATGTAACGAGGATGAGGGGATGGTGATCTTACAGTTAGATGGAAAGCCACTGGCTTTGGAAGGTTTGAAGCAAGTGAAAGTAGTTTGCTTTAACTTATTTTTGACACACTATTGTTTGCTTCAGTAAAATTATACTTCAGAAGGGCTTGACAATAGTATATCTTTATAAAGATTTAAAACTTTTTATAGTGTCATGGCATTATAAAAGGTAATATATAAGCTCTATTTTGATAGCACAAAACAATTACTGTTCATGCATCTTGCAAGTTATTTTTTAATGCTTGTGCATAACATGTTGCATGGCTCCTTTGGAGCTGTTAAATCTTAAATGACAAATGGATATTAACAATTTTGCAGATATCCAGCATCTAGAAGAAAGTTATGCTGTGTAGATTTTTTTTGCCAGTATCATAGGTGGAAAAATCGAAAATCTTATTCCCATATTCACAGTGTGTTTAGACAGTATGTATTATCAGATATGTATGTAATGCAAATAGAAACCACTGTGCATGGAAACTTCTAAATTTCTGCCACTGTTCCGTTTTCATGAAGAAGCAATTGAAAAACTAGTGTGTCTTAAATACTCTTTTTGGATTAGTGTGTTATGAAAATGGCCTTTGTGATTACTGAGTCCTTAGTATCTATCTCATTGTGTAATTACATATTTAAAAACTGTAACATTGTTTTAAATATAGTGAATTGAATAATATGTCTCAAAACTGGGGCACATATGAAACATACTATGGACACATTCCTCTCCTTGGCAATTACAGGGTCTTCAGGATGACCCTGCTTAGTGATGTTGACACATGTGCATTAGAAAGGTGCCTCTGCTACCTGTATCGGTGACCCCCATATCCTTATCCTAAGTGAAAGAAAGTGAAGTCGCTCAGTCGTGTCTGACTCTTTGCGACCCCATGGACTGTACCCTCCCATGTTCCTCCATCCCATGGGATTTTCCAGACAAAGTACTGGAGTGGGTTGCCATTTCCTTCTCCAGAGGATCTTCCTGACCCAGGGATCGAACCCAGGTCTCCCACATTGTAGGCAGAAGCTTTACTGTCTGAGTCACCAGGGAATTCCTTATCCTAACGAACTGTAATTCTCAAGTAACTCACTTCACGTGGACTCAGTTCTTCATACGGCTGGAGTTATGACCATGGCCTAATAAAGCTCAACAATGACCAGTGAAAAAAGCAAAGAATTATTCCTTCTAGACTATAACCAGCTTCCCCATCATGTGTATAACTGTTGTTTGACTCTTTTCCATGTTATCCATCTGTAATCTGAAGTTCACAGTATACAGCAGGTGTTTATACAGAACATTTTAATTAAAGTCCAATCTGAGCTAAATCCAGTAGAAAAAAAAAATTGTCTCCTATACATCTGCAATTGCATCTAAGTGTTTCTGATTTTCAAACAGTATCATGGTTTTGATTAGGGACCAATTTGTTAATGAGAGATTTTCATAACTTTACTTATATTAACTCTGAAATGATCTCTAAAAATAAGGAATATTATATTATAAATTATCTTAAAGTTCTCCTCTATCTCATAAACTGCATCTGATAAATTAGTCTGTGGCTTTCTTTGGGCACAAAGTCTTGATAGCTATTATCCTGATTCAGTAAATCAACAATTGAACCTCAGCTGTGAAGAAAATATGAGCAAGGCTCTCCAATGAAATGCTATAGCATTAATAAGAACTGAATTAATAAGAAATGTTTGTAGGCTTATAGTAGAACATAGCCAAGGAAAGAGACTTACCATTCAAAGGAAACCATGTTCTCATATGAAAAATTTTGAGCTCTACATAGTATCAATATAATGGCATTTTAGAGAGTATCCATTTTGACTCTCTTCTATTAGAGATTAAGAAACCGAATGTAATAGAGCTACCACAAGATCCCACGATCCTACTCCTGCACATATATCCAGAAGAGACAAAAAGTCTAATTCAAAAAGACGCATGTAACTCAATACTCACAGCAGCACTATTTACAGAAGCCAGGACATAGAAACAAACTAAATGTCCATCAACAGATGAATGGATAAAGAAGACGTGTGTATATATTGTGTGTGTATACACTCAGACAGTGGGATATTACTTAGCCATATAGAGAATGAAATATTGCCATCTGCAGAAACACAGATGGGCCTAGAAATTATCATACTGTGTGAAGTGTCAGACAAAGACAAATATCATATGATATAACTTATATGTGGAATCTAAAAAAGTAATACAAATGAACTTATTTATAAATAGAAACAGACTCACCAAGACAGAAAACAAACCTATGGCTGCCAAAGGGGAAAAAGGTGAAGGAATAAACTGGGAGTATTGGATTAACAGATACACTAATATATATAATATAGACAACAGAGATATACTGTGTAGCACAGGGAACTCTATTCAATATCTTATAACAATAATGGAAGATAATCTAAAAAGGTATATATATATATATATTTATATATGTGTGTGTGCATGTGTGCTAAATCTCTTCAGTCATGTCTGACTCTTTTCAACACTATGGACTGTAGCCCACCAGGACTGTAGCCCACCAGGCTCCTCTGTCCATGGGATTCTCCAGGCAAAAATACTGGCATGGGTTGCCATGCTCTCCTCTAGGAGATCTTCCCAAGCCAGGTATCAAACTCACATCTCTTATGTCTCCTGCATTGGCAAGCAGTATATATGTATATATACATATATATTTTTATATGCATATAGGAAGCCCTATATGCATATATATATATTTTTATATGTGTATATATTCAAATTGTGAACCTATGGACTGTAGCCCGCCAGGCTCATCTGCCCATGGGATTCTCTAGGCAAGAATACTGGAGTGGGTAGCCATTCCCTTCTCCAGGGGATCTTCCTGACCCAGGGATCAAACCCATGTCTCCTGTATCTCCTGTACTGGCAGGTGGGTTCTTTACCACTAAGCCACTTGGGAAGCCCATATATGTATATATTCATATATATATATATATATGAATATCATTTTGCTCTACACCTAAAACTAACCACAAAATTGTAAATCAACTCTACTTCAATTAAAAAAAAAAAGAAACCAAGTGTCGGAAGTAAGTGGCTTAACAATATGAATACAAAGAGTTAGTAGCAAAATAATGGAAACTTTGTCCCCTAATTCTGGCATTTAATGCTCTTTTCACTACCGTATCTTTAAACCTCATGGTGATATGCTTGGTGACATGTCAAAACTTTTGTTGTGTTCCCCACATCATCCCATTAATTTTCAGGGAGCAGAGGAATATATAGACATTATTTTAGACTTCTTAAGTATTATTTTAAATGACAATAATATATGCTATTACATCAGGAAAAAATATCATAAAGCAGTAATACAATTCAATCATGCACACATTCATAAATCATTACTCAGTTTTTTATATTTTAGCACCATGCTACGTTCTGGAAGCACAAGGATAAAAGAGACCTGAGGTCCTGTCCTCAACAAGCTTGTAGTGCAAAGGAGGAGAGAAAACATTAAGCTTGAAATTACAAATTGCAAACAGGTGCTGAAACAGATCTATGCACAGGGTCCTGAGAGCTCACATGGAAAGCTTTAGAAAGCCATGAAGAGACCAAGAGGACAAGGTATTTTCAGTGAATCAAGAAGGTTAATTTAATAGGGATGAGCCATACGACGATGGTGGTAACAGCAATGTTACTCTTCTTACAACTCAGGCCAAATATCTTGGGGACAAAAGAGTTCAGTAAATGGGATCCTAATTGATTGGAAATTGAAGGGTCTGGGATAGTGAAGTATAAGATAGCAGTCGTAACAATTGTGTATGTGTTGAAAGGTCCAGCAGATCCTCATGGTGAGGGTGCTGGAAAGCTTCAGAGAGAGAAGATTCACTTATATTGTGACATTTTCATTTAAAAAATTTTTTAACAGCTGTCCAGTTGCTAAGTTATGTCCAAGTAGCTATTTAGGTTTCTAGGTAGCTATTTTTTATTTTATTATTATTCTTTTGGTGGCACTGCATCCTCCCTATGGCACACGGGCTTTCTCCAGCTGTGGGGCACGGGCTTCTCGTTGTGGTGCCTTTTCCTGTTGTGGACCACAGGCTCTACTTGCACCGTGGCATGTGGGATCTTCCCCGATCAGGGATCAACTCGTGTCCCTCGCACTGGCAAGCAGATTCTTGACCGTTGGGCCACCAGGTGACTCCTGACATATTTTTAAAACCCTTTCTCCAAAGTCATATACAACAAGCGCACAGCTAACATCATACTCAACAGGGAACAGCTGAAAGCTTTTCCTCTAAAATATGGAACATGCCAAGGGGAATAGGATTACGGATATTTGATGTTATATTCTTAATTTGGGTGTTGGGCATAAATTAGAAATACTTCATATCAAAACAAGCAACTAACAGGTACCTTATTTCAGGTAAACTTTAGAGGAATTCCAGATTTGCAGAAGTAGTAATCTAGGAAATATCGGTCACGTTACATGATCTATGTGTTCTTTACTGCATAAGTCACAAAACAGTTTCTTAGACAGTTGTTTACCTGAAGTATTAAAAAGTTATACAAATTAGGTTCTAATGATGGTAGGCTATAACTTTTTTGTTGTTGTTTTTGTTTCATTTTTTGGTCATTTGTAGGATGATCTACACAAAAATTTCATCAATTGTGCAGGTAGATAAGTTTAAAAAAGACTATTAATTTCATAAGCCATTGTTTTGTTTAGAAGGTTTTTTTCAATGGTTATGATCCTGCTGAGATAATTTAAATTATTAGAAATTTATGGTGTCATGTGTTTTCTCCCCAAATACATTTTGTGTGAGTATTAAAAGCACTTCTGTAACCTAGACCCTAAAACTATAAAGGCCATTTCACCATGGTGGGCTGTGATGGTTTGAGTTCTTCCATTATGCTGGCTATGTATGCAGCTCAGGTGGCATAAGCAGCTTTAATCACGTGTAGAGAAATAAGGTATATAAAGCAGATGGAACC
The DNA here is from genome assembly GCF_029407905.1 of Bubalus kerabau. NCBI lineage: Eukaryota > Metazoa > Chordata > Mammalia > Artiodactyla > Bovidae > Bubalus > Bubalus kerabau. The sequence continues at coordinate 114,439,867 of NC_073631.1, read as the reverse complement.
CCTGCAGGAAGCATTGAAGAAACGAGCTAAAAGTACAGATGATGTTCTGCAGGTGGTGGAAAATGTTGATTATTTTTATGTTCACAATTCCAGCTCAAAGATGGATGACAAATGGAATGCTGTGAGCAAGTATAAATAATGGTGGATCATTCATACCCACCTGAAGAACAATTTGGAGCCTATGTGTATCTTTTTTTCTAGGAAGACATTAGCTGTTTTCTGCGAAGAAGAATATTTGTTAATGTTTTTGTTCCACTGTAGAGATGTTAACATCCTTTTACAATACAGCTAGAGTTATTGACTGCATTTATATCAATACTTGGACAAGCTAATCTTCCCTTTCTTTTCTCTCTCACACTGGGTAGAGATGTAGTTTGTGTGTATTTGATAGTGGGGAGTTCATCTCTGTGGCAATAAGAAGATTTCCATCTGTGTAGCAAGGAAATGTTACTCTTTGATCCTTGTAGCTTACGACGGTAGTTGGATTTTGATCTGAGTTCAAACGTGGACACTAGGTAAATGTCATCTTGGGTCAATGACTGACCATTTCTGTGGACCTTTAAAGATAACACTTCCTATTATTTAAAAATACCTTAAAATTATTGCACACATTTGGTTTAAGAAATCACTTCAAATATTTTACTCTACCACACTGTCCTACTCATGGTTCGAACATGCCAGCTGCTTAAGGTTACAACCTTAGCATGGCTCTTTCTTCTGCCTAGAGGCATTTTTTCCAGATGGTCTCCAGCCTAACTCCCTCATCTCTGTTTAGTCTTGATTTGAATGGCATTTTCTCATTGAGGTCTGCCAAATCTATCTTATTGAAACTTACAACCCACTCTGCCTCTTACCTTCTCTATACCCATTGCATATACATATGGACTTCAAACATAGTACATAGTATTTTTTTTATCGTCTGCCTTCCTGCCCCACCTTCCTCATAGACTATAAACTTCAATATATCAGATAAGCTTTAAATACATTTTGTTTAAATGTAAACAAAATAATACATTTTGATGAATTTTAAATTCTTAAAAGAGCACCTAGTAGTCTACAGAAGTTCATAAAAACTGTGCTACTAATACACCTTAACCCTTTCTTCACTTGAAGAAGTGATGTCACTCAGTCGTGTCTGACTCTTTGCAACCCCATGGACTGTAGCCCACCAGGCTCCTCCGTCCATGGGATTCTCCAGGCAAGAATACTGGAGTGAGTTGCCATTTCCTTCTCCAGGGGATCTTCCCGACCCAGGGATCAAACCTGGGTCTCCCGCATTGCGGGCAGATGCTTTTAACCTCTGAGCCACCAGGGAAGCCCTTTTTTCAACAAACTTCTTTTAGTCATCATCAATGATTCCTATAAAATACCCACTTGAATTATAGTTCATGGGCTTGTAGATCTGTCAGATAGCTCTACAATTTATTAAGCTTCAAAAAAATAGACATTTTGAAAGTCTTAACAGGTCGAACAAAGTGATATTTGAAATTATAGAATCCTGGTACTGTATTTGCAATATTTTCAAGATTTTTTAAATCTTGTAAACTGCAAGGATTTTTTTAAGAGCAAAATAATACATCTAAGATGCAATAAGCTTTCTAAAGCCATCACCATTTTCTTTCTGAACTGGACATTAAGATAATCATTCTGTGCTAAATGTGTATCCATCTCCTTACATAGTAAGAGATACTGAACATAGGAGCTTTTGTTCATCAACAACTTGCTTTATTCCAAGCCCTATTCTAGGCCCTGAGTGCACAAAGGCAAATAAGATGTGTGTCATGCCACTAAAGAGAAGAAAGTTACATAGAATAAGTAATTACTGTACACCTGAAAATAACTTACCTTTTAATCAACTACCAGAACCATCCAAATAATGAAATTTCACATACAAATCATAAATACACCCACTTATAATCTGCACCATACCCTTTATCATACATAACACATTCTTTAAAATTCTCTACCATTGTACTTTATATATAATTTTTTTTCATCCTTTTTTTTAATTTTATTTTATTTTTAAACTTTACATAACTGTATTAGTTTTGCCAAATATCAAAATGAATCCGCCACAGGTATACATGTGTTCCCCATCCTGAACCCTCCTCCCTCCTCCCTCCCCATTCCATCCCTCTGGGTCGTCCCAGTGCACCAGCCCCAAGCATCCAGTATCGTGCATCGAACCTGGACTGGCAACTCGTTTCATACATGATATTTTACATGTTTCAGTGCCATTCTCCCAAATCTTCCCACCCTCTCCCTCTCCCACAGATTCCATAAGACTGTTCTATAATTTTTTATTGTTGGAGAATTTTAGTTTCTGTTAGTATTTAGTTTAAACCTAAGTTGTATCAGGCTAACCTGAGAAATTATATTCTTTCTGAAGTTTCTATCTAAATAGCTTTGATGTAGCAAAAAACATAAAATTGAAAATGACAGTTTGATTGACTATTAACAGGATACAATCTTAGAAGTTGGCCCTTCCTTTCATATTGACCCTAGCTCACATTGCTCTCTGCCCCCTGAAACTTGGAAAGATCAAGTGAATCCTTCAGTTCAGTTCAGTTGAGTCACTCAGTCATGTCTGACTCTGCAACCCCATGGACTGCAGCATGCCAGGCCTCCCTGTTCATCACCAACTCCCAGAGCTTACTCAAACTCATGTCCATTGAGTCAGTGATGCCATCCAACCAGCTCATCCTCTGTCATTCCCTTTTCCTCCTGTCTTCAATCTTTCCCAGCATCAGGGTCTTTTCCAATAAGTCAGTTATTCACATTGGGTGGCCAAAGTATTGGAGTTTCAGCTTCAGCACCAGTCCTTTCAATGAATTTTCAGGACTGATTTCCTTTAGGATGGACTGGTTGGATCTCCTTGCTGTCTAAGTGACTCTCAAGAGTCAACACCATAGTTCAAAAGTAACAATTCTCAGTGTGTATGCCCAGCAGTGGGATTGCTGGATCATAAGGCAGTTCTATTTCCAGTTTTTAAAGGAATCTCCACACTGTTCTCCATAGTGGCTGTACTAGTTTGCATTCCCACCAACAGTGTAAGAGGGTTCCCTTTTCTCCACACCCTCTCTGTGGCGGATTCAATTTGATATTTGGCAAAACTAATACAATTATGTAAAGTTTAAAAAATAAAATTAAATTAAAAAAAAAAAAAGATGCACAGAAAAGTAACAATTCTTTGACGCTCAGCTTTCTTTATAGTCCAACTCTCACATCAATGAACCCTAGCAATTTACATTTTGGAAGCACTAAGAACTGTGGTTTCAGTGACTTCTGATCAGAAAGTTAGTGGCAACAGAAACAGATTCACAGACATAGAAAATAGATTTATGGTTACCAAAAGGGAGTGGGGGGGGGTATAAATTAGGAGTCTGGGATTAACAGATATGAACTACTATATATAAAGTAAACAACAAGGTCCTACTATATAGCACAGGGAACAATATTGAATATCCTCTAATAAAGCATAATGAAAAGAAAATGAAAAAGAATATATATATATATGCATTTATATATATAAAACTGGATCACTGTGCTGTACACCAGAAACTAACCGACACTTTAAATCAAGTATACTTCAATCAAAAAGAAAAATCTGGAGCCCTTTTCCCTCCTTTCAACCCAAGCACCAGACCTGAAGATATTTTTTGATGATACAGATAATATTTATCACCTAGGAATAAAATCCCCAAATAATCAACTCCTCTAAGTATTTAATTTTCCCCATTAGCTCAGTTTCTATTCACTGAAGCAGCCCCATTGTGAGGAACATTAGCATGACAGTCTGACAGATTAAGTTCCTTGGTGAGGATAATTAGCTAGAAATAACTTTTTAGGAAAAGAACACCCTTAGTATAGCAGAATTAACATATTCAAAGAAACTAAAACTGGCGTTCTCACTTTAGTTTTAACAGAAGTACAAATGTATCAGCTGATTTCACTTAAAAAAAAAAAAAAAAAGACTCTCTAACTAAAATACTAAAGCACCTCTAAAACCCAGCAAATTCTTCCCCACCCTGGCCAAGAACACTCTCACTTGCCCTGGCTCTAAGTCCATCTGGTCTGAGCTTCTAAGTACTTTGCTAGAAAATATCACCCACTTCCCAAGCCCCAGTACCAGACCAAGTTCAGATTGGATATCCATCCACCTCCATCTGCCTCCCTAACAACCCAGTTATCCCTGGGTTTGCATTTCGGGCTACAGTCCAAAGGGTTGAGGAGTCAGACCCAACTGAGCACACAGGCATAGTTGCATTTCTCATATCGCACTTGGAACATATTTGTTGTAACCCCAACTCTGCTGTCCCTGAAGCAATATGGATATCCCTGAAGCCATATCATCTAACCAAGAGCCTGGTTCAGGTATTCAAGGGCTTAATAAACACTTGCTGAACTAACGAAATAGCACTGAGTTCAACACTGGGCTCAAGAAACAGATGCAGCTGAAGGATGCGGGCAGAACTACGGCTGAGGAGTCATTCGGCAAAGAGCATGAGACTGAGGAGCGCGGATAAGAAGCGCAGCATGATAAGCATGACAGGTTCTCAGCAGAGGCAATACAGTCCGGCTTCTGTTTTTAAAAGATGCCTCTGGCTCTTATTTAGAAAGCAGACTGGAGAGGGTTAGGGCAGAAGCAGACTGGCAATGTGTAGCTCTAAATACAGACAATGGCAGCTGGAATCAGGGGAGGTGAGATGGATGAATTTGAACTATATATGATAGAAAAAAGTAGAAAAGAGTGACTGGTTGGATATGGCAGGTAGTGGGCACAACAGTTGGGGGAGAGAGAGTGAGAAGTATGTAGAATGACTGCCAGCTTTCTAGCTTAAGTGAACAGGTAAACGGAAGGACACATTTTGCTGGTTGAGAGATCAAAAGTTCCATTTTTTAACAGGCTAGATTTGAGATGCCCTAGAGACAGTTAAATGCTGGCATCTGGTAAACAATTAGATGTAAACATCTGGGGATTAAGAGACAGGTCACAACTGGAGATGTTGAAGTCATACGTAGCAGATAATTGCATTAAGTGCCATGGAAATGAATGAGATAACCGAGGGGAGATGTTTAGAAAGAGAGCAAGGAAAAGGAAGTCCAGGACAAGGCCTGGGAGCTCCAACTTTTAGAGGTCACCGAGAGAATCTTCAAAGGAGACTGAGGCTATTTTAAATGGTGCTGTAATAAAACTAGAGTGCATGTATCTTTTGGCATTATGGTTTCCTCTGGGTATATGCCCAGGAGTGGGGTGGCTGGGTCTTAGGGTAGTTCAATTTTTAGCTTTTTAAGGAACTTCCACACTGTTCTCCATAGTGGCTGCACCAATCTACCTAGAGAAAATCAATTCCAAAAGATACATATACCCTAATGTTCATTGCAGTGGTTTTACAACAGCCAGGTCATAGATGCAACCTAAATGTCCATCAACAGAGGGGCAGATAAAGAAGATGTGGCACATATATACAAAAGAATATTGCTCAGCTAAGTGGAAGTCACTAAGTCATGCCCAGCTCTTTGAAACCCCATGGACTATATAGTCCATGGAATTCTCCAGGCCAGAATACTGGAGTGGGTAGCCCTTCCCTTCTCCAGGGAATCTTCCTAACCCAGGGATCAAACCCAGGTGTCCCACATTGCAGGCAGATTCTTTACCAGCTGAGCCACAAGGGAAGTCCAAGAATACTAGAATGGGTAACCTATCCCTTCTCCAGAGGATCTTCCTGACCCAGGAATCGAACTGGGGTCTCCTGCATTGCAGGTGGATTCTTCACCAACTAAGCTATCAGGGAAGCCCAATGGAATATTACCCAGCTATAAAAAGGAATGAAATTGTGTCATTTGCAGAAACATGGGTGGACTTAGAGATTGTCATACAGAGTGAAGTAAATCAGAAAGAGAAAAGCAAATATTGTAAATCAATGCATGTATGTGGAATCTAGGGAAATGGTACAAATGAATCTATTTGCAAAGCAAAAATAGAGACACAGATATAGAGAACAAACATATGGACACCAAGGGGTGGGGTGATGTGGGTTGAAATGGGAGACTGGGATTGATATATATTCACCACTATGTATAAAATAGATAACTAATGAGAACATACTGTATGGCACAGGGAAGTCTACTCAATGCTCCGTGGTGCCCTAAATGGGAAGGAAATCCAAAAATGAGGGGATACATGTATACGTATTGCTGATTCACTTATAATGTCCCAAGGTGGTGGAATAGAAGGACATGTGTTCATTTTCTTTTGTGAGAACTCCAAAACTGCAACTCCCCTGCTGAACAACCATTGATTGGAGAATGTTGGATCCCACCAAAGAAAGATATCCCACATTCAAGGGCATAGGAGAAGCCCCAACAAGACTGTAAGAGGGGTGAATTCGTGTTTAGAATCAAACTCCATACCCACCAGAGATGCCCAGAGGGCTCAAACAAAACCTTGTGTGCACCAGGACTCAAAGACCCCACGAGAGACTAAGCCAGACCTGCCTTTGAGTGTCTGAGTGTCTCCTGTGGAGGCACAGATCAGCAGTGGCCTGCCGCGGCAACAGGGGCTCTGGCTGCAACAGAACTGGGAGGTGCTGCATGTGGCATAAATCTTCTTAGAGGAGGTCGCCATTAGCCTCACCATAGAGCCACCAAGAAGAGCCACTAGAGAAGACAATGGCACCCCCCTCCAGTACTCTTGCCTGGAAAATCCTATGGATGGAGGAGCCTGGTAGGCTGCAGTCCATGGGTCGCTAAGAGTCGGACACGACTGAGCGACTTCACTTTCACTTTTCACTTTCATGCATTGGAGAAGGAAATGGCAACTCACTCCAGTGTTCTTGACTGGAGAATCCCAGGGATGGGGGAGCCTGGTGGGCTGCCGTCTATGGGGTCGCACACAGTTGGAAACGACTGAAGCGACTTAGCAGTAGCAGAGTCACCGATCAGATGACCCACAGACTGGAGAGTATTATATCAAAGAATTCCTTGCGCTGTTGCAAAAGTTCTAGGGCCCACAACAGATTCCCCAACCTGGGGATCGGGCAAAGGGACTGGGAACCCCCAGGGAATGTGACTTTGAAAGCCAGTGGGATTTGATTACAGAACTTCCACAGAACTGGGGAAACAGACAGTTGGAGGGCACAGACAAAATTTTGTGTGCACCAGGACCCAGGAGAAAGGAGCAGTGACCCCACAAGAGACTGAGCCAGACCAATGAGTGTCCAGGAGTCTCCGGAGGAGGTGTGGGTTGACAGTGGCCGGCTACAGGGTCAGAGGCACTGAATACAACAGTCCAGGGAGCCACGGGATGTGCTGGCATAAGTCCTTTTGAAGGAGTTCATCTCCCTCAGGTCAAACTAGACAGAGAGAACACAGCCCCAGCCATCAAAAGAAAATCGGATTAAAGATTTACTGAGCATGGCCCCATACATTAGAGCAAGACTCAAATTCCCCCATAGCCAGTCCCTCCCATCAGGAAGTTTCCAGAAGCTTCTTGTCCTTATCTATAAGAGGGCAGACAAAATGAAAACCACAATCACAGAAAACTAACCAAACTGATCACATGGACCACAGCCTTATCTAAATCAAAGAAACTATGAGCCATGCCATATAGGGCCACCCAAGATGGACGGGTCATGGTGGAGAGGTCTGACAAAATGTGGTCCACTGGAGAAGGGAATGGCAAACCATTTCAGTATTCTTGCCTTGAGAACCCCATGAACAGTAAGAAAAGACAAACAGATAGGACACTGAAAGATGAACTCCCCAGGTCAGAAGGTGCCCAATATGCTACTGGAGAAAGTGGAGAAATAGCTCAGCAAAGAATGAAGAGGCTGAGCCAAAGCAAAAACAGCACCCAGCTGTGGATGTGACGGGTGATGAAAGTAAATTCCGATCCTGAAGAGAACAATATTGTATCGGAACCTGGAATGTTAAGTCCATGAATCAAGGCAAATTGGAAGTGGTCAAAAAGGAGACAGCAAGAGTGAGCACTGACATTTTAGGAATCAGTGATCTAAAATGGGCCAGAATGGGCGAATTTAATTCTGGTGCCCATTACATCTACTACTGTGGGCAAGAATTCCTTAGAAGAAATGGAGTAGTCCTCATAGTTGACAAAAGAATGCAAATTGCAATACTCGGGTGCAGTCTCAAAAATGACAGAATGATTTCTGTTTGTTTCCAGGGTAAAAGCATCCAGTATCATAGTAACTCAAGAATATGCCCCAAGCATTAATGCCGAAGAAGCTAAAGTTGAACAGTTCTATGAAGATCTACAAGACTTTCTAGAAATAACAACAAAAAAAGATGTCCTTTTCATCACAGGGGACTGGAATCCAACAGTGGCAAGTGAAGAGATACCTGGAATAAGACACAAGTTTGGCCTTAAAGTACAAAATGAAGCAGGGCAAAGGCTAACACAGTTTTGCCAAGAGAATACACTGGCCATAGAAAATACCCTCTTCCAAAACACAAGAGAAGACTCTACACATGGACATCACCATATGGTCAAAACAAGAATCAGATTGATTATATTTTTTGCAGTCAAAGATGGAGAAGCTCTATACAGTCCACAAAAACAAGACTGGGAACTGACTGTGGCTCAGATCATGAACTCTTTATTGTCAAATTCATACTTAATTGAAGAAAGTAGGGAAAACGACTAGACCACTCAGGTATGACCTAAATCAAATCTCTTATGATCATACAGTGGAAGTGACAAATAGATTCAAGGGATTAGATTTGATAGACAGACTGCCTCAGGATCTATGGATTTAGGTTCATGACATTGTATAGGAGGCAGTGATCAAAACCATCCCCAAGAAAAAGAAATACAAAATGGCAAAATGGTTGTCTGAAGAGGTCATACAAGTAGCTGAGAAAAGAAGACAAGCAAAAGGCAAAGGAGAAAAGGAAAGATATATCGATCTGCATGCAGAGTTGCATTCACCATCAAAGAATAGGAAGGAGAGATAAGAAACCCTCCTAAGTGATCAATGCAAAGAAGTAGAGGAAAACAATAGAATGGGAAAGACTACAGATCTCTTCAAGAAAATTAGAGATACCAAGGGAACAGTTCATGCAAAGAAAGGCAAAATAAAGGGTAGAAATGGTATGGACCTAACAGAAGCAGAAGACATTAAGAAGAGATTGCAAGAATACACAGAAGAACTATACAAGAAAAGATCTTCATGACCCAGATAACCACGATGATGTGATCACTCACCTAGAGCCAGACATCCTGAAGTGAGAGGTCAGGTGGGCCTTAGGAAGCATCAATATGAACAAAGCTAGTGGAGGTGATGGAATTCCAGTTGAGCTATTTAAAATCCTAAAAGGTGATGCTGTTAAAGTGCTATACTGAATATTGCAGCAAATTTGGAAAAGTCAGCAGTAGCCACAGGACTGGAAAAGGTCAGTTTTCATTCCAATCCCAAAGAAAAGCAATGCCAAATAATGTTCAAACTACTGCACAATTGCACTCATCTCACACGCTAGCAAAGTAACGCTCAAAATTCTCCAAGCTAGGCTTCAACAGTATGTGAACTGAGAACTTCCAGATGTTCAAGTTGAATTTAGAAAAGGCAGAAGAACCAGAGATCAAACTGTCAACATCTGTTGCAACATAGAAAAAGCTAGAGATTTCCAGAAGAGCATCTACTTTTGCTTCACTGAATACAATAACACCATTGACTGTGGATCACAACAAACTGTGGAAAATTCTTAAAGAGTTGGAAATACCAGACCATGTTACCTGCCTCCTGAGAAATCTGCATGTAGGTCAAGAAGCAACAGTTAGAACTGGACATGGAGCAACAGATTGGTTTCAAATTGGGAAAGGAGGACATCAAGGCTGTATGATGTCACCCTGCTTATTTAACTTATATGCAGAGTACATAATGAGAAACGCTGGGCTGGATAAAGCACAAGCTGGAATCTAGATTGCTGGGAGAAATATCAATAACTTCAGATATGCACATGACCCCACCCTTATGGCAGAAAATGAAGAGGAACCCAAGAGACTCTTGATGAAAGTGAAAGAGGAGAGTGAAAAACCTGGCTTAAAACCCAACATTCAAAAAACTAAGATCATGGCATCAGGTCCCACCACTTCGTGACAAATGATGGGGAAATAATAGAAGCAGTCACAGACTTTATTTCCTTGGGCTCCAAAATCACTGAAGGTGGTTATTACAGCCATGAAATTAAAAGATGGTTGCTCCTTGGAAGAAAATCTATGACCAACCTAGACAACATATTAAAAAGTAGAGATGTTACTTTGCTGACAAAGGTTTGTCTAGTCAAAACTATCCTTTTTCCAGTAGTCATGTATGGATGTGAGAGTTGGACTATAAAGAAAGCTGAGCACTGAAGAATTGATGCTTTTGAACCGTAGTGCTGGAAAAGACTCTAGAGAGTCCCTTGGACGGAAAGTAGATCAAACCAGTCCATCCTAAAGGAGATGAGTCCTGAATGTTCACTGGAAGGACTGATGTCCAATACTTTGGCCACCTGATGCAAAGAACTGACTCATTGGAAAAGACCCTGATGCTGGGAAAGATTGAAGGTGGGAGGAGAAGGGGGCGCAGAGGATGAGATGGTTGGATGGCATCACAGAGTTGATGGACATGAGTTTGAGCAAGCTCTGGGAGTTGGTAATAGAAAGGGAGGCCTGGTGTGCCGCAGTCCATGGGGTCACAAAGAGTCAGACGCAACTTAGCGACAGAACTGAACTGATTCACTTTGCTGTACTGCACAAAATAACACAAAATTTTAAAGCAACTACACCCCAATAATTTTTTTTTTTTGGAAAAAAAGAGAGTGAAGTCAATGAAATCTTCTAAGAATTTAATAGTCAGACACAGCACAGCCTCAGTATCTGTCCTCTCTACTCCAAATTCCACAACTACAACTTCTGAGGAGAGTCTCAGGTCAGGTAACAAGGTAAAAGGTAAAAGCACCGTAAGACTTGTTCAACTAAAATGCTGTGTGCTCAAATGATCAAGTGCTGGCTGTAATTGGAAAAGCATTCTGAGAAATGAGATAAGGCTGTAAATTATTATGGGAAACAAGATAAAGAATACTCTTCAGTAGATCATTTGCTTCCATCGAATAAGTTCTTTCAAATGAGATGATGTACATCAGTAGGGGATATTTCAAACCACCTCACGTTTTTAAATGCCCCTATAAAAATCCTGAAACTTTTTTCAATTCATAAGTATGAGCTACATATCAGATAGAGAAACATTTATATCCAGACCTGCATAACATTTCCAAAACGATGCTTCTTTGGAGACTGGAAAATAAGGTGTAACAGTACAATTGCATGCATAAATTGGTGAATCATTTGAATGCTGAGGTTAAGAGATGGTAAATACAGATCACAGTTACTAAATCTAGATATGAGTCACAAAGTGAAGAAGGGAATGCATAAAAAGTTTACTGACTGTAGCTGTACAGGAGAGGAGCTGACATTAAGGGTAGAGGAAAATTATGGAAATACTCATAATCTCTTTGTTTGAGAGACTCATTTTGAACTTGTCTCAGACACTTAGTTCCCTGAAAACAATCTGGGTATTTCTACATTCTACCTGCACGTAGGATTTTGACATGAAAGAGAAGGTGGTGGGTGTTGGGTGGTGGAAGGTGGGAGGATTCAGGGAGCTCATGGATTTTGCTTTTTTCTCATCTTCTTGTCTTCTGTCATTTTCCATTTCATCTCAGTCTTGCTGCTATTAGGTTGATTCAAAAGTAATAGTGATTTATGTTGAACTTTGCTGTTTGATATTGGAATAAATTCTTAAATGTGGTTATGTTATACATAATTTCAATGCACATTTCTTGCTTTTTTTTGCTAATGACTTACAAATTGCTGTGTATTTTTTATTAATTTTAGACTAGGGAGATGATTTTAGAAAAAGCAGAGGAACCAGAGATCAAATTGCCAACATCCGCTAGATCATTGAAAAAGCAAGAGAGTTCCAGAAAAACATCTATTTCTGCTTTATTGACTATGCCAAAGCCTTTGACTATGTGGATCATTCTGAAAGAGATGGGAATACCAGACCACCTGACCTGCCTCTCGAGAAACCTGTATGCAGGTCAGGAAGCAACAGTTAGAACTGGACATGGAAAAACAGACTGGTTCCAAATAGGAAAAGGAGTACGTCAAGGCTGTATATTGTCACCCTGCTTATTTAACTTCTATGCAGAGTACATCATGAGAAACGCTGGGATGGAGGAAGCACAAGCTGGAATCAAGATTGCCGGGAGAAATATCAATAACCTCAGATATGCAGATGACACCACCCTTATGGCAGAAAGTGAAGAGGAACTCAAAAGCCTCTTGATGAAAGTGAAAGAGGAGAGTGAAAAAGTTGGCTTAAAGCTCAACATTCAGAAAATGTAGATCATGGCATCCGGTTCCATCACTTCATGGGAAATAGATGGGGAAACAGTGGAAACAGTGTCAGACTTTATTTTTCTGGGCTCCAAAATCACTGCAGATGGTGATTGCAGCTATGAAATTAAAAGACACTTACTCCTTGGAAGGAAGGTTATGACCAACCTAGATAGCATATTCAAAAGCAGAGACATTACTTTGCCAACAAAGGTCCATCTAGTCAAAGCTATGGTTTTTCCAGTAGTCATGTATGGATGTGAGAGCTGGACCATAAAGTGGGTTGAGCACCAAAGAATTGATGCTTTTGAACTGTGGTGTTGGAGAAGACTCTTAAGAGTCCCTTGGACTGCAAGGAGATCCAACCAGTCCATCCTAAAGGAGATCAGTCCTGGGTGTTCATTGGAAGGACTGATGTTGAAGTAGAAACTCCAATACTTTGGCCATCTGATGCAAAGAGCTGACTCATTTGAAAAGACCCTGATGCTGGGAAAGATTGAGGGCAGGAGGAGAAGGGGATGACAGAAGATGAGATGGTTGGATAGCATCACTGACTCGATGGACATGGGTTTGTGTGGACTCTGGGAGTTGGTGATGGACAGGGAGGCATGGTGTGCTGCGGTTCATGGGGTTGCATAGAATTGGACATGACTGTGTGACTGAACTGAACTGAGGGAGATGATGTTAGACAAAAAGCAAATTTGAGTGGATTTTTTTTTTAAATTCAAGTTCAAAACGGGTCATAAAATGGTATAGACAACTTGCAATATCAGCAACACATATGGCCCAACCAGCAATGACCAACTAAGTGTGGGACTGAGAAGAAGCTCCAAAGCACTTCCCAAAGCCAAACTTGTTCCAAAGAAAATGGTCATGGTCACTGTATGATGGTCTGCTGCCCCTCTGATCCACTACAGCTTTCTGAATCACAGTGAAAGCATTACATCCGAGAAGTATGCTCAGCAAATTGATGAGATGCAGCAAAAACTGCAACAGCTGCAGCCAGCACTGGGCAACAGAATGGGCCAAATACATCTCCACGACAATGCCCAAAAAGCACGTCGCACAACCAACACTTCAAAAGTTGAACGCATTGGGCTATGATGTTTTGCCTCATCCTCCATATTCACCTGACCTCTTGCTGACCTACTACCATTCTTCAAGCATCTCAACAACTCTTTGCAGGGAAAACACTTCCACAACCAGCAGAAGGCAGGAAATGCTTTCCAAGAGTCCATAGAATCCTGAAGTATGGATTTTTACACAACAAGAATAAACAAACTTATTTCTCTTTGGCAAAAATGTATTGATTGCAACGGTTCATATTTTGATTAAAAAAGATGTTTGACCCTGGTTCTAATGATTAAAAATTCACTGTCCAAAACCACAATTACTTTTGCACCAACCTAATAGTTCTCTTTCATTTACACTCTTCTGTCTTCTTTTCTCTGCTCATTTCCCCCCCCCCCACCAACACATCACTAACAGAAAAGCTTTCACTTTTAATGTGTGTCAAGAACTTTTGTTTTTAAGCATATTCTTTCTTACTCTATAACTTACTTTAGTTGCTTTCTGCTTCTAACTCTGATAAGATCTAACTTTATGCATTCTAGAAAAATGCTTCTATCTTTAAAACTTCTATCTTGCTAAGAGTTTCTGAAAATGTAATTTGAAACACAAAAGTGAGTAATAACTTTCAGTTCTAGTGAATATTTACCCTCCCTTCACTGGAGCAACATGACTTGGTCTAAAACTTCACCTAATGCCTTAGAAGAGATAGAGATCAGATTGAGATGTGAAGAACCTAGAGAAAAGACATAGAGTACTCCAAACCATTTTCTTGTTTCAAGGGCATAACTTACATATCATTGTATAGACTGTATGTTAATTTATAATTAGCTATACAAGACCTTCATCACAGGCTACATTTGTGCTCTATAAATCCTTGCTCACTGGGGTGCTTGGTGAGAGGTATGATTTGCCAGCCAGAGGGTTTGGAACCTCTCCCGCCACCAGGCAAGCCACTGTCAGCTCTGGGGGCCAAAGATCAGAAACCAAACATCAGATGGTGGCAAATCCTCTTGACTTGTGTTGGCAGGAGCTGGAGAAGTGATGTGTGTGTATGTTCATGCTGTCTTTGCGACCCTTTGGAATATGGCCTGCCAGGTTCTTTTCCATGGAATTTTCAAGGCAACAATACAGGAGTGGGTTGCCATTTCCTTCTCCAGGGAATTTTCCTGACCCAAGGATCGAACCTGCATCTCTTAGGTCTCTTACATTGCAGGTGGATTCTTTACCACTGAGCCATCAGAGAAGGAGGGGAAAGGTGTGGGTGATGGTTATAACATGTCTACACTAATCCCTCTGCATCTGTCTCCTCCCTGCAAAATGGGGACTATCACAGTGCCTACCAACCTGGTGAAGTTATTTTGAAGAATAAATGGGAGACTACACAGAAAGGGAAAAAAGAAAAGAGCTTGTCTCAAACCAGCACTTCTTGTGTCAACTATTGTTGGAGTTTAGGGCCCTCCTCTTCCTTTGTCAGTCTTCAAAATTGCTAAGAAACAGAGGTATTAAAACTGAACACAAAAAAGTCTGAGGCAAGAGTGTTAAAGGGACTATCTTCATCAACTACCAATTTGGATCTTTCAGAATGCCTTATCTCAAATAGTGGAATAAATGAGGACAACAATGAAAATAGGTGAGATCAGCATCATTTATGAACCTGGAGAGCCTTCTAATCAGTTTCTCATTTAACCCTAACATAACTTTACACTACAGGTACTTTGAAATTAGTACTTTATAGTTGAGGAAGTGGAGATTTCCACAGACTAAATAATTTATGCAAGATCACATTGATATGTGGTGAAAGGAATATGCAACACAAGTCTTTCTGACTGCAGAGCTTGCAGACAAATGGAATAACTGAAATTAATGACAGAGAAACGTCACTTATCATGAAATTCATTTCCAAGGTCGCTGGGAGAAAAGGGAATGACTACATTTACCAAGTCCCTTAGCGGCTCTGGGCTTTAATTTCAACCGTAAATGAAGCTATCTACAGGAGATGATCTGTAAGATTCCTTCCATCTCTGAAACGCTACAGTTCTATTATCTAGCCATGAAGATAATCAGCACATGAAAGAAAATCAGAGGGAAGGCTCCCAGAAACCATGCCATTATGATTTTATTCCTTCCTGAAAATTATAATGTCTATTCCTTTTTGCATTTCTCCAAAGTGAAAGTTATTCCGCAAGGTTGCTGTAAGGGCAACATTTTTGTTAGAGTTATAGAAAAATAAAATCATCTAGGTAATAATACTCTGTATGATGTAATTTTAATGAAAATAATGTTTTGCATGAGGGTTAATCTCTTTTTCAGCCCCTTGTCTTGCATCCTGCAGCTAGGCAGTATGTGAGCTGTGTGGAAGATGCTCACTTTTGTAGCAGCAGATGTGACCATTCTGAAGAGTTTTTCTATCACAGTAGATAATTTTAGGTTGAAGTAACCCCTGATCAAAGATTATACTCTTCATTTGTCTTCAGGGCCAAGACCTGGAGAAGTTATGAAGGCCTTAATGGAAATTTCACAGTGGGTTGCAGATATGTATCCTCCAAGTCTTGTTACATGTTTTATTTTGGTTCCCATGAAAATGCGGGTTTGTGGCAGAATAATTTGTTGCAGACGCTCCCCTTTTGTTTTCCAAACAATGAAATGTAAAGAAGAGGAGGATGTTAGGAAAAGGGTAAATTTGTTAACATGAGTTGGATCATGGGACATTTTATAGAACTAAGGCCATTTGAGAAATGCACAAAAGTAGGAAAATGTAAATAAATTCTATAGATTCATCACTTCTAAACAAAGAACACTATTTTAAAATATTGGTGTATTCATTTTCGGTGCCTTTGCTATAGAAATTCAAAATTTTTATGTATGTATGTTCATACCTTGTATGCCACTTTATTTTTAACTATGCATGCTAAGTCGCTTCAGTCTGACTCTTTGGGACCCTGAGGACTGTAGCCCACCAGGTTCCTCCGTGCATGGGATTCTCCAGGCAAAAGACTGGAGTGTGTTGTCATTTCCTTCCCTAGGGGATCTTCCTGACCCAGGGATCAAACTTGCATCTCTTATACCTCCTAAATTGGTAGGAGGCTTACCACTAGCACCACCTGGGAAGCTATTTTTAACTATGATTGATTACTTTCATGATGTTGGCATTAGAGTATTGAAAACACATACAAGAATATTCCTTCCAGCTAATCTTTTATCCATTTATTCATTCATTCGTTCACTTATGTATCAAATATTTACCAAGCACCTAAGAGGAGCAAGCACTTCTCTAGGCACTAAAGTGAAAGTCGCTCAGTCGTGTCCGATTCTTCAACCCCATGGACTATTGCATCCATGGGATTCTCCAGGACAGAATATGGGAGTGCGTAGCCTTTTCCTTCTCCAGGGGATCTTCTCAACCCAGAGATTGAACCCAGGTCTCCGGCATTGCAGGCAGATTCTTTACCAGCTGAGCCACAAGAGAAGACCAAGAATTCTGGAGTGGGTAGCCTATCCCTTCTCCAATGGATTTTCCCGACCCAGAATTTGAACTAGGGTCTCCTGCAGTACAGGCAGATTCTTTACCAACTGAGCTATCAGGGAAGCCCAGGCACTAAAAATACATGAATAAATCAAGACATGGTCCCTGCTCAGGAGGTGCCAATGGTCCAAGGCAGAAACAATTCTACTGTATCGTCTTGGTGATGCGGAAACAGACCGTGATGAGAACACAGAGGAGACACAGCTAACTTTGAGCACATTGAGAATGGTGGTCTCCTAATGTTTTTCCAAGATGATGATACTGAACTGTGCCTTTTGGGATATATTAATTAGTTATGTAAAAAGATTGGATTAGAGCAGAAGTGGCGTTTCAGGCAAAGAGAATTTGCAAAGGCCTGAACTGCAAGCGGTTTACTCTGGCTGCAGCTGAGTGGGTGAGCGTTTACTCGGGAAGAGAGAGGACTGGAAACGAACATGGGCGCCCTTCCTTGTGCACATAATATGGTAGGGGGCATTGTTCTGAAAACTACTGGGGAGATGATAAAGGATTCAAGCAGAATAAAACAAAATTGAATTTTCATTTTTGCATAATTATTCTGCTACCTTTGGAGAGAGTTAATCATGAGACAATAAAGCAGAATAAGGAAATTAATAAATAGAAATTTATTTTTATTTCTTAAGTAAGAAAATGTCATTAAAATGGAGAAGTTAAAATTAAGATCTAAATAAAATATACTGCTACAGGCTGAATTATCTTCTCTCAAAATTCAGATCTTGAAGCACTAATTCTTTAATATCTAAGAATTTGGGCTGATTAAGATAAAATGAGGCTGTTAGCAGGGTCCTAATTCAATGGGACTGGTGTCACTATTTTTACTTTTTTCTTTCCCCCTTTCTTTCCATTTCTTTTATTAAATTGAAGTATAATTGACTTACAATATCATATTAGTATAAGGTGTACAACACAGTGATTTGATACTAATGATCACCATGATAAACCTACTTCCCATCTGTCTCCATATAGTTGTTATGATATGATAACTATATTCCCTATGCTACATATTACATCTTTGTGACTTATTTTATAACTGGAAGTTTATACTTCTTAATCTCTTTCAGCTATTTCACTTATCTCCCAACACTTCTATCTGGCAATCACCAATCTGTTCTCTATATATGAATCTGTTTGTTCTTTGTTACATTTGGTCATTTGTTACTTTTGATTCCACATATAAGTGAAATCGTATGGTCTTTGTATTTTTCTGTTTTATTTCACTTATCATATTATATGCTAGATCCATCCATGTTGAAGCAAATCATAAAATTTCATTCTTTGTTATGGCTGGTTGACATTTTATTGAGTGTACAGGTACTGCATTTTCTTTATTCATTCACCTATTAATAGACACTTAGGTTGCTTCCGTCTCTTGGCTACTGTAAATAGTGCTCCAATGAGCACAGGGGTGTATATATATATATCTTTTCCAATTAGTATTGCTGTTTTCTTCAGAGACATATCCTGAAGTCGAATTGCTAGATCATATGGTATTTCTAGTTTTCATTTTTTGAGAAACCTCTGCACTTTTTTCCATTATGATTGCATCAAATTATATTCCCACCAAGAGTGCATGTGGGTTCCCTTTTTCACACATCCTCCTCAACACTTTCTGTTTGTTGCCTTTTTGATAGTAGTCATTCTGATAAGAGATGGTATCACACTGTGGTTTTGATTTGCATTCTCCCGATGATTAGTGTTGTTGAGTAACTTATCATGTGCCTGTTGGTCATCTGTATGTTTTCTTTGGAAAAATATATTTTCGGGTCCTCTGCCCATTTTTTAATTGTGTTGTTCATTTTTTGTGCCTCGTTTTGCTTTTAGATGTTGATTTGTATGATCTCATTGGAAATTCTGGCTATTAATCCCTATCAGATATATGGTAGTCTGCTGGTAGTCTCTTGTTTCGCTGGTAGTTTCCTTTGCTGTGCAAAGGTTTTTTTTTTGTTTTGTTTTTTTTTTTTTTTTTAAGTTTTATGCAGTTCCATTTGTTTATTTTCCTTTTGTTCTTTTGCCTGAGAGTGCTAAGTTGCTTCAGTCGCATCCAATTCTTTGCAACCTCATGGAGTGTAGCTGACCAGGCTCTGCTGTCCATGGGATTCTCCAGGTAAGAATACTGGAGTGGGCTGCCATTCCCTTCTCCAGGGGATCTTCCCAGGGATTGAACCTGCAGCTCCCTGTGGCTCTTGTATTGCTGGCAGATTCTTTACCATTGAGCCACCAGGGAAGCCCTTTTGTCTGAGAAGACATATCCAAAACATATTGCTAAAACCAATGTCAGACCATACTGCTTATGTTTTCTTCTAGGAGTTGTATGCTTTCAGGTCTTACATTTAAGTCTTTAATCCATTTTGAGTTTATTTTTATATTTTTGTATATAGCGTGAGAAAGTAGACTGGTTTGAGTCTTTTGCATGGAGCTGTCTAGTTTTCCCAATGTCACTTATTGAAGAGGCTGTCTTTTCCCCACTCTATACTCTTATCTCCTTTGTTGTATATTAACTGACCGTATAAGCTTGGTTTATTACTGGGTTCTCCAGCCTGTTGTATTAGTCCATGTGTCCATTTTTGTGCCAGTACCATATTGTTTGCTTATTGTATCTTTAAAGGATAGTTTAAAACATGAACTGTGATACCTCTAGCTTTATTTTTCCCTTCTTAAGATTGTTTTGGCTATTTGAGGTCTTTGGGATTTCCACGTAAATTTTAGAATTTGTTTGTTCTAGTTCTGTAAAAATGCTATTGGTATTTCGGTAGAGATTGCACTGAACCTGTAGATGGCCCTGAGAAGTGCTTCCTATACATGAGATGGTGTATGTTTCCATTTGTTTATGTTGTCTTCTGTTTCTTTCATCAATATCTTCAGATGTCTGAATACAGGTCTTTTACTTCCTAGATTATTTTTATTCCTAGGTTCTTGATTTCTAGTGCAAGTATAAGTGGGATTGTTTTTTCTTTCTGATACTTCACTGTTAGTGAATAGAAATGCAACGTATTTCTGTATATTAATTTAGCATCCTGCAACTTTACTGAATTCATTTATTATTACTAATGGATTCTTGGTGGTGTCTTTAGAATTTTCAATATATAGTATCATGTCATCAAAAAACAATTACAGTTTTACTTCTTCCTTTCCATTTTGGATTCCTTTTGTTTCTTGTTATCGACTTCTTGCTGTGGCTAGAACTTCTAAAACTATGGTGAATAAAAGTGGTGAGAGTGAGTATTCTTGTTCTGTTGCTGACCTTAGAAGAAATATTTTCAGATTTTCACCATTGAGTATGATACTTGCTGTACACTTGTCATACACGGCATTTATTATGTTGAAATCTGTTCTTGCCATACCCACTTTGTTGAGAGTTTTTTTTTTAAATCATAAATGGATTTTAATTTTGTCAAAAGCTTTATCTGCCTCTATTGAGATGGTTATATGATTTTTATTCTTCAACTTGTTAATGCGTATTACATTGAATAATTTGTGGATACTGAATAATCTTTGCATCTCTGGGATTATTTCCAATTGATTGTAGTGTATGTTTAATGTTCTGTTGAATTCATTTGCTAATATTTTGTTGAGGATTTTCTCATTTATATTCATCAGTAATATTGGTTTGTCATTTTCCTTCCTTGTGGTGTCTTTGCTTGGTTTTGGTATCAGGGTGATGCTGGCCTTGTAGAATGAGTTCAGAAGAATTCCTTCTTTTTCAGTATTTTTAGAATAGTTTGAGGATAGGTGTAAAGTCTTCTTTAAATGTTTGGTAGAGTTCATCTGTGAAACCATGGACTTGGACTTGAAACTTGGACTTTGTTGGGACTTTTAAAATTTTTGATTCAATTTCATTACTGATTATTGATTTATTAATATTTTCTATTTCTTCCTGGTTCATTCTTGGGAGATTGCACATTTCTAGAAATTCAGCTGTTTCTTCTAGGTTATTCACTTTATGGGCATGTGATTATTTGTAGTAATCACTTATGATCCTTTGTATTTCTGTGGTGTTGATTAAATTCTTCTCTTTCATTTCTGACTTTATCTGTGCCCTCTCTAATTTTTTGCTTGTTGGGTCTGGTTAAAGATTTATCAATTTTGTTTATCTTTTTATAGAAACAGCTCTTAGTTTCATCGATCTTTTCTATTGCTTTTTTAGTTTCTATTTCATTTATTTCCTCTCTGATCTTTCTTTCCTTCTACTAACTTTAGGTTGCTCAGTCTACTTTTTCTCATTTCTTTAGGTATAAAATTAGGTCACTTGTTTTAAATTTTTCTTGTGTTCTGTTTTTGCTTCATCTAATAGATTTAGGATCATTGTGTTTCTATCTTCATTTTTTCTAGACATGTTTTGATTTCCTCTGTGACTTCTTCAATATTTAGTGGCATATTATTTAGCTTCCATGTGTTTATGGTTTTCACAATTTTTTTCTTTAAGTTGATTTCTATCTCACACCATCGTGGTCAGGAAATACATTTGATATTTTGAGTCTGTAGTAGTTTGTTATGGCAGCCCTAGGAGACCAATACAAATAGTAAGGGAATAGAAATAGAAGTACTTGTTGACTGGATAGATGTTTGGGTTAAAGGGGGAGAAGAGAGGCAAGAAAATTCAAAGGGATTTGATTTGAGTGATAGGTTATTAGAGATGCCTTTTACCAAGTTGGGAAACTCAAGACTGCAGTAGATTGTAAATTAAAATTGGCAAATGGAGAGTTGCAGGCACTTGTGGCAGATTTGCAAAGTGGCCAGCATGGCATTAGAAATACAAATGTGAAGCTTGGGGGGTGGTGTATAGATTTGCTGGTATCTCTACTGAAATAGTTTCTTCTATGATACTTGCATACCTCAATTCCTCATTCAAACTAAGGGATCAGTTCAAATGTCATACTATTAGATAAGAGAACCTGACCATTCTGTCTGAAAAATCACCTCCTATCACCAGTATCCTCTTCCCTTGATTTGTTTTCATAGTACATGGTGGTGGTGGTTTAGTTGCTCAGTCGTGTCTGACTCTTTGTGACCCCATGCACGGTAGCCCATCAGGCTTCCCTGTCCATGGGATTCTCTAGGCAAGAATACTGGAGTGGGTTGCCATTTCCTCCTCCAGGGGATCTTCCCAACCCAGGAATCGAACTCAGGTCTCCTGCATCGTAGGCAGATTCTTTACCATCTGAGCTGTAAGGGAAGCATAACACCATTATTATGTATTTCAGTCACTGACAGAATCCTCAGTATTTGGAACAGTGAATGACATAATCTAGGTTATCTATAATTTTTTAAAATAAATTTAAAAAAGAATAGAGGAAATAAGGTAGGAAGGGAGGACATCAACAGTCTGCCACCTATTTTTAATACAACCCACAAACTAAGAATTTTTTTGGAACTTTATAATAGTAGGGAAGAAAAAGCAAGAATTTTGAAATGTGCAAAATTTATAAAATTCAAATTTCACTGCTCATAAAGCAGGTATTATTGGAACACAGCTATTTAAATGTTGTACTGACTGCTTCACCTATACTAGCAGAGTTGAATAATTGCCATAGAGACTGCATGTGGCTTCCAAAGCTTAAAATACTTATTTTCTAGTCTTTTATAGAAAAAGCTTACTGATCTCTGAGAGAGACTATAAGATATTACAAATTCATGGTGGGAGTCCACAATGGTTCTCCACTTCAGGATACATTTATTATTACTGTAAAAAGCTATATATTTGTGTAGTCTCTTACCTAACAATTCTTGCTAAGTATATACTCCTTATAAATTCCTGAATCTTTAGAACAACATTGACAAGAATATTCAAAGCAGCACTGTTCACAAGAGGAAACTTACAGACAGTACAAAAGCCTATTAATGGGAGAGTGAAAAATATACTTGGCACATACCACAATGTGGATGAAAGTAATATAGTAAGTTATACACAGCATGGTACTGTTTCTTTTTAGAAACTTAAACTGAAAATATATGCTTTTTAAGAACTACATCTACATGCAAGAAAACTATAGAAATGGCATCATGGAAATGGAGGCTTCAGATTGATGATTATCTCTGCGTGGCGGGGAGGATGGGGTAGGAAGGACTGTGAGTTTAGTATATGATTTATCTTTTAGGGGGATGGTGAGTTTTCAGGCCCTTATTATATTAATATTAAATAAAAATTGAATAGTTAGTGATGAATAATAAGAGTGTGGGGCTTCCCAGATGGCTCAGAATCTGCCTGCCAATGCAGGGAATGCAAGAGATGTGGTTTCAACCCACTGGCCCAGAAGACCTCCTGGAGTAGGAGATAGCAACCCACTCCAGTATTTTTACCTGGGAAATTCCATGGACAGAGGGCTGCAGTTCATGGGGTTGCAAAGAGCTGGACCTGACTGAGCACTCACACACAATGAGAGTATGACACAAACCAAGGACTATGATTAATACTATGCATGTGAGGTCCTGCTAGAGGGGCAAAATTCCCCCAAACTTGAGTTCTAGTGTTAACACTTTTAAGAAACAGCTATTTTTACAAATTTGCTCTAGTCTAGGACTAAGTTTCTTATACAAAATAAAGAGTAAAGACTCAATTATTTCTAAAGGGCTATTCAATTCTAAATGTCTGTGTTTCTATAAAATAAGGCAGGAGGAACAGTTGTTTTCAATTCACTATACAAGCAAATGTTAAACAGAAACAAATGGATCTTTTAAAATATTGGGTTTTGGTGGCCGAACATTCACTTAGGGCTTCGAAAACCAATTACCCTCTCTGTGAAGTAATCAACCTACCCCCTTATAAAGCAGAGTGGTACTCTTGACTTAATTGCTGGTTGCTACATCCTTTTTGTAGTCCCTATAATTAAAGAAGCTTTAAAATAAGGCAATGAACCAGTAAAAAGTGTCTCAAACATGAATAAGAGATGAGACCTCTGTCTGTAGACCAGCTGCTTGCCAGTGCTTGTTGTGAGGTTTGAATTAATTATGGATGTGTTACAGTAGCTCCCATAAATGGCATCTGTCTGAAGAGACTCAGAAGGTCTCTCTGTAGGCACCAGGCTGGCTCTTCTGTCCCTCCACTATAGCCTGATGCGATGATGTGAGGGAAAGAACATAATGGAATACATGAATAGTTTGATTCTAATTACTGTATCACTCTTCATGAATCATAGCCTTGTCATGGAAAAGGGACTTATGTAAGCTAATGAAGCTATAAGCCATGCTATGCAGGCCCACCCAAGATGGATGGCTCATGGTGGAGAACTCTGACAAAACATGGTTCACTGGAGAAGGAAATGGTGAACCACTCTGATATTCTTGCCTGGAGAATCCATGAACAGCATGGAAAGGCAAAAAGATATGATGCCATAAGATGAGCACCCCAAATTGGAAGGAGTCCAATATGCTACGGGGAAGAGCAGAGGGTGATTGCTATTGGCTCCAATAAGAATGAAGAAACTGGACCAAAGCAGGAATGATGCTCAGCTGTGGATGTGTCTGGTGGTGAAAGTAAAGTCCGATGCTGTTAAGAACAATACTGCATAGGAACCTGGAATGTTAGGTCTGTGAATCAAGGTAAATTGGAAGTGGTCAAGCAGGAGATGACACGAGTGAACACTGACATGTTAGAAATCAGTGAACTAGAATGGATGGGAATGGGAGAATTTAATTCAGATGACCATTATATCTACTACTGTGGGCAAGAATCCCTTAGAAGAAATGGAGTAAACCTTATAGTCAATAAAAGAGTACTTGGGTGCAACCTCAAAAACAATAGAAAAATCTGTTTGTTTCCAATTTGTTTCAACATCACATTAATTTATGACTATGTCCAAACCACAGATGCCAAAGAAGCTGAAGTTGATTGGTTCTGAGAAGACCTACAACACCTTCTAGAACTAACACCAAAAAAAAAAAAAAGATGTCCTTTTCATCATAGGCGATTGAAATGCAAAAGTAGGAAGTCAAGAGATATCTTAAGTAACAGGCAAGCTCGACCTTGGAGTTCAACATAAAGCAGGGCAAAGGTTGATAGTGTTGTCAAGAGAACACACTGGTCATAGCAATCACCCTTTTCCAACAACAAAAGACATGACTCTACACATCACCAAATGGTCAATATTGAAATCAGATTGATTATATTCTTTGCCTTGAAGATGGAGAGGCTCTATACAGTCAGAAAAAAACAAGACCAAGAGTTGACTGTGGCTCAGATCAACTCCTTATGACAAAATTCAGGCTTAAATTGAAGAAAGTTGGGATAACCACTAGGCCATCCAGACTTGAGCCAAAGCAAATCCCTTATGATTATACAATGGAGGTGAGGAATAAATTTAAGGGATTAGATCTGATAGACAGAGTGCCTGAAGAACTATGGACAGGTTCACAACATTGTCCAGAAGGCACTGACCAAAACCATCTCACAGAGAAAGAAATGCCAGAGGGCAATTGGTTGTCTGAGGAGGCCTTACAAATAGCTGAGAAAAAAGAGAAGTGAACAGCAAGGGAGAAAGGGAAAGATATACCCAACTGAATGCAGTTTTCCAGAGAATAGCAAGAAGAGATAAGAAAGCCTTGTTAAATGAACAATGTAAAGAAATAGAAGAAAACAATAGAATGGGAAAGACTAGATATCTCTTCAAGGAAATTGGAGATACCAAGGGAACAATTTATGCAAGGATAGGCACAATAAAGGACAGAAATAGTATGGACATAACATAAGCATAAAAAATTAAGAAGACAAAAGAACTAAACAAAAATGGTGTTAACACAGATAACCACAAGGTCATGGTCACACACCTAGAGCCAGACATCCTACAGTGTGAAGTCAAGTAGGCCTTAGGAAACATTACTATGAACAAAGCTAGTGGAGGTGATGGAATTCCAGTTGAGCTATTTCAAATCCTAAATGATGATGCTGTTGAAGTGCCACACTCGATATGCCAGCCAATTTGGAAAAGTCAGCAGTGGCCACAGGACTGGAAAATGTCAGCTTTCATTTCAATCCCAAAGAAAGGCAATGCCAAACAAGCTGGATTTAGAAAAGGCAGAGGAAAAAGAGATCAAACAACCAACATCTGTTGGATCATGGAAAAAGCAAGAAAATTCCAAAAATAAATGTAGTCTGCTTCATTGACTACGCCAAAGCCTTTGACTGTGTGGATCACAACAAACTGTGGCAAATTCTGAAAGAGATGGGAATCCAGACCACCTTGCCTGCCTCCTGTGAAATCTGTATATAAGTCAAGAAGCAATGGTTAGAACTTTACATGGAACAATGGACTGGTTAAAAATTGGGAAGAGATTATGTCAAGGCTGTATATGGTCATCCTGCTCATTTAAATTCTATGCAAAGTGTCTGTGTGCTCAGTCGTGTCTGACTTTGTGTGATCCTATGGACTGTAGCCCACCCAGTTCCTCCGTCTATGGGATTTCCTGGCAAAATACTGGAAATACCATGTCCTCCTTCAGGGCATCTTCATGACCCAGGGATCAAACCAGCATCTCCCACATCTCCTGCATTGCAGGTGGTTTCTTTACTGCTGAGCCACCAGGGAAGTCCCAAACTACATCATTCGAAATGCCAGGCTGGATGAATTACAAGTTGAAATCAAGATTGCTGGGAGAAATATCAACAACCTCAGATAGGCAGAAGATACCACCCTAATGGCTGAAAGAGAAACTAAAGAGCCTCTTAATGAGGGTGAAAGAGAAGAGTGAAAAAGCTGGCTTAAAACTCAACTTTCAAAAAACTAAGATCATGGCATCTGGTCCCATCACTTCATGGCAAAAAGAAGGGGAAAAAGTGGAAACAGTGACAGATTTTATTTTCCTGGGCTCCAAAATCACTGTGGATGGTGACTGCCATCATGAAATTAAAAGACGATAGTTCCATGGAAGGAAAGCTATGACAAAACTGACAGCATATTAAAAAGCAGAGACATCACTTTGCTGACAAAGGTCCATCTAGTTCAAGTTATGGCTTTTCCAATAGTCATGTATGGATCTGAGAGTTGGACCATAAAGAAGGCTGAGCATTGAACAACTGCTTTTGAATTGTGGAGCTGGAGAAGACTCTTGAGATTTCCTTGGGCAGCAAGGAAACCAAACCAGTCAATCTCAAAGGAAGTCAACCCTGAATATTCATTGGAAGTAAAACAGAGCAGGACTCTATGGTCCTGGTGCCCCCAGCCCCCGGCTCCATGTTTTCTGTCTGCCTTTTTTTCCATGGAAAACTTCAAAAGAAGTGAAAGAATACGTTTAATCAGGGAAATGAGAAATGCAGAAACAAAGAAAAACAGTCAAAGGGCATTAAATAATAACAATGTAGTCATTAACCATAGTCAAGGACTTTTACTTCTTTCTCAAGGGCTATAGATAAAATTCTGAGCCATATCCTGTGAGCTGTCTTATAAATACTAACACACCAGGTGGAGAAGTTAACTACATGGTGGCCAGACTGCACCCAGGACATGAGCTCTCACAGTTCCAAGAACTGGTCGCAAAGAAATCAGAACAAGTGGACCCTGGAACTGAAGATTAACTGTACCTAAAACCACCAACATAATGCCTGTCAGACCACTGATGACCAATCTAAAGATAACCATTAGAGCTGACTGTGCTTTTTCTGCACGTGGACCCCTCACCCCAACATCTCTGTCTATAAAGGCTCTTGCCCCACTGGTTGCCAGTGCAGGGGGACAAATGTCTACCACCCTTGCCCCACTACCCCCTCCAGTTGCAGGCTTCTGAATTATAGCACTCTTTCGTTTCCACCAACCTGGCTTGTTTATTGGCTTTTGAGCAGCAAGCAGCTGGACCCCACCATACTCTTTGGGTAACAGCGCTGAGCTGAAGCTGAAGCTCCAATACTTTGGCCACCTGATGCAAAGAGCCAACTTATTAGAAAAGACCCTGATGCTGGGAAAGATTGAGGGCAAGAGGAGAAGGGGGCAACAGAGGATGAGATGGCTGGATAGTATCACTGACTCAATGGACATGAATCTGACCAAACGCCAAGAGAGAGTGAAGGATAAGGAAGCCCAGTGTGCTTTGCAAAGAGCTGGACATGACTTAGTAACTGAACACACATATAGTAGTGTTATGGTACATTTATGGTTGGAAGTGATCTTAAGTTTCACGTGGTTCAATTGTCTCACTTTATAAATAAGAAAACAGAGGCCCAGAGAAGCAAACTGGTTTGTCTGTAGTCTTACAGTTATTCAGAAATCAGAAAAATATAGTTCAGAATTTCTGGCTCCTGGTATAGTGCGCTTGCAAATAATGATATTTTCTCCTTTCATTTCATGCTTTATAGGGAACAAACACATACACACAAAGAAATCTAAAGTAATTACAAATACTATGGTGTTCTAATACATTGAGTTCTCTATCACGGGGTCCCAAGTGAAATACCATTATGAGTCTTGTATTTGTCTTTACAAGAATGTCTTATCTTCAGGAGAGAGGTGGGCAGTGAAGAATGGACTGGCAGGATTTCACCAGGTAGCAATAAATCTTTGCTGTAGCTTTTAGATGAATGGTTCTTCAGCAGAGCACTTCCAACTCTGTAAGTCTGATTTTCAGTAGTAGTCTATGTTAGAGCTGAGTTTAGGTAATTTTTAGGGTTACACAATGTTAAATCTATATCAAGCTCAAAAATGAAGTTGAGAAATTTAAAATACACCAAAATGTAGGCATAAGCCAACAAGCAGAAACCAAGTTTGGAGATTCTCTTGTCTCCATCCAGTGCCTGTGGTAACCAGCTAATGAGGTTCGCAGTGAGAAAGGCTTGCCAACTTCATGCTGCAAAGGCATGGGTGTGAAATTCGTCTTGCAAAGCTAGCTGAAATTGTCACTATCATAAGAGCTCTGGACCTGGGTTTTATTCCAGCATCACTTCTGAACAGAGAAGACGCTATGAATGTTTTAGTCATAGTGCTAATTCTCAAGTGCTGACCCAACACGCTGTAAAGCACATGAAAAGTGAATATTTACTGAAGAGATAGCCATCCTCTAGATCCCCAGATGACCCTGAGGAAGCAGGCACACTAGCTTGCAACACTTTTTGCCTTTTTTCTCACTACTTTCTTTGAGATTCCTCTGCCCGAATTCCTTTGGGTTCTTATCTTGCCAGTGCCTACTCTAAATAGCAAAAAACAACCAATTAAGTTCCTTCACATGGAAGTGTCATTGGATTTTAAATGATGTGCTTGGAGATAGTAATGGATAATACAACAGCCTGACTTTCTACGGGTGTAACTCTAGACTCCGCATGGCCTGGGTGGGAAATGTGCACTTCTACTACTTGGGCCAGGCCTTTGTGGTGCCTGTATGTGACTTCAAGAAGGGTCACATTTACCCTGTAAATGCAGACAATGAGCCGGCACATGTTTCTGAGTGGAGCGGGAATTGACTGCGGCTCTGACTCACTAGTCTGGCTGCCTTGTTCAGGGAACAAGCCACACGACTGTATGACCAGCCTAGTGGCCACACGTATGTACACATTACGCTGTCATAGGTACTTATGTTTCTACCTCATTGTCTCCCTTACCCCATCTCTCTCCTTTTCTTTCATTCTACATATATATTGTTTAGAGGAGTAAAACAAAAGAGAAATTTCATAGAAAATATTTAAGATGAATGGTCAATTATTTCCAGTCTAAACCAGTTAAGGACAGAAGATAATAA
This sequence comes from Bubalus kerabau, assembly GCF_029407905.1. Classification (NCBI taxonomy): domain Eukaryota; kingdom Metazoa; phylum Chordata; class Mammalia; order Artiodactyla; family Bovidae; genus Bubalus; species Bubalus kerabau. Next base: position 114,410,204 of record NC_073631.1, on the reverse strand, counting down.
GCATGCATAGGTTGGACATTACTTTGCCAACAGAGGTCCATCTAGTCAAGGCTATGGTTTTTCCAATAGTCATGTATGGATGTGAGAGTTGGACTACAAAGAAAGCTGAGCACTGAAGAATTGATGATTTTGAACTGTGGTGTTGGAGAAGACTCTTGAGAGTCCCTTGGACTGCAAGGAGATACAACCAGTCTATCCTAAAGGAAATCAGTTCTGAATGTGCATTGGAAGGACTGATGTTGAAGCAGAAATTCCAATACTTTTGCCAGTTATGAGAAGAACTGACTCATTGGAAAAGACCCTGATGCTGGGAAAGACTGAAGGCGGGAGGAAAAGGGGATGACAGAGGATGAGACGATTGGATGGCATCACCGACTCAATGGACCTGAGTTTGAGTGAACTCCAGGAGTTGGTGATGGACAGGGAGGCCTGGCATGCTGCAGTCCATGGGGTTGCAAAAAATTAGACATGACTGAGCAACTGAACTGAACTGATAGTTTGGACTCAAATGATCTCTTCTCATTGCTTATACATAGATTATACAGTAAGCTTATATATTACTTATACAGTAATGCTAGATATTATATTTATATATAAATACATAAATAATGGATATAATAAACAATATATTACCCATATTAAATATATTTTATTTGTATCTATCTATATAACTGGTGAATAAATTTTTATATGTGTAAAAGTTTATATATATAATTATATATTCCATTTAATGATATAATATAGTATACTTCATATACTATATATAATTTTTATATTATGTTGCTTTAAATAATTAGATCAGTATATACAATGATTCAGTATATATGGATATAAACTTAAAACCATACACCTTCATTAAAATCTTTAACTGGATAAGCCAAACCACACTAGTCTGTGAATATATATGTTTCTGACTTGCAAGTGTCATTTGGGGTGTGTGTGCTCAGTCACTCAGTTGTATCCAACTCTGAGACCCCATTGACTTTTGGGGATGTCACCTCAAATCAAATCATAGGAACAAGATTTATTGGGACTGCTTTTGCCTTTATGCCAGTGTTTCTGTCAATTAGGACAGTGCAGGCAAAAGGTCATGGGCAGCACAGAGATTCAGACACTCACTGAAAAGCGCTAGCAGACCCCTGAGGCCCACAGAGTGTCCCTGAGGTTCTCAGTGAGAGTCATGCGATCAATATCTCCCCTGCCTGCAGGCCTGCAAAGCCGCTCACCATCAAGGGCAGCCTTGTTTCCCGGACTGCTGAGCCAGGGGTTCCATGAGTCCTCCCTGTGGAGCCCAGCCCAGCAAAGCATCTTCTGGGAGATGCTTGCCTCCTGTAGTGGCTTCAAGCTGAAACATTCCTTTCCTGAGAACATCTGCCTCAGGGGAGAGGAAGAGGCAAGAAGCCCCACATTTTTCACATAAACAGTAGCAATACTGCCAACCTACTTTTCAGGAAATTCCATTTCCAGATTTAAACATGACATTTCCCTTCCCCTACTGCATTAATTCTCTACTATTTTTTCATATGCAGACCATGTGCATAATGGGTTTGACTATATAGTAATGTAGTAATTAAATAGCTCTTTATCATACTTCCTGGATAAAACGCTTTAATTTCCCATTTGCTATTTGGATAGAAGTTGAAAATATCACTTAAATTTACCCATTATACCTTTCAGAATAGGAATGATGATCTCCTGCCACCTTCCTTCACCAGGGAGTAAAGAAATGGAGATTTGTCCACCTCATAAAAGATGTTGATTCCAGCATAAAGATATCTAAAATGGCCAACATGTAGATGGAGATGGCATACTGCTTAAAATATATATTGCATTTCATAATTTAGAAGGTTATTGATCATAAGATATTCCACTAAGAAGGGAAAATTAAAACATTGCAAAAGAGCTCTAATTAATTTTATTTAATTATATTATCCTTCAGTTAAGTTCAGTTGCTCAGCCGTGTCCGACTCTTTGGGATCCCATAAATCGCAGCATGCCAGGCCTCCCTGTCCATCACCAACTTCCGGAGTTCACTCAGACTCATGTCCATCGAGTCAGTGATGCCATCCAGCCATCTCATCCTCTGTCGTCCCCTTCTCCACCTGCCCTCAATCCCTCCCAGCATCAGGGTCTTTTCCAATGAGTCAACTCTTCGCATGAGGTGGCCAAAGTACTGGAGTTTCAGCTTTAGCATCAGTCCTTCCAAAGAAATCCCAGGGCTGATCTCCTTCAGAATGGACTGGTTGGATCTCCTTGCAGTCCAAGGGACTCGGAAGAGTCTTCTCCAACACCACAGTTCAAAAGCATCAATTCTTTGGCGCTCAGCCTTCTTCACAGTCCAAGTCTCACGTCTATACATGACCACAGGCTCATACATGAAAAGGAAAATACTGTGAAATGAATTGGTTAAGGCTTCCCTCAACTTTCTTCACACTCATGGTCCAAATCTCCTGAAATACTTCACAGCTCAAATCACCAAGGTCCCCACAGAAAGGTCCTCTGTGTCTATAAAAACATTGGTGATAGGAAAGTTCTTAAAAGAGAGGACTCTTCCATTGCCTCTAGAATTTTCTTCTAAGCCACTGAACTCTAATTCGCAAGTTTTAACACTAGTGCCATATACACCCAGGCAAAGAAAACTCATTTCAAAATTGCTTCTTGGCCAAGAGAAATGCCAAGAGCTGTCAACAGCAAGACACGTTCTGACATCAGAGACACTGCAATTGTGGAAAACGGTGTGCGTTCAAGAATCCATGAACTACTGTTTTCACCGAGATTTTGACAATACATAGAATTTTTCCTATTTCAGAATGTTGTCTTACAGAGCACTCCCTCTCAGAGAACATGCTATAAACCCTTCAAGGCATTGTTGAGGACAGCCCTAAAAATGTGAATATGTGAGGGACAAAATTCCCCTCAGTGAGTTAAACTAAAGAACTGAGAGTGAATTCAAGTGGAAAATGCAAACTAATTTTAAGAGATGGGTTAATTTATAGATCTAGAAGCTCTAAGTTTAATGTCTGACATCATTTAAAAGTGAAGAAGAGAGAGACCTGGGTTTGATCCCTGGGTTGGGAAGATCCTCTGGAGGAGGAAATGCCAGCCCACTCCAGTATTCTTGCCTGGAGAATCCCTATGGGCAGAGGAGCCTGGGGGGCTACAGTCCATGGGGTAGCAAAGAGTCGGACAGGACTGGGTGAACTAAGCACAGTACAGCACATATGTAAAGGAAAAAATGGTCAGAATGTTATTCGTCCAATCTCGGAAACTTGGGGAGAGGAAGACTTGTAGAAGCATAAGTTATCAAATGGAGAGGGAAGTTTAGTCAACAAAGAAGTAAAATAATGCAGCCCACAGGCTTAGCCTGAGGTCATCACTTCAAGTGATTTGTGTAATTCCTTTTTATATTGAGCCCAAGCCTCCACATTGCCTGATTATGTAGGATTGCCAATAAGGGAGAAGATAAAACTCAAAAACTATTGAGTATCAGGTTTTTGAGTATCAGGTTTCAGGATAATTATTCCTCATTAGAAATTAAATTAATTGATGTTTTAGTTTTAAATATCAATCTACTGAGTTTTAGATATGGGTCATTTTTCTATGATTTTGCCACCTCTTGTTCAACAATGAGGCTCTCCAGACAATAATAATATAACCAATGTCATGGATATCCCCTTATGCGACTGCCTGGGTGTCTGCTTGTTTGGTTTCCAGGAACACACAAGTGCATCCTTTTTTTCTTTGGCCTACATACCAATTTTTTCAGCAATAAGATAGGCGATAGCAATAGTGATTAAATAGGCTGTGGGGATTAGAGTCATTAGTTAAATGGAAGTGAAAATTGTCTTGCATAAAGTCCAGATTAGTACTGGTAGCTTCAGGGACAGTTACTGTTGTATGTGTGGCTGACTTAGGGTGGGATAAGGCTGAGATCAGAAAGAATGTGTCCAGAACGACTCATGTCTTATAATGGATAATATGAAAATAAGCTGATACAATTAATAAGGGAGGCCAGAAGGAAGACTTATAAGCTTTTCATTTTCTTCTATTGTGATAATTATCACATAAAAGTCACTATTGTCACAGAGGCTTCCTTTACTCTTAAATCCCTGGAGAGAATGACTTATTCATTGTAGAGTCTCCAGAAAGAGTCTTGGAGAAACTAGATGTTGAATGACACTTGTTCTGTACTTTTCAAAGTATAGTCATTTCATATATATATATATATACATATATATATATAAATGTATAAAAACATTTTCATGTGTATCATTTAATTTGATACTTCTAAACAACACCATGGGTTGCATTTGAAATACCCAGAACTTGGGGCCTCAATCCACCTCTAGTCTCTTATAACTTCTTGCTGAGACTATAATGGCATCAAAATGGTATACTCTGTCAAATTTAGATTTGTAGAAACAGATTACATTTTAGTAAAGTGAACCCATACAGTATGATCGATAACCAGCTTAATGTAATCTCTCAATGTCACCTGCAATAAGAACATGCAATCTGCAAGTGCCAGGGTAAGCCTGCCTGGATGAAGAATGGAGGCTACAAAGCTAATTTGTGGCACCACAACTCTCATTATTATGGCTAGCTGGCAATTATATGCACTCACTCGTTTGGAAATTGAAGCTATTATAACAATTCTGTAAAAGTACCAAGTCTATTAGCAAAGAATTTCAATAAACTTCTAAGTTTCTCATAAGCTACAAAATTGTTTCTATCTTACTTTCTCTCCTAAAATCTCTTAGCTCAACTCTTATACACAAAACAACTATTTTGAATTTAGGCTAGCTAGCTAACTTTGCCTTAGTGGCCTCACACAAACTTTCATGTCATATTCCATAACTCATATTATTTACATGTTTAAATAGCTGTACTTTGTGACTATGTATTTTGAAATCAATCAGGAATGTTTATTTAATAAGTTCCTACTATGTATAAGCTCTTTGCTTTATATATAATGCATGCTTTCATAGCACTCATATTCTAGAAACCTTTTTGTTGTTGTTTTATCCCAGATAATTGAGCTGAACACACTGTTATGACTGACTTGCCCTGGAATTAGAATGAGCGATTATTTAGTGGATTTGGATGATAAGGGAAAGTCACCAGATGTAAGTCATAATGTCTTTGCCAGGAGAGTTCTACTCACTTTGACCTGCCGTAACTTGACCTTTAAAGGCTTCTGTCTCTGTTGACCAGGGGATTTAGGTTGCCTTATTTCCAGGAGTAAAAATGAAAATATCAAACTACAAACATTTCACTGATTCTGCAATTGTGCAAAGCAATGTGGGGTGTTTTGACTGAAAATATCTCCATAGAATGGATCATATGTCTATCAACGATTATGAATCTCTCTCTTACGAAAGCAGCCTTAAATTGTGAAAGGAGGCAAACATTATTCAGGTATGAATCTACTGAATAATAGTTTTACTTCTCACTTTCCAAGTAAACTGAAGACTTATTAAAGGTATGATTTGAGTCTTATGCATTTATATAGTGTCTCACCCCTCTAGCATGGCACCAGAAGAAACTGGATGCTATAATGAAGTGACAAAGATGGTGGCCTCCAAAGTCACACTAACCTGGTTTCCAAGATTTCACTTAACTATTTTGAATTTAAGCTAGTTAACTAACTTTGCCTTAGTTGCCTCACACATAAAAGTGGACAATAAAATGACCTAACTCGTGTGAGTTAGTGCACACAGAGCACAATTCTAGCACATAGTAAGGGTTTGCTAAGTATTCAGCTCCGTTCAGTTCAGTGGCTCAGTCGTGTCTGACTCTTTGCGACCCCATGGGCTGCAGCACGCCAGGCCTCCCTGTCCATCACCAACTTCCGGAGTTCACCCAAACCCATGTCCATTGAGTCGGTGATGCCATCCAACCATCTTATCCTCTGTTGTCCCCTTCTCCTCCTGCCTTCAATCTTTGCCAGCATCAGGGTCTTTTCAAATGAGTCAATTCTTCACATCAGGAGGCCAAAGTATTGGTGTTTCAGCCTCAACATCAGTCCTTCCAATGAACACTCAGGACTGATCTCTTTTAGGATGGACTGGTTGTATCTCCTTGCAGTCCAAGGGACTCTCAAGAGTCTTCCCCAACACCACATTTCAAATGCATCAATTCTTTGGTGCTCAGCTTTCTTTATAGTCCAACTCTCACATCCATACATGACTACTGGAAAAACCATAGCCTTGACTAGATGGACCTTGCTAAGTGTTAGTACTTTCTAATTGTTGTTGTTGTTTTAAAATGTGGGTAATGAATGACTAAGATTTTGGATAAATAAGTAATATGAATAACACAAGCAAAATAATTTTGCAAGCTGATTGAAAAAGAGATAGCAATATAAAATGCTTTTAGGAAGTGTTCAAAGTATTATTATTTGGGTCTATTCTATGAGCAAGCACACCCAATTTCAATCAGCATTACAGTTGGAAGGACAGGAAGAGGATGTCGGAAGGTCAGATGTGGGCAAAAAAAGACACATGGGTCAGCATGCATAAACTGTTAGCAGAATAGCAGATTAAGATCCAAGTTAATTATTTACTATGAAATTATATATTTTAAAATAAAGTTCTCTTTCTGAACATTTCCTTGAATTTAGGTAGATTTTGAAAGTTCATGAATTGTGCTAGTTACAGCCCTTGGTCCAAGGCCACGCAAGCTCACGGTTTCCCAAAAAGAAATATTAAATAGGGACAAGGGTTTAATTAAACCAGAATTTCCCAAAGAGTGTGCACCACAGAAACTTTGAGAAATTCTCTATCCTACTATATTAGTTGCATGTCTGCAAAATAATAATGTTTAAACAACCCATGAGGAGGAAAGCATCAAGTGTGCTAAAGACAAAATTTTATGGATATTTTTGTTTTTGATGAGAATACACTAAAAGAAAATGAGTTGACTTAAGGAAAAGTACTAAGTATTGGGTTGGCCAAAACCTTCATTTGGGTTTTTTTCCATAACGAACTTTTTGACCAACCCAATAATTGGTTGTCTGTGGGCTTTGCAAAACTCATGAAGATGGTATACAAATCAGAAAAGTTTGGGAAATGCTGACTTAAAATAATAAATGATTCATTTATAGATAGACTTTTATTATAAGATAATTATATATAAAATGACATCTATCAAAAATCGATATAAACAGCACTTTATAACTTCTCATTTCAATAATTAAATGTCTAATAACAATGACTTGATTACAAATATAATACTCTGTTGGATTATTTAAAATAATAGTATACATATTTATAACATTTTAAGCTCCACACAAACAGATGTCATGTTTAATACGGTTACTATTGTGCTCTTAGTGCCTGGCACATTATATGTGTTAAGAAATATCAGTTAAGGAATAAACAAACAACTATATAAACTTTAGGTAAACACATTAAAATTCTAAAAATTTTACCCAGGGGAAAGTATAGAACAGTAAACAGATATTTTATAAGACTGGCGAGTGATTCTCACTCTGTTAATATCTGATAGAACTCCATTATATTATAACTACCCTTAAAGTTGGAAAAGAAAATGGCAACCCACTCCAGTTACTCTTGCCTGAAAAATGCCATAGAGAGAGGAGCCTGGAGGGCTACAGTCCATGGGGTCGCAAAGAGTTGGACACAACTTAGCAACTAAACAACAAATCCTTAAAGTTGCTGCTAATCAAATCATAGAGTTCATTAACTGAAAAAAAAAAAAAATGACCAGAATTCGAAAGAGATCTAGAATCATGTCAATTAATGATCTACTAAATACCAAAGTAACTGAGAAGTCCAGGTATCAATTTAAAGATTATGTGAGGAGTCTCCACACTGTTCTCCATAGTGGCTGTACTAGTTTGCATTCCCACCAACAGTGTAAGAGGGTTCCCTTTTCTCCACACCCTCTCCAGCATTTATTACTTGTAGACTTTTGGATCACAGCCATTCTGACTGGTGTGAAATGGTACCTCATAGTGGTTTTGATTTGCATTTCTCTGATAATGAGTGATGTTGAGCATCTTTTCATGTGTTTGTTAGCCATCTGTATGTCTTCTTTGGAGAAATGTCTATTTAGTTCTTTGGCCCATTTTTTGATTGGGTCATTTATTTTTCTGGAGTTGAGCTGTAGGAGTTGCTTGTATATTCTCGAGATTAGTTGTTTGTCAGTTGCTTCATTTGCTATTATCTTCTCCCATTCTGAAGGCTGTCTTTTCACCGATCCAGCAATCCCACTGCTGGGCATATACACCAAGGAAACCAGAAGGGAAAGAGACACGTGTACCCCAATGTTCATCGCAGCACTGTTTATAATAGCCAGGACATGGAAGCAACCTAGATGTCCATCAGCAGATGAATGGATAAGAAAGCTATGGTACATATACACAATGGAGTATTACTCAGCCATTAAAAAGAATGCATTTGAATCAGTTCTAATGAGGTGGATGAAACTGGAGCCTATTATACAGAGTGAAGTAAGCCAGAAAGGAAAACACCAATACAGTATACTAACGCATATATATGGAATTTAGAAAGATGGTAACAATAACCCTGTGTACGAGACAGCAAAAGAGACACTGATGTATAGAACAATCTTATGGACTCTGTGGGAGAGGGAGAGGGTGGGAAGATTTGGGAGAATGGCACTGAAACATGTAAAATATCATGTATGAAACGAGTTGCCAGTCCAGGTTCGATGCACGATACTGGATGCTTGGGGCTGGTGCACTGGGACAATCCAGAGGGATGGTATGGGGAGGGAGGAGAGAGGAGGGTTCAGGATGGGGAACACATGTATACCTGTGGCGGATTCATTTTGATATTTGGCAAAACTAATACAATTATGTAAAGTTTAAAAATAAAATAAAATTAAAAAAAAATAAAGATTATGTGAAAAGAGACTGCTTTGTAAGAACATTTCAGAATTGATTTTTTTCTGCATATTTACTAAAGGTATTCGTATTCTTAAATAACTTCAGCTATATAGTTGAATCTAATGTAAAGGTCACATGATTAGTGTTTTCCAAGAACCAGCCTGCCAATGTAGGAGATGTAAGAGACCTAGGTTCAATCTCTGAGTTGGGAAGATACCCTGGAGGAGGAAATGGCAACCCACTCCGGTATTCTTGCCTGGAAAATTCCAAGGACAGAGGAACCTGGCAGTCTATAACCCATGGAGTCACAAAGAGTCAGACATGACTGAGCACACACAGCAACAAGTTTAGTAAAGGTAGATGGTGGAAGAATTACATCTGGGTTGGAAACAATTTTATAAAGAAATGATTTCTTTTGTAAAGGAAAGTTGAGACTTCCATTGCTTATACAATTTTAATGCTTTTATATGTTAGGAGTAATTTATAGACTAAATAATTTCCTACTATGACACAGAAAATTACTGCCTTGTTTAAAACAAGATTAATATCCTCTGGGAACATCTTCAATAGATTTGAGGTCTATAAAAACACCATAATATAGGAATAAGGCAAATGAAAGCCTTAGCAAGTTGACCCCTTTGGATATTGTTTTCTTTCCTTTATTATGCTTCCATGAAAGGAAGAGCGATCGATACAAATAAGGCCATGTCTATAAAGCTGAAGACAGATTGAACGGGCACCAAAAATTCATTTTAATGGCACTGCAACACAGTCAGGTGCTCAGTGGGGCCATAATAGTCCATCCAGATGTTTTCATAAGGTTTCTGCTCAGGGTTTGAAATGGGAAAAAGAAATATCGCTGGTTTTAACAGCAAATTTCTTCTCAACACAGCTTCTATCTTCCTCTTTTAAGTAGCAAAAACTATTATCCCCTTTTACTTTCCACTACTGCCCAAAAATATCTAAACAGGATTGTAATTACTGACAACCAAAACTGTACTGTGCAGACAAGCAACATGATGACAAAATTTCGGCATTCACAGGAGATTCTAAGCATTCAGGATTCTTCAGTTCAGTCGCTCAGTCGTGTCTGACTCCTTGTGACCCCATGGACTGCAGCATGCCAGGCTTCCCTGTCCATCACCAACTCCTGGAGCTTGTTCAAACTCATTTCCATTGAGTCAGTGATGCCATCCAACCATCTCATCCTCTGTCGTCCCCTTCTCCTTCAATCTTTCCCAGCATCAGGGTCTTTTCTAGGGAATCAGTTCTTTGCATCAGGTGGCCAAAGTATTGGAGTTTTAGCTTTAGCATCAGTCCTTCCAATGAATATTCAGGGTTGATTTCCTTTAGGATTGATTGGTTTGATCTCCTTGCAGTCCAAGGGACTCAAGAGTTTTCTTCAACACCACAGTTCAAAAGCATCAATTCTTTGGTGCTCAGGTTTCTTTATAGTCCAATGCTCACATCCATACATGACTACTGGAAAAACCATAGCTTTGACTAGACGGACCTTTGTTGGCACCATCTGCACTGATTTTGGAGTCCAAAAAAATAAAGTCTGTCACTGTTTCCATCGTTTCCCCATCTATTTGCCATGAAGTGATGGCACCCCTAAATACACACAAACTCTCACAATGTGTTGCCATATGGAGGAAGTAGTCAAATGTTGTATGAGAGTCACAGTATTTTACTTTTACATAGGAATGGAATATAGGATTTCAAGTATTAAAAATGAATATTGTACATGGGGATACTGAATCTTTCAATAAATAGCATCTAGAATTTTCAAAGGGAAGACAGAAGTCGGAGAGAATAGTGGTGGTGGAACTATGATGGATAATAGATGATTCTCTTCCCTGAGAGAGTAATTACTCTATTGCACAGTATGTTCCTTTATATTTTGTTTCCATGTAATATTTAATTTGATTTTTTGTCTCTGATCTCATCTTCCTCTAGCGTTTGTTTGTGGAGTATAGGAAATAATAGTGACCTGATGTAAAATAGATGTTGAAGCAAAGGTAAGAGTAATTAGTAATAGAAACAGGGCTTGCCAGCTCTCAAACAAAAACTTCACACGGAAGGTCTTTGAAAATCACTTGGGCTATTGTTTTCTGTATGCACAGGCAGGAATGACTTAGAGAACATTTGAAAATGTTCTGTTTGAAAATTCCTTCTTGATATTTTTATTCTGCTTGCTATTCTCTTTGAAATGGAAATACCATTGGGAGAGGTAACATTACATTAATATGTTAAAGTCATGTCAAATCTCTTGTCTTCTATCCAAAGGAGACCATTGTAGGGGAGGCTGTGGAAATAAGGACATAAGAAAGAAAGAAAGGAACAAAACAAAATGTAAAGGAAAATGGTTTCCATGTTTTCCTAGAACTGCAGTTAATAACCAGAGGCGTGGTCCAGGGTTATGATGCATAAGCATAGGAACATTGCTGATGATAACTATTCTGAGGACATAATGCTATGCTTTATTTACATTTAGCCAGTATATGAACAATGTTTTTTTTTTTTTCATGAATAAGTGGTGGATTTTATTAAATGCTTTTTTTTTTTAATTTTATTTTATTTTTAAACTTTACATAATTGTATTAGTTTTGCCAAATATCAAAATGAATCTGCCACAGGTATACATGTGTTCCCCATCCTGAACCCTCCTCCCTCCTCCCTCCCCATACCATCCCTCTGGGTCGTCCCAGTGCACCAGCCCCAAGCATCCAGTATCGTGCATCGAACCTGGACCGGCAACTCGTTTCATACATGATATTTTACATGTTTCAATGCCATTCTCCCAAATCTTCCCACCCTCTCCCTCTCTCACAGAGTCCATAAGACTGTTCTATACATCAGTGTCTCTTTTGCTGTCTCGTACACAGGGTTATTGTTACCATCTTTCTAAATTCCATATATATGCGTTAGTATACTGTATTGGTGTTTTCCTTTCTGGCTTACTTCACTCATGAACAATGTTAAAGTAACCATCTTTGGCAAGTTTTTTCCCAAATTTACAGCTTATGTCAATGAACTTTCTTTTACAAATTTTTGGTAGGTGACCTGGATGGTTATTCATGTGTTTTGTGGTCCACAAAGATAGTTTGATATAATTGCATGTGTATTAGATAGTTTATACCCAAGAGTTGGCATAGGATTGCTCAAAGCAGAAACACACATGTCATAGGTGGTTGATGAGCATTTAAAAAAAAATCAAGATTTCAGAAGCGGATACAAGTGTATATGTTGCATTTATCACTGCTTAGTACTTGATGCTTTATTAATTAGCCTAAGTTAATTTAATTTTAGTTACAATTTGGGGGATGCGTTTTTATTGGCAGATTACTGAGGTTCACCTAAATTCGTTGGCTAAAATAGAGACTCCTCTCGACTTTTGCATCAGAAGGATAAAGGAATCTAGGGAGACCTTTGTTGTTGTTCAGTCATTAAGTTGTATCCAGCTCTTTGCGATGCCATGGATTGCATCATGCCAGATGTCCCTGTTCTTCACTGTCTCCTGGAGTTTGCTCAGACTCATGTCCATTGTTGATGCTATCCAACCATCTCATCCTCTGTCACCCTCTTCTAGAAAGCCCCTTATCTTTTACTTTTCATAGGACCAAGGTTGGGTTCTTAAATAGTTCTTTTCATCAATTGAATCAGAGGATTCTGGTTGATTCTGATTATAAAGTAAACTCAATCTTGTTTCTAAAATTTTTCATATTTTCTGTGAGAGAAGCATCCACACAAGGAAAAGCTGGAAAGACTCATGGGATAGAGTTTGGACTTTCAAATTTAAAGAACAGGTTGTAAGGGCAACTTTTGAGCCTGTTGCTAATAAATATTTGCCTTCTGGTTGTAGGTGAGGCAGACTTTTGTCTCACACTGGTGTCTTACATAGAACTGAGATTGATGGAGAAGTTACTTAGACCTACTCATGAGTGCATGCTAAGTCACTTCAGTTGTGTCTGATTCTTTGTGACCCTATGAACTTTAACCCACCAGGGTCCTCCGTCCATGGGATTCTCCCGGCAAGAATACGGGGGTGGGTTCCCATCCCCTCCTCCAGGGATCTTCCTGACCAGAGATCAAACTCGTATCTCTTAAGTCTCCTGCATTAGTTGGCTGGTTCTTTACCACTAGTGCTACCTGGGAAACTCCAGACATACTCATCTATCTCTTACTAATGGTAGCTACTTATGTCAACTAAAAAGCCAGAGTGGCACAGCTCTATTTGGAACAATGCATCTATTAGTGCCAACTATATACCAGACACTGCTGGATTCAGGAGTGAACAATATAGACACCCCATCTCACATCCTAGATGCTCGTTAGTCAGGAAAGGGGAAGAAAACTTTTAAATAAGAATAGTAATAATAATTTATATTATGTTAGTTAAAAGAACCAAGGGTTTCTAGAATGTTTCAAGTTATTAAAAAGTTAAAAAGTGATACATTTATGCCACTAAAAGATAAGGAAGCCTCTCATTCTCTCATTGTTGGTATCATTCAAACCTATATTCTTTATGCAAACAGTTTTTTGTAAACTGCATTATAGATGCACCCATGGATGATAAGATGTTTAAACACTCATTAGCTGCTTGGAAAATTTTAAAACCTGTGTGTATCTCAGTTCACCTGGCTTCAAAATTGGAATACTAATACTTCCCCAGGTTATGGTGAGGAACAGATGAAATGGATAGAATACTATAATAGATGAAGGCATCTATCACATTCTCTCTTACAGAGAGTCAACAATAAACAGTTTAAAATGATGACATCTTTTAAACAAATAAGGAAATAATAATTTATATTAAAATTTGAACATTTTAATTTAAAAACGTGTTTTAAAAAACTGGTTCTAAGGCATTAAATCAGAGAATTACAAATGAATATTAGAATTACTGGTTAAGATGTTGAATAAAGACTGGCATCTAACTTTTTCCCTCCTAAAACTCCAGTAAAGCCAGAGTATATTTATGTATACATATACATTCATAAATATATATGATAAATGCATAGACATATTCAAACTAGGACAGTATTGAAAGTAAAAAGGAGAGCTACATCAGGCCAAAAAAAACTAAGATGGGATTATATTGAGCATACAGGACACATGGCCACTCTAAGCAAGTTGTTGTTCAGTCGCTAAGCCACGTCTGACTCTTTGCGACCCTGTGGACTGCAGCTTGGCAGGCTTCCCTGTCCTTCACCATCTCCCAGTTTTTGCTCAAACTCATGTCCATTGAGTCGGTGATGCTATAACCAAGAGTGAAGTTCAAAATCAACAAGACCCTCTAACTCTTAACAATAAACACATAGCTAGAAATTAGTAGGAATCTGTAGGTAACTGAGGAGATTCCAGGACACATAAAAAGGAGAGAAAATGAGCAGAATAAAGGAATTCAGAAAAAACTGAGGGAAAGGAAAAAATTCATTATCCTTAAGATACAATAAAAAGTCTGCCGATATGAAGAACAGTATGCTATTAAAATGGAACTTCCAAAGAACAAAAAGGAGCTCTTTGATTTAAAACCAGGATGAGAATCATTCTAAAAGGAGAAAACAGAGAAATCAATCAGGATTGAAAAATAAAAAGAAATTTGAGGAGTTGCCAGTGTGAAAGTAAGCACCTAGCCCAAGGATGAAAACAGACTTATTCTAATGCCTGTTGTGAAATTTCAGAATATTGGGGAATAAAAGAAAGTTCTTCTAATTTCTAGGGAGAAGGATAGATTTATTAAAGGATCGAGAAACTGTCAGAGAATGTGCTACCCCCAAATGAGGGTGTAAATTAACATGAAAAAGACATAGGAAATGGGAAGCATGAGGTCTGACATAGTGGGAGATGAGGAAATTGTTGGGTGAATAAACACAGGTGGGATGGGAGATTTCATGATGATAGGATGACCCAGATAGAGAGAGCAAGCAGTTTGGATTGGAGCAATGGAAAACATCAGCAAGACATCCTCTATTATTTTATAGTCTTTTAAATACTGAGAGCACAATATGTTGGATTCTACTCTGTACTTGGCTTGCAGCGATAATGCACTAATAAAATTCAAGATCTAACACCTGATGAGATGGCACTGATGTAATAATAGTAGAAATCAAAGCACAATAAATGTAATGCACTTGAATCATCCCCAAACCCTCCTACTACACCGTTTGTGGAAAAATTGTCTTCCGTGAAACCGGTCCCTGGTGCCAAAAAGGTTGGGGGCCTCTGAGCTACTGCATTAGTTCACCTGTCAAAAGTACGCTACCATCTCTCAGCCCTGGCACCTATAGGTAAACCAAGTGAGCTTAGAAATGGAAGGGGCAAATATGGTTCCTGTGAAGAGAAAATAAATTATACATATTTATACATCAAAAAGGGCTTCCCAGGTGGCTCCGGTGGTAAAGAATCCTCCTGCCGATGCAGGAGAGGCAAGAGATGCAGGTTTGATCCCTGAGTTGGGAAGATCTCCTGGAAATGACAACCCATTCCAGTATTCTTGCCTAGAAACTTCAATGGACAGAGGAGCCTGGTAGGCTATGGCCCAGAGGGCCACAAAGAGTTGGCCACAACTGAAGTGACTGAGCACACACATACATCAATAAAAGGAATAACTGTAATGATGATCACGATGAGGATCTAGTAAGTTCTTATATAGTCTTATTTTTCAATGCTGACTTTGTTCAAACATATGAGTAGAAACAGGATATGAGATTAATGATTATCTGAGGGGACACTCAGCCCTAATGACCTCCTCTGTCCATAAATACCACAAGATTTCTGACAACTTCATTCACAGGTATAGCTTTTTTCAGAGTTATTTTGTCAGTTGTCATAAATGAGACAAATGCTGTCATGTGACGTCACTTACGTTGGGCATGATGAGGTTTAGGCTTCTGCTTAAATCAATCCCAGAAGCAGGACTCCAATATTTGCAGTTTAGGCACCATGTCATACTAGGTAGAGTTTATTATTTAAGTTTCTCAGTTGCATCAATTAGACTAAGAGGAAAGATCAAAAGACAGACCCGTTGCTACATGAGATTCTCTTGCTAAAATTGCCAGGAATCTTTTGAAATGGAAATTGATTTACTGAGAAGGAATGAAAGGTGATTCAGCAAACTGGGAAACCTAGGGATTGGAAAGATAGGAGCTCAGGCATAGTGGCTTTAAGTTTAGTCAGAAGGGAAGAATTCCTAGTGAGTAAGTGTGAGGTTATTCTTGCACTTTTAGCTGATTTAACTGGATTTCACAAAGGCTTTTTTTTTTTTCCCCCACCTGCCAGATGTACAAGCTGATATCTGTAGACTAGACTAGAGTTTCAGACCCCAAATGACAGAGGAAGCCAAACAGTAGTCCATTGTCATAGACAGTGTGAAGCCCTTCTCCGTTTTTGAGCAGGTTTTGAAATTGCACAACCAAGATAGTGCTTTCAAAGCACCAAAAACACAGTGTGTTTAAAATTCTGTTTAGATTGGTGTGTAAAAAAGTTTGAAGGTGGGGCATTTGCATTCATGGTAGCATTTTGGAGGCTCAGAGGTGGCTGAGCTGCCTGTTGTAGATCTAAGACCATTCTGCCTTGGTTTCACATGGTGCCCTCCCTTCCCTTCCTGGCTCCTGTCTGACGGCGTGGGCTTCACCAGACCTCCTGTAGCTCCCCTCTCCCTTCCTTGATTTAAAGTTCGAAAACCACTTGAGGACTCTTATAGTATTAACCTATCACTGTGACTGACACACAATGAAGAGATCTCAAAGGAGCCTTGACAGGTAGAAGTCATCCGTGGAATAGGAGTGTGAGTCTGAATAGGAGTCTTGGGTGGGCGGGTAATCAGTTACAGAGAGGAGCTCTCCTTTTAGGCTGCGTTTGATCACTGAGTTGGTTCCTAGATTTTCAATTGAAGCTGTAGGAACAGAATTGAATTCAAAGATTTACACTGATTGTGAGGAACTGAAATAGCTGAGCGCATGAAGCAGGAGTTGCTGAGTGATTATAAAGGTTTATAACAAAGACAGCTTGTGAGAAGGCTATGAAAAGGCGATGATGTGAAAGAAGACAGAGAACTATTCTACGTGAGGGTTAATGTTAACAGCAGAGGAAGCAGACTGGGTTAGGAGACAGAAAGAGGAGGGCAAACACCTTTGATGGGAAAAAATAAAAATGAGTGGAGGGAATAAAATGGAAGAAGACAGTGTTTTGAGGCTTATACTTTAAAACGTGGATACATCAGAGAGAGAGTGCACGACACTCCAGGAACGTGAAGGGGCAGCGGCATCTTCCTGCCTGGCCTGTTGGGTGTTAATAAGCTTTCGGAGAGAAGAAAGCTGCATGTGTCTTCATTTCTAGCCAGTTTCCTTGCAAGAACAGGGAATGAGGCGCTGCAATCATATTAAATATTGCTGATAATACCCAACACAGTTCCATTCAATCTCATTACCTTCTCAAGCCAGATTTTGTTAGACTCAGTTTAAGATTTTTACACTGAAAAAGTAACTAGACATTGGGAGTAGGATTTAAATTGTCCTAAAACTCGGGCATGTATATCTCCTCTTTTTTGGATTTCCTTCTCATTTAGGTCACCACAGAGCACTGAGCAGCTTTCCATGTATACATACGGCTGATTCAGTCTGCTGTACCACAGAAATTGAGGCAGCAATGTATAGCAACTCTATAACAATAAAAAAAGTCAGGCTTAAAACCTAAGGAATAATTAACCCAAGTACACAAGAAATACAAAAGTTATTCTATGAAATCTCTCAGAAATTTGTACTCCTGGCTGAATTAAGAGCTAAAATTGATAATAATTGCTTAATGGCTTATAAACTGATTTCATTTAAAATGTGTTCTCTGATTAAAAACCCCAAGGCATCAGTGGGGCAGTTAAGAAGTAAATAGTTAATGGCAAAAATGCTGTCCTATCACAGATAATGAATTAGTTATGTAAGGAAGTTTTAATGATAATGAAAAGACATGAATAAGAGATGCTCGTTTCAGAAATCATATTTAAATCAGACTACAGAATCCAAAATGAGGAGTATGCACACATCTGGCCATGAGGATGAGTGACACACACACTCAGGCATTCATACACATACATCATGCATGCACACGTGTGCACACACACAGCAGCTACGAACTCTGGCTCCAGATCACACGATGTCTGTCTCCATAACCCACTAGATGTGTAACTTAGGACTTCATTTCTGCTTTAGTCTCCTCACCCAAAAATGGGAATAAGAGTAATATTACATATTCCATGGGGTTGTTGTGAATTATTAGATGAGTCAGTGTGTCTGATCCACTTAGAATAGTGCTCAGCATTTAGTTTCCCCTCAATACTATATGTATAACTATAAGCATAAAATATAAAATCTTATCGCACATCACCTAACCTGTTAGTAATTCTAATCTCAGCTGGTAAGCAATTTTTATTTTTGCAGATCTATATTTTCAAGTTTTCCTATTTGAACAATATGATAAAAACCACAAGTAATAAATAATAAACCTTAATTTTTTACAAACTAAGTTTGGCACTGTTACTCAATAGGTAAGACTCCATGTAGCTGGAGTTATGAATAGTATAAAGAGCGGGAAAAAGAATACAAAGTATTCCCCCAGCATTCCCAAATCCTGGTGTGTACTCCCTGATCCTATTCCTTGAATGTAGGTGAGAAGTGTATATATATATGATGGGTTATCACTACTGCAATTATGTTACCCTATACAGCAAAGGTGTTCTATGCTCTGTGATGACCTAGATGGGTGGGGTGGGGAGGGTGGCTCAAGAGGGCGGGGATATATGTGTACATATTGCTGATTCACTTTGTTGTACAGCAGAAACTAACACAACATTGTAAAGCAATTATCCTTCAATAAAATAAAATGACTAGCTGGTACAAAAAACAAAGCAAACAAACAAAAAAAAAGTGAAGAGATTTTGCTGGTGTCACTAAGTCCCCTAGTTGACTTGAGTTAATCGAACGAGTATTATACTGGGTGATTACGAGGCATGGCCTAATCACTTACACTCTTGAAAGCGAGTCTAGAGGTCAGAGATTCTCCCATTGCCATGACATGGGAAGGATGCACGGCTGGGAGCATCCTCTAGGAGCAAGCCACAGCCAAATGGCCAACAAGAAAATAGGACCCTCTGTCTTAAAACCTGAAGGAATTGAATTCTGTCAACAACCTGTACAAACGTGGAAGAGGATGCCAAGCCTCAGATGAGACCACAGCCCTGCTGACCCCTTCATTTCAGCCTGTAAGACCCTGAGCAGTCAACCTAGCTAACCTGTGCCAGAGTCCTGACCCATGAAAACTATGATATAATAAATTGGTGCTATTGAAAGCAGAAAATAGAGAAGGAACTGCTTTGCTTTGCTGAGGGGTAGGTGGGGGGTGATGGCAACAAGGAGTGTGGGGCAGGTTCATGAGTCTTTCTACTAGAGCCCAAGAGTCCCACCCCAGCATCCCATTGCCACCCCCACCCGCTACACTGCACTACAGAAACTTCTGAGAGGCATGTGATAAAAAAAAATTATACTACTGAGAGCAAGTGCTTAGGAACTTGAGTAACAAGCTCTCTATAAATATTAGATTAAAAAGACATGAACAGCTTTTACCATTATAAAGGATAATAGAATTTGATCAGCTAAATCCCAGGGCTTTATAAAGTACAAATTATGTAAACAAGCTTAATGGTTTTTTGATAAAACTACAAAAGTAGTGCTAGGAAGAATGCAGGAGGTATTCCTTACTTGGGCTTTAAACATCACATCAAACAGCACAGATGTTTACTTAATTTTTTAAAAATTAAATATGAATGCAAAGAGAGTTATAAAGATGAATTTGAGGATAGAATATTGAGGAAAGCACAGTTTTTGATTTAAGGATAAGCAGTAATTTTCCATGGATAATGGCTGGATCTGGCTTTATTTACTATTGATATTATTAATCCCTGGGAAGACAGAACTAAATGAAGCTTTAAATACAAAAACTCACGGTTTCTAGAAAATGTTGATAAGCATCTTAAGAAAATAGAAATAAGCTGAAGTGTTAGAAAAGTATTCAAATGAAAGAGGCAAATATTATAAATATATGATAATATACATTCATTAAAAATTATATCTATGACACCAAATTTTCAGAGAGAGAACAGAAATTGAGAGGGAGGGTGAGGATACCAATGACCACGTTTTATAATGTGCCATAAGATCTTAAAAAGGAAACCAGGCTTTGACTTGGATGGAATGATGAATTCTTCTACAGAAGATTCAATGAATACATGGTCTCCTTAGTGTCAACTGAGCACTTGAGATGTGTCATTTAGGGCACCCCCTAATTTCCAAGTGATGAAGCACTGAAGTACAGATAGCCAAAAGGAGAATTGCATGGCAGAGGAACTGCTTTATGATAAAAAATGAAAGTGCCAATTTACATCAAACATGGCCAAGAAATGAGTAAATTCAAGCTTGTTTGAGGCAAGAGGATTTTGTCTCTAAATTATGTGAATAGTGATATTTTTCTTTCATGTTTCATAGCAATAATAGAATTTTTCAGTTTTTTTAAGTATAGAAGGCAGTGTAGAGATCAACTCATTCCAATTCCTACTCTATTTACAAGGAAACTGAGACAGAGAGATTAATTGGGCTCAAAGTCTTCAGGGAATCTGCACAGTGTATGCCCACAGTACAGCTCTAACAGGCTGATTTACAGCTGCTGAAGGCAACATAGAGTCCCACCTTTTCTTGACCCATACCTGCTCTTCTGTACTCCAATGTATGGGTTTCCCAAGAAAGAAACTTGGGAATTACTTTCAATTCCAATCTCACCAGCCACAGTCTGGTCAACTCAACTTTCTAAATATCTATCAAATTAATCCTCTCCTTTACCTCCTGGCCTCCACCTTAAATCTCAGTTTCAACTCCTGAATTATAACAGTGACTTTCTGATTTGTTTTCCTCTCTTATTGTGTGGGTCTCCTTTGGAACATCCTATTCCCAGTTGCCAAAGCCATTCTTTAAAAATACAGGATCATCAATTGCTTCCTTTTCCCTGGTACCAAATTTCAACTGTTTTGTTACTAAACTAAACTTGTGTCCACTCACTGAATATGTAGCAAAGTTAGTCTACTGACACTGGATCCTAGTGAAGGAAAGTACAGTGTTTATTGCAAGGCACCAAGAAAGGAGTAAGGGCAGCTTATGTTCAAAAAACCTGAATTCCTCAATGGCTTTCAGGTAAGAAATGTTTAAAGGCAACATTAGGGGTGTGGTGCATGACCAGCTCCTGCACAGTTCTCTGATTGGGTTGATGGTGAGGTAACACAGAGATGTTTCAGGAATCTCAATTATCATCCTTTTGTTACAACTTGTCTGGGATATAGATACTGCTGGTCAGCATGCAGTTAACTTTTTTCCATCAGGTGGAGGTTTTAGAATCTGCAAAATAACTCAAGGAGGTGGCTCAGGATATTATCTATAGCCCTTGAAAAAGAACTAAATGTTCTTGGCTTTATTTTAAGGCTAATCTATAAAGAAAGCTGAGCACCGAAGAATCGATGCTTTTGAACTCTGGTGTTGGATAAGACTCTTGAGAGTCCTTGGACTGCAAGGAGATCCAACCAGTCCATCCTAAAGGAAATCAGTCCTGAATATGCATTGGAAGGACTGATGCTGAAGCTGAAACTCCCATACTTTGGCCACCTGAAGTGAAGAACAGACTCATTTGAAAAGACCCTGATTCTGGGAAAGATTGAAGGCAGGAGGAGAAGGGGACGACAGAGGATGAGATGGTTGGATGGCATCACCAACTCAATGGACATGGGTTTGAGTGAACTCCGGGAGTTGGTGATGGATAGGGAGGCCTGGTGTGCTGCAGTCCATGGGGTCTCAAAGAGTTGGACACGACTGAGAGACTGGACTGAATTGAACTGAACCTATTCTTATTTTGTCTTGCTTGAATATTTTCTTTTGTTTATGTCTTTTGTCATTTCTGTGATTAAATTTGCTCTTTGGAACTAAGGGAAGGCATAGGAGGTAAAGCTTTTTTACAAACAAGAGGTGGGGTGCATGGAGGGTGGGAGGAGTCTAACCTAGAAGGACCATGGGGCCTTTCTCAGTCATTATATACATTTCCATTGATTCAAAGTCATTCTCCATCCTCCCAATCTATTTTATAAATTTTAGGATCCAAACAGTCAATTCAACATCCACATGGATGACCCATTTGTCCCCAGAATTCTCTTAGACACTTTTCCTCCACTTATTACATTCTTGACACAAAGAATATTTCATCACTAGAAATCTGATCTACCTACTGAGTTCCTAGGACTACCTTCCTGGGATGACTTTTCCCAGTTTACAATCCTCTAAGTGATATTATCATTTCTCATATATTCATATGCTAACAATTAGCACATTTTAATCTCTAACCCAAACATCTTTTCAGGGCTTATTCAACTGCAAAATTTGCACGTCAACTGAGATGGCATATAGCACTTCATATTTAAATAGGTCAAAACTGAATTCTTGAAATTCCTCTAAATCTGTTCTTTCCTTTATTTTGCATGTCTCCAAAATGGCACTATAATTCACTGAG
Source organism: Bubalus kerabau (assembly GCF_029407905.1). Classification (NCBI taxonomy): domain Eukaryota; kingdom Metazoa; phylum Chordata; class Mammalia; order Artiodactyla; family Bovidae; genus Bubalus; species Bubalus kerabau. The sequence goes on along the minus strand of NC_073631.1, from coordinate 114,387,733 downwards.
TTACTTAATCCATATATTCAGGAGTTATTCTTGATAACTCTCTTTAACCATTATTCTCCCATCCTTCACAAATCCTTCACTATTTCCTGGAGTTTGCTCAAATTCGTCTCCATTCAGTCAGTGTTGCTACCTAACCATCCCATCCTCTTCCTCCCTCTTCTTTTGCCTTCAATCTCTCCCAGAATCGGGGTCTTTGATGACAGTACTACCTTCAAAATACATCTGAAATGCATCTCTTTTCATCACTTAAACTATCACCAGCCAAGTCCAAAGAAGCATCTTTTCTTCCCTGGACCTTGACTATAGCTTCAGACCTGGTTGCGGTGCTTTCAGCCTGTCATTCGTGGTGCTCAAAGTGGCATTGATCTTGGTATTGATCTAGGGTGGCCCCGGCTTGCAGCAGCTTGGAGCCAGGTGTGGGTTCCCAGTCAGAGAGTTGCTGAGTCACACCCTCATGGCAGTTTGAATCACTTTTATGGGTCATTTCTTCTGGGTTTCCTTTGGCCAATCATTTTGATTTGCCTGGTTTGTAGTCCACATTTTGTGTATCTCAGGATCCTCCCATGTGCGCGCACATATTTGTTAGCCAAGCTGGACTCTACCAAAGAGGTATCTGGGTAGAACATCCCTTGACATCACTCCCCTTTGGCCTGCAAGGAGCCTTTTCTGTGCATGTGTGGTGGGGGAGGGCTCCTGACTTCGGAAATGAGAGATATGTGGTCTGAGCAGGCCTGTCCTCCTCCTTCAATTATCCTGCTATTCTTGTTTTGGAGTTTCTGTCAATAGAGAATGAATCTCCAACTGCTTTACCCTGGGGGGCCCATCTACCTCCTGCCTCAGTAGTTTTAACTGAGACCCACTCATTCCCCTGTTTAAAACCTTTCCATAGCTTCCCACCCACTACATTGAAATATAATTCAAAAAATAAAAATATTTTCTTCCCCCAGTACCACCATCCTTACTTCCTGATCTGCTCTGCTCCTGCCTGTCTCCTCCACTTCATTTTGGGCCCCTACAGTCTTATTATGCTTCAGTCACTTGGGTTTTAGTTCCTTCAAAGAAAATGACTTTTTTCATGCCTTGGAGTGTACATTTTCAGAGCTTCTCTTCCTTCCACACCTTTTTGAGTGCCTTGTCTTCATCCATATGCTGCATTTTGGCTAAAATGTTGCTTTCTAGGGAGGTTTTTCTTTTTTTAAATGCTCTATCCAAAATAAATCATTCTTCACAATTCCATTACTTTTCTCTGCAGAAAAATTACTTATATTTGTTTACTTTTTTTAGTGCTTGTTTTTATTATAAGTTGTGAACACCATGAAGGCATTTACGATATCGATTTATTCTCGCACAACACAATTTCTGACAAAATAGTAAATATATGAGTGGCAAAACCTAGAAAAAGGATCCTAGAGGTACACTTAAATATTCTTTTTTCTTTTCACAAAGTCTATGAAGAAATTCACATTTTTTTTCTTGTTTCTGTATCCATTACATATTTTAATTGCATTTTATCTTTTAGATAATGTAGATTTTATATATGCTGCTGCTAAGTTGCTTCAGTCGTGTCCAACCCTGTGCGACCCCATAGACTGCAGCCCACCAGGCTCCCCCGTCCCTGGGATTCTCCAGGCAAGAACACTGGAGTGGGTTGCCTTTTCCTTCTCCAATGCAGGAAAGTGAAAAGTGAAAGTGAAGTTGCTCAGTTGTGTCCGACTCTTAGCGACCCCATGGACTGCAGCCCACCAGGCTCCTCGGTCCATGGGATTTTCCAGGCAAGAGTGCTGGAGTGGGGTGCCATTGCTTTCTCCGAGACAACCTCACATTGGTCAGAATGGCCATCATTAAAAAATCTACAAATAACAAATGCTGGAAAGGGTGTGGAGAGAAGGAAAACCTCCTGATTGTTGGTGGGAATATAAAGTAGTGCAGTCACTATGGGAAACGATATAGAAGTTCCTCAAAAAGCTAAAAATAGAGTCGCCATATGATCCAGCAATCCAATTCCTGGGCATATATCTGGACAAAACCATAATTCAAAAAGATACATGCATCCCTATATTCATAGCAGCACTATTTGCAATAGCCAAGACATGGAAGCAAGCTACACGTCCAATGACAGATGAATGGATGAAGAAGATATAGTACACATACAGAATAGTATATTACTCAACCCCAGAAAAAGAATGAAAGAATGCCGTTTGCTGCAACATGGACAGACCTAACGATTATCATACTAAGTGAAATAAGTCCATATATCACTTGTATGTAGAATCTGGCACAAATGAACTTATCTACAAAACAGAAAGAGACTCACAGACATGGAGCACAGACTTGTGGTTCCCAAGCGGGAGGAGGTTGGGGGTGGGATGAATTGGGAGTTTGGGATTAGCAGGTGCAAGCTGGAATTTAAAGAATGGGCAAACAAGGTCCTATGCTATTCAGTTCAGTTCAGTTCAGTCGCTCAGTCATGTCAGACTCTTTGCAACCCCATGGACTGCAGCACGCCAGTCCTCCCTGTCCATCACCATCTCCCAGAGTTTACTCAAGCCCATGTCCATTGAGTCAGCATCACCAAATATGAGAAGGATGCATGTGTGTATAACTGAATCACTCTGCTGTAGAGGAGGGCCTGGAGTGGCCTCTGAGCTTCCTCTCCCATGTGCAGTGTGAGTGCTTTGAGAGGTGACACCAACCTTCCCCAGTCTAGGTTCTTGTGGCAGCTTCTTCATGGGCTAGTTCTTTCTGTGGACTTCAACCTTTCAATTTCACTTTATATTTTTTCCTCTACATGCTGATTTTTTTTTAATGCTAATTATTAACTGTTCAAATCAGAAGGTAGACTTTAAAAAAATAACAACAAAACTCAGTGTCAAACTACACTTCACCATTTAGCCTAACAAACCCAGCAGTATTTAGCTTCATTCATGTGTTGACAAGAACACAGCACAGAAGAAACAAACATCAATGGTGCTATTCATTCTCAACATATAGAAAAGCAATCTTCATGAAACATAAATAGGGCATAGTTACCTGTCATGTTGCAGTAAACTTTCAGAGGCCCCAGTGGTCCACTGCCATCAGGATCTATCCAGTAGTAATTTGAGGTCTGGCCCAGGTGTTTGTATGCTTCACAGGAAGGCTCATAGATGGCTGGAAAGAAATATCCTGCATGAGCTCAGCACCCAAAAAAGAGCCTCCCGAGATCCATGCCCCAGTTACAGACCAAATGCTACCAAACTGCTGATTAGGAGCATATCCTCATGTCAGAATGAGCCCTCTTTTTTCTACAAGTAAACTCACAATTTGATTTTTAGTCCACAAGCATTCTTTCTGACTTAACAAAGACATTGAGTTCCTCCTATGGCTTTATAGTTGGGGAAAGGTCTAAAACAATTCAATAAATTGTTGAATAAATGTAATGTTTGCTTAAAACAGGTGCTCGTGAGCATTGAAAAATATTTAGTTTATACTTATTTACAGATATCTCCTTACTGTAAGGGACTTAACTGAAAGGCCATGAATATTGACTGCACTGTTGGTCTATCAGCTAAGAGATCAGAGAAAATCTGCTCCCCGCCCAACACACACACAGACAAACAAACACACAGACACATTTTTGCGTATTTAGTGTAAATTTCCTACAAATAGCATGTGATTGCTAACCTTCATTTCAGGAAAAAAAGGAAAGAAATGCCCCTGCTTCATTTTGTTACAAGTGCTTTAATTACATTAAATCTAGTTTTTGTTAAAAAAAAAAAAAGATTTATGTAATTAGGTTGTAGCTTTTCATCATGTTCCTTTTTGTTCCCTTGCTCCCAGCACATTTTCTTTTCTCACAGAGAATGCACCTGATTTCAGTGGTGCAGAATGGACACTGACATACCTCCTTTATAGCTGGAACTTCTGAAACACTGTTGTGAAAACTTTTTAAAAATAGCTCTACACTGACTTTATGAAGGATTAGACAGTATTTAGCTAAGAACTACGGAGACAGGAGGTAGATGGCCCCTCACCCCAACACAGGGTAAAGCATTGGAGATTCATCCCCTATGGACGAAATTCCTAGCAGGGCAATTAAGCAAGGAGGTTGGGCCCTGCCCAGACCACATATTTCTCATTCCTGAAGTCAGGAGACTTCCCTGACCACACGTGTGCAGAAAGGCTCCTTAGAGGTCAAAGTGGGAGTAAAGTCAAGGGGTGATCAACCCATATGCCCTTGCGGTAGGATCCATCTTGTCAAAGAGATGCACGCACACACATGGAAGGGTCCTGCTGCTGCTGCTGCTAAGTTGCTTTAGTCGTGTCCGACTCTGTGCGACCCCATAGACGGCAGCTCACCAGGCTCCCCCGTCCCTGGGATTCTCCAGGCAAGAACACTGGAGTGGGTTGCCTTTTCCTTCTCCAATGCATGAAAGTGAAAAGTCAAAGTGAAGTCGCTCAGTCGTGTCTGACTCCTAGCGACCCCATGAACTGCAGTCTACCAGACTCCTCCGTCCATAGCATTTTCCAAGCAAGTGTACTGGAGTGGGTTGCCATTGCCTTCTCTGGAAGGGTCCTGAGATGCAGCAAATATAGACTGTGAACCAGGCAAATCAAAATGATTGGCCAAGGGAAACCTGGAAGCAATGCCCCACGTAATTGATTCAAACTTGCAAAGATTCTCCTTCTGAGTCTGCCTGAGTGTCTATATCCACACATATTGTATTCTTTTCCTCTTAATAAATACTTTACTTGCTTCACTGTTTTCTGTCTTTGTGGAAATTCTTTTCTGTAAAGCCAAAGGGTCAGGGCCCTTGTCACTGACCACTGGTCTAATGGCTAGGATCTGGTGCTCTTACCATTGCGACCCGGCTTCAGTTTCTGGTTGGGAACCCAAGCCCCTCTCTGAGCCATTGCTGGCCGAGGCCACTCGAGATCCTTACTATTGGTAAAAATCTACATACTGATAAGTGGAATCTTTTGGAAAAGTGCTCTTGAATTCAACACTCCCAGCATCTGCCCTTTCCTAAGTTATAAAGCGAAGGTCTGACTCTGGGGCTGCCTCTTTCTACTTCCCTCTCCCAGGTTCTTGGTGCCTCCCTTTGGCTCTCAATGTTTCTTCTTCCCAAAGATGCTAGACCTTAAATTCTATTTCATTTCAGCAAACACAGCACACTACAACAGTTTTGAAATGCTTTGATTTACTCAGGGCTTGCTTTCCACTTGCTTGCTTCCTTCTGCAACTACTCATTGAGGCCATATGATGTGTTGAGCAGTAGATTAGGTAAAACAAGTACAGCTGTGAACAGCACAGTTCAGGGACTTTTGGAGCAGGGGCAGTTCACTCAGTACTCAGCCACTGTTCATTCATGAAGTGCAACTGGAAGAAAATGTGGCTAGAGTGTTAAGCACAGCCACACACTTTTGTCCCAGTGATTAGTGGTAAAGAACACACCAGCCAATGCAGGAGATGAGGGTTTGATCCCTGGGTCTGGAAGATCCCCTGGAGAAGGAACTGGCAACCCACTCCAAAATTTACATGGACAGAGGAGCCTGGTAGGCCATGCCCAAGAGGTCATAAAGAGTCAGACATGACTGAGCGACTGAGCATGCAATTATTAATATGCCACTTTCTGCCTCCCAATTATCAAATTTAGATAATAAAGTATGCTTGCTCTAATTCTGAATGCCATACCAAGTAAAGTAAGGCAATAAAAGACAGTGAAGAAATATTTTTTAAACTTTCAGCAGAAAGATGATATACTTTGAGAGAGGTTTTATAAAGAAGGTTCCTTGTAGCAAAACACAATAGATCTTAGGGAAGTAATTCAGAAGGTAATGAGAGCAGATAGGCTACTTGCCATTTGTGTGCATGCTCAGTCATGTCTGATTCTTTGTGACGACATGGACTGTAGCCCACCAGGCTCCTCCATCCATGGAATTTTCCAGACAAGAATACTGGAGTGGGCTGCTATTTCCTCCTCCAGGGGATCTCCCCAACCCAGGGATCAACCTGCATCTCCTGCCTTGGCAAATGGATTCTTTCCCACTGAGACACCTGGGAAGCTCTGCTGCTGCTGCTGCTAAGTCGTTTCAGTCATGTCTGACTCTGTGCGACCCCATAGACAGCAGCCCACCAGGCTTCCCCGTCCCTGGGATTCTCCAGGCAAGAACAATGGAGTGGGTTGCCAGTTCCTTCTCCAATGCATGAAAGTGAAAAGTGAAAGTGAAGTCGCTTAGTCGTTCCCGACTCTTAGCGACCCCATGGACTGCAGCCTACCAGGCTCCTCTGTCCATGGATTTTCCAGGCAAGAGTACTGGAGTGGGGTGCCATTGCCTTCTCCGCCTGGGAAGCTCAATACTTGCCAAAGGGCTATGGTGAGATGGCCAGAGCTATTATGAGAATGGATAAAACAAATAAGACAGGATAAAATAGACGGAACTGATCACATGTTTAAGATCAGGAGGTGGACATAGTTGGAAAGAAAGAAAGAATGTGTTAAATTCACAATCTCTGAAACCAATTGCCATATTAACTTTTGACAATCTTCCTTCAGATTATTGCAATTATTATGTACAATTCAAAATCACTTAGAAGATCAGGTTTAAATTCTTAGGTTTTCCAATTAGCCTGTTCAGCTGATCTACCATTAAAAACTGTCATCTTTGTTTTCCAGCTTCCCTTCTGTCATTTTCCTTATAATCTGATATCTGGTTTATAGCAATCATTTTATTAACTGACTGCTCTACCCAAATATCGCTTCACTCCCCACCCAATTATGCTCTTTTAATCCAGTGTTGGTCTTGTCCTAATACATTGCTTTAAGTTAAATGTGTAATAGTGCTTCCTCATCTCTGACAGCATGTCCCAGATCACCATCTAAGCATGCAACACCTTCCAAAACCCTTACAGATCTCATTAGGTTTCAGCAACTTGCTGACATCAACCTTGCTCTCTGCTCAGGCGAATCTGACAAAGGAACTTTTTTAACCTATGTTTACCCTTTCTGGGATTGCCTGTGGTTTTCTACAGGCCTTTTTCTCAATCTATAAAACTTCTCAGTCAGAGTTAACTATGAAGGAACAAGTGTTAAGAAACAGGGCTCCAGTCAAACACATCTAAGTTTAAATTCTGACTCCACCAAGCACTAATTATATAACCTTGGCAAAGATATTTAATCTCATTTAGCTTTCATGCGCTGGAGAAGGAAATGGCAACCCACTCCAGTGTTCTTGCCTGGAGAATCCCAGGGACGGCAGAGCCTGGTGGGCTGCCATCTATGGGGTTGCACAGAGTCGGACACGACTGAAGTGACTTAGCAGTAGCAACGGCAGCAGCCTTGTCTAGGAAATAGGTTAGAGAAGGAAATGGCAGCCCACTCCATTATTCTTGCCTGGAGAATCCCACGGACAGAGGAGTCTGGCAGGCTGCAGTCCGCTGGGTCGCAAGAGTCAGACACAACTTAGCAACTAAACCACCACCACCAGGAAACAGGTATCATAGGTATATTAATTAATGGTTATGTGTGCTCAGTCATGTCCAACTCTTTGTTACCCTATGGACTGTAGCCTGCCATGTTCCTCTGTCCATGGGATTTTCCAGGCAAGAATACTGGAGTGGGTTGCCATTCCAGGGGATCTTCCCAAACCAGGGATTGAATTCACATCTCCAGCATTGACAGGCTGATTCTTTACCACTGAGCCATCAGGGAAGCCCCTATATTAATTAATAGGTGAAGTATTTATTGTTAATACAATAATTATTATTTGGGCACCATTGACCTTTTTCCTTTCTTAAGGAGACCTTCTCTAATCAATACATCCTGCTTTTTGTACAGTCCAGGGCTCATCTCACAAACTATAATGCTTAATTATAGTCAATGTAAGACTTGATTGATTGTTGTTAATTAAAACATATATGAAAGTTTTACTTCCTAATAAGATTGTGAACTGTCATGAGGACAGGGTCTAGAAAATGTGCTTTTCCTTTTTACTCTATATTAAGCTATGAATAACCTGGTAGGTAGTTAAGAAAGACTATCCAAATGAAACTTAAAATGTACCTACCCTTCATCCTGTTCTGATTTTGATAAATGATTAGTTGGCTTGCCAGAAGAAGTCTATCCATATGAAAGCACGCTTGGATGATAGTAAGGATAGGGAACTACTAACATTTCTGTGTAAGCGTACAAGCATTTTGAGCACACAGTTGAAGCATGTGGATGAGGGAAATTTGGATAAGCAAGAAGCTCTTTATTTTTCTTCAAAGTGTGACAATTATTCCGCTTGTCTGTAACCTAAAACAGGTTTACTGGCTGCTTTTGCCTCATCAACACAAATAGAAAGGCAAAACTTTAGTCCAAACTTTATCATGTGTGAAAAATCACCTGGAGAGCTTGTTAAGACAAGGATTCCTGGGCCTCACCCCAAAGATTCTGACTCAGTAGAGAATTTGCAGTGCTAACAAGATCCCAAGTGATGCTCATACTGCTGGTTCTGACTTCATTTTGAGAAGCATGGCTCTAATCATGAAAAAATAAAAATTAACTCAAGAAGGGTGGACTAATTCTTTATTTATATTTTAATATAAACAGGAAAAACAGGTCACTGCAAGGCAATACAGTACAATTTTAAATAACATAAGGCTAGACTGCCACCTCACTTCGCTCAGAATAATAAAAATAGAACTCTAAATAAGCTCTAAATAAAAATACATGTCAAAAGAAATATACTTGGATGGATGTGCAGAAAAATATTTGGAAAGAAATATATATGTTTCCAAAATACTGTTGTTACCTCTGTTACCATTGAGTATTACTCAAACGGTCACAGTGGTTGTCTTTCAACAGTAAGATTATGGATGATTTAAAACTTCATACTTTTCAGTGTTTTCCACACTATAATGTGCATAAGTTATAATATCATTAAAAATACACTTGCAAAATATATACATGGAATAATAACATTGAGACAAAATGGCAAGAACAGATATATATAGTGAAATTATATTCATTCTGTTCCTCACTTAGAAATTAAGAGATTTCTGTTCAAATCTCCTTTCTGTCATTTACTACCTAGACACTCCCCTTAACTTTTCATTTTCTCAACCATAAAATGAAGGCAATAGTACCTCCTCCACCAAGTTAGCATAAATATCAAGTGAAATCACACACTTTTTAAACTAAAAAGCATTGAGTGCATGGATATTTTAATGCACAGAAGTATTTAGTATTTAGCTTGCATGCCTCAGCCAGTTAACTCTGTACTCAGTGGAGTCCTGTCTGGGTTGCACAGTTTGTACATATCAAGCCCCAGGGAGATGACAGCACAGAGAGGGCTAAGTCAGCAACCACTGAAGAAAGAGAGGATCTGAGCTATTGCCAACGATCGAGCTTTTCTAGTAGACTGCAGGAGAACAGAAAGGCAATTGAACTGATGGCAAAATAAATAGACTCATCAAGTTCATTGATTTATTGGACGAGTAATTTTTCTGTTTCAACTCTGACTCCCAAACAAAAGTTCTCATATTATTCTACATATTCTTAAATAAATCTCAGGTGTTCAGAAATACGACCGTTGAACACATGATATTGAATTTCACAGCTTATAAAAATCCAGAAAGTGGCAAATCCTAAGTACTTATTCATTTTCATTAAATATTGAATATTGTCTGTGTGACATCATATTAGCTGTCGTGCAAAATGACAAAACACTACCGTACCAGTTTCATAGGGCTGCTGCAACAGTAGCCAAATGCCGGGAGCCGGCATATTGCATATTGAGTGCATATTGCATATTGAGTGCAGCACTTTCCACAGCATCATGTTTCAGGATCTGGAATAGCTCAACTGCAATTCTATCACTGCTGGGAGCCAGCGTGAGGAACTCCGCCCATGACAAAGGTCATGAGGAAGGAGTCTCGGCATACGCAAAGGCGGGATCGAGTCTCAGGAGTCCCCCTGGAAATTCTCGAGCATCTACCCCCAAAACCAGAGTCTGCCTATTTTCTGCTTTGTGCTTTCACCTACACCTCTGACTTTACGGGGGGCTGTCCCCCACTACCTCTCTCTGAAAAAAAGAGTTAGCTTACAGCTCCAGTTAATAATTCCTGGGTGTGGCAGTGTTTCAACCTACAAACTCCTTTGGAAATCCTCTAGCCTGCCTGAATAGGTTTTTCCGGCCACATGTGATTGTTCAGAGCCTCCCAACTGTGAGAGGCAGATGTTCTAAGCTGCCTAAACACAGATTCCTTTGAGTGGTTAAAAGATTGATTAGAAATTGTATTGGTGAAGGGTTTTTCACTTGTTGGGCCAATGTTTGCTGCTAAGTCTCCATACTCCTTACCTACTGTGTCCTTGGCAGTGTATTGATTGATATAATGGGTGTATAGAAATGTAAAATGAAGCTTTGTCCAATGCTTTTTTGGAGGCTGGTGCCTGACTTTGGAATAATCACCTTTAGAGAAAAATAAGTTTCTTAAAATGTTAACAGGCCTCCGGGCCAGAAGATGATGTCAATCACCTGAACTTTTGCATATGATAAGTTTGAAAGCCTGGCTTCGATTAGGACCAGGAACTGCTGTCCTTGCATGACTCCACCCCTTCCCCCATTATCCTCTATGCATAACTTAAGGTATAAAAACTACTTTGGAAAATAAAGTGCGGGCCTTGTTCACTGAAACTTGGTCTCCCCATGTCGCTCTCTCTCTCAAATTCTGGCTGAGTCTCCATCTGGAGCGCGGAACCCGCCATGCTTGCTAATTATGCCTGGGCTTCTAAGATCCGACCGGGGAGGCCTCAGTGTCTCCTCTCCTTCGGGAGAACGGAAGGACGCCTGCGGCCTACGCAAGTGGTGCAAACTTCTTGTCTTGAAGTTTTATTGGTCTCCCGCGTAAACCAAGCTACTCAGCCTCTTTTCTCCACTGAATTTTCCTACTGAGCTACCCTCATTCTATTACTCTTTATATCTTTAATTAATATCTAATTGAAGCTATTGTATCCTTTCCCTCGCCAACACCGTCCCCGCTTCGAATACCCTGGATCAGCCGGGGCTGGACCCCGGCAGCCAAATGCTTAGCGGGTTGAAACACATCTATTGGTCAGATGTTCAAAGTAGGTTTCACCGAGCTAAACAGGGCTGTGTTCCTTCTGAAAACCTCTAAGGGAGAATCCATTTTCTTGCTTTTCCCAGCTTCCGGAGTCTACCTGAATTCCTTGGTTCATTTTCCTATTTCTTCATCTGCAAAGTCAGCTGTAGTTAGTGGGATCTTTCTCATGCTCCACTCTGATTCTCTGCTTGATTGTCACCTCTCTCTATTTTAAAGAACTCTGGTTACATCAGGCCCACCCAGATAATCTGGGGCACTCTCTTCATGAGAAGGTCTTTACTTAATCATAGTCTCTTTGCCATATAAAGTAATATATTCACAGGTTGCACAGTTTAGGATATAGACATGTTTGGTGGAGAGAGGATTATCCTGTCTATCACAACTATATAAAAATACTGTGATTGTTCTATATAAAGAAAAATTCTTATTAAGTACCTAATGTACTCCCAGAGAAGGCAATGGCACCCCACTCCAGTACTCTTGCCTGGAAAATCCCATGGACGGAGGGGCCGGGTGGGCTACAGTCCATGGGGTTGCTAGGAGTAGGACACGACTGAGCGACTTCACTTTCACTTTTCACTTCCATGCTTTGGAGAAGGAAATGGCAACCCACACCAGTGTTCTTGCCTGGAGAATCCCAGGGATGGGGGAGCCTGGTGGGCTGCGTCTATGGGGTCGCACAGAGTCGGACACGACTGAAGTGACTTAGCAGCAGCAGCCATGTACTCCCAGTGTTGTTGATTAGCGAAAGATGTCAACACCTCACATCGGTAGAGAGAAGAGCAAAGAGCTTAAGAGCAAAGATATGAAATAGGTCTAAAGCATTAGTAAAGAAAGCATGACTTAAGGAATGTTTAGCATAAAGATAGGGCACAAACAAGGAGCCACCCCCAGGGAAAAGGATAAGTCTCAATAGTATGAATTGTTTTAGAAAATTGGAATGGGAATCAGGTCAGGGAAATGCTAATACATTTAATGAGCAGATTTGGGTGACTCTTTTAATATTTCTTGGTGGTAGCATTTGTAGAAACTGGATTATAAGAAAAGGAATTAGTTGGTGGAACGGGATGGGGGGTGACCACATTATTGTAGGAATTTAAACCATGAAAGGTAAAAAATTATAAAAAAAGTTGATTGAGATTGCTAAGTAAAAGTGAGGGAATTTTTGTTAGAATATGTGAGATAGATTCGTGTTTTTTTTTTAATGGTATAGTTTGTGGTTATAAAGAAAATTTATATTCCTTGGATTAATCCTGAAAAAATAACAAATAATTAAAAAAAAAAGAAACTTCTGTTTCCCTAGCTCCATAAGTAAACTTGAGGAAACTTGTGTTTCATTCTTTGGAATGCCAGGCCCTTCTCCTACTTCTTTTCTAGACTTTCTTCAAGTGTATGAGATGACCACGTAAACATCAGAATCCAGGATACATAATGGCCAGGTTTTACTAGTGGTTGTTACAGACTCATTACTCTGCTCACTATCGGCCACCGGGGAATAAGCTCTAAATCTGATGGTCAATTTCAGAGTCTTGATAATACTTAAACAACAACTTTGCCTGTTAATGCATCTTTACCAGCACCAGCTATATTGATTTAAAATAAAAGAAAAAGAAAAGTTTCTTACTTGGCAAAAAAAAAGCCAAAACTTTTCATTATTGTTTGATTTGAAAATTTACTTTCACATATACATTGGAAAGATTTAAAAATCTTCTATGAAGTGTATAGTTATGGCTTTTGCCCACTTATTTATTGTCAGCATTTTTCTATTGACTTAAATCACCTAAGATATAAACGCAGATTAAAATCTGCATCATCGTATTTGTCTTCCTTGGTTTTTGCCTTATCACCTTGAATATGTAGTTTTGGATATATAATATGTTGTTACCAACTCTATTAAGATTTCCCCTTTAAAAATGCTTTCAAAACTCTTAAGTGTATACTATTATCTTCCATTTGTGGCAGTAAAATTCTTGACTCTAAGACTAAGGAGTTAGTATTTACTCTGTAAGCATAGGCTAAAGAATTTAAAATAATGTAGTAACATCATCAATTTTGTGTTTAAGAAGTATCTCCTGACACTTGTGTGGACACATTACATGCTCAGTCATTTCAGTCATGTCCAACTCTTGAGACCCTATGGACTGTAGCCCACAAGCCTCCTCTGTCCATGGGTTTCTGCAGGCAAGAATACTGGAATGGGTTGCCATGGCTTTCTCTAGGGGATCTCCCTGACCCAGGGATTGGACCCACGTCTCCTGCAACTTCTGCATTGCAAGCACATTCTTTACCACTGAGACACCTTGGGCAGGTCAGGAAAGTTAATATCAACTAGGAGACTATTATGGGCTTCCCCAGTGGCTCAGTGTTAAAAGAATCCACCTGCAATGCAGGACCAGAGAAGGCAATGGCACCCCACTCCAGTACTCTTGCCTGGAAAATCCCATGGACGGAGGGGCCTTGTGGGCTGCAGTCCATGGAGTTGCTAGGAGTCGGACACGACTGAGTGACTTCACTTTCACTTTTCACTTTCATGCATTGGAGAAAGCAATGGCAACCCACTCCAGTGTTCTTGCCTGGAGAATCCCATGGACGGGGAGCCTGGTGGGCTGCCATTTATGGGGTCACACAGAGTCGGACATGACTGAAGCGACTTAGCAGCAGCAGCAGCGATGCAGAACATGAAGGAGACACAGGAGAAGCAGGATTGATCCCTGAGTCTGAAAGATCCTCTGAAAGAGGGCATGGCAACCCACTCCAGTATTCTTGCCATGAAAATCCCATAGACAGAGGAGCCTGGTGGGCTAGGGTCCATGGGGTTGCAAAGAGTCAGACACCACTGAAGTGAGTGAGCATGAGCATAAGGAGACTATTGCAAGCGGACACAGAAACTAATCATACATACACATATGATTGAGACCTAAGGCCCCTGGGAAAAAAAAAAAGAGAGAGAGAGAAAATCTGTGATTTGTGCCATGGCTTCATTTCTTACATAAACACCAATGCAAGAAGGGCACTTCTATGGGTTGAAATGTATCCCCTAATAGGTGTTGAAGTTCTAAACTTTATTTGCAAATAAGATTTTTGAAGGTGATTAAGTTAAGAAATCAGTCCTGAATATTCATTGGAAGGACTGATGCTGAAGCTGAAACTCCAATACTTTGGCCACCTGATGTGAAGAACTGACTCATTTGAAAAGCCCCTGATTCTGGGAAAGATTGAAGGCAGGAAGAGAAGGGGATGACAGAGGCTGAGATGATTGGATGGCATCACTGACTCAATGCACATGAGTTTGAGTAAGCTCTGGGAGTTGCTGACAGACAGGAAAGCCTGGCATGCTGCAGTCCATGGGGTCATGAAGAATCAGACGCGACTGAATTGAACTGAACTGAAGTTAAGATGAGCTCATTAGGGTGGCCCCTAATCTAAGGGGGCTGGTGCCCCATAAAAAAGGGGAAATTGGGACACACAGACAGATACCTATAACGGGAAGACAACATGAAGGCACAGAGATAGGGACTTGCCTGGCTGTCCAGTGGCTAAGACTCCACACTCCCAATGCCGGGTGCCCAGGTTCAATCCCTGGTAAGGGAGCTATATCCCACATGTCACAACTAAAGATCCCACATACCACAAATAAGACACAAACCAGTCAAATAAATAAATTAAAAAAAAAAAAAGACACAGGGATAATGCTAACCATAACCAAGGGATACTTGAGGCTCCCAGGAACTACAAGAGAAGTATGTAATAGATTCTCTCTCATAGCCTGTAGAAAGAACAATCAAGAAGACACCTTGGCTGCAGATTTATAGCCTCAAAACTGTGAGGCAATACATTTCCCTTAGAGTCATTCTGCTTGTTACTTTGTTACAGTATCTCTAGGTATCTAACACAGAAATACAGTTGCCAACTGCCTGAACTAACATCTCCACTCCCACTTCTGAGCTCCTCCAAGGTTCTTATAGATGATGGGGAGGACTCTCCACCATGTTCCTGAACCACCATTTTAATAAAGAATATCCGCTGATAAAATAGTTGCTTTTGGCCCACTCTGTGCGAGGTCTTAGGCTGGGTGCTCTGAATAGTACAAAGCAACAGCTCTCTAATCTCTGCGATGCTGATGAGCTGAGAAGGCTCTCCAAAACCTCTTCTATGTCTCATGTTTTGAGAGCAGCTATTAAGCATGTGGGATGCATCCCTTTTGTTACTACCTTCTAGAGCATACTGATTGCTTGAAGTGGGCAAGGATGAACCATGTTAGGAAGTTAATTGCAAGTCAAAAATGAACACATACATAAAGGTCACCTTTGGAACATCATAAGTAGTCTTTTCCTAATTGCACAGAAAGGGAAAAGTTCACTTCTAATGATTTGATATAAAACTGGAAAGAAGCATAAAATAACTTTATGGTTCATTTACTAATAAATGCTATAACATGACATTTTGAGTATTGATAGTTTATGAATAGCCTCACTTTCCTGCTCTCTTATATTGGAGGTGACCCAGAACTTATTACAAACTTGCTATGTGGATGTGAGAGTTGGACCATAAAGAAGGCTGAACGCCGAAGAATTGATGCTTTCAAACTGTGGTGCTGGAGAAGACTCTTGAGAGTCCTTTGGACTGCAAGGAGATCCAACCAGTCCATCCTAAAGAAGATCAACTGTGACTATTCATAAGAAGAATTGATGCTGAAGCTCCAATACTGGGGCCACCTAATGCAAACAGCTGACTCATTGGAAAACACCTTGATGCTGGGAAAGATTGAAGGCAGGAGGAGAAGGGGACGACAGAGGATGAGATGGCTGGATGGCATCACAGACTCAATGGACATGGGTTTGAGCAAACTCCAGGGATAGTGGAGAACAGAGGAGCCTGGCGTGCTGCAGTCCATGGGGTCACAAAGATCAGAGAAGACTTAGCAACTGAACAAAAACAGCAGCAATAGGAACTAGGTGTCAGAAGTCCTGAAAAGGGAGGTTGGTTTACTGAACACTCCACTCTTGAATTTAAAAACAAGTATTTTAATGGAAAACATGGATATAGCAGAAACAAACAAAATGGTAGTTGTAAGCCCTTGACAGGGGCTGGGTCATATTTGGGTTGGTGGAGCCCTCCTTATTCAGACCCTTTTTAATCACTGTACCACCTGTGATCTTAATCTGTCTTTCAAAAATAAGTGTCTCCTTTGGAAAAAGACATTTCTCATTGGAAACAATGACACTGACTTTCTGATCTCAATTAGACTCTAGCGGATTTGGTTGGAGAAACTTGTCTTTCTAGGATCTAATTATTCCTGTTAAGGTAACTACTGAGGTTTGTACACAGCCAGACTGGAAATCCAGAGAGGCACAGTGGCCTTGAGAACTTTCCCTGTGAAAGCTCCCTAATTCTAGGACCATGTAATTATTTTTAATTAGCACAATGTAAGCTTTACAATACCCAAGTCCTCATTAACACTTGAATATTAACCTGATATTTTTTCTGTCTCTTTGGATTTTTTTTTTTTAAGCTTGAATGAATGCCCTGAGTAAACTAGATTATTTCCCTGAGGAACTATTGTCTCATAATTGACACACAGCAAATAGTGGTGGGTAGAGAGAGTATGGGTTTAAAAGCAGATAGCCTGCATGCTAATATCATGTCATGATCTTTCCATGAATGTAATTTCTGTATGGGACGTTGTTCATTATCGTACTCTAATGGGATCTTTCACCTGTCCACGTCCCAAGGGAAAAGGGTAATCTAGAGGGAAAAAAAAATCAAGTTTTTACTTCCTCTTAATAAAACAAAAGTTTACAGCTTTCTTACCTGACAAGTCCTTCAAAAAAGTTTTGGAAATCAGAATAAAATCTACTCTCTCTCTCTATCCATTTCTGCCTGTGTTTGATCCTTCCGGAATTTCTCCATTCTTTGCACTGGCTCCAAGGCACTACTTTCCATCCACACCTTTGCAATACTAGCTACAAGACTTTCTACAACTCTTTGTCTCTGTACCATTACAGCTGCCTTATTCCTTGGTTATGTCAATATTTGTTGCTGTTACTCTTTGATTTTAACTTCACAGAACGTCACATTGTCCTTTTTTTAAACACTCCATCTGGACAAGCTGTACTTGTTATTTCCTTCATTATTACCTTTAGATTATAGAAGACTATACGGAGGGAAGAAAAACTATAAAACCAAGCGGGCATACTACAAACTCATGCTTCCTCATTTTAATAGGTCTCTACAGTGGAGCTCAAAAGTGAAAGTGAAAATTGCTCCGTCGAGTCCAACTCTTTGCGACCCCATGGGCTGTGGCCTGCCAGGCTCCTCTGTCCATGGAATTCTCCAGGCAAGAAAATCAGGACTCAGACCCAGATCCCCCACACTGCAGGCAGATTCTTTACCTTCTGAGCCACCAGCCATCTCAAGGACTTACTTAGATCCCATAGAGGCTGCCTACATGGTTTCCTGCTCCATCCATTTAATACCCTGGTCCCATTTTAACCTTTTCACTCCCATTTTTGAGACTAAAAACAGTGACCCAAGATGTGTTAGTGCCTATATTCCCCTCCTTCAATATAACTTTGCACTAATCAGGCCCTTTTTCCTTTCTTATTCCTAATTAATCAACTTATTTATTAATAGCTATTAATATAGTACTTGTCCTAATGCCATGTCTTATACTAGAAATTTGTAAAAATGAATGAATCTTAGATCCTGGCTCTGAGCAATCTGTTATCTAATATTTGGGGATGACATGTTGAAAGATAAAATATTATATAATTTTCTGTTATAAAAAAGATACAAACAAAATGCTCAGACAGGGTGGGCTTCCCTTGGGGCTCAACTGGTAAAGAATCCACCTGCAATGCAGGAGACCTGGGTTCAATTCCTAGGTTGGGAAGATCCCCTGGAGATGGGAAAGGCTACTCACTCCAGTATTCTGGCCTAGAGAATTCCATGGACTGTATAGTCCATGGGGTCGCAAAGAGTTGGACATGACTGAACAACTTTCACTTCACTTCACTTTGGATATTTAGGTAAGGGATTGGATGATTTGGTTTAGTACAGTCAGAAGATTTCACCTGTGAAGCCACCTTAAACTGAGTCGCAAAGGATGACAGGAGTTTGCCAGGGAGAGAACCCTTCTTTCCTGCTATTCCAAGAGTACTCAGGTAATTTAAGATGACTGTTTTCTTGGTTTTCCTTCTCTCTTTTTTCCATTGGTTCCATCTTCTATATCTGATAATATGCATTATCTAATCTGTCTCCACTATCTTGGGTAATAGGAAAGAAAAACAAAAGAAAAATATACATGTTGCTCTCTAGTCCCAACTATAAAGGAACTTCTGCGTCTTCACCACTTAAACCTTAACACCAGAAAGATTGAAAGTTATCATTTCCATTTCACTTCCAAGAATGTCAAGGATGTCTGCATTGACTTTTACTAAGTCCTTGTGCTCTGTGATTTAGGGAGGCTTGGTCGCTGTTGGCCATGTGCTCACGGCAGCTCATTCTTCTCTTACTTTCTGCACCCTACACTTGTCTTCCTTCTGCTGCCCCTCTGGCCACTCCTTTCCTGTGTCCTGCACTGTCCCTTTTCTCCTGACTCTAGAGCGAGTTATTCTCTTAGGGCTTGTCCTCAGTGTTCTGTCTCTGTCATCTGCATGGAAGGATTAGTTATTTTGTCCAAGATTGTTCATCTAGAAAAAGTCGGAACCATAATTGGAATATAGGGTTCTGCTTGCAAAGTCCCTGCTCTTCTTATTTTATTTTATTTTTGGCCGTGTTGTGCAGCTTGCAGGATCTTCACTCCCAGACCAGGGCTCAAACCCAGGCTCCTGCAGTGAGAGCAACAAGTCCTAACAACTGGACTGCCAGGGACTTCCCCAGAGTCCCTGCTCTTAAATTATGCTAAATTGTTTATACTAATCTCATCTTCGAAAAAGGGGTATTTTGTTTTTATTGTTGAAGGACAGCTTAGAGAAAAGTGAAAGAAGTATATTTCAATGTTGAAAAGCCTTTTGAAGGAAAAATAGATAAATAGAAAAAATAAATAAATAAGATTTTTCTTATTTATCTGTGTGTGTGTACGTGTATGTGTGTTGAGAAAACAGAAATGTAATGAGGAACTGCTTTTAGGTAAACAAAACTTTAACAAAAAGTTATATCTGGCTCTGATTAGAAAATGCTAATCTTTTTGGAAATGTCAGTCATTTTGAGTAAAGTTGTCCTGGTAATTCAAATAATAAAAAGATAATTATATTTTATACAGCTTTACAGCTTTAAAATGCTTTACTATAAAAATCTTTAGTATACTTTACCCAATTTAATGAATAAGGCAAAATGACTGATTTTAAATGACAAAGTCATTTGGATTTGACGGAAAAATAAACCATTTAAAAATATGAGCATTAAGGAGCTAGACACTGATGTACAGAATGAAATAAGTCAGAAAGAGAAAAACACATATCATATATTCAATTCAGTTCAGTTGCTCACTCGTGTCTGACTCTTTGCGACCCTATGAATCGCAGCACGCCAGGACTCCCTGTCCATCACCAACTCCCGGAGTTCACCCAAACTCATGTGCATCGAGTTGGTGATGCCGTCCAGCCATCTCATCCTCTGTCATCCCCTTCTGCTCCTGTCCCCAATCCCTCCCAGCATCAGGGTCTTTTCCAATATATTAATGCATATATATAATGTGAGTTAAACAATAGAACAGGAAAGACTAGAGATCTCTTCAAGAAAATTAGAGATAACAAGGGAATATCTCATGAAAAGATGGGCACAATAAAGGACAGAAACAATATGGACCTAACAGAAGCAGAAGATACTAAGAAGAGGTGGCAAGAATACATGGAAGAACTATACAGAAAAGATATTAGTATCCTGGATAACCATGATGGTGTGATCGCTCACCTTGAGCCAGACATCCTGGAGTGCAAAGTCAAGTGGGCCTTAGGAAGCATCACTAAGAGCAAAGCTAGTAGGGAGGTGATGGAATTCCAGCTGAGCTATTTCAAACCCTAAAAGATGATGCTGTTAAAGTGCTACACTCAATATGTTTCATTTTTCTGTTACTCAATGAGTTGCCAGATGACTTCATCTAAATTGCTAGTGATCAAGTGAAATACCATATATACACATTTAATATTGTTCTATTTCTTTCCCTTTGGTGAACACAGAAAGGCCAAACTCATCTTAATCATTAAACACAATATAAGAAGGATAAAAAATATTCTTTTAAAGCATTATATGCATTCCAAGATCAAATAGAAATATGCTGAGTGTAACCAATGTTTTGAATAATTCATGCTCTGCTTACCTTACTTTATTTTGTACAATTGAAAATTGGCCATATTGATTTCTTGCCCAATATACAATGAAACCTTATTTATCTGACATCATTTAGGAATGATCCATTCATAGAACCATAGAGTTTTTGTGCCTGAGAAGACCTGAATCGTCTAATCTATCTCCTTCATTGTGAATAATTATAAGATTTATAATTATATTTATCAATATATTTATAAATAATTATACAGCAACAATGGCTACTTGAGCCCTTATGAAAAATTATATTCTCTGCTGAGTGCTTGTAAGCAGTAGGCCGTTTGTTTTTCACAGTAAGCCTATGAGGTATGCACTATTAGCATGTGTTATTATTTCCATTTTACAGATAAGCAAACTGAGGCCTAGAGATAGTAAAATAACTGAAGGCTACATAGCTTAAAAGTAATGAAGCTGGGATTGTATTTGAGCCCATGACCCCTGTTTTTAGACAAAATATTACACCAGCTCTGAGAATCAAATATGATAATGTCTTACTCACAAAAATCACTCATTTATTTAGCATCAATTACTAGACCAGAACTTGTGTTTCCTGACTATCTATTATCACATTTCTTCTTATCATACAAACTCTAGCATATCTGGATCTTTAATATAAATGAACTGATAAGCTATGTTCCTTCCCTTAAGCACTAAAACTCATTTTATTTTAAATATTATCAGTGAAAATCATTCTAAAAGTTACTGAACAGTTTTCTGCTTCCTTAATCACACTACATTAAATATAAGTGCCATTTCTTGCTGACTCAAGTTTCATAATTACCTACATCAGTCATTGGATTATGTAATAACGACACAAGAGAGTCACACCAAATGATACCAGAAACCTTTATTTTATTGACTTGTTGGTTTCCCTTTTTATAAACTATGGATCTTTGCTGTATGACTTGGGATGTCATCCTGCTATTGTCCAATTTCAAACTGTACTTCTTGTCCAGACACACAGAAATAAAATTATTCTTTATATGATACAGGTTGGGAAACAATGCAGTCATGTTTGTTTATACTGGGTGTTTGAAAAATGAAGCAACAAATCTGACCATTAGAAGTCATATTCCCCTAGGGGGAATTAAGTTACTTTCTGAAGGATAAAGCAGAGGGATTCAGGAGAGGCCAGGGAAAGCACTGTGAAAGCAAAGACATAGGATGTTCAAAGGCTCAGACGCCAGAGTATGATGCTTTGGAAAGTGGGGGTGGGGCCCTGAAAGACCCTAAGTGAGTGGAGTCAAGAGTCCAAGACAAGCAAGTGGGAGGAGTTGAGACTAGAGTCAGTCAGGGGACCAGGTCTTCAAAGAACTGGTGCCTTGACCTCCAGGACTTTGACTGAGTCTGAGGGGTACCTAAGGAGTTTAAAGAAGCAGGATGAGATGATCAAGTTGTATTAAGAATTCTCTTTGGCTGTAATAGGCAGACTGGACATAGAGACCATCTACAAGGCCATGGCAAAGTTTTGAAACAAAATCCTCTCAGCAGAAATCAGTATCCTCATTTCTGTAATGAGAAGGGAGACACATTCCCCAAAGACCTCGTCCATTCTAAACCTATAATTCTGTGGTTCTGTAGCTTATGATTGTTTCCTAATACATGGCCAATGCTATGCAAAGAAATAAAGTCTTTGACCTGGTTTAGGACACTTTATCTCTACTTGACTGCAGCTGGAAGCTGATATCATCACTATGCTGGAGTCATAAATCAAGGAAGATCCCTTGGAAAAGGAAATGTCATCCCTCTCCCATACTCTTGCCTGGAGAACCCCATGGACAGAGGAGTCTAACGGGCCATAGTCCGTGGAGTGTCTAAAGATTTGGACATGACTTAGTGACAAAGCACACACAGTTGCCTTTTAAGGCTGTTCTGACACTGATTTACTCTTGTGGTCTGTAAAAACGTAAAGATTTGTGAAGACTGCGGTAAACACAGCACAGTTCAGTGTTCCAGAATCTCAGTTCATTTAGCCATCTGGTAACGTTCTGAGATTATGCTGGTGGTCCCTCAACAAGGTGCTAGTTAATGGGCAGTGTCATTGTTAAACCTGTCCTCTGACCCTAGAATAGTTTGACTCTTGGCTGCCTTCCTTATTTATGTGCTCTGTAAACTTAGCGCAGGGGCTTCCCTGGTTGCTCAGATAGCAAAGAATCTGCCTGCAATGCAGGAGACCCAGGTTCTATCCCTGGGTCAGGAAAATCCCCTGGAGAAGGGAATGGCTACCCAATCCTGAAGAATTCCATGGACAGAGGAGCCTGGCGCGTTACATCCATGGGGTCACAAAGAGTCTACACAACTGAGCAACTAACACTTTCACAAGCTTAGCACAGCACTTAACGTATAGCAGCTCAGTTCAGCTGTCTACAGAAGGAGGTTTACTCCCGAAGTCATGTCTGACTCTTTGCGACTCTATGGACTGTAGCCCATCAGGCTCCTCTGTCCATGGGATTTCCCAGGCAAGAATATTGGAATGGGTTGCCATTTCCTTCTCCAGAGGTTCTTCTTGACCCAGGAATTGAACCCAGGTCTCCTGCATTGCAGGCAGATTCTTTACTGACTGAGCTAGTAGGGAATCCCTCGTATCTGTAGTTAGTAGTAGTTTAGCCACCAGGTCGTGTCCAACTCTTGCGACCCCATGGACTGTAGCCTGCCAGGCTCCTCTGTCCATGGGATTCTCCAGGCAAGAATACTGGAGTGGGTTGCCATGTCCTTCTCCAGGGGATCTTCCCAACCCAGGAATCAAATCTGGGTCTCCTGCATTGAAGGCAGATTCTTTACCGACTAAGCTATGAGGGAATCCCAATCTGTAGAAGGGAGATTGTTTATCCAACCTCAGATATGCAGATGATACCACTCTAATGGCAGAAGAGGAATTAAAGAGCCTTCTTGATAAGGGTGAAAGAAAAAAGTGAAAAAGCTGGCTAGGAACTCAACATTAAAAAAACCAAGATCATGGTATCTAGTCCCATCACTTCATGGCAAATAGAAGGGGAAAAAGTGGAAGCAGTGACAGATTTTATTTTCTTGGGCTCCAAAATCACTGTGGACAGTGACTGCAGCCATGAAATTAAAAGGCACCTGCTCCTTGGAAGAAAAGCTATGACAAATCTAGACAGTGTATTAAAAAAGCAGAGATAGTACTATGCGAACAAAGGTCCATATAGTTTAAGCTATGATTTTTCTGATAGTCATGTATGGATAAGAGAGTTGGACCATAAAGAAGGATGAGTATGGAAGAACTGATGCTTTTGAATTGTGGTGCTGGACAGAACTCTTGAGGGTCCCTTGGACAGCAGAGTGATCCAACCAGTCAATCCCAAAGGAAATTAACCCTAAATATTTATTGGAAGGACTGATACTGAAGCTCCAATACTTTGGTCACCTGATGGAAAGAGCCAACTTACTGGAAAAGACCCTGATTCTGGGAAAGACTGAAAGCAAAAGGAGAAGGGAGCGGCAAAGGATGAGATAGTTGGGTAGCATCACTGACTCAATGGACATGAATTTGAGCAAACTCTTGGAGATAGTGGAGGACAGGGGAGCCTGGTGGGCTGCATTCCTTGGGGTCACAAAGTTGAACACAACTTAGCAACTGGACAACAACAATAACAAGAGTTCTATGAGTTGTGAACATTTAGCATCTTGTACTTATTGAGCTTTGCATTAGTACTAGCAGTTACTGTTTTAACTGTTATGGTCCTGAGTACCATGGCTCTAGAAGTGAAAGTCTTGTAAGTGCTAATTATAGATGGGAATTTAGCTTACGTTTGTTTCAGGTGTGTGGTTGTTGTTTTTTAATTGTTAAGTCGTGTCTGACTCTTTGTGACTCCATGGATTGCAGTACACCAGGCTTCCATGTACTCCACTATGTCCTGGAGTTTGCTCAAACTCATGTCCATTGAATTGTAGATGCTATTCAAATATCTCATCCTCAGTTGCCCACTTCTGTTTGACATATATAGGCTTCCCAGGTGGCACCAGTTGTAAAGAACCCACCTCTCTATGCAGAAGACATAAGAAATGTGGGTTTGATCCCTGGGTTGGGAAGATCTCCTGGAGGAGGTCATGGCAACCCACTCCGGTATTCTTGCCTGGAAAATCTCATGGATAGAGGTGGCTTGTGGGCTACAGTCCATAGGGTTGCAAAGAGTCAGACATGACTAACACTTTCACTTTCATATATATATATATATATATATATAATCATTCTTAAATCAGAAGGAACATCCTGAATAAAACCTAAAACCAATATTAAGCCTAAAGTTGACATCATTCAGCCGCTGTATCAGTTCTACTGAGAGACAGCTCACCAGCTCACTGTCTTGGAAGGAAACATATTAACTTTAAAGAGTTCTAACTGTTCCAAACTTCATCTAACACTAAGTTGAAATTGGACCACTATATTACAACCGATCTTAATTCTTCCCTTTGATGACCCCAAATGATGCAGACTATTTTTTAATTTAATTGCATGCTTTTAAAATTAGCTTAATATTTAATCCTCATGAAAATGTAAGGGGTTCCTAAATGCTTTGAATAACAATTACTCGCAGTCAGGACTAATCCTAAGTAAACGTGCAAACTAGTTCTCAGTTACCTCCTATTGCCCCACAATATACTACAGGGCGCTCCTGACAGTTGGTATCATTTCCTTTAAAACCTTCCTCCCAGATTAATACCCCAACCCCCAGTAAACCTCTAATTAGCTTTTCACTCAGTCTTTCCTAGTGTTTGTCACAAAGATATGAGTTCTGATAAACTAATTCACATTAAGATGTGAATAGCCCCAGACAACTTTCTTTGGATCTTTTTAAAAGGCTGTGATTTTGGAAAGCAAAGTACTCTTGCTTGCCACTAGTAAATTTCAGGGTTTGGGGCATACAGACTGAAAGGAACATTTAAATGCCACTGGCTTCCTAGGTACCCCCAAAGCTTACTAGTAAGGCATACAACAAAGGCCTAATTATTAGAGTCTCAACACTCTTAAGACCCAGACTCAGAAGGATAGCTGTGAGAGGGGAGGAAGGATAAAGAGATGACCACCCAGATGAAAGAAAACAGCTCAATAAGCAATCTTCTTTGGCCATGGTCTACTATCAATCTACCAAGTGAGAAGGAAGACAGCTGTTCACCAAGGGCAAATAACAACAATGTCAACAACAAAAACAATCCCCCACCACGCACATACCATTAACTGTAAAGCTTTAGTTGAGAAACTAAGTAGTGAAAGATAGATAGTGAAAGTTGCTCAGTCGTGTCCAACTCTTTGCGACCCCATGGACTATACAGTCCATGGAATTCTTTAGGCCAGAATACTGTAGTGGGTAGCCGTTCCCTTCTCCAGGGTATCTTCCCAACCCAGGGATCGAAACCAGGTCTCCTGCACTGCAGGCGGATTCTTTACCAGCTGAGCCACAGGGAAGTCCAAAGGAGTTAAAATATCCAGGAGTGGGGAGAGGGGGAACTGGCAGGCAGGTGATATCAATTCTTTCAGCTGAGAATTATAGAATGTTTTTTACCCTATTTTCTCCTGAAAGCTTAAGAATACAGATTTTGTTATGAAAATTTCAAAGATAGGGAAGCAATTTCTTTTTTACTGAGTTACTAACAGGGCTACTGTCACCAAAGGAGACAATTGGAAAGAGTGAAAAAGATGTGCCCTTCTCATGACTGTCAGCAAAAGGAAACCTTCCTCGGTCAACAACCACATTTCATTTATCATCCTCCAACTATCACTTGACCTTTAGGTTACCTTGATTTTGACTTTCTTATGCTGATCATTTTTCAGCCTTTTTTTGGTCTTAAAATTGGACTTTCTCATTTTGAGGAGTTGTCTGTTGAAAGGTCTTGTGGGACTCTTGTAAATATTCATCCAGAAAATCAGAATCAAGGAATAATCACTAACTCACTTTGCTGAGAGATTTATGGAGGTCTGTGAATTCTGGAATTCATATCAGAAGAAATGATGAAAGAAATAGAAAAAAAAAAAGACCCAAGAAATCTGTTAACATCTGGCATATCTTACCTGCTATGTTAGGTACTATTTATGGGGCAAAGAGAGTAAATGTTAAATACAGTCCTTACTAGCAGTCCATTTTATTTGCTGATTCATATCAGGGTGTCCATTTGCTGAGTCATGCAAATGCATGTCCATTTGCTGAGTCATAGCATAAACTTCTATAGCCTAAAACTATATGGCATGGGCCTCTGGACACATGGAAAACTGAAAATATAAGAGGCACATATGTTTCTGCAAAAATGCTGAAAGTTTTTAAGTTTTATCTTTAAATGAAAAAAAAAAAAATCGCACATGACCTAGATCACTACCCTGTGTAGGGCCCAAACTGCCTGTGTACTGCAGATATTTTTAGTGCAAAGCTACCACAATTTATATTGTTTAGTTGCTCAGTCGTGTCTGACTCTTTTGTGACCCCATGGACTATAGCCCTCCAGGTTCCTCTGTTCAGGGGCTTTCCCAGGCAAGAATACTGGAGTGGGCTGCCATTTCCTTCTGCAGGGGATCTTCCCAACCTAGAGACTAAACTTTAGTCTCTGGCATTGCAGGCAGACTCCTTACCAATGAGCCACCAGGGGAAGGCCCACAACAACTTATCAGTTCAGTTCAGGTCAGTTCAGTTGCTCAGTCGTGTCTGACTCTTTGCGACCCCATGAATTGCAGCATGCCAGGCTTCCCTATCCATCACCAACTCTCTAGCTGCTGCTAGGTCGCTTCAGTCATGTCTGACCCTGTGTGACCCCATAAACGGCAGCCCACCAGGCTCCCCCATCTCTGGGACTCTCCAGGAAAGAATGCTGGAGTGGGTTGCCATTTCCTTCTCCAATGCATGAAAGTGAAAAGTGAAAGTGAAGTCCTTCAGTCGTGTCCGACTCTTTGTGACCCCATGAATTGCAGCACGCCAGGCTTCCCTGTCCATCACCAACTCCCGGAGTTCACTCAGACTCATGTCCATCGAGTCAGTGATGCCATCCAGCCATCTCATCCTCTGTTGTCCCGTTCTCCTGCTCCCAATCCCTCCCAGCATGAGTCTTGTCCAATGAGTCAACTCTTTTCATGAGGTGGCCAAAGTACTGCAGTTTCAGCTTTAGCATCAGTCCTTCCAAAGAACACCCAGGAGTGATCTCCTTTCAAATGGATTTGTTGGATCTCCTTGCAGTCCAAAAGCATCAATTCTTCAGCGCTCAGCTTTCTTCACAGTCCAACTCTCACATCCATACATGACCACTGGAAAAACCATAGCCTTGACTAAGATGGACCTTTGTTGACAAAGTAATGTCTCTGCTTTTCAATATGCTGTCTGGTTTGGTCATAACTTTCCTTCCAAGGAGTAAGCGTCTTTTAATTTCACAGCTGCAGTCACCATCTGCAGTGATTTTGGAGCCCCCAAAAATAAAGTCTGACACTGTTTCCACTGTTTCCCCATCTATCTGCCATGAAGTGATGAGACCAGATGCCATGATCTTCATTTTCTGAATGTTGAGCTTTAAGCCAACTTTTTCACTCTCCTCTTTCACTTTCATCAAGAGGCTTTTTTTAGTTCCTCTTCACTTTCTGCCATAAGGGTGGTGTCATCTGCATATCTGAGGTTATTGATAATTCTCCTGGCAATCTTGATTCCAGCTTGTGCTTCTTCCAGCCCAGCGTTTCTCATGATGTATTCTGTATAGAAGTTAAATAAGCAGGGTGACAATATACAGCCTTGACATACTCCTTTTCCTATTTGGGACCAGTCTGTTTTTCCATGTCCAGTTCTAACTGTTGCTTCCTGACCTGCATATAGGTTTCTCAAGAGGCAGGTCAGGTGGTCTGGTATTCCCATCTCTTTCACAATTTTCCACAGTTTCTTGTGATCCACACAGTCAAAGGCTTTGGCATAGTCAATAAAGCAGAAATAGATGTTTTTCTGGTACTCTCTTCCTTTTTCCATGATCCAGCAGATGTTGGCAATTTGATCTCTGGTTCCTCTGCCTTTTCTAAAACCAGCTTGAACATCTGGAAGTTCACAGTTCATGTATTGTTGAAGCCTGGCTTGGAGAAATTTAAGCATTACTTAATTAGCGTGTGAGATGAGTGCAATTGTGCAGTAGTTAGAGCATTCTCTGGCATTGCCTTTCTTTGGGATTGGAATGAAAACTGACCTTTTCTAGTCCTGTGGCCACTGCTGAGTTTTCCAAATTTGCTGGCATATTGAGTGCAGCACTTTCACAGCATCATCTTTCAGGATTTGGAATAGCTCAACTGGAATTCTATCACCTCCACTAGCTTTGTTCGTAGTGATGCTTTCTAAGGCCCACTTGACTTTACATTCCATGATGTCTGGCTCTAGTAGCTTCCTTTAAAAATGGCAGAGGTAGACTTGATAGCTACGTAAAGACACATTATGGCATTTCCTGAAGAAGCTGCTTGATAGTAGTCAGTACCACATTTACATGAGAATAAACACTTTGCTTTAATGAAACACCATAATCACAATAAATATTGATCACTGAAAATGAATTAGACTTGTCATTGGTTTATATTTCATTTTTAAATATTTCCTTTTATGATTTTATGAAAGCTATAAGCATAAGGACTTATTTATATGTTTTGCAAGTTACTCAGTCTTATCCAGCTTTTTGTGATGTTCCAATGTATATGTTGTGTGTGGTTAGTTGCTCAGTCATGTCTGACTCTTGGCGACCCCATAGACTGCAGCCTGCCAGGCTCCTGTGTCCATGAGGATTCTCCAGGCTTCTCCAAGAATACTGGAGTGGATTGCCATGCCCTCCTCCAGGGGACTTCCCAACCCAGGGTTTGAACCCAGGTCTCCCTCATTGCAGGAGGATTCTTTACCATCTGAGCCATCAGGGAAGCATATGAATGTATATAAGTATACATACATATATTAGTACATAAATATTTGTATTTTTTTAAATTTAGTTATTTGAAAAATACTAGTAGAGAGTGTAACCATCTGAGCCACCTATTAGAAATTCTAAACTGTGCTTTCCACATGGCATTCAAGGCTGCAATAGAAGATCTGTATGCTTCTTCAAAGTCTGGGTGTCTATGGTTGAAAGTGCTAAACTGTGCTATGAAAGGTCAGAGAAGGGAACTCTCAGTGTGGGCTGGGTTTCTAATGAAACAAGGTGTGCAGGAAACTGGTTGAATTTGCAGAGTACAATGCTGGGCTGGAGGAAGCACAAGCTGGAATCAAGATTGCTGGGAGAAATATCAATAATCTCAGATATGCAGATGACACCACCCTTATGGCAGAAAGTGAAGAGGAACTAAAAAGCCTCTTGATGAAAGTGAAAGAGGAGAGTGAAAAAGTTGGCTTAAAGCTCAACATTCAGAAAATGAAGATCATGGCATCTGGTCCCATCACTTCATGGCAGATAGATGGGGAAAGAGTGGAAACAGTAGCTGACATTATTTCTCTGGGCTCCAAAATCACTGCAGATGGTGACTGTAGCCATGAAATTAAAAGACGCTTACTCCTTGGAAGGAAAGTTATGACCAAACTAGACAGCATATTGAAAAGCAGAGACATTACTTTGTCAACAAAGGTCCATCTTAGTCAAGGCTATGGTTTTTCCAGTGGTCATGTATGGATGTGAGAGTTGGACTATAAAGAAAGCTGAGCACCAAAGAATTGATGCCTTTGAACTGTGGTGTTGGAGAAGACTCTTGAGAGTCCCTTGGACTTCAAGGTGATACAACCAGTCCATCCTAAAGGAGATCAGTTCTGGGTGTTCATTGGAAGGACTGATGTTGAAGCTGAAACTCCAATACTTTGGCCACCTGATGCGAAGAGTTGACTCATTGGAAAAGACCCTGATGCTGGGAGAGATTGAGGGCAGGAGGAGAAGGGTATGACAGAGGATGAGATGGCTGGACGGCATCACCGACTCGATGGACATGAGTTTGGGTGGACTCCAGGAGTTGGTGATGGACAGGGAGGCCTGGTGTGCTGCGGTTCATGGGGTCACAAACAGTTGGACACGACTGAGCGACTGAACTGAACTGAACTGAACTGAAAGCTAAATGGCTGGATTTTGTATCAAATCCCTTACCATTATACAATGGAAGTGACAATAAGGGATTAGACCTCATAGACAGAGTGCCTGAAGAACAATGGATGGATGTTTGTAACATTGTACAGGAGGCAGTGATCAAGACTATCCCCAAGAAAAAGAAACGCAAAAAGGCAAAATGGTTGTCTGAGGAGGACTTACAAAGAGCTGAGAAGAGAAGCTAAAGACAAAGGAAAAAAGGAAAGATATACCCATTTGAATGCAGAGTTCCAGAGAATAGTAAGGAGAGATAAGAAAGTCATCCTCAGCGATCAATGCAAAAAAATAGAGGAAAACAAAAGAACGGGAAAGATTAGAGATCTCTTCAAGAAAATTAGAGATACCAAGGGAATATTTCATGCAAAGTCGGGTACAATAAAGGACAGAAATGGTATGGACCTAACAGAAACAGAAGATATTAAGAAGGGGTGATGAGAATACACAGAAGAACTGTACTAAAAAGATCATGAGCCAGATATCCACAATGCTGTGATCAAACTCACCTAGAGCCAGACATCCTGGAGTGCAAAGTCAAGTGGGCCTTAGGAAGCATCACTGTGAACAAAGCTAGTGGAGGTGATAGAATTCCAGTTGAATTATTTCAAAGCCTAAAATTGATGCTGTGAAAGTGCCACACTCAATATGCCAGCAAATTTGGAGAAGTCAGCAGTGGCCACAGGACTGGAAAAGGTCAGTTGTCATTCCAATCCCAAAGAAAGGCAATGCCAAAGAATGCTCAAACTACCGCACAATTGCACTCATCTCACACGCTGGTAAAGTAATGCTCAAAATTCTCCAAGCCAGGCTTCAGCAGCACGTGAACCGTGAACTTCCAGATTTTAAGTTGGATTTAGAAAAGGCAGAGGAACCAGAGATCAAATTGCCAACATCTGTTGGATCATAGAAAAAGCAAGAGAATACCAGAAAAACATCTACTTCTGCTTCATTGATTATGTCAAAATATTTGACTGTGTAGATCACAGAAAACTGTGGAAAATTCTTCAAGAGATGGGAATAGCAGACCACCTTACCTGCCTCTGACAAACCTGTATGCAGGTAAAGATGCAACAGTTAGAACTGGACACAAACAACAGACTGGTTCTAAATTGGGAAAGGAGTACGTCAAGGCTGCATATTGTCATCCTGCTTATTTAACTTATATGCAGAGAATGACATGGGAAATATTGGGCTGGATGAAGCACAAGCTGGAATCAAGATTGCTGGGAGAAATATCGATGCCCTCAGATACACAGATGACACCTTATGGCAGAAAGCGAAGAAGAACTAAAGAGCCTCTTGATGAACATGAAAGAGGAGAGTGAAAAAGTTGGCTTAAAACTCAACATTCAAAAAATGAAGATAATGGTATCCCGTCCCATCACTTCATGGCAAATAGATGGGGAAACAATGAAATGGTGAGAGGCTTTTTTTTTTTGGCTTTAAAATCACTGCAGATGGTGACTGCAGCCATGGAATTAAAAGACACTTGGTGCTTGGAGGGGAAGCTATGACCAACCTAGACAGCATATTCAAAAGCAGAGACATTACTTTGCCAACAAAGTTCCATAGAGTAAAAGCTATGATTTTTCCAGTAGTCATGTATGGATGTGAGAGTTGGACTATAAAGAAAGCTGAGTGTCGAAGACATTACTTTGCTGACAAAGGTCCCTCTAGTCAAAGCTATGGTTATAAAGAAAGCTTAGCGAAGAATTGATGCTTTTGAACTGTGGTGTTGGAGGAAACTCTCAAGAGTCCCTTGGACTGCAAGGAGATCAATCCAGTCCATCCTAAAGGAAATCAGTCCTGAATATTCATTGGAGGGACTGATGTTGAAATTGAAACTCCAACACTTTGGCCACCTGATGTGAAGAACTGACTGCTTGGAAAAGACCCTGATGCTGGGAAAGATTGAAGGCAGGAGGAGAAGGGGATGACAGAGAATATGATGGTTGGATGTCATCAACAACTGGATGGACATGAGTTTGAGCAAGCTCAAACTTGGAGTTGGTGATGGACAGGGAAGGCTGGTGTGCTGCAGTCCATGGTGTCACGAAGAGTCAGACACAACTGAGCGATTGAACTGAAGTTAGAGACCACAGTCCTGCTGGGTGACCCAGAACACAGGAACCAGGGAGTGGTATCCTGTTCTTTTTTTCCCACAAAGGACTCTCTTTTGTTGTTCGGTCATTGTTATTTCCGACTATGCAACTCCATTGACTGCAGCATGCCAGCCTCCCCTGTCTCCTGGAGTTTTCTCAAACTCATGTCCATTGAGTTTGAGGGATACTTTTGAATCATCTCATCCACTGTCATCCCTCTTTTCTCCTGCCTTCAATCTTTCCCAGCATCAGAGTCTTATCATATATGTCTGCTCTTCGCATCAGGTAGCCAAAGTATTGGAACTTCAGTTTCATTCCTTCCAATAAATATTCAGGGTTAATTTCCTATTGGGTTTTCTGGTTTGATCCCCCTGCAGTCCAAGGGACTCTCAAGAGTATTCTCCAGCACCACAATTCTCTGGCGGGTAGTCTTCTTTATGGTCTAACACTTGTGTCTCTCCAACTAGAATGGGGTTCCATGAGGGTAGGGACATTATTTACAGTCTCACTGCTATATTCCCAGGACCCTGTACATGGTAGATGCTCAGTAACTTGTTGAGAGAGTAAATAAAAGGAAATATATATGAACTTAAGCAGATGAAAGATAAATTGGAAAGAAATTTCAAAGAAGGAATTTATTTTCGAAGTACTGGAAAGGACATGAAGTGTTAGTCTAACCATTTGAACAGAGTGAAATGTAGTAATCAAAAAAGCTACCTAGAAAGTCCAGTCCCTGTCTAATTGAGTCGAAAGTTTAAATAGTCAGAGTTTGAGACACCTGTCCCTACCACTGCTGAGAGGAGTTTGCATGGATTTCTGTCTTCCTATCTGGCTAAACTCTCCTTTATGTGAAATGCTATGATCAAGGCTACGAGACTGTCTCTTGATATATTAAATGGGAATATAAAGGAATTTAGAAAACCCTCTATTTCTTAGCAAGGCCTGTTTTTAAGCACGTGAAAGGACATTGTTGGAGATTGGGAAAGCCTACTTTTTCACAGAGAAGGTGAATATTATCAACCTTTTCTTACTATTTGCATTCTTATTCAGAGTGTCTCAGTCCTCCGCTCCTCCACACTCCCCACCCACAAACGGATGCTTTGGGATAATTTAGGAGAAAGTCCTACAAAGAGACACAAAGGACCAAAGCACATTAAGCTATTTCAAAAATGTTTACCTTCACTACACATTCATAAGATCAGAACTTTAGGAGCAGATTAAGCTCTTTATTCATGCATGAGAGACTATTCAAAAAATGAATAATAATTTCATAGAAGTTATTTTGGATTTGAGGAACTTTTAAATTTCTTCTTCCCTTTAAAAATGGTGGAATATTAAAATTTGAGGGAATCTTAGACTTCCAGATTGTCTTCTCCAGCTCCCCATTTTACAGGTGAGGAAATGAAAACCTTGAGATAGTTGGCGTGGCCTGCAGAAATCAGCCAGTTACTAGAAACTTAAGTTCAGTCTTCCAACTCTTTTTTCCAGTAATAATTAGTTTTCCACTGTGATATTTAATTTCTACTTTTAACTAGTTGATGTTAACAGAGCCGCTGGCCACCTATTGTCATCAGATCTTTATTAAGCTGTTGTTGCTGTTGTTCACTTGCTGTCATAGCTGATTCTTGCAACCCCATTGACTGCAGCACACTAAGCTCCTCTGTCCTCCACTGTCTTGCAAAGTTTGCTCAAGTTTATGTTCACTGAGTCATTGACGCTCTCTAACCATCTCATTCTCTGCTGCCCCCTGTAGGTCAAGCTGTAGTTCAGTATTTATTTATTTATTTTAAATGTAAATTTATTTAATTGGAGGCTAATTACTTTACAATATTGTATTGGTTTTTTCCATACATCAACATGAAACCATCACGGGTGTACACGTGTTCCCCATCCTGAACCCCCCTCCACTTTCCTCCCCATACCATCCCTCTGGGTCATCCCAGTGCACCAGCCCCAAGCATCCAGTATCATGCACCAAACCTGGACTGGCGACTCGTTTCACATATGATATTATACTTGTTTCAATGCCATTCTCCCAAATCATCCCACCCTCGCCCTCTCCCACAGAGTCCAAAAGACTGTTCTATACATCTGTGTCTCTTTTGCTGTCTCACATACAGGGTTGTCATTACCATCTTTCTAAATTCCATATATATGCATTAGTATACTGTATTGGTGTTTCTCTTTCTGGCTTACTTCGCTCTGTATAATAGGCTCCAGTTTCATCCACCTCATTAGAACTGATTCAAATGTATTCTTTTCAATGGCTGAGTAATACTCCATTGTGTATATGTACCACAGCTTTCTTATCCATTCATCTCCTGATGGACATCTAGGTTGTTTCCATGTCCTGGCTATTATAAACAGTGCTGCGATGAACATTGGGGTACACGTGTCTCTTTCAATTCTGGTTTCCTCGGTGTGTATGCCCAGCAGTGGGATTGCTGGGTTGTATGGCAGTTCTATTTCCAGTTTTTTAAGGACTCTCCACACTGTTCATAGTGGCTGTACTAGTTTGCATTCCCACCTTCAGAATGGGAGAAAATAATAGCAAATGAAGCAACTGAGAAACAACTAATCTCAAAAATATGTAGTTCAGTATTTAATATCCCCCTGGATATTGACTAAATGCCAGATGTTGGGACTGTTTGGACTGGGTGCTGAGAGATGGCTGGGGAGGGGGGAGATGCTGAGTGGGTACAGAGGCCCCAGGCCCCAGTCTTCCTGGTGCCCACTGAGACTTCTGTTGATGAATTGCTGCTGCTGCTGCTAAGTCGCTTCAGTCGTGTCAGACTCTTTGTGACCCCAGAGACGACAACCCACCAGGCTCCCCTGTCCCTGGGATTCTCTAGGCAAGAACACTGGAGTGGGTTGCCATTTCCTTCTCCAGCTAGCGCCACCCAAGTTTATGTGACTAAGGAGAAATCCATGCTCATAGTCTGTATTCTGAAAAATTTGAAAACCCAACTTAGTATAAGTGAGAGGAGAGCAGCTGAAGGCATCATGAAATGGCACTCAGTATATTTTCAGGGCGAGGATAACGGTGCTAAATTCTTATCGCAAATGTGCTTCACCTCAGCTGTGAGTGTCAGAGTAAATTATCACTTGCTATCACTCCCTTTTGAAATCTGGATTCCTAGTTCTTTTTCCACCTGGAAACAACTTGTCTGTATTTTAAACTCTAAAAGTCAAATCTTTGAAATAGAGGTCCAATTTGTATAAAATCTACCGATTTTGCATACCTGCTAAAGACTCAAGTTTCAGCAATTTTCTTGGGAGCTGACAAAAGTGTCAGTCACTTCACAAGACCATCAGCCTGACAATCTCTTTGGCATTCAGAATAGTATGATTGCTCTGGTTTTGTCCTTTGAATGGGTACTACAGGCTCCTTCCTCCATACCCTAAGGAGGCTTGGGCCAGAGGAAATTGAGCTCTATCTTCTTAACAAATAGCATTCTAAATGGTATCATACCAAGTGATTTAAATAAAACATCTCCTATCATTAGTCAGTCTTATAGGCTTATACCAGGGTTTCTCAACTCAGCACCACCGACAATTTGGGCTGAAAAATTCTTTCTTGTAGGGCTGTCCTGTGGTTTGTAGGATGTTATCAGCATCAGGGGCTTCCATTCCCTACAGGCCAGCAGCATTCCCCCTTCCAAATGAGACAGTTACAAATCTCTCCAGACATGGCCATGTCTCCTGGGGGTTAAAATCACTTCTGTTGAGGATTGTTGTAGTCGTTCAGTCGCTAAGTTGTGTCCAACTCTTTGCAAACCTATAGACTGCAGCACTCCAGGCTCCCCTGTCCTTCATTATCTCCCAGATCTTGCTCAAATTTATATTCATTGAGTCAGTAATGCTACCTAACCATGTTATCCTCTGCCACCCCCTTCTCCTTTGCTTTCTGCCTTTTCCAGCATCAGGGTCTTTTCTTATGAGTCAGCTCTTCGAATCAGGGGGCCAAAGTACTGGAGCTTCAGCTTCAGTAACAGTCCTGTTGAGGACTACTGTTCTGTAAGATGCCTCAAAATCAGGCTGAGCCTCCAAGTTGATGGGGAATTGCATAAGAAAGTTAAGGGCAACACTGATCTCTTTAAACTACCAAAAAGCTGACTTAAAATAGCAAAGTTATTAAGTTCTCTGAACCTCCATTTCTTCATCTATAAGTGATGATAAAAATGAAATGGTATAATGCTAGTTATGGTAGCTTTGGGCTTCCCTGGTGGCTCAGGTGGTAAAGAATCTTCCTGCAATGCAGGACACATGGGTTCAATTCCTTGGTTGGAAAGATCCCCTGGAAAAGGGAAGGGCTACCCAGTCCCGTATTTTTGCATGGAAAATCCCATGGACAGAGGAGCCTGGCAGTGTCTGTAGGACTGCAAAGAGTCGGACATGACTGAGCAACTAACACATTCACTTTTCATGGTTCAGTTCATTCATTCAGTCACATCTTCTAAACACAGCTTCTAACTTCCTCTTTTAAGTAGCAAAAGCTATTATCCCCTTTCACTTTTCACTACTGCTCAAAAATATCTAAACAGGATTGTAATTACTGACAACCAAAACTGTACTGTGCAGACAGGCAGCATGATGGTAAAATTCCAGCATTCACAGACGACTCTAAGCATTCAGAGTTCTATAGTTCAGTTCAGGTCAATTGCTCAGTCGTATCTGATTCTTTGCAAGCCCATGGATTGCAGCATGCCAGGCTTCCCTGTCGGTCACCAACTCCCAGAGTTTACTCAAACTCATGTCCATTGAGTTGGTGATACAATCCAACCATCTCATCCTCTGTCATCCCCTTCTCCTCCTGCACTCAATCTTTCCCAGAAACAGGGTCTTACCAAATGAGTCAGTTCTTTGCATCAGGTGGCCAAAGTATTGGAGTTTCAGCTTCAGCATCAGTCCTTCCAATGAATATTCAGGACTGATTTCTTTTAGGATGGACTGATTGGATCTCCTTGCACCCAACTGACTCCCAGGAGTCTTCTCCAGCACTACAGTTGAAAAGCATCAATTCTTCGGTGCTTAGCTTTCTATATAGTCCAACTCTCACATCCATACATGACTACAGGAAAAACCATAGCTTTGACTAGATGGACCTTTGTTGGCAAAGTAATGTCTCTGCTTTTTAATATGCTGTCTAGGTTGGTCATAACTTTTCTTCCAAGGAGTAAGCATCTTTTAATTTCACGGCTGCAGTCACCATCTACAGTGATTTTGGAGCTCCAAAACATAAAGTCTGTCACTATTTCCATTGTTTCCCCATCTATTTGCCATGAAGTAATGGAACCAGATGGCATGATCTTAGTTTTCTGAATGTTGAGCTTTAAGCCAACTTTTTCACTCTCCTCTTTCACTTTCATCAAGAGGCTTTTTAGTTTTCATGGTAGTTTTGGTTAAATTAGTATTAATAATTAATACTTATTTTGTAATTGTATCTATAGTAAATATAAACTGTTACTACCAGTACAACTATTACCACCAGAACAACTATTACTACAAGTAATTATAACTGTTTACAACTATTACTACCAGTAATTATAACTGTGACTATAGTTAGACACCTTATTAGCCATTCAGTGGTGCTTGCTGTGCCTGGTTATCACTGACAGAATGGGGTAAAGGATAACTGATTTTTTAAAAAGTGATAATTTAATATATTCCTTTAAACATGAAGATTAACTGTGTGAACTTCTTTTTGATTTCTCAGCTGACTTTAAAATCTTTAATTCAATTTAATAAATTTTTAACTATATCCTATGTCTGTATCACTAAAAACATGTACAGTGGGTATTTTTCTGTTCCGCTCATTCTTACTTCTCATTTTCACAAAGTTTAAGGAAGTCAGTTCTGCGAAGAATTTATTCCAAAGGCTTTGATTACAAAGGGAGGGCACTTATGTAGAAATAATCAAGTTATTAATTGTTTTCATGACATTTGGTAACCTTTCAGAATTTTAGGCATGGGGCTATCTAACACTGTTGTTTTTGAGCTTAGAATGAAAGTGAAAATCATTTAGTACAATAACTGCCCCAACCCCTCCCTTAAGATCAAACTAAGATAAAATAACAGATGGTGACTGGAGCCATGAAATTAAAAGACGCTTGCTCCTTGGAAGAAAAGCTATGACAAACCTACACAGCATATTAAAAAGCAGAGACATCACTGCTGACAAATATTATTATACTCAATGCTATGGTTTTTCCAGTAGTCATGAAATGGATGTGATAGTTGGACCACAAAGACTGTTTTCAAATTGTGGTTATGGAGAAGACTCTTGAGAGTCACTTGGATAGCAAGGAGATCAAACTAGTCAATCCTAAAGGAAATTAACCCTGAATATTCATTGGAAAGACTGAAGCTGAATCTCCAATAATTTGGCTACCTGATGTGAAGAGCCAACTCCTTGGAAAACACCCGGATGCTGGGAAAGCTTGAGGACAGGAGGAGAAGGGGGCAACAGAAGATGAGATGGTTGGATGGCATCACTGACTATGGACATAGGTTTGAGCAAACTCCTGGAGAAACTGAAGGACAGAGAAGCCTGGCATGCTGCAGTCCACAGGCTTGCAAAGAGTTGGATACGACTTAGTAACAGACAACAAGACAAAACAATATTCCCAACTAAACTGGATTATGGTCATGGTTTTGTCATTATTATCTGTATGATCTTGCATATATCATTTAAACTCTTTCAGCCTAAGTATCTACATCAGTAAAGAAAGAGTGACACCTTCTTGTTTCCTGAAATTTTTATGAGAAACAAATTTGAATTTGAGAAACTGCTTGAGGAATCCTAGTGCTTTGTACAAAACTAGAGTACTATTATTATCACCAGCCCCATCATCATTAATTATACACTGAATATTCTGAATAACATTTGGGACCTTGCTTGAATAAGTATGTTAACACTAATAGGCAGGGAGATAGCTAAACTGTTATCAGACAGGAGCCTTTTCACCCCCAGGTAAGTCCTACATTTCTTCGTGACTGAAACAACTTTTCTGTGTTCAGCAACATAATGGAACCTTACGGAAATAGTCGGAAAAAATTTTATCCTGCGTACATCATTTTGAGCTCATTTGACAACGGATAAACTTATGTCTTCTTTGAAAACTCTAATAATAAAATGGTGTGGGCATTACATTTTTATTTTATGCAATCCTATAGCCCTAACATACAATAACAATACAAATATACTTTGATTCTTTATTAAAACTTGATTCCTTTGAGTTCCTGGATCTTGCTTAGTAAGAAAGTGATAGCATCACTATAAGAGCTCAATTTAAAGCACCATTATTACCCTGTTCAGGGAATAGGCTGCAATGGGAATAGTTCTCTGAAAAAGCCACAGGGTTCTGCTGTAGCCTCTTGATTACATCCAAGGGGGCAGAGACTTTGTGTCTGGTGTCAACAGCTGAGAATGTGTGGTACAGTGCCTGTAATATGGTAACATGAATGAGTGAACAATGGGGGGAAGGAAGGAAGGAACCAAGAAATGGAGGAAGGATCCTGTCTTACTGTGCTAGGGTTCACTTTAAAAACCAAAGTTAACCGCTAGAGCATTTATAAATATTAGTCAAATATAACTGCTAACTTTAATTTTCATCAGGAAAGAAAAAGCTGAAGCTTTCACTGAGAATCACATGGATAAAGTCTGTCCAAATTTTCCAGTATTCCTTTT
Source organism: Bubalus kerabau (assembly GCF_029407905.1). Classification (NCBI taxonomy): domain Eukaryota; kingdom Metazoa; phylum Chordata; class Mammalia; order Artiodactyla; family Bovidae; genus Bubalus; species Bubalus kerabau. The sequence continues at coordinate 114,347,454 of NC_073631.1, read as the reverse complement.
CATGATTTGGTGCCATTAAACTCAGAATTTATAAAATATCAGTAGTATAATGTAGAAGATGCTAATGTATTCACATTTTTATGCACCATTTGATTCTGAAATGGACATAGTTCTTTTCCGTTTTAAGATTAACATAACTTTCTTACACTTTACTCCACTTCCACCCTAAAAGGCAGTTTCAGAGCTGTGACCTGGCTCTGTCTTTCTGCTTATCTAGTAGGTTCCAGACAGCTACTGAGTTCTATAGTATGTTTTGGGCTCATCCAATGTGTATTGAGCTTCCCAAGTAGCGCTAGTAGTAAAGAACCCACCTGCCAGTTCAGGAGATGTAAGAGATGCAAGTTCGATCCCTGGGTCGGGAAGATTCCTTGGAAGAAGGTATGTCAGCCCACTCAAGTATTCTTTCCTGGAGAATCCCATGGACAGAGGAGCCTGGCAGGCTATAGTTCAAAGGGTCTCAAAGAGACAGACATGACTGAAGCAACTTACGATGCACACGCGCACACAATGTGTCATTTCAAAAAGCACAGATGATATCCCTTCTTTTCCCTCCATTTGGTTATTTGGTGGAATACTGATCTGTTCTGGTCGACATTCTAGTGGATTTGTGCATGGGGTTAACTCTCCAGCTCTCTACCAAGCCCATTCTTGCAGGATTTAAACACCTCACATCTACCTACTCCCATTCGTGTGCATCAGTCCTAGTTCCTTCACCAGGAATACAGAATTGTTACTCACAGACAAAGGTCATCTTTCCTTTCTTTATGAGACTGGGAACATGTAAGATGCAGACAAAGCTGGTGTGTGTGTGTGTGTGTGTGTGTGTGTGTGTGTGCATGTGTGCACACATGCGTGTGTGTGAAGGAGAATGAGATGCTGGTACACTGAGGGAAGTTGAATTGGAGATAGAACGAGTCTTTACTGTTATGCATCCTTTCTGGGCCCTTCTCTGCCCTCGTGTGTCACAATTCACTCTTGCATCCTTTGAGAGCCATCCAAGTGGCCTTAGCACACAGGATGTTATATTACTGGCAACCAAAATGATCTTGGCTAATACAGTTTGCCTTTCAGCTGTGAGGCCTATAAACAAGGAAGTCCAACTTTATTTTTCTTTTATCCTTTCAACATATCTCCAAGTTCACATGTCACTGAGGTTTATTACTACTTCAACTATATTGACAGCTTCTGCCTCAAGCACCTGCCTCTCTCTGCAGACATTCCTGGGCTCAAAAGGAGCCAGCTTGGCCGCATCAGTCAAGAAGGGTATGAGAGTCAGTGTTCTCTCATTGAGAGAGTCCACCCTGAACCAGTGAGGGGCAGAGTCAGTGAATAAATGCCCCAGTGTCCCATGTATCACAAGATTTCTCAGAGATTCTCCAGGGGACTGAGCCCCAGTGATGACCGCAGTCACTCACTTATCTATGTATCTTTCATTACTCTATCTCTTGTCTCATCATCTCCACTCACTTGGGCTTTGCAGGATAATCTCCCAAATAAACTACCTCCAGCCAAGTCCAGAGTTTGAAGAACTGCTTGGGGGAAAATCTAAACTATGACAAGAGCCATTTTCTGTGGTGAAATGGCTTCATAAGGGGATTGTATTGCTATATGGCTAACACTTGCCATTCACCAATGTTCCTATCTAGTCTCACCTGACACCAAAGAGTAAGTGAGAAGACTCAGGCCATCATAGTAAATTTTGCTACATAATTTGGGCTGTGCTCTAGACCTACAAAGACCCTTGTTGTTGCTGTTTAGTTGCTTGGTTGTGTCCAACTCTTTGCAATCCTATAGACTGTAGACTGCCAGGCTTCTCTGTCCATGGAATTCTCCAAGCAAGAATACTGGAATGTGTTGCCATTTCCTTCCCCAGGGGATCTTCTTGATCCAAGGATTGAACCCAAGTCTCCTGCATTAAAGGCAGATTATTTAGAACTGAGCCACTGGAGAAGCTCTCATAATGACTCTCAGAACACATTTTAAAAATTCATTGAGAGTTTTCATTATTGGGGGAACTTTATACAGTATATATACATTTCTTTGTGATAAATGTTATACATGTGATTATATTTTAGGTAATTGACTTCATACAAATGCAGAGAATACAGAGAGGACTTAAACTGCACTTCCAATTTTGTACCTTTTTACTTTTAAGACCTCAGCATGATCTCTAAAATTTCTGAACCTTGGATTTCTGAGCTATAAAATGTGAAAAGAAATACCTAGCTTGCATAATTCATGGGACTCAGAAGTGTAGTGCTGAATTGGTTCAATAATTGATGGTGCCTAAATGACAAGAAAAAAATTTATGGCATATATTTTAAGAGAATAAATAGAAGTACGTACCAAAAAAGTCCAAAAAACCCACATGAGCTTTTTGGAAACGTCTTTATTCTATCTCATACCACCATGACATACTGGTGAAAAATATTAATTGCAGGCATGAGATTCTTCCATCTTCACCAGTTAGACTGGTTTCATCTACTTTGCCTGAACTCAAAGAGGTTTTCACTTTCATTTAAAAGGCTAATTGATTTGGCGAGCACACACAGAAATACCTCTAAGAATGCATTGACCTATATACTCCAGGTTCTAATTCTTACTAATGTTCAAGGCAAAAATGAACATTAGCCTTGAAAATTATGACCTTGTTAAAAACCATTCCTCCAAGCAATGTGCACTAAGTCATTATTAAAGCATTTCAAGTTGATTGTGTGTGTGTGTATATATCTATATATATATATATCACTTGTCACTGATTTAATCCTTGCGAGTGAAGCTTTACCTCAAGCTTGATATCTATATTCCAGACAGGCTGATTATAGGATATTTTCCCCTGGCTGCTAGAATATTAGTGCTAGAAGGAAGCACAGACACTATTTAATTTTCTCCTAACTTCTTAGTTTGCAAGTAGAAAAAAAAGCCCAAATAAATGAAGTTATTTGCCCAAAGTCACACGGCGAACTAGATGAAAAACCATGTTAAGGATGTAGGTACCTCTGTAAAACTTTCCAAACACAATTTCTAAAGCATGATCTGTGGAACACTGGTCCCTTAAGATTCTGTAACCCCCAGTTCTTTAAGAAAAGGTTTCCGTTGTAAAATAATTTGGGGAAACAAGGTACATGTTGAAATATGAAAGAATTCTTAAACTGATACAGATAAAGAATATGTTTACTGACCTAACTTGGCCATGGGAATTTCTCTTCTCCCCAGGCACAACCTTGTTACATTAGGAAAGTGAAAATGTTAGTCAGTTGTGTCCGACTCTTTGCAACCCCATGGACTATAGCTCACCAGGCTCCTCTGTCCATGGAATTCTCCAGGCCTATTATACAGAGTGAAGTAAGCCAGAAAGAAAAACACCAATACAGTATACTAACGCATATATATGGAATTTAGAAAGATGGTAACAATAACCCTGTGTACGAGACAGCAAAAGAGACACTGATGTACAGAACAGTCTTATGGACTCTGTGGGAGAGGGATAGGGTGGGAAGATTTGGGAGAATGGCATTGAAACATGTAAAATATCATGTATGAAACGAGTTGCCAGTCCAGGTTCGATGCACGATACTGGATGCTTGGGGCTGGTGCACTGGGACGACCCAGAGGGATGGAATGGGGAGGGAGGAGGGAGGGGGGTTCGGGATGGGGAACACATGTATACCTGTGGCGGATTCATTTTGATATTTGGCAAAACTAATACAGTTATGTAAAGTCTAAAAATAAAATAAAATTAAAAAAAAAATTTAATTCTACCCCTAAAAAAAAAAAAAAAAAAAAGAATACTGCAGTGTGTTGCCGTTCCCTTCTCCAGTGGACCTTCCTGACCCAGGGATGGAATCCAGTTATCCTGCATTGCAGGCAGATTCTTTACCATCTGAGCCATCAGGGAAGCCCATCTTAGGAAGTGCTACCCCATGAAATCAAGACCTTCTTGGATAAAGTTCAAAGCCTTAGGTTTAAGATACCCAACTTTGTATCACCAGCTTCTGCCTACCCACCCAATCTCACCCTTGCCAGTCCTCTACCTTCACCAGACACACCAGACACCCGAGTTCTCCCAGGGTGATAACACCTTACTTCTTTCAAATACACTTTTTAATCCACTTGGAAAATCTTTCAAGGTCTATGTGCATTGGTTTGTATTCTTTCCTCTTTTTCTGTTTCTTTGTGTCTTTCTATTCTCGCACACACACACACACACACACACGAATCATCTGCATAGGATAGGATGTGTTCTCTGTCCTTTGACCCAGATTCTCAATTTACATACATATAAGAGAGTTGGTGATAGACACGGAGGCCTGGCATGCTATATGATTCATGGGGTTGCAAAGAGTTGGACACGACTGAGCGACTTCACTTTCACTTTTCATTTTCATGCATTGGAGAAGGAAATGGCAACCCACTCCAGGATTCTTGCCTGGAGAGTCCCAGGGACGGGGGAGCCTGATGGGCTGCCGTCTATGGGGTCGCACAGGGTCAGACATGACTGAAGCGACTTAGCAGCAGCAAGAGAGTTGGTGATGGACAGGGAGGCCTGGCGTGCTTCGATTCATGGGGTCGCAAAGAGTCGGACACGACTGAGCGACTGAACTGAAATGACTGAAGAATATATTTAAAAATTACATTAAAAATGAATAAGGATGAACCATTCCCTGATAGCTCAGCTGGTAAAGAATCCACCTGCAATGCAGGAGACCTGGGTTCGATCCCTGGGTTGGGAAGATGCCCTGGAGAAGGGAAAGGCTATCCACTCCAGTATTCTGGCCTGACAAATTCCATGGAGTGTATAGTCTACGGGGTCGCAAAGAGTCGGACACGACTGAGTGACTTTCACACACACTCATTCCTTGATATATTCTGTCTCCTGTTTGTTGCTGTCATGCCTGCCAGAAATGCCAGTCAAAGCGATCCGCCAGTGTAGTTGCCAGTTCCTGACCATTCCTTCTTTCAGAATTCCACCAACAGAGTAGAAAGGGGCTGAGCATGGCTCTTCAAGGACTATTTAGGGATAGGAAACACTTAAGTAGAACAAATTAATAGGCTAGTGAATCAGAATTTTCTGGAAGTTAAAAACAAAATCTTGTAGGAAGCTTACAATTCTCAATGATATCCAATGCTCTTGACGAGTTTTGTGCCACAGTAAGCTGAAATTGCCTTTGACTGTGTGGATCACAATAAACTGGAAAATTCTGAAAGAGATGGGAATACCAGACCACCTGGCCTGCCTCTTGAGAAATTTGTATGCAGGTCAGGAAGCAACAGTTAGAACCGGACATGGAACAACAGACTGGTTCCAAATAGGAAAAGGAGTACATCAAGGCTATATATTGTCACCTTGCTTATTTAACTTATATGCAGAGTACATCATAAGAAACGCTGGGCTGAAAGAAACACAAGCTGGAATCAAGACTGCCAGGAGAAATATCAATAACCTCAGATATGCAGATGACACCACCCTTATGGCAGAAAGTGAAGAGGAACTAAAAAGCCTCTTGATGAAAATGAAAGTGGAGAGTGGAAAAGTTGGCTTAAAGCTCAACATTCAGAAAACGAAGATCATGGCATCCGGTCCCATTACTTCATGGGAAATAGATGGGGAAACAGTGGAAACAGTGTCAGACTTTATTTTTTGGGGCTCCCAAATCACTGCAGATGGTGACTGCAGCCATGAAATTAAAAGATGCTTACTCCTTGGAAGGAAAGTTATGTCCAACCTAGATAGCATATTGAAAAGCAGAGACATTTCTTTACCAACAAAGGTCTGTCTAGTCAAGGCTATGGTTTTTCCTGTGGTCATGTATGGATGTGAGAGTTGGACTGTGAAGAAGGCTGAGCACCGAAGAATTGATGCTTTTGAACTGTGGTGTTGGAGAAGACTCTTGAGAGTCCCTTGGACTGCAAGGAGATCCAACCAGTCCATTCTGAAGGAGATCAGCCCTGGGATTTCTTTGGAAGGAATGATGCTAAAGCTGAAACTCCAGTACTTTGGCCACCTCATGCAAAGAGTTGACTCATTGGAAAAGACTCTGATGCTGGGAGGGATTGGGGGCAGGAGGAGAAGGGGACGACAGAGGATGAGATGGCTGGATGGCATCACTGACTCTATGGACGTGAGTCTGAGTGAACTCCAGGAGTTGGTGATGGACAGGGAGGCCTGGTGTGCTGCGATTCATGGGGTCACAAAGAGTCGGACATGACTGAGCAACTGAACTGAACTGAACTGAAGCTGAAATTACTTTGTCTTAGGAACAGATGGAAAAACTGATAGCCAATCAATGCAGGTCCTTTGTTTCATTCTGGATTTCCTCCTCTATGTTAGTTAAATATCAGTGCCTGTGTCCTTGCAACTTACAGGAAATTGCCTTCGCATGTCATTCATCCAATAGCCAAAGTATGAAGTTGATGGAAGAAAGAAACCTGGGAGATGGCAACACGGGTATGCTATATCTTCCTTCAAAGGGTTGTGTTTAAAGGGCAAATGTGGTGAATAAAATCATCTGACTGAGTACACTAACTTAAAGTAGGAACCCTCTCTGTTTCTACCTGATTTAATGTTTTACCGGGAGCTAGCTATAACACACCGAGTTCTTCCTATGGCATCCCTAGACCTTTAGAGTGCTCGATCTGAAATACTATGGACATACACTAACTTTCTAGACATATCTTCAAATGTCATACGGACTGCCATGTGTTTGAGTTCATGAGAAAATTGAGTTTTCACACTCAGGCTTCCCATACTCCTAACATTTTGTCCCAAAATACAGTCACTGAATTCTGTGAAAGCAGTGAGGAGAGGAAGCAAGTGAGAAGGAAATAAAGAATAAAAAAAAAATATATTTCAAACTAAAACACAAAACACGTGCTAAAATAATACTGAGAAATCTTAAGATACGGAAGAAAATCTCTTTTCAGCAGGAAAAATGTTGACCTAAGGGTCCTTCTAAAACCTTGATGGTTCTTGGATGGTTATCATGCTTTATAATTTCTGCTTATGCTACACAGCAAGAAAATATTCAGTTTCATGAGTTTATGTTTGTTGTAGGCAGAATAATGCCTCCCCCAAAGATGTTCCCTCACAATCCCAGGAATCTACAATTGTCATACCTTTCCTGGGACTTGGCAGATGTGATAAAGTTAAGGATCTTGAGGTGAGAGGTTATCTTGAGTTATCTGGATGGCACTAATATAAAAACAAGAGTTCCTACAAGTGAAAGAGGGAGGCAGGCAGTCATATGAGAATAATAGGGTGTAAGAAAGACTGAGCCAGCCCCTGCTGGCTTTGAAGATGGAGGAAGGGGCGGCAAGCCCAGGAGTACAAGTGGCCTCTGGAAGCCGCAAAACACAAGAGAACGGATTCTCTCTCAGAGGATCCAGAAAAAAAATGCAGCCTTGTTGACCCCTTGGTTTTTAATCCAGCGGGATCCATTTCAGACTCCTAACCCATCAAACTATAAAAAAATGAATTTGCATTCTTTTAAGCCACTAAGTTTGTCGTAATTTGTTACAGCAGCATTAAAAATATAGAACCCTTCATTTTTTAATTCAGTAAGGTCTTCTTTAAGAGAAGTTGAAGATGAAGGCTCTGATAATGAGATTAGAGCACAGCATTGAAGGCTAGAAACAAGGTTGGCCTCCTCTGTTGAGTGCTGGGCATTTTGGCATTTATGACTTTTATAAAAACACCTGAGAGAGCAACCCACACAACCCTGCCCACCGGAAGACCCGAAGCAAAGTTTCTGGCACAGAAAACCATTGGCCTTTTCACAGAGGTGTTTTTCCTATGCTTGTGTGCTGGACTGCAAAAGCTAAAGGCGTGGTGAGAAGGAGGCCAGAGTGGGTCTCCGAAATCTGGGCTGAGACCAGGGAGTGATGTTGGCATCCAACTCCATTTCCTTCTCCTTTACCCTCCGCTTAAGGCTCTGCCTCCTGCCTGTTCTCACTCATTTTTTCTTTCTCTCTCAACTCACATTCTCTTCTTTTTCTTTCTGACTTCTTCTCCTGGCCATCATTTGGAACTAAAATCTACCTTACTTCTTCTATTTATCCAAAAGGTTGAATTTTCCTTACGTTTAATGTATTTTCATTCCTTTTCAATTGTGATATACTGAAGCTATAAAATAGTTATTTTTGAATATCTTTCCATTCTGTGTACTTAATTTTAATGGTAGCTACCAAAAATGAAATTTGCTTTTAATGAATTGACATATATATGGGCTGGAAAAAAAAAAAGAAATAGAAAGTGTGTCACAACAGATAATAGTGGTTATTTCTAGAGAGTGAGGCAATGGATGACTCTTTTTCCTTTTTTATTCTTTCCATTTCTCCCATATTACATATCCCATCTTGAAATAACATTTTTCTGAAGAGAGACTATCTCTTTTTAAAAAGATAACTTGCCCAAATCCCCCCACAAAAGCCCTATCCCCCTAATTCCATTTAAGTGAAAGTGAAGTGAAAGTGTTAATTTCTAAATAGTGTCTGACTCTTTGTGACCCCATGGACTATAGCCCACCGGGCTCCTCTGTCCATGGAATTCTCTAGGCAAGAGTACTGGAGTGGGTTGCCATTCCCTTCTCCAGGGGACCTTCCTGACCCAGATATTGAACCCAGGTCTCCTTCATTGCAGGCACATTCTGTACCATCTGAGCCACCAGATTAAATCTCTTTTTAGGATTTGAAATCTAAGTTTCTGGGACCTGATTAAATTTTTAACAAAGCAAAACCAATGCAAAATACATTGAGAGGTGAGTCTTATTCCATGCTGTACTCTTATTTACATGTGTGCAAAGAAACCGCAGTTTTTGTTTGCTTTCCTTCTTTATAATAATTTTCTACAGTAGGCTTACACTTGCTTTGCCACTGTAGAGCTACCTACTTATTGAGTGTTTTTAGAAATAATTTTCCTGACATCCATTAGTTGATCTTTTATGTCCCGTTTGATTATCATTTTTCAGCTGCTCACATCTGCCGCTTGCCATGGCATTTGTATTTGAGTTCTATTCTCCATGTATATACCACTGGTTCAGTACACAGCAAAACACGTGACAAAGAAGTTCTTCATACCCACTCCAGAAAGTATTTAAAAGTAGGAGGGTTTTCACTCCCCTCCTGTAGTCAAGGCTGCCTCTGAAGCATTAACAACTCTTTGTGAATACTTACGGGTCCTAGTTCATAACTTTCTCCTTGAATGTTATATTTCAGCAGGATTGATTCCAAATCTTAACCAAATGCATTACATCTTGACCTTGTCTGAATAGAAGATATGTGTGGGCTATCTGACATAGAAAAGAAAGAAGAAAACACTGGACACTGAAAGCTCCGAGTCGGTAACATCATAAATAGATTTGTCTGCATAGTTATTAATTTTCATATATAGTTGTACAGCTTTAATACTAGTTTATAATTTTATGAGCAGAATCAATGCTACTAAGAATTTGTACATATACATTGTTGCTGTTGTTGCTGTTTAGTCCTTCAGTCATATCCAAGTCTTTGTGACCTCCATGGACTGACTGTAGCCCGCCAGGCTCCTCTTTCCATGGCATTTCCCAGCCAATAAAACTGAAGTAGGTGGCCATTTTCTTATGCACGGGATCTTTCCAACCCAGGGATGGAACCCCTGTCTCTTGTATTGGCAGGTGGATTCTTTACCTCTAAGCTACCAGGGAAGCCCTGCATATATGTATGTATATATATATACACATATATTGTATAAATGTATATGTGTATATATATATACAAATACATTGTATAAATGTGTATTTGTATACAGATACATATGTAAGTCAAATGAAAAACTTATACACACACATATCATCAGAATATGGTAAAGCATTTTAGCAGTTTTTCTTTAACCCAAGCAGACTTATAAAAGCTAGATTTGAAAATCAACCTTAAATGCATTTTGTTCCCCTCATGCTTGTAAGTCGAATTTTAATATTAGCCACTAATAATATTTTGTAATTAACCAGCATTTTAACATTGAAATAAGCAATAAACTAACACTTTAACACTTTTTTAATTGAAAAGATTAAGAGAAAGCTAATTAATTTGTAAACTGTACATACTGAATCATTCTGAGTCTATGATTAATTTGTTCTATTTTTTTGTTCCACACATGAGTAGCTTTTTTAAAAAGTACAAAACAAGTAATTAGCAGTAGACAGTTTTCATCAACCCCTGGAAATATTTGTTTGTTCATTCAGTTCAGTTCAGTCACTCAGTCATGTCCGACTCTTTGTGACCCCATGAATTGCAGCACGCCAGGCCTCCCTGTCCATCACCAGCTCCGGGAGTTCACCCAGACTCACGTCCATCGAGTCAGTGATGCCATCCAGCCATCTCATCCTCTGTCGTCCCCTTCTCCTCCTGCCCCCAATCCCTCCCAGCATCAGAGTCTTTTCCAATGAGTCAACTCTTCGCATGAGGTGGCCAAAGTACTGGAGTTTCAGCTTTAGCATCATTCCTTCCAAAGAAATCCCAGGGCTGATCTCCTTCAGAATGGACTGGTTGGATCTCCTTGCAGTCCAAGGGACTCTCAAGAGTCTTCTCCAACACCACAGTTCAAAAGCATCAATTCTTCAGCTCTCAGCCTTCTTCACAGTCCAACTCTCGCATCCATACATGACCTTGACTAGATGGACCTTTGTTGGCAAAGTAATGTCTCTGCTTTTGAATATGCTATCTAGGTTGGTCATAACTTTCCTTCCAAGGAGTAAACGTCTTTTAATTTCGTGGCTGCAGTCACCACCTGCAGTGATTTTGGAGCCCAGAAAAATAAAGTCTGACACTGTTTCCACTGTTTCCCCATCTATTTCCCATGAAGTGATGGGACCAGATGCCATGATCTTCGTTTTCTGAATGTTGAGCTTTAAGCCAACTTTTTCACTCTCCACTTTCACTTTTAGCTTGGTTTATAATATTTTAATGTCAATATACCATTCCGTAACTATATCTTAATACAAGCTCTCAGTATTTTTGAACTGGAAATCTACTGAACTAACGTTTTGTAGGTCTAATTTCAGCCACTTCTAATTGCCTTGCTTCTCCAGCACAAATAAATACATTTATTTAATCCAATAAATATTTATTGAGGCCCTACTTCTGTGACAGGCATTATTTAAATTCTGCTGATATCATAACGAACAAAACAGGCAAAAATCCCCCGAACTCATGTAATCTACATTCTAGTTGCATAGGACAGATAGTAAAGCAAATGGATAAGGCAAGAATACTGTAGTGGGTAGTCATTCCCTTCTCCAGGGGATCTTCCTGACCCAGGGATAGAACCCAGGTCTCCTGCATTGCAGGCAGATTCCTCACCATCTGAGCCACCAGGGAAGCCCCCAAGTAAATCACATGTCATATTAAAGAATGATTAGTGCTATGAAGAAAGTTACATCCAGCAATGGGAGATGAAGACTAAAGTGAGTAAGTTTTAGGTATGATTCTCAAGGAAGGTCTTAGTGAGAAGATGACATCTGAAAAGTGACTTGATGGAGTTGATGGAGATGGCCCTGCTTGCAGATATGTTAGGGGAATAGTAAATGCATGGACCTGATATCTTTGTGGAATACAACATGCCTAGTATGGCTGAAACTGAGTGGGTGAGCAAACAAGTTATGCAGAGGGTAGTCAGTGCCAAGATCAAGACAGCAGCATCTTGGAGGCCATAGTCTTGGAAGTTTGACATGACAGCAACATATATGTTAACAGACTTGTTCTGGTTGCTGTAATGAGAGTAGACTGAGGTGTGGCAAGGGTGAGAGCAAGTAGGAGGTCATAGGAATAGAGGGTAAAACACAGAGGTGTTTGACCTGAGAGGCGGTAATGGCGGTAAAGAGAGCAGAACCAGCTGACGGATGGAGGTGGGGTGTGAGTGCAGCGAGCAGTCAAAGGGAAGTGCCTCCTGCCTGGTATGGAGACATTCTTAGTGGCTTATAAGACCCTCTCCTTTTCACCAATATAACACACTAATTCACTTTAAGTCTCACTTTTCTAAGAATCCTAATCTAATTAACCTCATGTTATTCTAAACAGTCCATTAAACTGCATTCCCTGAGACATATAAATAGGTTTATTTTGTGACTTTGTCCTGATTAAAAGGGTTTGCCAGCTTTGTAACATTATACATGTTATATATAATATATACACATATAAGATGTTAGAAAGCTGGAAAATTATATATATGGTCAATATATGTGGTAGAATATATATAGGGTAGATTTTTAAAAGTAAATTTCACTTTTAAATAATTCTGTAGATCTAACAAATTTCAAGCTACTCAAAAATCTACATATGTGCAAAATACATAAATACATATTTTATGCAAATATACAATCTAAAACAAATAATATAATGCATGCATGTAAAATGTATCTATACATCTATATCTGTCTATATTATATCTTCTTGTATCTAAACAATAAAAAAAATTTATATTTCTACTTAAAGGACTGAATAAGGAAATATGTTTGCCTACTTTTGTTCTCAGTGCCTAATGAGAGTGAAAGTGCTAGTTACTTAGTGGTGTATTTGTGACTCCATGGATTGTAGCCCGCCAGGCTCCTCTGTCCATGGAATTCTCCAGGCAAGAATACTGGAGAGGGTTGCCATTCCCTTCTCCAGGGAATCTTCTCAACCGGGGGACTGAACTTGAGTTTCCTGCATTGAAAGTGGATTCTTTACTGTCTGAGCCACCAGGGAAGCCTTAATATAGCATTATAATTATGATTATGGAAGTACTCTAGCAAAATCTACTATCACTGAATTTTTTTTTTGAATTGTTTCTTATTTTTTAAATGTGACACATGGATAACTCTTAATAATACTTGATATTTTTCTTAAAAAGTGGTGGAATTTTGCTTCAGCGGATTTGTGATTTTTTCCATGGTCATAGCAGAGATATGGTCAGAGCAGCACCTGATGCAAAGAACTGACTCACTGGAAAAGACCCCAATGCCGGGAAAGATTGACGGCAGGAGGAGAAGGGGATGGCAGAGAATGAGATGGTTGGATGGCATCACCAACTCAATGGACATGAGTTTGAGCAGTTTCCGGGAGTTGGTGATGGACAGGGATGCCTGGTGTGCTACAGTCCCTGGGGTCGCAAAGAATTGGACATGACTGAGTAACTGAACTGAACTGAGCAGAGATTTGAGTCAGAAGTACTGCCTTTCAGAGAACTTCTGATGAAGGGAGCTGATGGTTGGCCCTCATTCAGAGGAGGGCAAGCAAGGTAGTGTGATTTCAGTAGGGGTGGGATATGGGTTTGGGGGACTTTGGGGTTGCTCATCAACAGGAAACTCTGTGGCTGGTCATTATTTATCTTGCCTGATAGTTTATCTCTGGTGACAATGCAAATTCCACTCAGAGTAGGTTAAAACATGAGCCACTATTTCCATGAAATTAAATTTGGGTGAAAACTGGAGATAAAACAAGAAGGAACTGGACAATGAGGCAGCTGGCGGCCCTGAAATGAAGCAGGCAGCCCGATGGGCAGAGTGTGACTGCTTCTTGCTTCAGGGTTTTCCTTGAACCTTCCCAAGGGGTGAGGATCCAACACTGGCTCCATTGACTGCCCTGAGTATAACCACTGAGGTTAAAATTGATGTTCCTTTGTGCATGTGGAGTGCTTTTTATAGACAGTATGTCCTCATTTTAGGCTCACAGTAATCTGCAGCAAGAGGGGGAGAAAAACTTTCATTTATTTTATAGAAAAGAAATATGAGTCTCAGAGAGGGAAAATGACATAACCAAGGCTACACATTGATTCAAAATATATTTACCATGTATTCATTATTCTCCCATTCGCAGAGTATTGCAGAAGAGAAACAAATTACTATACTGTCGTTCTCCTTGAGGAGCTCACAATCCATTCAGGTTTTTGTACAAATACATATTTAAATTCTGATTAGGGATTGAAAATAGAGTACAACTTAATACCTGGTCTTTTTCTCCCCCCCCCTTTTTTTTTCTAATTACATTGTACATTACATATACCTGGGCTTCCCTTGTGGCTCAGCTGGTAAAGAATCTACCTTGCATCTGCTTTATTGACTATGCCAAAGCCTTTGACTGTATGGATCACAATAAACTGTGGAAAATTCTGAAAGACATGGGAATACCAGACAACCTGACCTGCCTCTTGAGAAACCTATATGCAGGTCAGGAAGCAACAGTTAGAACTGGACATGGAACAACAGACTGGTTCCAAATAGGAAAAGGAGTATGTCAAGGCTGTATATTGTCACCCTGCTTATTTAACTTATATGCAGAGTACATCATGAGAGTACTGGGCTGGAAGAAGCACAAGCTGGAATCAAGATTGCCGGGAGAAATATCAATAACCTCAGATATGCAGATGACACCACCCTTATGGCAGAAAGTGAAGAGGAACTAAAGAGCCTCTTGATGAAAGTGAAAGAGGAGAGTGAAAAAGTTGGCTTAAAGCTCAACATTCAGAAAATGAAGATCACGGCATCTGGTCCCATCACTTCATGGCAAATAGATGGGGAAACAGTATCAGACTTTATTTTTTTGGGCTCCAAAATCACTGCAGATGGTGATTGCAGCCATGAAATTAAAAGACGCTTACTCCTTGGAAGGAAAGTTATGACCAACCTAGATAGCATATTCAAAAGCAGAGACATTACTTTGACAACAAAGGTCCATCTAGTCAAGGCTATGGTTTTTCCAGTGGTCATGTATGGATGTGAGAGTTGGACTGTGAAGAAGGCTGAGAGCTGAAGAATTGATGCTTTTGAACTGTGGTGTTGGAGAAGACTCTTGAGAGTCCCTTGGACTGCAAGGAGATCCAACCAGTCCATTCTGAAGGAGATAAGCCCTGGGTGTTCTTTGGAAGGAATGATGCTAAAGCTGAAACTCCAGTACTTTGGCTATCTCATGCGAAGAGTTGACTCATTGGAAAAGACTCTGATGCTGGGAGGGATTGGGGGCAGGAGGAGAAGGGGACAACAGAGGATGAGATGGCTGGATGGCATCACTGACTCGATGGACATGAGTTTGAGTGAACTCCAGGAGTTGGTGATGGACAGGGAGGCATGGTGTGCTGCAATTCATGGGGTCGTGAAGAGTCGGACACGACTGAGGGACTGAACTGAACTGAACTGAACTAGATTCAATCCCTGGGTTGGGAAGATCCCCTGGAGAAGGGAAAGGCTACCCACTCCAGTATTATGGCCTGGAGAATTCCATGGACTATATAGTCCTTGGGGTGGCAAAGAGTCGGACATGACTAAGTAAGTTTCACTTTCACTTTCACTTACATATACCTATCTGGTCTTTTTAATCCTATTTAATTTTCTTTACCACAATGTTTAAAAAATAAAAAAGCTTATACTTTGTTGTAAAAAAGTAATTCATGTTTATGTAAATACAAATAAGGCAATATTTAAATATGAAAAACAGTTTTATGATCAGTAATCTCAGTGCTTGACAACAGTAATGTAAAATCATAAAATAACACTTTATACTTTCTCTTTACTTTTAGTTCATTCTGATTTTAAGTTTTATTCTCCTCATAGTGTAGCGCGAGTCTTATGGTTTCTGTGTCAAACAATATGGCTCCAGTTCATGACTTGAATAGTTTCCCAGGATGTCATTATATCATCATTTATTTTACTATACTCTTATTGGTGGATGTTACAATTTGCTCCTATTTTTTTTTCATCCAAGACTACATTGAGATAAAGATTATACATAAATATTTTAAATATGTTTAATTATTTCCTCACTATATAATTCCATAAATAAAATTGCTGGTCAAAGTTCATACTCAAGTTTAAAAATATTGGCCTCTGGAGCATGGCAGATCTTGATTTAAATTCAATTTATAATTCTTTAAATGAGAATGAAAACTTTTATTTTCCCTAATGGCTAATAACTTTTCAAAAAAAGCTAATGTATGAAATTTCTCTTTATAATATTACTAAAAATTGTCCTACAGCTTGGAATTTTTTATTTAGTTATGGGAAAAAAATCTTAGAAAAATTGAACATGGACAGAGTCTGAGATAGGTCTGAGTCTCTGTGATTTAAACTGAAGGCAGTCTGACTGAATGATAAAACGACAACGTGGATTTGTTATGTGGTATGAACAAAGATAAAACCATGACGTGGATTTATGTGGTATGAGCTTTTGTTCCCTACAGAAGCACTTTTCTGACATTGACGATGTGAGTATTCAGTACTGAAGATTTAGATCTGCAAAAATATTTTGAAATTCTTTCCATAAAAATACTCCCTGGTGGTTCCGGAAAAATATCTCAAAACAACGTGTTGGCAATTGGGAGTGAGAACCCTTTGCTGCTACATGCGTGCACGTGTGTTTGAGATCTATGGTCCTGGGTATGGCACAGAGCGTAGCAGACATGCTGTGCGCCTTAGGATATAATGTGCATTAACTGGAATACCCCTCCTGTAATTTTTCTCATCCATCTCATTTTATGTCTTCCCTTAAAATTTGCTGTTTGTCTCTTTAAAGATTCCTCCGAAGTAGTACAGGCTATGATAAAGCTTTGACAAGGTAATTATTTGAATCATGAGGCTACTAAATGGGATTAAAGACAAACATAAGCAAACAGAGTTTACTGAGGTATGCACTGGCACCTGGACCTCCCACAATGCAAACCACCCACAGGCATTCTTTGCTCACGCAAGGTTGAGGAAAATAGGTTATATTTTCTCCAAAGACAACCAGCACAGCAAGAATATTAGAAATAAAAGCTGCCTGGGCACCTCCCATAGTGATTTGCCTCTGATCCTTGTCATTTTGTGGCAGAGAGCTCTTTACCTTTATGTATACAGTGATAAGTATGTTTGGACGCTCTTAAATAATCCTCTTAAGCCCACTGGAGAGCTATGAGTCTGATTTTTTGCCTGTCTTTCTTGCTGATAAAAGTAAAAACAACAACAAAAAAATTAACTGGGCTTAGCTGAGAAACATTATGTACACATAAAAAATACGCACCACACGATGCTAGTTCCTGGATGAAACTCATTAACTTACTATTAGAAAGTTACTAAATTACTTCCTAGTTCTATTACTAAAAGCAAAAAAAAAAAAAAAATGTTGCTTTAAAGGATAATTAGCTTTTTTATTAAAAAAGAAACCAGCTCGAGGAGGAAAGAACATTTCAAGAAACGTAGAATTAAAAACTGTGAAATCATTATGCTATGAATTCTTGGTACTTGTATCACTCTTTAAATAGTGTATGAAGATCAGAACAAAAGGAGAAAGTGCTAGGTATGGTTCAAAGAAGTGCAAGGTTTGGTATTCATGATGTACTAAAATGTACTGCCTTTTGTCACTGACATAAAAAAGATAGCCAGAGGGGTGGAAAACTAAAAAGGCCTGGAGTTGTCTGTATGAACAGTCAGAGCAGTTCACTGTCTATTTGGTCTGGATTCAGAACAATGGAACATAATGCTTCCTCTGTTGTCATTTTTTTTTTTTTTAAGTTGTGAGTATGCTACTGAATGTGAAATCTGAACGTGTCAGAAATTAAGTGCTGTAATAAAACAATGTCTAAAACAATAGCATATATCACGTATTAAAATGTGTACAATGCATGCTTGAGAATTGTGAATTAATAATAATTCCAAATGTATGGACGTCACTTACTGTTAAATAAAACTTTTGGAGATTTTTATTTCTTCCTTCTTGGTATCAGTTGTAATTTTATTTTGAGGGGAGAGTTTTATTCCTGACACCACATGTAGTTATCTCAAACACCTTCAGCATTAAAAACAAAGATTTTGGATTGAAAGCTTCAAAACTTAAGCTCTTCTGTTTTTTACCCATTCACCATCCTCATGGCTGGGGTGTGAGGATTCTGAGGGACTGTCTTTCCTTCTGAGGTCCCCTTGACAGTATGCTCTGCAGTGGCTTGCTTTTTTGTGTGTGTGATTTCTTTGATTTTGTTTTCTGTTTTTTTGCTTTTTTAATGTTTTTAAATTGGAGGATGATTGCTTTATAATGTTGTGTCAGCGGCTTGCTTCTTGACCATGTCCTGAGACCTGGTGAAGATGAGGTGACGTAAGCTCATGATCACGAGGTAATGGACAGCCCATGTGGCAAGGGGCTGAACTGATACTAAGGCTGAAGTAAGACAGTGAATTTGCTCCATCAAAGGTCACTGAGTGATGGGTTTGGTGAACCTGAAGGGAAGGAAAGATAATGAGGAGAACTGAAGAGAGGCTCTATCTTCTGGCTGGAGGAAGAGAATGGAAGGGAAGTATTATCTACTCAAACTGGCAGGAGTCATTGCTCTAGAATCTTCTAGTAAGCTCATTAAAATGTAGATTTCCTGAGTCTGTTACAGACCTTATAAAACAGAAACTCTTGGGATGTTGCTCTGGAATCTGTACTTTATAGATTTACTCAGGTGATTCTTAAATTAAAATGCAAGAACCACTGGCTCAGAGAAAACAAAACAAAGAAAAAAAGAACTGATGGACTGACTGGTGGTCTCCAAGTTCAGTGAGTGAAGCTCAAATACTTCTTCCTTTCAGAAGTACCTAGGGATTAACTGCTAGATGAAAAAAACCTCAGAGAAAATCTCTGAACACATTCCAAGCAGCATAAAAGGATTAA
Organism: Bubalus kerabau; assembly: GCF_029407905.1. Lineage (NCBI taxonomy): Eukaryota > Metazoa > Chordata > Mammalia > Artiodactyla > Bovidae > Bubalus > Bubalus kerabau. The sequence goes on along the minus strand of NC_073631.1, from coordinate 114,328,827 downwards.
ATAGTATGGTAAGGGCTAACTTTACAAGTGAGAAAGCAAGGAGCAGTAAGGTTTTTCTTCCATGAGATTTATTTAACTGGAAACCTATTTTTCCTTTCTCAACTACATATCGGTTTAGTTCAGTTCAGTCACTCAGTCAGGTCCAACTCTGCAACCCCATGAACTGCAGCATGCCAGGCTTCCCTGTTCATCACTAACTCCCGGAGCTTACTCAAACTCATGTCCATTGAGTTGGTGATGCCATCCTACCATCTCATTCTCTATCGTCCCCTTTTCTTCCTGCCTTCAATTTTTCCCAGCATCAGGGTGTTTTCCAATGAGTCAGTTCTTCGCATCAGGTGGCCAAAGTATGAGAGCTTCAGCTTCAGCATCAGTCCTTCCAGTGAACATTCAGGACTGATTTCCTTTAAGATTTACTGATTTGATATCCTTGCTATTCAAGGGACTCTCAAGAGTCTTCTCCAACACCACAGTTCAAAAGGATCAATTCTTAGGTGCTCAGCTTTCATTATAGTCCATCTCTCACATCTATACATGACTACTGGAAAAACCATCGCTTTGACTAGAAGGACCTTTGTTGGCAAAGTAATGTCTCTGCTTTTGAATATGCTGTCTAGGTTGGTCATAGCTTTTCTTCCAAGGAGAAGCATTTTTTAATTTCAAGCCAGCTTAAAGTATAACCATTGGGAAATGTGACAATGATCGAATTCCACACACAACAAAAGAATTTCCAAATAAGTGACTGTTATCAGACCTTCCCTCATTTGACAGAGATTAGGGAGACAAAGGCTGCAGTCCATGGGGTCGCTAGGAGTCGGACACGAATGAGCGACTTCCCTTTCACTTTTCACTTTCATGCATTGGAGAAGGAAATGGCAACCCACTCCAGTGTTCTTGCCTGGAGAATCCCAGGGACGGGGGAGCCTGGTGGGCTGCTGTCTATGGGGTCGCACAGAATCGGACACGACTGAAGCGACTTAGCAGCAGCAGCAGCAGCAGGGAGACAAAGCACAACTATGGGAAGGGACAGAGAAAGAGAAGAACAAAGTTTAGCACAAACCCAGCTGCCTTTCTTCAAGCAAATGTCCTGCCAATAAGTAGTGTGGGGAGTGTCAGGCTCCCTTACACCCATTCACACCTGTTGCATAGCAAGCATTTGTGCCTACTGCACTAGTCTGGTCATGTGATTTAATTTATGAGTCAAATAAGGAGGGTTTGTTTTTGTTTTTGTTTTGTTGTTGTTGTTTTAATATCAAGAAGCTAATATCCAGGATCCAGCCATGCCTGAGGTCTACCCAGGATTTTTTTTAAAATCACATTCCATTTCCAAACTCAATAAACTCATTTCTCAGTGTGAAAAAAAAGACGAACTATCCAGTAAGTCTATATTGCCATTTTGTTGACAGGGTATATACAGTAGGCTGTGGGAGCACAGAGGGTAGGGTCCTAAATTAGATCTGTGATGATGGAATGTTTCCTGAAATAAATGGCATGAGCTGAGTACTACTGAAAACATGTGAAGGATGAGCTGAAGGCTCTCACACCCAGTTGGAAGGTCCCTGCAGTTGCTCAGAAGAGAGGAGAGGCTGAGCTGAGCGTAGCCCTGGAGATGGAGGTGAGGTATGAATAATGTTCCAGAGGTAGAATATATTGGACTTGGGGACTGATTCGATGTGGGGGTTTTAGGTAACTAGTATCAGTGACCGTGTTGGTAATGGACCATTTACATTTACAGGTGATACAGGAGGAATTACAAGTCTGGGTGGGATGAGGGAAAGGGAAAGTTGAATTTCAACCTGCTGAGTTTATTATAGTGGTGTAGCATGGAGGATATTGAGATGTTTGCATAATTCAACAAGTATTTATTAAATTCCTTCTGTATGCCAGTCAGTGTCCATCAGGTTAATCGATCCAACAGAATGTCTTGGCTGAGCAATATAGGTTGAGAAATCTTCATCATATAAACGGGCATTGAAGACATGGTTGGGGGCGTCAAGGGGAAGAGTATAAGTGAGAGGAAAACCTGAGGACCACACTTGGGAACGCTGCCCCAAGGGTGAGGCTAAAGGAAGAGTCCAGGACGCAGACTGAGAGACAACAGCCTCACCCAAACTGAACCCACTTGATCATGGTGTATGATCCTTTAAATGTTGCTGGGTTCTGTTTCCAAGAATTTTGTCAAGGATTTTTGCTTCTGTGTTCATCAGTGATACTGGCTTTTAATTTTCTTTCTTTCTTTTTTTTTTTTGGTGTGGGTGGTATCTGTGGTTTTGCTATCATGGTGATGGTGACCTTGTAGAATGATGACCCTACTTGCAGGGAGTGAATGGAGACACGGTGTAGAGAACGGACTTGTGGACACAGAGCGGGAAGGAGAGGGCGGGGCGGATGGAGCAAGACGCACTAACGCATATACTCCATCAAGCGTAAAACATAGCGAGCTTGGGGGCTGCTGTCTAACCCTGGGAACCTAGCCTGGCACCCTGTGGTGACCTAGAGGGGTGGGAGAAAGGAGGGAGGCACAGAAAGAGGGTGTATATATACATATATGTATCAGTTCAGTTCAGTCGCTCAGTCGTGCCCGAGGCTTTGCGACCCCATGGACCACAGCACGCCAGGCCTCCCTGTCCATCACCAGCTCCCGGAGTCTACTCAGACCCATGTCCATTGAGTCAGTGATGCCATTCAATCATCTCACCCTCTGTCATCCCCTTCTCCTCCTGCCCTCAATCTTTCCCAGCATCAGGGTCTTTTCCAATGAGTCAGCTCTTGGCATGAGGTGGCCAACGTATTGAAGTTTCAGCTTCAGCATCAGTCCTTCCAATGAACACTCAGGATTGATCTCCTTTAGGATGGATTGGTTGGATCTCCTTGCATGTGTATATATATATACACACACATATATACTATTATGACTGATCCATGCTGTATTTCAGAAACCAACACATTGCAAGGCCATTATCCTACAAATTAAAAACAAACAAACAAACAAACAAAACTGAACCCAAGTGAAGACCTTGTTGAGTCATGGGAAACAAAGAAAACTGCTACGAGAAGAAGGAGGCAACATATATTAAGTACAAATGCCCCATTTATGTTACTTAGAACTAGTTTGCCAACATAAGGTCAGTGATGAGAGCAGATTCATCGAAGCAGGGGAGATGAAATCCACATTGAGGGAATGACCGGTATTGGAGGAGGATATAGCAAGGAAGGACAACTTATTCTGGTTCCTTGGCTGCATGTATGAGAAGGGCTGAGAAAGATCTATCGTTTTTAAACACATACCATGCGTCATTCCTACCCTCTCTGCACTCCTGCATTTTAATCTGACATTCCTTACTTCCTTTCTCTCACTTGACTTTTGCTCACCTTCACGTTCAAATGTTAGCTATTTAATGCCCTCCTGAGGATAGATTTGTTACAAGAGGGCATACAGCCCCCCTGGGTGCCCAGGAAGTAAGATCCACCAAACACTGGTGATTGCTATTTCTGAGGGCCCTCCATCTGCCTGGTAATGAGCATACACTTCACACACACTTTAGATTCTTAAAAACAAAAACATAAAAGTATGCTGGGTAAGTATCATCATGTCTCTTATACAGGGAAGGGAAGAGAGGATCAAGAAGGCTAAGTCAACACCTTGGATCACACAGATAATAAGTGACAGAATTGAGGCTGGAACAGTCTTTCTTATTCCAGTATCTACTCTCCTTTTATTTTACTTTTTAACTTTACAATATTGTACTGGTTTTGCCATATATCAAAATGAATCTGCCACAGGTATACATGTGTTCCCCATCCTGAACCCTCCTCCCACCTCCCTCCCCCTACCATCCCTCTGGGTCGTCCCAGTGCACCAGCCCCAAGCATCCAGTATCGTGCATCGAACCTGGACTGGCGACTTGTTTCATATATGATATTATACATGTTTCAATGCCATTCTCCCAAATCATCCCACCCTCTCCCTCTCCCACAGAGTCCAAAAGACTGTTCTATACATCAGTGCCTCTTTTGCTGTCTCGTATACAGGGTTATTGCTACCATCTTTCTAAATTCCATATATATGCATTAGTATACTGTATTGGTGTTTTTCTTTCTGGCTTACTTCACTCTGTATAATAGGCTCCAGTTTCATCCACCTCATTAGAACTGACTCAAATGCATTCCACTCTCCTTTTAAAATCTCACAGGCGGGAAGGAAAAGTTGAATAACAGGGAAGTTAAGAGAGTTGAGAATCAATTTGATCGACACCCCCGTTTTTGTTCTGAATAGCAACAGCAAAGACAGTGAATGGGGCTGGCGGGCCACGTAGCTCACCTCCCAAATGCCAGCTCTGTATCATTTGACCAGATGAGTCACACCTTTAGGAAAGGACAGCTAATAGAATTTTAAAAGAGGCTGTGTTTGAAAGGTGAAGGAGTTGAATATGAGCCATTGGAAGAATATGTCAATATTTAGAACCTGAAGTTCATGAGGCTTCGTCGATGACGCTAGCTCTGTTCTCTCTTACTGAAACGTCTGAGAGTGGTCCCCGTGTTTGACTATGACTTTCTCTACTGCCTTTAGGCCTATATCATAGCGACTGTTTTCATCACAAACAGGAAAGTTGCACCAGAAGTTTCATGACATTTTCTTAGTAAGAACTGGTTTAGTCCCACATTATCATTCAAGTTGTTTGCCCCAGTCTGCTGAAATAACACGAGAGGACTGAGCCAGTTCTCATGAAGCTTCTTCCTGACGTGGGGAGAAGGAACAACGACACGTCCTCATTACAAGGTCTGATCCAGACCCATCTGACTCTGATCTTTCTGCGCCTGCAAAAGATCCATTTGTTAACTCAGATTTTTCTCAGAAGGACACAGCAGGGAGGAAGCGACAATGATTCTGACATGAAAAAGCTTTTACTGACTGTTAGTTTTATTTCTTTTATGATCTTCAACTCTACAGGTGGCAAAATACTTTATACTAGTTGGAACTACAGGGTTTTAGGGTCATTTTGTTTGGTAATCTATAGTGTTACATAAAAAGAAGCTGGGACAGAGAAAAAGTAAACTTAAGGAAATGGATATGTTTACTTCATTTAAATAAATCTCTTTGCTCCTCTGCAGTGTTTCTGTCCCTTACATCCTCTCAGATTTACAGCTAAGTGTTGGTAATTGCTGGAAATAGCCACGAATTTTGCAGAATAATTGGCCCTATTTTAAGACATACATTTTAGTGTGTACACTACATGGTGTGGCTATAAAGTATAAAATAGGTTTTTGCATCTTGCTTTTCAAAATCATTCCCATTATTTTCTGTCACATGTGGTATACATGTGTGAATGTAGCAACATTTTATAGTTTGAAGGTTCTTTATAGTTCTTAGAAGTTACAAAATAATAGAATTAATTGCTTCGAATTTAGTCATTTTGCACTGGGCAAATATTGATTTCTTTCCCAACACCTTTAATTTCTAATGGAGCTTGAAATTAACTTTGGATTTTAATTCTATTTTATTCTGGGTTTGTACATCAGAGCCATTAATAATGTCAGGAGACTGCTGAGAGAACTGTTTCTGAGCCAGGAGCCCCCAGAGAGCTATCAGCATTTGGGTCTCTGTCTTTTACAGAAAGGAAGAAAGTCTGAGTGGGAATGGATATCGTACTAGGATTTTATGGGGTCAAAAAAAGTAGCCTGTAAAAAGTCAGCCTCAGATCACTTGCTGAGGTTTGCATCATCCTGCCTGCATGTATGCATGTTTAATCAGATCTGAAATGGTCAGGGCAGCAAAGGACAGATTCTTTTCACCAAAAATGCCTGGAAGATGGTCTTTCTGATTCTATTATATATGTGTATGGTATATGCAAGTATACCGTAATGACTGACCAAGGGAATTGTTTCATTACTTATTTACTTTACAATCATATAATTTTAAAGTTGAAAGGAATCTTTCAGGTTGTCTAACTAGTGATTTGTCAACAGACTCAAAAACGAGGGCTTCCTAGGTGACACTGTTGGTAAAGAACTCACCTGCCGGTGCAGGAGATGTAAGAGTCGTGGGTTGGATCCCTGGGTCGGCAAGATCTCCTGGAGGAGGGCATGGCAACTCCAGTATTCTTGCCTGGAGAGTCCCATCTACAGAGGAGCCTGGCGGGCTCTACAGTCCATGGGACCACAAAGAGCTGGACATGACTGAAGCGACTTAGCATAGAATAGCATAGCATAGCATGGTACATGCACACACAACTATATTAATATAAATATATCACAAACTAAAAATTTTAAAATCATTTAAGTACAGTCTTTATTTGAGGTTTCAAAATGCTTTTAAATGTTATATCAGTTCAGTTCAGTCCAGTCGCTTAGTCAATGTGTGACTCTTTGTGACCCCATGGACTGCAGTACGCCAGGCCTCCCGGTCCATCACCAACTCCTGGAGTTTACTCAAACTCATGTCCATTGAGTCGGTGATGCCATCCAACCATCTCATCCTCTGTCGTCCTCTTCTCCTCCTGCCTTCAATCTTTCCCAGCATCAGGGTCTTCTCAAATGAGTCAGTTCTTCACATCAGATGGCCAAAGTATTGGAGTTTCAGCTTCAACATCAGTCATCCAATGAACATTCAGGACTGATCTCCTTTAGGATCGACTGGTTGGATCTCCTTGCAGTCCAAGGGACTCTCAAGAGTCTTCTCCAACACCACAGTTCAAAAGCATCAATTCTTTAGTGCTCAGCTTTCTTTATAGTCCAAATCTCACATCCATATATGACTACTGGAAAAACCATATCCTTAAGTAGATGGACCTTTGTTGGCAAAGTAGTGTCTCTGCTTTTGAATATGCTGTCTAGGTTGGTCATAACTTTCCTTCCAAGGAGTAAGTGTCTTTTAATTTCATGGCTGCAGTCACCATCTGCAGTGCTGTTATCTAGTCTCTAGTAAATCGGGTGATTATAATAAGCTGGTCCTGAGGCTCCTTGGAGGCCTATGTGCTCATATCCACTCACAAGCATTGGTGTGTCCCCCTGTTTTGCTCAGGGGCTCCTTAGCTGCTCCCACAGCCGCTGCCTTGAGGCTGATGAACATCAGTGGATGGAGACTAATGTCAGAAACTGTGGGATGTGGTTTCTCCAACCACATCTTTCAATGTAGAATCAACTCCTCAGGATCACTTCTCACAGCAGTCTCCATGTTCTAAGTATTTTAAATGCTCTGAAAATCAAAAAAGCTTTGCCAGAAGGAAGGCAGGCTAGCAAAATACAGATTTCACATAACATACAGTGAGGGTTTGAAATCTTGACCCTGCCCTGTACTTTCAACTTCAGTTTTTAACCTGTAAAATGGTTACACTCAGTTTTGAAGATCATATGACATGGCATATGCAGAGTCCAAAACGTAGCATACTTCCTTCCCTGTTCCCGTTGATTTTCTTTCAACGCACAGTACATGTTCAAAACTAAAGATTCAATCAACATATATGAATTACTAGGTTTCCCAAAATGTATGAGAATAGCTGGCCTCTGCCCACACAATTTACATTCTCGGGAAAAATTATGAACAAACATTTGGAAAAGTAATTAAGAGTATAAATTAAGCAGAAAAATCACATAGATAATACTTGCTATTGAAAAATAAGGAAAAAGGGGAAATCTCTTTTATCTTGAGTGATCTGAGAAAATTTCACAAAATTGAAGGACTTCCCTGGTGGTCCAGTGGTTAAGAATTTGCCCTGCAATGCAGGGGGCGTAGGTTCCATCTCTGGTCAGGGAACTAAAATCCCATACGCCGTGGAGCAACTAAGCCTACACGCCACAACGATGGAGCCCTTGAGCCATAATTAGAGAGTCCATGCACGATAATGAAAGATCCTGCCTGATGCAACAAAGACCCAACACAGCCAAATAAATAAACAGATATTTAAAAAATTCGTAAAATGGAAAGAGATATGAACTGGGATCCACAGAGCATAAATGTAGTGGAAGTGGGAAGAAGGACATTTTGGGCTGGATTTGGGAAGAGAGTGCAAGCAAAAAAAAATAAAGGAGACAGGAAAGCCTGAGGGGACGCATGACGCTAGGTATAGGGCTGGACAAGAGGGTAGAGGTTGAATTGTGTCCAACAAGAATGTGCCTCCACCAAGAAGTTCAGAAAGAGATTGTATTTGGAAAGGTCTTTGTAGATGTAATTACTTAAGGTGAATCATACTAGATGACTACAGGCCCTAAATCCAAAGACTGATGTCTTCATAAGAGAAAAGATGGAGATTAAGACACACAGACACCGAGACACACAAGGAGGAAGGTCATTTGAAGATACAGGTGGAGACCAGATGACAGAAGCCAAGGAGCACTGCCAGTTGCTTGGCAACCGCCAGAAACCAGGAAGATGCAAGCCCAGATTCTTCGCTAGAGCTTCAGAGGGAGCAGGACCCTGTTGACCCTGGATTTCAGACTTTCAGAACTGTTGAGAGGATATCTATTTCTTGTTTGAAGCCACCATGTCCGTGGTCCCTTGTTAAGGCACCCCATCTATTGGAGCCCCTTATAAAGAGAAGGAGAAAAAGTACCCCTCCTTCAATTTGCCTTTGGACACTTTCCTGATTGTGAATAAAGTAGGGGCTTTGCCTCATGTGTAGTTCTCTATAAGAATTTAGAGGGAGTTGGTTTTGTGGATAGTGAAGCCTCCTTTCCATGCAGTTTTCTACAATCTGTATGTTGGCATAAAGAACATTTCATGGACCTAATACCAGTAACATTAGGAAATGAAAAGAAAGTTAGTCTCTTAACTGAAAAACAAAACAGATTTTATTATAAGAAGCTCTTAGAGATTTTCCATCAAGTGGGCAGAGGGCTTGGTATGTTCAGAGCCTGATAAGCATAGTTGTTCAAGAGGAATGCTGTGTGTGCATGTGTGTATGTGTATATGTGTATGTGTATGTAGACACAATCACAGTTTAGTTGTGACTGATGACACAGATAGGGCCGGTGTGAAGTGTGCACCATTTGATTTGATTTCCACTTGAGATCTATCTAGTATGAGAGTTGTGACTATGCTTATCTTTGTGTCATAGATTTGTCAGAAACTTGACTGGTCTATTTTTGCATTAATAACTTTAATGCGAAAATGTCCGTGCTTTTGTTTTATATTTTTGTTTTATGTGTTTGCTATATTTTAACACCTGATTTTTAATCTTATGAATAGAATGCCTTTCTTCATATAAAGGGCTTCTCAGGTGACCCTAATGGCAAATAACCCACCTGCCAATGCAGGAGACTTAAAAGATGAGGGTTTGATCCCTTGGTTGGGAAGATTCCCTGGAGGAGGGCATGGCAACTCAATTCAGTATTCTTGCTTGGAGAATCCCATGGACAGATGAAACTGGCAGGCTACAGTCCATGGAGACACAGAGTTGGACACAACTGAGCAACTAGACACAGACAACATCTCTAATCTCAATACGGCATGATGTTAACAAGTATTTCAAAATATCCACTGAATTGCCCCTTCTCAAAATTTGTATATTTATTCTTAATTTTTTTTAGTCAATGGACAACAAACTCATTTTCCCAACCATCAGAGTTCTATTTGTTGCCCTACAAAAAAAAAAAAACAAAAATTTCCTCAAGATTCAAGCATGATTCTTCACTGGGCTCCTCATTAAAAAAACACAGTGAAGACACAATTTTCTTAAACTAATCAATAGAAAAACTGCTGGAATCTAAATGATCCCAGCATGAAAATTACAGTTTGTACAGATTAAAAAAAATTTACTACCGCGTGTGAAATTGATGTTAGTCAAATGTCAACATGAACACATTCCTTGGCTAAAGAACCACATGTGGTAGAATTTAGGGCCTGATATTCATTTATTTCATCTTAAGAAAGGTGCTACATGAGAAGCATATAGTGAGACAAGTAGCAAAAAAGAAATACTAATCTGAATGAAAACTGAAATCTTAAATCAAGATCTATAAATTTTAATATAGTAAATAAATTACTTGGGTTTTAAGGAAATATGCTTTTACTATGTATGAAAGTGTTAGTCCCTCAGTTGTGTCTGACTCCTTGTGACTCCATGGACTGTATCCTGCCATGCTTCTCTACCCATGGGATTTTCCAGACGAGAATACTGGAGTGGGATGCTATTCCCTTCTCCATGGGATCTTCCCAACCTAGGGATTGAACCTGGGTCTCTCACATTGCAGGCAGATTCTTTACCATCTGAGCTGCCCAAAAAGCCACATAATCTCTTTCAAAATCTAATCTATATGTATAAGGGACAAGGGGAAATGTTGTCTATTAATAAGCTTTACCATCTGAGCCACCAGGGAAACCCAAGAATACTGGAGTGAGTAGCCTATCCCAGGAATTGAACCTGGGTCTCCCACATTGCAGGAGGATTGTTTACCAGCTGAGCTACCAGGGAAGCCCTCTTCTGTGATTGCTAATAGCAATGCAAAGGCTCCTAAATAAATTTTTCTTCTATATTATTTCTGCCATATAGATCCTTTTGAATCATTATTTTTATTTCTAAACTAAAGGTTAGCCCCAAACCCTAGTTCAGGCTGTAGAAATAAAGCTTAGTGAAAATGACCACTTTCACTGGAGCCGTGGCAATGGCACAGAGGCAAAGCCGAAGTTGCAAGACAGGGTTGACAGCAAGTTTATCTGCTGATAGTGGAAAGTATGTGCTAAGTGGTGGATTCGGCATGGATGGGAAGAGGAGGATTCATCCATTCACCCATCACTGATCCTGCTTCCTCTCTCGGTCCCCTTTCACTTCAGCACCCTTTGGACAACAGGCCTGGCCTTGTGGCTAATCAGCTATGTGGCCAGCTGAGAAGAGAAGAAATTTCCTGTAACAGCTCAAGTCTCCCCACTATGTACCCTAATCACAGAGTAGAATATGCTCTTGCTCCAGTATTATGCTCCAGCTATATGCCCCAGTATTAAGAAAGTGTTGCTATGTTGCTACCTGGAGTTTCCTACCCACCTTCCTCAAAGCATCAATATGAGTACAACTTCAGTACTTCTCCCAGACCTGCTACATCACAAGAAGGCAAGACCGTCTCCATTAGTGGCCACTTCTCCCCTGTGGAAGATACTTTCTTCTCTCTCATATAGCTCAACTCAGCTTGATTTAAAAAATCATGCAAAGGAAAAAATAAACCTTTTGGAAAATGAATTAACCAAGCTCATTCCATTCACCTCACTCCAGGCAGTATAGGAAGAATCAATCTGGCCCCCCAAATTCGGGTTTTATTCATTCAGGAAGTCTGTATCCATGTCACCGAGACACAAGGGAGCCTTAATATGTTAGCCTTTTCTGAGTAGGAATGTGCTTTCCACTGAACATTTGAATGTTCTCTAAGTGGGGCAAACTCATCAACAGATGGCCATGTGGAGGAAAATACACACAGTGTTTTTGAGTACTCTGAATTCCATTGCAGGAACATGGATGGATATAATTTCTCTTTCCACAGCCAGACTCTTTGAAGTGTTTCTTTATCCAGTCTATTTGGGCGGCTTCACTTGGCCCAATCCAGCACATAGAACATTGATCACATGACTTGGCAAGCAAGGCGTGTTTAGTTGATGTCTCAACAGGCTTGGATATTGGGAAAGAGAATTATTAGGACATTTTGATGCCTGCTAATGAGTAACGACAGCAATTTTCTTGGTGTCAATATTGTCTGGCACTTGGTGCTGGCATCATGATGTCTAGGAAGGTCTTTCCAGAGTAGGCTTGGTGTGTTTTGCAGACTGGAGCCGCCATGTCAGCTCTGGGACAAAATTCCATGGTGGCCAAGGAACTGCAACCCCTTAGATCTTTCTCTTGCTTTATTTGATAATAAGACCACATTTTAAAACGCAAATCTGTATACATTTAGAGTATTTCACTTTTACTTGGTTTAAGATAAAAGGTTTTCAGATAAAACATTTCACTAAAATTTGGAAGCAGTCATATGTGAAACTACCCAAAAAGTGAGCCAGCAAAATTTTCTTGAAAACTGCTGCACTTTCCATGGGAAACTTTTGTATTAATGGAATTAGCCACTTACAACAAATACAACAGAAGAACATTATTTGGGTGGATGGACTTTTTCATTCCAGATTCCAACAATCTGAACCATACTGTGGTCAACGCTCTTTTGCCAGGAGGGAGTAGAAAGGAGGGAGCAAAGCAGAACGCGACAATGATAAGAAATGAAACGGAGAGAGTTCTTTGTTCACCACCATTTTATAATGATAGAAACAGGGGCCAATGATGCATTCTTCAAATTTCCATCATGTGAGTGGTGAAAAAGAAATCACAAGATTCATTATTGAGTAGTTTTGTTTTTTTTTGTTTTTGTTTTTTTTTTTTTTCACCGAGAGATTGGGAAACAAGACGAGGTATCTCGAATCTGAGGAGTATAAATTTGACTCTGCTGGGCCACAGCTGGAGGTACTCCTGAAGGAAGAAAGCATCTCCTTCTTTAGATTTAGGTTAACAATCACAAAATAATCTTAAAATTAACATTGTAGCCCAAGAGAACTAATTACTCATCAGTTGCTGCCTAACATTATATTATATCCTAAACAGTTGAGGCAAACTTCAATAATGCAGAAACACTTCTATCATTTCCAGTAAAAGAAATGTTGACCGTCGAATTGACATCACACAATCCAATGCCCTCCAAACATTATTTGGCAGTCTTCTAAGATTTTCGTAGTTCAGAGATTATTTTCAGCCAATAGTCTGCTGGGTAGACTTTAATGTCATTTAGGGATTGACCTGGTGAGGAAACTCTACTCTTTTCTTCCAGAGAATAAGTTTGTTTCATGGTAAAACTGAGTGATGAATAACTACATCTGAAGCCATACTTTGGACCTGAGGTACTGAAAGATCACTGTCCTCTGGCCGCTCATCCCACCCACTTGACTCCACATCCTGCTGCCCCGTTGGTGGGACCAGTCTCTTCATAGTGTGGCATTTGTAACTTTATCTATCACCTCTGGAGAATCACCTGTGTTGATTATAACTGTGATACCCCTGATAGCTCAGTGGGTAAAGAACCTGCCTGCAATGCAGGAGATTCTGGTTCGATTCCTGGGTTGAGAAGATCTGCTGGAGAAAGGATAAGCTACCCACTCCAGTATTCTTGGGCTTCCCTTCTGTGGCTCAGCTGGTAAATTCTCCAGCAATGAGAGATACCTGTGTTCAATCCCTGGGTTGGGAAGATCTCATGGAGAAGGGAAAGGCTACTTACTCACTCCAGTATTCTGGCCTGGAGAATTTCATGGACTATATGGGATCACAAAGAGTTGGACATGACTGAGAGACTTTCACTTCACTTCAGAGATTTTACACATCATATGTACCCTTCACAACAATGCTGGTAGGAGTTACTATTATTCTCCTTTTATTAATAATGAAACAGAGCAATGATACTCTGGTGAAACAGTTTTATAAAAAAAAAAAGTCTGGATTTCTAGGGTTTGTCAAGATCCACAGAGTAAATTCTCCCACTGTGCCTGGTTTAACCTACCAAGCTGAAACAACCAGTTCATAAAATTCCTAAACAATAATCTTGGCTGCAGTACACCACTCAAACAGGATGGTGCTAACCAGGGAGATTTAGCAACTTCCCAAGGATCGTATGATATATAGAAATCTAAATGAGTTTTCCCCTTGAGGTCTGGGGACTCAAAAGCTGGGTCTCCTTCCTAGCACACTTCTTCACAGCCTGTGTTTACTTCTGCACTTGGACTCTGCCTGTCCCAACTTTATTCCCAACCAAAGAAGGAATGTAGCCAGGGCTCAGGTCATCCTTGAACCCTTCCTGACCATTTTAGTTTGCATGGTTCTCTCTCGCACATTATCATGTATACACAGTTGCCTTTATACCAGTTTGGCACATCCGTTACCTTCTACTCATATATTAATGTTTTCTGTGTATTTGTCCTGCTTCTTTTTGTAACCACTTCATCTACTTCATAAAGAAGTGGGCTCTGATCTGTATTTCTGTATCCATGCAGTGTGCCACATACAAAATAGACATAATATTACTGAATGAATTGAAATTGTCTATGAATTAAAGATATCCCTATACACTAAGTTTGTAAAGCATAAGACTTGCAAACACAGTCTTAGGAACATAGTGACTAATGTAAATATGAAAGCACGAAAAAGAAAAAGTATGATTTGTGAGATAAATTCTCCTTTCTTGTGTTTTGAGTGTATGTAAACATCTCAGAAATTTCTCTCCTTATATTTCAATTAAACAGCCCTCTATATTCTTCCCCCTAATGGAGAGATTGGAGAAGGCAATGGCACCCCACTCCAGCACTCTTGCCTGGAAAATCCCATGGATGGAGGAGCCTGGTGGGCCGCAGTCCATGGGGTCGCTAAGAGTCGGACAAGACTCAGTGACTTCATTTTCACTTTTCACTTTCATGCATTGGAGAAGGAAACGGCAACCCACTCCAGTGTTCTTGCCTGGAGAATCCCAGGGATGGGGGAGCCTCATGGGCTGCCGTCTATGGGGTCTCACAGAGTCGGACATGACTGAAGCGACTTAGCAGCAGCAGCAGCAATGGAGAGATATGGACGTGGGTGTTTTCTAACTGTTTTTCTCTTCACTCTGAACCTTGGATGAAATAGTCAATGGGGTTCAAACTATAGAGGAGTTGAAGGAATAATGTTAATTCCCTCAAGACCTGGCTCTGGCATTTTATCACCTCTGAGACGTTCAGGATCACAGCTCCTCTGTTTGTAAAGTGGTATGCTTTTCAACATGATTTGCACATCAACTTTTGACAAAGGCTCTTTATTCAAAGAGAAAGACATATTTTTGAAACTATTGAAAGAGTCTCCGTAAAACTGAAATTAAATCCTTTCTTTCTATGTTTAATCTTAGCCATCTTTCCAAAGCAAGGCATGAAAGAAGGGATTAATTTGAAATTTGGGCTGCCTTAGAAATGTAAAGGTCCTTGGGCTGTGTTTCTTCAAATGACCTGCACTATTTTAATCCGATGTAATTTATTTGGCTGTAGCTGAGAGAATGGCCTCTAAATCCCCTTCCAACATTTCTACACAGGTAGCACTCCCCTCTCTCTCCATCTCACTTTATCTGCAGAGGCCAGGTGAAAATGTGAGTAAAGGAGCTGCTGGAATGATTGTTTCTTTTCCTAACAAGTGTGATTTCAGGAAGTGACATCACTTGTCATTCATCTTCTTTCCCCAAGTGCTCCAGCTTGGTGAGAAAGTGAGATTCTCAGCTAGAGAATATACACAAATAAGCACAAGCTTCCTAAGTTGAAACTGTACATATTTTATTGAAAACTGCTTTCTCTACCCAGCACCATACTGGAGCCATCTCACCCTAATTCGTCCCTGTCCATTTGATAAGAAAAAAACACAGAAGTAAACAAGTAAATAATGTGAAAAGATGAAACAGTTGCTTAAATCCAGAAAAAAATCTATGATATAATATTAAATAATTTCCCATACAATTATCTTTATATATATTTTGCAAACATGAAAATTACCAACCTAGACTGTAAAATGTAAACACACAGTTTAATTTACCCTCGGCTCACAATTCACAGCATCACAGTGAGATGGCTAGATAGCATCACTCACTCAGCGGACATAAATCTGAGCAAACTCTGGGAGATAGTGAAGGACAGAGAAACCTGGCATTCTGCAGTCCATGGGGTTGCAAAGGGTTGGACATGACTTAGCGACTGAACAACAGCATCAACACAATTCCAATGGACCAGGGGTGTGAAAATGAATGAAGAATATAAAAACCTGTATTTTTAATGAAATGATGCACTTCATTGGAGGGGGCTGTTTGCCTGCCTTCTTCCTTTCTTTTCTCCATACTCCATACCTGTCCTCTATGCAGGACAGAGTCAGCCCTCAACATACTGATGAATGAATAAAAAATGAACACATGATGCTGAGAATATAGATGGCTGGTTTCCCATAGTCCTCCAGTTTTATCCCACAGACACTTAAGTGACAAGAACAGACTGAACATCTGAAGCAGGTCTTGGTGTAGGGATGAAATGGGAGAACTTGTGGGGGGAGGTAAAATTGGGAGAGTTTGGAAACTGTTCATTTTATTACAAAGAAGCACAGTCTGGCTACTTAATGCCATGTCTAGATTAGAGCAGATTCATCCTGGGCATATAAATCAGTCAGGATAGCCATTATATTTGCTAATAAAGCCTTTTATCTTTTCAGTGAGTATTGGCTTAAATATTTAGAGGCTCTCTGATCTTTTCTTTGAGAATCAACTCTATCAGTATTCAGGCAAATAATTGGCTGGCTGTTTTTTGTTTGTTTGTTTGTTTGTTTTTTAGTTGAAAGATAATTGCCTTAAAGTATTGGGTTGGTTTCTGCCAAACATCGTGGCTGGCTGTTTTTTAAGACTTAGTACAATAAAAGTTACAACAAGATCTAGGATGCTTTCTCTTTTTACAAAGCACATTAAGAGGCAATTTTTCATTGAATATCCCAGAGGAAACTTAAGTTCAAAGAGGTTAAGTGATTGTCCAAAGCTAAGACAGCACAGAGGCTAAAATAAAGGAGGCCAAGAGGAAGTGAGTTAAACCCAATCCTTCTTGTTTAATTGGAGCTACTGACCCGTAACATGTACCTGAAGAGCCGACTTCACCCTCTAGGGGATAGATGAAATCCACACATTCTCTAAGAGGGTTGGAGGAAATAGAGGATTCATAAGTAGGGAAGAGTATTCTTTGCCAGTCTTACAACTAGAGAAGGTGACAAAGAAATAAGTCTGGCTGTACAGCCCAAGGATCTGAGGATTTGACGTTAGATCATCTGATCTCAAACACTGAGGTTTCTTTCCTTCTCCATAGTTTCCCGCTAGTAAGAATGCACGCATGATACTGCATGATAAATTAAAGGATTATGTTCAGCTTATTCACATTTATACTGTTTAAATAAACAAGTTTTTTTGCCATTTAATAGATAATCAATATTGAAACATACCTATATGTATTACTTTGGTCACCGAATGTGAACAGCTGACTCATTGGAAAAGACCCTGATGCTGGGGAAGAAAGAAGGCAGGAGGAGAAGGGGATGATAGAGGATGAGACGGTTGGATGGCATCACCGACTCAAAGGACATGAATTTGAGCAAGCTCCAGGAGATAGTGAAGGATAAGAAAGCCTGGTGTGCTGCAGTCCATGGGCTTGCAAAGAGTTGGGCATGACTTAGCAATTGAAAAACAAAAACAATATTTGTTTTAGAAAAGCTCATAGAATCAGCCACCAGAGTCGGACATGACTGAGCAACGGAACAACAACAAATTAAACAAATTAAAAGCAGAGGGAGCAGTGATAGACACAGCAGCACAAACAATCAAAACAGCCCTTCCCTGTCCCTGAAGGTCTTCCCTGGTGGCTCAGATGGTAAAGCATCTGCCTGCAATGTGGGACACCCAGGTTTGATCCCTGGGTCGGGAAGATCCCCTGGAAAAGCAAATGACCACCCACTCGAGTACTCTTGCCTGGAAAATTCCATGGACGGAGGAGCCTAGCAGGCTACAGTCTATGGGGTCGCAAAGAGTCGGACATGACTAAGCGACTTCACTTTCTTTTCTTTCTTTCATACAATCAGCAGGCACAAGAGTTGACTACAATCTGTTATCAGAGAGAGACCTTTTGCTGCTGTTACTACATTTTCTCACAAGTTTCTTCAACAAATGGTGTCTAAACACAGCAATATTCTCCTCAAATATTATTTGAAACATGTAGATTTGTTGGCCCATATATTGAATCCATCCCTATGATTTCTTGTAATTTTAAGCCTCTTTTGATTTTTTGTGCTGCTGTGTCTGTTACTACTCCCTCTGCTTTTAATGTGTTGTTGTTCAGTCACTTAGTCATGTCCAACTCTTTGTTACACCGTAAACTGCAGCATGCCAGGATTCCCAGTCATTCACCATCTCCTGAAGCTTGCTCAAACTCATGTTCGTTGAGCCAGTGATGCCATTCAACCATCTCATCCTCTGTTGTCCCCTTCTCCTGCCTTCAATCTTCCCCAATATCAGGGTCTTTTCTAATAAGTCAGTTCTTCTCATCATGTGGTCAAAGGATTGGAGCTTTCGCTTCAGCATCAGTTCTTCACATGAATATTCAGGACTGATTTCCTTTAGGATGGACTGGTTTGATCTTGCAGTCCAAGGGACTCTCAAGAGTCTTCTCCAACACCACAGGTAAAAAGCATCAATTCTATGGTGTGCAGCCTTCTTTATGGTCCAGCACTCACATCCATACATGACTACTGAAAAAACCATAGCTTTGACTAGAAAGACCACTGTCAGCAAAGTAATGTGTCTGCTTTTTAATATGATGTCTAGCTTGATCATAGCTTTTCTTCCAAGGAGCAATCATCTTTTAATTTCATGGCTGCAGTCACTGTCTGCAGTGATTCTGGAACCTAAGAAAATAGTCTGTCATGTTTTCCATTGTGTCCTCATCTTTTGGCAAGAAGTGATGGGACTGGATGCCATGATTTTAGTTTTGTTTTGTTTTTTTTTTTGATTTTAGTTTTTTGAATGTTGAGATATAAGCCACATTATCCACTGTCCTCTTTCACCTTCAAGAGGCTCTTTAGTTCCTCTCATTTTCTGGCATAAAGGTAGTGTCATGTGCGTATCTGAAGTTATTGATATTTCTCCTGGCAATCTTGATTCCAGCTTGTGCTTCATTCAGCCTGGCGTTTCTCATGATGTACTCTGAATATAAGTTAAATAAGCAGGGTGACAATATACAGCCTTGATGTACTCTTTTTTTTCAATTTGGAAACAGTCTGTTGTTCCATGTCCAGTTCTAACTGTTGCTTCTCGACCTGTATACAGATCTCTCAGGAGCCAGGTAAAGTGGTCTGGTATTCCCACCTCTTTAAGAATTTTCTATGGTTTGTTGTGATCCACACAGTCAAAGGCGATAGTGTAGTCAATAAAGCAGAAATACATGTTTTTATGGAATTCTCTTGTTTTTTTTTTTGTTTGTTTTTTTGTTTTTTTTTTTAAAAATCCAATGGATGTTGGCAATTTGATCTCTAGTTCTTCTGCCTTTTATAATCCAGCTTGAACATCTGGAAGTTCTTGGTTCAACGTACTGTTGAAGCCTGGCTTGGAGAATCTTGAGCATTACTTTGCTAGTGTGTGAGATGAGTGCAATTGTGCAGTAGTTTGAGCAGTCTTTGGCATTGCCTTTCTTTGGGATTGGAATGAAAACGGACCTTTTCCAGTCCTGTGGCCACTGCTGAGTTTTCCAAATTTGCTGGCATATTGAGTGCAGCACTTTCACAGCATCATCTTTCAGGATTTGGAATAGCTCAACTGGAATTCCATCACTCCCACTAGCTTTGTTCATAGTGATGCTTTCTAAGGCCCACTTGACTTCCCACTCTAAGATGTCTGGTTCTAGGTGAGTGATCACACCATTGTGCTTATCTGGGTCATGAAGATCTTTTTTGTACAGTTCTTCTGTGTATTCTTGTCATCTCTTCTTAATATCTTCTGCTTCTGTTAGGTCCATCCCATTTCTGTCCTTTATTGTGCCCATCTTTGCATGAAATATTCCCTTGGTATCTGTAATTTTCTTAAAGTGATCTCTAGTCTTTCCCATTCTATTGTTTTCCTCTATTTATTGCATTGATCCCTTTGGAAGGATTTCTTATCTCTCCTTGCTATTCTTTGGAACTCTGCATTCAGATATATCTTTCCTTTTCTCCTTTGTCTTTCGCTTCTCTTCTTTTCTCAGCTATTTGTAAGGTCTCCTCAGACAAACATTTTGCCTCTGCATTATTGTTCTTGGGATGGTTTTGATTACTGCCTATTGTACAATGTCATGAACCTACATCCATAGTTCTTCAGGCACTCTATCAGATATAATCCCTTGAATCTATTTGTCACTTCCACTGCATAATCATAAGAGATTTGATTTAGGTTATACCTGAATGGTTCAGTGGTTTTCCCCACTTTCTTCAATTTAAGTCTGAATTTGGCAATAAGGAGTTCATGTTCTGAGCCACAGTCAGCTCCCAGTCTTGTCTTGTTTTTGCTGACTGTATAGAGCTTCTCCATCTTTGGTTGCAAAGAATATAATCAATCTGATTTCGATGTTGGCCATCTGGTGATCTCCATGTGTACAGTCTTCTCTTGTGTTTTGGAAGAGGGTGTTTGCTATGACCAGTGTGTTCTCTTGGCAAAACTCTGTTAGGCTTTGTCCTGCTTCATTTTGTACTCCAAGGCCAACCTTGCCTATTACTCCAGGTATCTTTTGACTTCCTACTTTTGCATTCCAGTTCCCTATAATGAAAAGGACATCTTTTTTGGGTGTTAGTTCTAGAAGGTCTTGTAGGTCATCATAGAACCATTCAACTTCTTCTTCTTTGGCATTAGTGCTTGGCACATAGACTTGGATTACTGTGATACTGAATGATTTGCCTTGGAAATGAATAGAGATCATTCTGTTGTTTTTGAGATTGCACCCAACTAGTGCATTTCTGACCCTTTCATTGACTCTGAGGGCTACTGTATTTCTTCTAAGGGATTCTTATGCACAGTAGTAGATATAATGGTCCTCTGAATTAAATTCACCCATTCCAGTCCATTTTAGTTCACTGATTCCTAAGATGTCAGTGTTCACTCTTGCCATCTCCAGTTTGACCGCTTCCAATTTACCTTGATTCAAGGACCTAACATTCCAGGTTCCTATGCAATATTGTTCTTTATAGCATTAGACTTTACTTTCACCACCAGACACATCCACAACTTGGTACTGCTTTTGCTTTGGCTCAGCCTCTTCATTCCTTCTGGAGCTATTTCTCCACTCTTCTCCAATAGCATATTGGGCACCTACCAACTTGGGGAGTTCATTATTCAGTATCATATCTCTTTGCCTTTTCATACCGTTCACGGGGCTCTCACTGTAAGACTACTGAACTGGTTTGCCATTCCCTTTTCCAGCAGACCATGTTTTGTCAGAACTCTCCACCATGACCTGTCCATCTTGAATGGCCCTACAAGGCATGGCTCATAGTTTCATTGAGTTAGATGAGGTTGTGATCCAAGTGATCAGTTTGGTTAGTTTTCTGTGATTGTGGTTTTCATTCTGTTTGCCCTCTGATGGATGAGAATAAGAGGCTTGTACAAGCTTTCTGATGGGAGAGACTGGCTGTGGGTAAACTGGGTCTTGCTCTGGTCTGCCAGGCAGGGCCATGCTCAGTAAATCTTTAATCAAATTTTCTTCTGATGGGTGAGGCTGTGTTTCCTCCCTCTAGTTTGGCTTGAAGTCAAACCATGGTAGGGATAACAGTGATAATAGTGACCTCCTTCAAAAGGACTTATGCCAGCTGCTGCAACTCCCAGGACTGCTGTAGTCAGTGCCCCTGACCCCGGGGCAGGCCACTGCTGACCCTCACCTCTGCCCGAGACTCCCGGACGCTCACAGGCAAGTCTGGCTCAGTCTCTTGTCACTGTTCCTTTCTCCTGGGTCACGGTACACACAAGGTTTTGTTGTGCCCTCCAAAAGTCTGTTTCCCTGGGGGTTGGTTCTCAGTCCTTTTGCCAGATCCCCAGGTTGGGAAATCCGTTGTGGTCCCTAGAACTTTTGCAACAGTGTGAGATCTTCTTTGCCTAATTGTTCCAGTTTGTGGGTTGTCTGCTCGGCAGCTCCATAGTGGCACTAATGGTGGCGTCCTCCAAGAGGACTTAGGCCACGCGCTGGGCCTCCCAGGCCTGCTGCCGCCAGAGCCCGTCCCCATGGAAGCTCACTGCTCACCCACGCCTCCGCAGCGTCTAGGGGCCTCCTTAACCCAAGTGAAAGCGTATCAGGCTCCTCTGTCCATGGAATTCTCCAGGCAAGAATACTGGAGTGGGTTGCCATTTCCTTCTCCAGGGGATCTTCCCCACCCAGGAACTGAACTCAGATCTTCTGAATTTCAGACAGATTCTTTACCAAGTGAGCTACAAGGGAAATCCCCTGCTTTTAATTACTGCATCTTTTATTCTCTATGCTCCTTTCTCTGTTGTTTTTTTTTTTTTTTCTTTTCCCTTTTGCTTTACTTTCTCTTCATAGCTTTACAAGCCTCATAAACTTGGATAAAAGACATTGACTTTAAAAAGCTCTTGATGCTTCTTGTGTTCCCTGCCACTTATTTACTCTTGGATTCAGTGCGCATTCACTGAGCACATTTTTTTACAGCTTAAAATCTGGTGTTTATTAAATGTGCACAATATTTGGATATAATTGGCATTTTACAAAAATCAGTAATGCCCATTACAAATAACTTATTTGGACAGCCTCAAAAATAGTTGGTTAACCTTAAAATACTGAGCACATATTATAGACTGGCTGGGCTCTAGGAATAAAATCGTGGACAGAACCTGGCACTACCTTTTCTCAGGTAGTATAAGCCCAATGGAGAAGACAGACATTATTAAAGAATCACAAATAATAAATGCAAAACCACAGCCATCACTAACAGTAAGAGGAAGAGATATGTCCTTGAAATAAGAGGATTTGGCCTAATTACAGTTTCATGGAAAGTTTCCCCAAGAAGGTGACTACTGAACTGAGATCTCAAAGATGACTAGGAATATACCAAGCAAAGCAGAGAGAGGAAGTGCAAAAGACCTGCGGTTGTGGTAGTGGGAGGGGGAGAGGGAATAGTGCAAGAATACAAGGCACGTATGGAAAACTGAAAGGAAGCCAGTGGAACCAGCAGGGAGACAGGGAGGAAAAGTATGGCCCACAATCCAGGTTAAAGACAGTCATATTGAGTTCAGTTCAGTTCAGTCGCTCAGTCGTGTCTGACTCTTTGTGACCCCATGAGCTGCAGCACGCCAGGCCTCCCTGTCCATCACCAGCTCCCGGAGTCCACTCAAACTCACGTCCATTGAGTCGGTGATGCCATCCAAACATCTCATCCTCTGTCATCCCCTTCTCCTCCTGCCCCCAATCCCTCCCAGCATCAGGGTCTTTTCCAGTGAGTCAGCTCTTCGCATGAGGCAGCCAAAATATTGGAGTTTCAGATTCAACATCAGTCTTTCCAATGAACACTCAGGACTGATCTCCTTGCAGTCCAAGGGACTCTCAAGTCTTCTCCAACACCACAGTTCAAAAGCATCAATTCTTCAGTGCTCAGCTTTCTTTATAGTCCAACTCTCACATCCATACATGAGCACTAAAAAACCATACCCTTGACTAGACAGACCTTTGTTGGCAAAGTAATGTCTCTGCTTTTGAATATGCTGTCTAGGTTGGTCATAACTTTCCTTCCAAGGAGTAAGCGTCTTTTCATTTCATGGCTGCAATCACCATCTGCAGTGATTTTGGAGCCCAGAAAAATAAACTCAGCCACTGTTTCCCCATCTATCTGCCATGAAGTGATGGGACTGGATGCCATAATCTTAGTTTTCTGAATGTTGAGCTTTAGGCAAACTTTCTCACTCTGCCTTGTAAGCCAACAGAACTTACAGCTGAAGGATGGATTCCAGTTCCACAAGGCCATTCATCTGCCCAATGACTGCCAGGCTTTTTTTTTTTTTTTTTTTTTTTGGTAGCAAAATTCAAATTCCAAATTGTCTTCATTGGTGTCTAAATTTGTGGTAGTTTCAAATGGATGGTGGGTTCAAATATCCTTGTGCCAACAAGTCTAGGATCTTATGCCCTAGGTTCATGTGACTTTCAGCAGGTAGGGACAATTTCTTTTTAAAAAGTTACACTTTGAATTAAGCTACTTAAGGACATAATGGATTATAAATAACATGATGTGAGCTACTGAAAACCACTTTACTTTTTATGTGTGCAGTAATAAGGTGCAGTATAATTTATGGTTTACAAATTTATAGACCCAGAGTCAGAGCTCCAGAATACAGCATGTAGAATAGTTTACTTTTAAAAATTAATTTATTTGTTTATTTGTTTTCCCTGGGGAGCTACACTGAGTCTTCATTGCTGTGCTCGGGCTTCCTCTAGTTCCAGTGAGCAAGGGCTACTCTTTGCTGCAGTGGGTGGGCTTCTTATTGCAGGGGCTTCTCCTGTTGTAGAGCACAGACCCTAGAGTGCATAGGACTCAGTAGTTGTAGCACACGGGCTCAGTAGTTGTGACGCACAAGCTTAGTTGCTCCGAGGCATCTGGAATCTTCCTGGACTAGGGAACCCGTGTCCCCTCCACTGGCAGGTGGATTCTTATCCCCTGTACCACCAGGGAAGTCCTAGAATAGTTTCCTTCTAATTTTCAGTTTTCCTTCTAAAATTGGCTACTGAAAAATTTACTTTTGCATTTCTGTGGCAACACCAGTACCTGTTCTTAGTATATCAGAATTCAGAAATCACGCAATTTCAGAATTGGACGCGATCTCCATAGACCTTCTAGTTTGCCTCCTCTGGAAACAGTCATGTCTATCCATCTGGGCAAGGTGAAAGTCTTCCCTTTAATAAAAAGATATCTGGAAAAATATTTCCTCTCAGAATGAAGGTCTGATATGTAGCAATTCTTGCAGAGTTCCACCCCGAAACATTGCCTGTATTTGTCAAATATCCTCTTGTACTTGTGAAAATAGTCCCAAGTTTTCATATTATTGAGGATACCCTGGGAGTTTTTAGGGCAGTTCCCTAAAGGGGATTGATTGTGTATGTAAAGATGACTAAAACTTCAGCAGCATGAGAAAAATTATCTGCTAAGCCTTGAGATAAGGAATAGGTTTCTGAATTAATTTATGCAAACTAGACCCATAAATATGAAGTGTAAAGAACACATGTGAAAAATGGGATGATAATTAGATCATAAAAAGCATTTGATAGATCAGAACGTAAGCTTGGAGACTGAAAAGGGCAATCTGTCTTGCATCACAAACAGAAAAAGATTGTAAATAGAATAATGAAGTTTTGCTCAAAATAAAGACAAATTCACATACTTTTGAGGGAGTAAAAGAGGAAGTCTACAAGTAATAAATGCTGGAGAGGGTGTGGAGAAAAGGGAACCCTCTTACACTGTTGGTGGGAATGCAAACTAGACAGCCACTATGGAGAACAGTGTGGAGATTCCTTAAAAAACTGGAAATAGAACTGCCTTATGATCCAGCAATCCCACTGCTGGGCATACACACTGAGGAAACCAGAAGGGAAAGAGACACGTGTACCCCAATGTTCATCGCAGCACTGTTTATAATAGCCAGGACATGGAAGCAACCTAGATGTCCATCAGCAGATGAATGGATAAGAAAGCAGTGGTACGTATACACAATGGAGTATTACTCAGCCATTAAAAAGAACACATTTGAATCAGTTCTAATGAGGTGGATGAAACTGGAGCCTATTATACAGAGTGAAGTAAGCCAGAAAGAAAAACACCAATACAGTATACTAACGCATATATATGGAATTTAGAAAGATGGTAACAATAACCCTGTGTACGAGACAGCAAAAGAGACACTGATGTATAGAACAGTCTTATGGACTATGTGGGAGAGGGAGAGGGTGGGAAGATTTGGGAGAATGGCATTGAAATATGTAAAATATCATGTATGAAACGAGTTGCCAGTTCAGGTTCCATGCACGATACTGGATGCTTGGGGCTAGTGCCCTGGGACGACCCAGAGGGATGGTATGGGGAGGGAGGAGGGAGGAGGGTTCAGGATGGGGAACACATGTATACCTGTGGCGGATTCATTTTGATATTTGGCAAAACTAATACAATTATGTTAAGTTTAAAAATAAAATAAAATTTAAAAAAAAAGAGGAATAAGTCAACATAAGCAAATAAACTATCAGTATATAATATGATCAGTCTGCTCTTTGCATCATGATTTTATGATGTGATATGCTACTACTTCGTGCTTAGAGATTTACTGAGAATGGAATGCCTGCACAGGAGGTGACACGAGTCGTAAAGAGCACGCCTGCCAGCGCAGGAGACATAAGAGAGTTGCGTTCGATCCCCGGGTCAGGGAGATCCCCTGGAGGAGGGCATGGCAACCCACGCCAGTATTCTTGCCTGGAGAATCCCATGGACAGAGGAGCCTGGAGGGCTACAGTCCACAGGTTGCAAAGAGCCGGACCCGACTGGAGTGACTTAGCACTCATAAAACTGCAACAATGTGTCTGCATTTTGTCATAAACTAGCCTCTTTAGTTTGGGGACAAGAAAAAAAAAATTGTCTCCTTCTTGCCATCTGTGGCTTTCCCTCTGAGATTTCCTCACTCAAATTATGACACCCTGACTCCTCCAGGGAGTGGTTTGTAAATGACAATCCTCTGAGCCCCATATAGAATTTATTTGAAAATTAATTCCTCCATGTATAAGCAACCAATAAACAGATACAGGTCTAGGACATACCAAATAACCTTTAATGTCATTCAATTCTTCTGAAAAAAAAATAAAAAAAAAAAAAAACAAGGAAACTAATCATTCACTGCAAGCCCAAATATGCCATGGAAACGATAGCAAACAATGAATAGCAGCAAGAAATTACGTGACAGATTGTGTGACAACTATTAGTATAGAAATTCAGAGCAAAGGGATGATTGTTCCAAGGGCATGAAATGGCAATAATTTATTGAGTGCTAACATGTGCTAAAGGGCTTCCCTGGTGGCTCAGTGGTAAAGAATCCACCTGCCAATGCAGGAGATCCAGGTTTGATCCCTGGGTTGGAAAGATCCCCTGGAGAAGGAAATTGAACCCCACTCCAGAGAATCCCATGGACAGAGGAGCCTGGTGGGAGACAGTCCATGGGGTCGCAGAGTGGACATGACTTAGTGACTAAACAACAACATACGCTATGGCCCTTCTCAGTGTTCTCCACAAATTATCTCATTCCGTCTCACAATGGCCTAATGAGATGCTGGTGCTATTAATCTCAATTCACAAAAAAGAAAACTGAAGCTCAGAGGGTTTTAGTGCTCATGGTCACAAGTAAGTTGATCCAAGTTCAAACTCAGACAGTGTGACCTGTCAGATAAGGCTTTTGAGGCTTTATCTTGGACTTCAGCCACCTGGCAACCAGGGGTCACCCAAGAAAGAGCTTTCTCATCCCAAGCCCAGCTTTGGCCAGGGTAGAAAATGTGTTAAATGGTAACCTGACTGTAATGTCTGTGAAGCCCTCCTAAATACTTACATTTACTAAACTTCAGACTTTCGTTAGCTATTCTTTACCTTTTCAAACCAGTACTATTTAAAAATGTCCATAGCTCCTTTTCTTCTCTTTTTTTGTTTTAACATTTTGTTTTGTACTGGGGTGTGGTCTGCTAGCAATGTGATGGTTTCAGGTGAAGAGTGAAGGGACTCAGCCATACACAGGCAGCCACAGCTCCTCTTCAAAAGGTCTTTCACCAGATGATGTTTAATAATGCTAACAGAGTTCAAAACCACAGAATCAACACCTGGAGATCTCAGGTCTTTGACTCACAGAACTGTAAGAGACCTCAGCAGCCATTTAGTGGACAGAAGGACTAAGAATGTCCAGGAGAAGAGAAACGACTTCCTGCAAAGACACCCAGCATGGCAACCTCACAACCATCATTAGAAGCCAGGGTGGCCATCGACGCTGTAAGAATTACAAATTATTCATTCTGTATCAAGCTGAAGGGCATATCTTATATCTTATAATATCTTATATCTTATCTTATAATATCTTATAATTTTCACAGTATAATGTGTGGCGCCAGACCCTCCCAATTTTTAACTAGTTCATGGGAGTAACCAAGAGGTATAACAAGTCTTTTCGCTTATTTGGCAGCATGCACCATTCTATAAGCTACAAGATATATTTTTCATAACAAAATTGTATCCAATCTGTCCTTTCTTGAATTATGCAGGATGGTCTTCTAGCCTCTGTATGAGTTTCAACATTTTCATCTTATTTGGGGAAGACAACAAGCGATCAGGCTTTCATTGTTAAAAATGAATGATTCTACGTTTTGTAGATATAAAAATTAAATAAGCGATAAGTAGAATGAGCAGCAGGGAAGAAATAATTCCCTCTTTTATTTATATTATTTTTTTATTTTGGTAGAGCCCTGAGTTCATCTGAATGAGAAGCCCTGATTTCAGAGGTCTAAACTGCACTGCTTATTGAAATGTTTGGTTTTCTCAGGACAGCCTAAGGGATAGGAGGCTTGGGACTTGAAAAAGAGATGAGAGAGAGGTCCCAGGGTACTGATATAGACCAGCATGGGACAAGATGATCTGTGAGAACTTTCTAGGGGTAGGGGTGGCTGAAGAAATTAAAGACTTGTAGTGGGTAAAATCCATGTGCTGTATGGATATAAAATCCATGTGCCGTATAGATATACTGCTATACGGCAAGCGGGAACAAGGGGGCTCAGTGTCTGGTGAGAAGGTGTCCATGTGTAGGGTGAGCAAGGCAGAGAAACCAACAGCCACAGATGGAAGCAGGAGAGGGAGGGCAGAAGACTGTGCTTATTTCATAACATCAATACTAAATTTACAAGGAACAGGAAGCTTTACAGATGTTTCTGCTTACATTTTAGAATTCATTGCCCACATTTTATTTCTGGGCTGCACTGCCTGGCAAGCAGAGCATCTTAGCTCCCTGATGGGGGATCAAACCCATTCAACTCCTGGGAATTCCCTCCCTTTTTACGTTTATAACTTCCCATGGGTGCCAAACTAAACGCTCTTAGGACATTTCTAATATTTGTAAGTCATTAACTAAAAAAAAAAAATCTCAACTATTCAACCACTGTCATATATCTAAATTTTATTTAAAAATTAACGTTTTTAAATGTCTACTGTGTATTCAATGAAATAAGCAGCTATAGAAAGTTATTTGCTTTTACATTTAACAGCAAAGTGGTCATTGAGATAGGAAGCACTTGCAATCACCAGCAATTTTCTTTAGTTAGAATTTCCATTTTTAAGAAACAAGGTTGCAGCAGTTAAAGGCGGTATTTATAGCACATATAACACATTGTACACATTCTACTGGTGGAGTGAAAGTACTCAGTTTAATCAAAATTTTTTAATTCATCATCAGGTATCATACAATGAATGTCACAGGCTGAAAGTTAACATTTTGATGTGACTGAAAGGGTATATTATTAGTTATAAGTCCTTTATTCTAATTAATTTTAATGTCAATCATTTTTGTTCTTTATTCGTTGAAATATTTTACATACCT
Source organism: Bubalus kerabau (assembly GCF_029407905.1). Lineage (NCBI taxonomy): Eukaryota > Metazoa > Chordata > Mammalia > Artiodactyla > Bovidae > Bubalus > Bubalus kerabau. Next base: position 114,299,664 of record NC_073631.1, on the reverse strand, counting down.
ATACATAAATCCCTTATAGGTAATGAATCTACTAAGTGTCTGTTTTACCTGTCTTGTATATCTTCCTATTAATGTTAATTTTTCTAAGGGTTCTTTTTTGTCTCTTTTTAAAAAATATCCTCATAAACAAAATAATAAGTGCAGTAAAATAAATTACAGATATTTTTTCTTAGTTGATGTATTATAATACACACTGAACACAATGTCTGATTATACATTACTACTGAGTGACTGAACTGAACTGAACATTACTACAAATAATGATATGAAAAGGATCAGAGAACACTTTTGCATTTTTACTGTCACCAGAACCCTGGTGACAGTAAAAGTTTTGCTTGTTATTGTTTTCTAAAAGTGAAATGAAGAGAAAGCATTCTCTGTAATTAGAGGACTTAGGTATCAGGTTTCATATGGAGAAAAGATTGAAGACGACTCAATCTCTTTCCTCACTCCCTCTAACACACATGCACACACACACACACACACACACACACACTACATAACAGATGACCTTTCACGATTGTTTTATGGCAAATCTGTCTTCAAAAGTGCTTGGCAAGCAGCTATGCATTATTGGAAAATTAACATTACAATTATAAAGTTAATATTTACCTTAATATTTTAACTGCAAAAATTAAAAAAAAATTATTTAACTTTTCAGGGTAAAGCTATTATGTAAAACAAGGCACATTGTGTTTTAAAAGTCATTTTCACATGCTACTTTTTAGTTTTTGATATTTAAAAAAATTATAGTCTTGTGCTTTTACTTTACATATGCAACTCCAATAGACTTTGTTCCACTTTCCAGCTCATTTTTATGATCTAAAAAGTGTGGCCAAACAATCATAAAAGAGCAGGAGACACTACTGTCCAGAAACTAAATGTTCAAATTACACTCTGTCTGCCTTTCTGATGAATTGATAAATGAGAATCCAGTCAGAGACATCACAATAGCACAATTTTCCAAACAATCTATGCAGAAAAGACACTGCTTAGACACATAGAGGCACAGACAAGATCAGCATTCCCATCTCAACTGTGTGTTTACAGAACATCGGAAACACTGATACTTCTTTTTGAGTCATTAGGCTTGAGAGAATATATTTTGACGACTTGAATACTATTCTAGAAAAGCAACAAAATAAAATCTGGGTGCTTCAGAATCAAGTGATTTACTATGTGGATTATTCAGGTTGTTGGGCTTAAAATCGTAGCTGAAGACCTGGTATTGTCACGCAATTACACGTTTAAAGTGAGATAAATTGGCACTCACAGTTGTGGCAGGTGGCCCCACTGTATCCAGTCTCATCGCAAGTGCATTTGAAGCTGTCCCATGTTTGAGAGCACTTCCCACCATGCTCACAGTGATTGGGCACACATCTGTCAGAGAAAGAGACAAACAGAAATAAACCAACAAGCAAATGAGATTTATGAGTGGCCACATTCCAAGCTGTCTGGGCAATATATCATTTCAATGCCAGGTTGCCTTAACAAGGCAATTAATCCTTGTTAGTTTAAGCAGATTAATATGATTCATGATGGAAGGTGCCAAACACACAAAAGATGATGTATCACAGGCATGGTGTTTCCCATTTTTGAGTAAACAGTAGAAATTAACAAACAGTTGAGAGATTCATTTGCATATCACAGATTCATTTTATTTTCTTTTGCACAAAGACACTAGTTAAATTTCCTCCCAGTGAGAGACAAAACATTAACCATCTTGTTTTCTGCACTATCTTTTATCAAAGCCAATAGTACCAAGTGAGAAAGGCTTTTGTTTTTTAACAACAATTTGAGTTTCTGAAATGGTCATAAGAAATAGAATGTACTAGCCTTATAATAAAAGATTTCTAAGTCTTCCTTACCCCTTCTCTTATGCCCTTCTGGCTAAGAAAAACCACATACATAACGAGGTAGCAAGTATAATATAGGGGAAAAGTACAGGTTTGTATTCAAATCTTTGTTTTTGCATTTCCTTGATGGCCAATTGTGATAATGTAATGTAACCTTTCTAAGCTTCACTATTCTCATTTGAAAAATGAAGTAATTATACCTACCTGATAAATCGTTTTGAGGTTAGGAGATAATATTCATAAAGTAGGTAATTAATAAGCAAGAAATAGAGGGCCAATAAGCAGAAGCTATGAATATCTAAACTGCAACTTGCAGGGCACAATTTTATACTTTGCCTGTATCCTACATAGTTAAGTTGGAATCTGCACTGGAAAACTGTTTCAATAGCACAAATTAGTTTCTTCTTATGTATTAGCATTCAAAAAAATTTCTAGATTTGAATGGGAAACTATCTAAAGCAGAAAAGTCCACCCATATTAAAAAGGCAGAACCCATAATCATGGGTCACAGGTTGATTGACAGAGAAACACCCTTCAAACATCAATAATCATAAAAGCCTGGTAGTGTCTTGCTGCAAAAAATACTACTACTGACCGCAGAGATACTATTCTCCATTCCCTGTTCTTAATTTACCATCAGCCATGCCTAAAACTACCCTAGCAGGGCATAGCCCAATTTGGCATGAAATGCTGTTCCTCTCTAACTCTTTACAAATCTTTCATCAGGCAACAAACAATTATTGAGCACTGTGGGAAACAAGATAAATCAGATTCTATTTGCTGCCTTTCAAGAGCTTAAGCCTAGAAAAGTAAAACATTGTATCCACAAAAATCATCATATGAGGTGGAAATAAAAAGTGGCATGAGGTAGGGACTGGTAATGCACTATGGAGTTTCACATGAGGGATCTAGCTTCCAATGCTCCTAGTGGAGCCTCAGTGAATAGACAGACTGTAAGAGAAGAACATGAGAGGAAGAACATTATGAAGGGAAAGTACAGCATTGGAAGAGGATAATAATGGACTTTTATGAGGTGGGATGGAAAATTCACTCTACATTTAATAGGCACTTATATTCCATCTGAATTTGAACTGGGTGTTACTCAGGCTCCAAAGGTGTTTCTTCTCCAAAGACCCTATAACGTACATGGAGGTGGGAGATAAGATTGATGCAAAATGCAATACCAAGATGAATTTGATGAGTCATCAAAGCATATGAAATGTTACAGCAATGTGGAGACTAGAGTAGTTATGGGTAAAATATAAATAAAGGGTCTAATAAAGTTTACAGCATTTCAGTTGTGCCTTAAAAGAGGACTTGCATTTTTTATAATTAAAATGTTGAAAACTGTTCCCAGCAGAGGACTCAAGAAAGCAGCAAGGAGGAGGCAGAACCATGATCAGTGGGTGCGTGCTCTGGGGTTGTTCAGGTCTATGACATAGCAACTTCCCTCTACAGGTGTGCAGGCACAGACCTCAGCCGAAGGCATTCATATACAATAGTCCTGATTCTCCAGACCATGGGACGAAGCAAGGATACCGACACCCCAACATTACATAAAGCTAAAAATCATCCTTGATACTTAATTTGGGATTTCAGTACTTAAATGCTTTTGTATGGTATGTTTACCTTCTAATTTGTTATGTTTAATAATAACTCAGGCTAATAGTGAAAGTAATTTACATCAGATCATTATATCAATTAATTCAGGAGGAAGTAGTACAGAGTGTACTGTGTCTCAAAGGAAAACCTTGCTGGAATCTAAATGTGCTCTAAATAACATACAAATGAGAAAATCTACGTCAAAATGATTCAAATAAAAAGATTGGTGTGCACTCACACACACACAAGAACCATCTAATAGTCAAGTGAGATTAACTGAATATTTCTAAAATTCAGTATTAAGAATTTCTTTAAAAGAGATCTTTTATTCAAATAAAAGTTTAATATTACTAATGTTTGTTTCTTAAAATTTATATTTTTAAATTGACATTACCCTTATGTTGATTACTAGCATTTTAATTCTTAATGGTGATAAATGTTTTATTTCTATATCAAGCTGATTCAAATATATTTCAAACCATAATATTTTATCACTATATTAAAAAAATGTTAGGACCAGTTACCAAGCAAAACAAAATATGAATTAACCTAGCTTCCCTGTTCCTAATTATTTATGTCTTCTCTCACCCTCTTATGGAACCATCCATTTATGTCCAGTATACCATTGGGCTTCACAGGTGGTCACTAGTGGTAAAGAGTTCACCTGCCAATACAGGTGGACTCAAGAGACCTAGGTTTCATCCCTGGGTTGGGAAGATCTGGAGGAGGGCATGGCAACCCACGCCAGTATTCTCGCCTAGAGAATCTCATGGGCAGAGGAAACTGACAGGCTACAGTCCACAGGGTCACAAAAAGTAGAGTACAACTGAAGCGACGATGTGCACACACACACTGGCACAATATACTATTATCATGTTTAGTTATTATTTGTTTGAGCATCAGTCTCTTCTAAAGTGTGAGATTCTTCATTGAGGGATTCAGATCTCTTGTTTCTTAGCATGACAAGGTGTGTAGTCCATTCAGTACATGCCTATTGACAGGCTGAAGGGATGGATGAACTCAGTGTTAGGAATTTACACCAAAGAACTGAAATAATTTCAGAGAAAACATCTCTTTCACTACAAATGATATCGATTATTCCTATCTACGATTATAGTCTTAAATCCAGACTCTTGCTCTGGTGAACTAATTATTTTAGTAGGTCACAGGAAATGTATAATTTGTTTCAGAGCATGTCCTAACTTGAAAGTTTGGTTCACATCAAAAATGAATCAAAATGACTTTGCTGCCCCAACTTGAGGGCTACTTAACCAGGATGAGGAACATACAGGGGAGAAGCTGACAGGTGTCAACTTGCTGTGATCAAGGGGCTCCAGGAGAAGAGGTGGCATTCAGTTAACTCTGTCCTGAAGTTATTTGCAGCTGGCAAGCACTGGGCTGCCAACCGGGCAGTCTCAGAGACCCTGATCCTTCCTACACAGGGGTAGGGGGACAGAGATCATCCTGGGACTTGCAAGGTAGAGGAACATCTGGCCCAGTGGTCTGGCCAGGCATGCGGTGGCTGGCAGGCACTAAGGGAGACAGGACCACGTGCTCATGGATGGCCAAGACACAGCACTTGAAAGATAGGATGAGGGCCACAGGCTGGGCAGGATCCGGCCGCTCGGCCTCCTCTGGCTTGGCTGCCACTCCTCAGCCGGCGTGGCCCTGCCTTTTGAGGGCAGACATCAGGATCTTCTTGGACTCAGGGATCAGGTCACCTGCTACACGACACCACGCTTGTGCTTCATCTTGTACACCTGGCATCAGAGAGTCTTTCAGGCAGAATCCTCCTTTCAATTGTGGCAATTATTTCCAAAATGCTTCAGAACCCACAAGCTATATTTTGGAAGTTCAAATATATAACACCTCAATATAAAATCAATCAATATGAACAGAGGGACTGGACGGATGCAAGAACTCTATCCAGGGTTATGGATGACAGGTGCAGTTTAGTTTACCCTGAGTACTTCTTTTATTTCTATGCTTGATTTTAATTGTAAAGCACTGAGAAAATTGGTGTTCATAAATAAAAGAAACTGAAAATCATACCAGATGTGTCTGTAGCAGCTCACTTTGTAGTCCATGGATACTATTTAAACAGGGATGGTAGAATAAATTTTACTTCAAATCTAAAAAAATGTTAATCTGACAGCATAACTGAGTGCACTGGTACCCTTCAAAGCATTTTGAAGGTGTGTTATTTTATTCTCTACAATATTTTAAAGTTAAAATAGCTGTATTTATTCTTCAAAATTTATTTTATTGAAATATACTTCATTTACAATGCTGTATTAATCTCTACACTACAGCAAAGTGATTCAATTACTGTTGTTGTTCAGTCACTCAGTCATGTGTGACTCTTTGTGACCCCATAGACTGCAGAATGCCAGTCCTCCCTGTCCTTCACTGTCTCCTGGAGTTTGCTCAGACTCATGTCCATTGAGTCGATGATGCCATCTAACCATCTCATCCTCTGTTGTCCCCTTCTCGTCCTGCCTTCAATCTTTCCCAGCATCAGGGTCTTTTCCAATGAGTCGGCTCTTTGCATCATGTGACCAAAGTATTGGAACTTCAGCATCAGTCCTGCCAATGAACATTCAGGGTTGATTTCCTTTAGGATTGACTGGTTTGATCTCCTTGCAATCCAAGGGACTCTAAAGAGTCTTCTCCAACACCACAGCTCGAAAGCATCAACTCTTCAGCACTCAGCCTTCTTTATGATCCAACTCTCATATCCGTACATACATACATACATATATATATTCTTTTTTTATATTCATTTCCATTATGATGTATCACAGGATATTGGATATATTTCCCTGTGCTATACAGTAAGAACTTGTTTATCCTTTGTATATATGAGTAGCATCTGCTAATCCCAAACTCCCGATCCACCCTCCCCACCTCCTTTCCCCTGGCGATCACAAGTGTGTTCTCTCTATTGGTGACTGTGTTCCTGTTTCATAGATAAGTGCACTTGTGTCATATTTAAGGTGCTACTGATGAGCATCTTCTCTTGTTGGACACCTGTTTTTTCTTTAGAGAAATGTCTATCTATGCCTCCTGCTCATAACATAGTTTTAAATAAAATTAAAATAAAAGTTTTGCATTATCCTTACAATTCATGCAGCTGGTCAGAGATCATGGCTTTAATTACAAGCCTCCAGGGATTTCCAGTTTGCCACAGTAGGATCTCAAAGAAGGAGGACACCAGGAAAAGAAACGGCCCAAGAACAGAGGGAACAGAGAGAAGACAGCGTGCGGAAAGGGCACATTTGATTTATGCTGCCATTTATCCTGAGGCTGTACTCTTTGCGTAGGCTCTCCTACCATTTTTTTATATGAAGCATTCAGAGTGACAACATAATAATCTCCTAATCTCAGTTAGTAGGTTTAATCATTTCAGAATCTGACTATAGACCTCATGCAATTTATAGGAAGTCATCACTGACTACAAAGGCAGTTTCATTCCACCTTAAAATGAAGCTCCCTGTTTTTAAACTCAGAGTCAGCTGAGGTTCTCCAGCTGTTTCATGCTTGCAAAGAGGCCAATACCAAGGTACTTAACCTGCTTTCAGATTGCACAGATTTTATACCTGGACATTACATTTGCCACATTCTAAACTTTAGGGGAAAAAAAAAAACTCAGGTTACTTATACAGTATTTTGTGAACTATTGGAAAATTTAAGTGATTTATAAATTGCTACCTTAGCATAAATGAGCTTCTGAATTTATGATTTTTTCTGTTCATCACAGTTCCCAATTTTACTTCTGTTTATCAAGACAAGAAATTCATTTTGAAACTTTGGTTTCTTAAGTGTTATTTTTAATACTCCTGGCTCTCAGAGCTATTTCCGCTATCATGGCAGGGTTTTCTTCTGCATTACCTTCAATATTGATCTCAAAAATATTTTAGTACTTTTATTCTCACTCTAATTAGATTTTAATATTATTTGAAGGCATACTCTCTATGGAGCATATATTACTGCCTTATATTTCTTCTGTTCAAACTGAAATTATATAGAGAAATAATCATAATTTTAGGAACTAATTTAGTATTTCATTACTACATAACTTAGTTTTATAGTTGCATAACCAGAAAAGCTAGTGTTATATTGATGGAGCTCCTTCAACAAGCATTTACTTATAGAAATATTTAAATATAGATATGGGCTTGGACTGCAAGGAGATCCAACCAGTCCATTCTGAAGGAGATCAGCCCTGGGATTTCTTTGGAAGGAATGATGCTAAAGCTGAAATTCCAGTACTTTGGCCACCTCATGCGAAGAGTTGACTCATTGGAAAAGACTCTGATGCTGGGAGGGATTGGGGGCAGGAGGAGAAGGGGACGACAGAGGATGAGATGGCTAGATGGCATCACTGACTCGATGGACGTGAGTCTGGGTGAACTCTGGGAGTGGGTGATGGACAGGGAGGCCTGGCGTGCTGCGATTCATGGGGTCGCAAAGAGTCAGACACGACTGAGCGACTGAACTGAACTGAACTGAATGGGCTTCCCAGGTGGTGCTAGTGGTAAAGAACAAGCCTGCCAATGCAGGAGACTCAAGAGACACAAGTTCAATGCCTGGGTCAGGAAGATCCCATGGAGGAGAGCACGGCAACCCACTCAGTATTCCTGCCTGGAGAATCCCCACGGACAGAGGAACCTGGCAGTCTTACATTCCATAGGGTTGCAAAGAGTCGGACATGACTGAAGCATGCTCACACACACAAATGTGGATATATTTACTATACTTCATAAGTTATAAATTATGCCTAAAACTTCCATTAAAAATTATCAGGTATCTCTGGTTCATATCTGTCTAAAAATTGTATGTTTTTCCACTAACCATTTAAATCATTAATTTTAGCCTTACAATATAAACACCTTAAGAATAATTTATATTATAATAAATGTGAGTTTATTTTATTTGGTAATTTATTTTCAAGTAGAATTTTATAATTTTAAAACATGTTCCCCATAATTTTATGGATATAACATCTTTTAAGACATTATAGGCTCATAGGAGGAGAGGGAGATGCAAGATCATTAGTCCCTGTTTCCAGGGGCTGGAACACTCTGTTTAACCTGAATATACAACAGTAAGCTCTTTATAATCAGAACCTACTCCAGTTACTCTAAAACAAACTATGGAGAAGTAAAGAATAAAGCAAATTTTGTCCTTAAGAAATTGTACTCGCTTTTAAAAAATGTAATTAGCAAGTCAGGTCTCTCTATGCTTAATATTAAAAACTTTGCTACAGGATTAAGGCGATATACCACTATTATAAGAGTATACTGAGGTTTTATGGAAAAGTTCACTTCTTGAAAAGAAATATAGACTTAGCTTAGTCTGGAAAGTGGAGGAGCACCTTTCCACATGGAGGGAATCCAGGGGCCTAGGCCAGTATGACTTAGTACAAAAGGTGGGTATGCAATAATGGATTGTCAAATTTGGCTAGAGAGGAAAGTCTGCATTCAGGAGGGAGGGTTACAGCAGAAAGTATGGCTGTCTGACCAAGCCCTTTCCCCTTTCTTCCTTCCTATCATCACCCTGATATTTTCAGGTATCTTCTCTCCTTCTCGTGGCAGTACACTCTTGGGAGGGAGACTCTCCTAGTCTCCAGGGAACAGAAAGTACAGAGCCAGTCTTCTCAATTAAGTCATCAGCATGTTGCATGTTGTTCCCCAAATCTATGATCCCCTTCTCCTATGTGCATGCGTGAGTGCGTGCTAAGTCCGACTCTTTGTGACCCCATGGACTGCAGCCTTTCAGGCTCCTCTGTCCATGGGATTCTCCAGGCAAGAATACTCCAGTGGGTTGCCATGCTCTTCTCCAGGGGATCTTCCCAATCCAGAGGTTGAACCTGCATCTCTTATGCCTCCTGTATTGGCAGCAGGTTCTTTACCACTAATGCCACCTGGGAAGCTCCCTTCTCCAGTAGCAATGGGATTTATTGCTCTAAGAGCTAAAGATACCATTCTCCAGGCTCTTTGTACTTTAGGGGACAGGTGTTTTGTTTTGCTTTGTTTTGTTTTGCCCTCCTGATCTCCTTCCTACAATGAATCCATGATGGTGAGTGAGACCTGCAGCAGACATCTCAGGACACAAAAGGATGGCACAGGAAAATTGTTAGGAGACTGGGCTCTGGATAACATACCAGCCCTGAGCCACCTATGCAAATGTTGTTAAGAAATATAAGTAAAACAGGTGAGGTGATTTGGATCTTTATTGCAATAGCAGATATATTTGAATGAATACAGACCTTCAGTTAATCTACCCTGAGGTTGACCTACATTTGGCTTTCTAATATACACTTGATAGTTACATTTAAGTCTGTACATGCTGCCTTACACTACTTTAGGTGTAAACAGCCTAAACAACAAATATTACATTTATGAACCTAGTCTTAGTTCAGGTCATAGAGTGTGTTAGTCACAAAGTTAAGGATTTTCCTGGAGAATACAGCCTTGTTTACCCATTCAACATTTATTTATTGAGTGCCTATTAGGTAGAACAATCTGTGATGTTTTATTAAGCTTTCTTATCAAAAAGTTTAATTGCAAGAACTAGTATTTATGGGATATTGTGTGAGGAGGCATAGGCCATCCATTCCCCAAGAGATTCTGAACTTTATCCACATGAAAATAGAACCAGACTGTCAAAGAAATACATGGCAACATTCTATTACTTTGAGCCCTAATAAGATGACTTTCAGTAATTTGGGGACTTTTAGGACACTTTTTTCTAGCAATAAGAGTCATTGAAGACTCTTAAAAAATAACCTTATTTGGCAAATACATATTTTAAGATATTAAAATAGTAAGATTATGCAGAATAGATCGGAGAGGAAAAACTAAAGGCAAAAAAGTCACCTAAATAGCTGTTTTAATGTCCCAAGTAGAATATTATAAACTTCAGAAGTAGAATGAAACTGCAAAGAAGCAAAGGGATTAAAGAGACTATATTATTAGATGATTACTTGGAAATAAAGCAAGCAAAAATGTCTCAGATATTCTGTGTTTAGGAAACAGTGACAAACAGTGACATTTTCAGTTTGAGGTAACAAATTTTCTTATGTAACTAAAGGTAGGTAAATTTCAAATGCTATCAAAAATTTTAAGATATTAATTTTTAAATTTAAATTCATAATTAAAAAGTTTTCCAAATGAGCTAAATTTAGAATGGCTGTCCCCAGGTGGTATTAGTGGTAAAGAATCTGCCTGCCAATGCAGGAGACTCAAGAGGCGTGGGTTCGATCCCTGGGTTGGGAAGATCTTCTGGAGAAGGAAATGGCAACCCACTCCAGTATTCTTGCCTGGAAAATTCCACGGATGGAGGAGCCTAGTGGGCCACAGTCCACAGGGTCACAAAGAGCTGGACACGACTAAGTGCGTGTGTACACACACACACACACACAAATCTTGTTAGGAGAATATTAGCATAAACATGCCTAATGAGAAATTATGAAAGTCATTAAAATTCTAAAATTTATGTGGAAAATATATGCAACAACCAGGAACACTTTGACATTGATGCGTAACAGGGTAAGATGATTCCTAGTGAATAATAAAACACTAAGTGTCTATAATATGAAATTAAGATTGGTGCATTAAGAGAAAGACAAATTGAGAGAACAACTGTGAGAATCCAGAACTAAATACAATGACATATAAATTAAATAGATTAACAGTGGCAATGTTAAATAAGTGGGCAAAATGGACTGCTTAATAAGTAGTGTACAACAACCAACTACTCATTTGAGAAAGAATAAAGTCCTCACTTCATATTTGATACCAGGATAAATTCCACATAGATAAAGCTCTTAAATATGAAAAGGAAATTAAAAGAATAATAAAGTATGAAGGAGTTCATTTTGTAATCTGTAGCTCTAAAAATATTTCTAATGAGGACACAAACCCAGAAACCATAAAAGTGAAGATTAATAGATTTGACTTCATAAAAATTTAAAAATATATCTTTCACAGTCAAACATCACCAAGTTCAAACACTAGCAGCACACTGGGAAAGCTTTTTAATATGGCAGACAAAGAGCCCATTTCTTTTTGATATAAAGAATCCTTATTAATCAATAAGAAAAAAATCAATTAAAGCATGAGCAAAGGGCATGTATGAATGGGGCAGTTCACTCACAAAAAAACACACATGATTTTTAAACATATAGCAAAGTGTTCAGCATCATTCAAAATCAAAGAAGTACAGATTAAATTGGGCTTGCCTGGTGGCTCAGACAGTAAAGAATCCGCCTGCAATGCAGGAGATCTGGGTTTGATTCCTGGGTTGGGAAGATCCCCTAGAGGAGGGCATGGTGACCTGTTTCAGTACTCTTGCCTGGAGAATCCCTATGGACAGAGGAGCCTGGCAGGCTACAGTCCATGGGGTCACAAAGAGCTGAACATGACTGAGTGACTAAGCACATAGATTAAATTAGTGACATTTCATTGATCATATCTCAGATTCTTAAGAAAAGACCCTTCTTATATTCTCCAGAGGGCTTTCATGGTAGCTCAGATGGTAGAGAATCTGTCTACAAAGCAGAAGACCTGGGTTTGATCCTTAGGTTGGGAAGATCCCTTGGAGGAGGGAATGGCAACCCATTCCAGTATTCTTGCCTGGAGAATTCTATGGACAAAGCATCCTGGCGGGCTACATGGAGTCCATGCAGGTCTGTCGGGTCCAAAGAGTGACTAACACTTATGTTTTTTGCTTTCTGGAGCAGACTGCAAACTGTTTGGCGGGTTACTGGCAAATCATTAATTTCAAATTTTGGTTCAGCTAATTTATTTCTAAGAATTCATCACACATATACTAGCACACTTTTTCAAAGTCATATTTAAAACGTCTATTGAAGCCTTATTTATATCAACCAAAAATGGGGGCAAAAGATACTCATTGATTAGGAAGCCACTAATAAATGAAGGTAATACATAATGAAACCACTGAAAGCTGCTAAAAGGACAAGGCAGATCTATGTGCACTGATCAGATGCAATCTCTAAGATATATTGTCAGCAAGAGAAAGCAAGATGTATAGACCAGTGTTTATAATACGCCTCCATTTGTTTTAAATAACGATTGCTGTGGTGTTCGAGTGAATAGTGAAGTGAATATGATGATACATGAAGGTAGGAAATCATCCATTTGCAAAAGTTAGACAGAGAAAGACAAATACTGTGTGACTTAATGTAGATGTGGAATCTAAAAACACTGAACTCGGGACTTCGCTGTCAGTCCAGTGGTAAAATCTTTGCCTTCCAATGCAGGGAATGTGGGTTCAATCTGTGGTCAGGGATCTAAGACCCCACATGCCTCATGGCCAAAAAGTCAAAGCAAAATATGAAGCAATATTATAATAAATTTAATAAAGACTTAAAAACAACAACAACAACAGGAACTCATAGAAACAGCAGGTTAGTGGTTGTCCGGGGCAGGTGTTGGGGGTTGTAGTTAACAGGTGAATATAGTCAAAGGGTGCACATTTCCGGTTATGAGATGACTATGTTCTGGGGTCTAAGTTACAATATTGTTACTACAGTTAACAATACTATACTATATACATGAAAGAGGCTAAATGGGTGGATCTTAAAAGTTTTCTCCACACCAAAAAACTGTAACTATATGAGGTGATGTGTTAATTTACCACACTGTAGTAATTATTTCACACTATCAGTTCGGTTGCTCAGTTGTGTCCTACTTTTTGTGACCCCATGGACTGCAGCACACCAGACCTCCCTATCCTTCACTATCTCCCAGAGTTTGCACAAAGTCATGTCTCTTGAGTCAGTGATGCCATCCAAACATCTCAATATCTGTTGTTCTCTTTTCCTCCTGCCTTCAATCTTTCCCAGCATCAGGATCTTTTCCAATGAGTCGGCTCTTTGCATCATGTGACCAAAGTATTGGAGCTTCAGCTTCAGCATCAGTCCTTCCAATGAATACTTATGGTTGATTTCCTTTAGGAGTGACTGGTTTGATATCCTTTCAACCCCAGAGACTCTCAAGAGTCTTCTCAAGCACCACAATTTAAAAATATCAATTTCTTCGGAGCTCAGTTTTCTTTATGGTCCAATTCTCACATCCATACATGACTACTGGAAAAACCATAGCTTTCTAACACATATATACAAAATCCATAAAAATGCTACTAAAGAATTTATGTACAGGGCAACAATAAAGAAACAGACATAGAGAATAGACTTATGGACATGGGGAGAGGGGAGGAGAGGGTGTGATGTATGGAAAAAGTAACATGGAAACTTACATTACCATATATAAACTAAATAGCCAACAGGAATTTGTTGTATGGCTCAGGAAACTCAAACAGGGACTCCGAATCAACCTAGAGGGGTGGGATGGGGAGGGAGATGGGAGGGAGTTTCAAAAGGAAGGGGATATATGTATACCTGTGGCTGATTCATGTTGAGGTTTGACAGAAAACAACAAAATTCTATAAAGCAATTATCCTTCAATAAAAATAAATTAATTTAAAAAACAAACAAACAAACATAGCTTTGACTATACGAAGCTTTTTCGGCGGAGTGATGCCTCTGCTTTAATATCCTGTCTAGGTTTGTCAAGATTTTCTTCCAAGGAGCAAGTGTCTTTTAATTTCATGGCTACAGTCACTGTCCACAGTGATTTTGGAGCCCAAGAAAATAAAATCCGTCACCGTTTCCTTATCCCACATATATTTGCCATGAGGTGATGGGACTGGATGCTATGATATTAGTTTCTTGAATGTTGAGTTTTAAGCCAGCCTTTTCACTCTCCTCTTTCATCCTCATCAAGAGGCTCTTTAGTTCTTCACTTTCTGCCATTAGGGTCATATCATCTCCAGATCTGAAGTTGTTAATATTTCTCCAGTAATATTGATTCCAGTTTGTGATTCATCCAGCCTGATGTATTGCATGATGTACTCTGCATATAAGTTAAGTAAGCAGGGTGACAATATACAGCCTTGATGTACTCCCTTCTCAATTTTGAACCAGTTTGTTGTTTCACATAAGGCTCTAACTTGTTTTTGACCTGCATACAGGTTTCTCAGGAGGCAGATAAGATGGTCTGGTATTCCCATCTCTTTAGTAGCTTCCCAGTTAGTTGCAATCCACAAAGGCTTTATCATAGTCAATGAAGCAGAAGTAGATGTTCTACTGGAATTCCCTTGCTTCTATGATCCAATGGATGCTGGCAATTTGATCTCTGTTCCTCTGCCTTTTCTAAATCAAGCTTGTACATCTGAAAGTTCTCAGTTCACATACTCCTGAAGCCCAGCTTGAAGGATTTTGAGGGTTATCTCGCTAGTGTGTGAAATGAGGCCAATTGTGCAGTAGTTTGAGCATTCTTTGGCATTGCCTTTCCTTGGGATTAGAATAAAAACTGATCTTTTCCTGTCCTGTGGCCTTTGCTGAGTTTTCCAAATTTGCTGACACATTGAGTGCAGCACTTTAACAGCATCATCTTTTAGGATTTGAAATAGGTCATCTGAAATTCCATCACCTCCACTAGCTTTGTTCATAGTAATGCTTCCTAAGGTCCACTTGACTTCACAGTTCAGGATGTCTGGTTCTAGGTGAGTGACCACATTATTGTTATTTGCATCATTAAGATTTTTTTTTAATCATTCTTCTGTGTGCCAGTTATATTTCAATACAATTTGGTGAGTGTGTGTGGGGGGAGGTTGTACTTCAGAATCACTCTCAATTTTTCTTCACTCTGCTCTCAACTCCGTGAAGCAGATGCACTGAAAAACCCTAACTCCTATGATTTCATATTGGGTTTAACTGATGGGAGTCCATGGCAGGAGTTTGGAGGAAGAGAAAAGCATTGCATCGGAGCATTAATTTTCCTGGTTCTCTCCTTGTGTGGTTGTCGCAGTCTGGCCCTGCCCTTTGAAGATAATGTCCTCTCTCAAGTTTGCCATGTGTACTTCTGAGTTTTCTAACCTCACCCTCCCCTCATCCCTTTGAGTCTAAGAGTGGTGCCAACTATTTTGGTGCCTGGGCTGTTCATACCCAATCCCTTGGCACTCCATACATCCCTTGTAATTAACCATTTCTAAATAAGCGTCCTTTGAATTTTCTTACATTGGTCAGCACTTTCTTTTTGGCACTTTGATACAAGAAAAAATGGAGAAAATATATATATTTCATTTATGCAAAATATTATATATATATATATATATATATAGGACTTCCCTGATGGCTCAGACAGTAAAAGTGTCTGCCTATAATGTGGGAGACCTGGGTTTGATCTCTGGGTTGGGAAGATCCCCTGGAGAAGGAAATGGCAACCCACTGCAGTATTCTTGCCTGGAAAATCCCATGGACAGAGGAGCTTGGTAGGCTACAGTCCATGGGGTTGCAAAGAGTTGGACATGACTGAGCTACTTTATTTTCACTTTCATATATATATATATATGACAGACAAAAGGGACTTTCATGATGGTCCAGTGGCTTAGACTCTACATGTCCAACGCTGGGAGCCTGGTTGGATTCTTGGTCAGGGAAATAGATCCCATATGCCAAATAAGTAAACCAATATTTTTTAAAAAAGACAGACATAAGAATTCATTAATGTGAACAGAATATTTCTGAAATAAATATACTAGCTTCTGTAACAATGGTTTCCTTGAATAGGACCTGAGTTGAACAGAAACTTATATTTCACTAGATACCCTTTTGTATCATTAAATAAAAATTAAATCATAGGTGCTCATTAGTTTCTCTGTGAAGACAAATTCCTCAAATTGAAACAAAAATCAGGAGCTGGATTGAACCACCCACATAAAAACACAATGAGAGCAGGAGAACGTCCCAGGTTTCTGCCCACTGCCCACGTTTGTATGGATGTGCTCCACATCCTGGCTCCTCAGGCTTTTTCAAGGACTTAACACACTGAGTGGGAGAAGGCAATGGCACCCTACTCTAGTACTCTTGTCTGGAAAATCCCATGGATGGAGAAACCTGGTAGGCTGCAGTCCATGGGGTCGCTAAGAGTGGGACATGACTGAGCGACTTCACTTTCACTTTCCACTTTCATGCATTGGAGAAGGAAATGGCAACCCACTCCAGTGTTCTTGCCTGGAGAATCCCAGGGACGGGGGAGCCTGGTGGGCTGCAGTCCATGGGGTTGCACAGAGTCAGACACGACTGAAGCGACTTAGCAGCAGCAGCAACACACTGAGTCACTGCTTTCTCCACAATTATCAACTTTTCCCTCTCCTGAATTATTCCCTTCAATACACAGCAATTCATTTCACCTAAAGCAAAATCATCAAAGCTCTCCTTGTGACTCCATGTGTGTGTGAAGTCACTCAGTCATGTCCGACTCTTTGCGACCGCATGGACTGTAGCCTACCAGGCTTCCAGGCAAGAGTACTGGTGTGGGCTGCCATTTTCCCCTGCAATTCCTGACTGGATTTATTTACTTATCTGATCTCTTTATCCATTTATCTGATCCCTTTAACTACCAAACTTCTTAAAAATTTGTTTAAGCAAGTTACTTGCATTTCAGTCACCTCCTATCTAAATTCCACTCTTCTCTGTTCACAGAACTCCTTTTGTCAAAGGTGGTGTTGTTCAGTCACTAAGTCCTGTCCGATTCCTTGTGACCCCATGGACTGCAGCATGCCAGGCTTCCCTGTCCTTCACTATCTCTTGGAGTTTGCTCAAACTCATGTCCATTGAGTCGGTGATGCAATCCAACCATCTTACCCTCTATCGCCCCCTTCTCTCTCTGCCCTCAATCTTTCCCAGCATCAGGGTCAAAGACATGTATAATCCCAACTTCTCAGCCCATGGATGTATCTGAGCTCACAATATTGGTCTGAGCTGACCCCCACTTCCTGGTCCCACCTGATCTGCCCTGACTCTTAGCTGGGGCTCTTCTCAGTGCTCAGGGCTTGGTTCTGTCTATCTATAATGCCTCCAAGCTTGTAATACTAGCTCATACTTCAGATCCTGTGTCTCTAACTGGCTCTTGACACACCCACTTGTGTGCATCAGGGGCATCAGCATTAGCATGACCAGACATATATATTTTCATTTTACTCCTAGCTTTTTTTACCCCCTGCCCCCATTCAATCTCATCTCAGTTAATGGCACCACCATCTAACCTACCACTCACATCATAAAACTGGAAGTTATTCTTCTTCCTTCTACATCAATCATTAATAAAGCTTGTGAATTAAATTTCGGCAACTTGCCTCAAATCTGTCCACTTCGCTGTGTCTCTACCACCCCAGTTCGAGCCACCATCTCCTTTTACCTGGACTGGTTTCCTTATTCCTCTCCACCTTCTCCATTCTTGCCTTGCTTGAATTCACTCTCAGCAAACTGCCTGAGTGATACTTAGCATGATGTTATTCTACTGGTTTCAGCCCTTTGGTGGATCTCACTTCACTTTGGAAAGCCCTGAGCTCATGTATGCTTCTGCACTATTTGCTCTCCCACTTCTCTGCTGCCATCTCATCTCACGTCCTCCTGCCCACGTCCTGGTGTGGCTGTCCTCCTTTTCTTTCTCCAGCTGGCCATGCTCTTTCCTTTGTGTCTTTACACACACACACTGCTTTTTTTTGTTTGTTTTTTTTCCCATGCAGTTTTTCCTCTATTTCACACACAAAAAGTGTGTGAAAGAAATATCATTTGTGTGAGACAGCAAAAGAGACACAGATGTATAGAACAATCTTCTGGACTCTGGGAGAAGGCGAGGGTGGGATGATCTGAGAGAATAGCATTGAAATATGTATATTATCATATATGAATCAGATCGCCAGTCCAGGTTGGATGCATGAGACAGGGCGCTCAGGGCTGGTGCACTGGGATGACCCTGAGAGATGGGATGGGGAGGGAGGTGGGAGGGGAATTCAGGATGGGGAACACATGTACATCCATGGCAGATTCATGTCAGTGTATGGCTGCTGCTGCTGCTGCTGCTGCTGTTAAGTCGCTTCAGTCGTGTCCGACTCTGTGCAACCCCATAGACGGCAGCCCAACAGGCTCCCCTGTCCCTGGGATTCTCCAGACAAGAATACTGGAGTGGGTTGCCATTTCCTTCTCCAATGCATGAAAGTGAGAAGTGAAAGTGAAGTCACTCAGTCGTGTCCGACTCTTAGTGACCCCATGGACTGCAGCCTACCAGGCTCCTCCATCCATGGGATTTTCCAGGCAAGAGTACTGGAGTGGGGTGCCATTGCCTTCTCCCTATGTATGGCAAAAACCACTACAATATTGTAAAGTAATTAGCCTCCAACTAAAATAAATTAATTTAAAACTAAAGAAATATCATTTGTTTCCTTTAGTTCTCACCTTAAATATAATTTTTCAAAGTGGTCTCCTCTGACTTTCCAATCTAAAGTGGTCACCACCCTCACCTTCACAATCATTTTTTCACTCTTTTTGGAAGAGACCATGCCTTTTTGTTTATCGCTCTTTATCCATTGCCTAGAATTCTGTCTGCTATCGAGCAGGTGCTCAGTAAATAATCATTGAACGGATTTTGAATAAATGCATATCAATCAGTTTAACTAGTTGAAATGCCTTTCAGAACCCTTTTGCTAGTTTACAAATGCACAGAAATAGGGAATGTCTCAGGCTGCCGCATTTTAAGCAAGTTTTGGATTAGCTGTTCCATTTCTTTCAAATCCATCATATAAACGTTATACGATTAAACAATAAGTTAAACCGTCTGATCAAAGGCTTTGCATGATTTCCACTTCCACATCTACCAGAATATTATTTCATTTACAGATGAAAAAACATTATCTAACACAAACCTTTAAATCTGAAAGATTAATGAAGACTTTATGTATAATATAACTTTTAGAAAGCAAATCCAAACTTGGAGAAAGTCGCTAGTCGGGCAAAGACAGTATACTTACAAGCTAATTAATATACAAAAAAAAATACCAAAACAGTGACAAAATAATAGTTAATACAAGAATGAAGTCCCATACATTTACAGGTTTCTTACATTAAAGAAAATAATAGCATGAGTAATCTAAAGGGATAGGATAAAACTGCATTGCTATTAGATTAGGATGAATAAATATTTTAAACAAAGTGATATAATTAATAAAACTACCTTGAAAACAATAATAAATTACTTACAGTTTATGTTTTCCAAGGAATACAAGCAGTTGTCAATATTTTTTTAAAAACTGATGTAAGCTGAACAAATTAGAAAAATTTGCAAAACATTTAAGCTATTTGAAGAGCAATAAGAGAAGTTCACCACTTCTTACAACCCATAAATCAAACTGAAAACATCCTGTTATATAGGTATCATTATCTTCCAAATATTCACTAATGAAGAACATTTAAAATGTACTGTTTCAGTGTGATCAGGTTTAAAAAGTAGCATACAGGTTGAACTAATAGTCTAAAAAATAGGGAGACACAAACAGATTCAAATGGCCAACACAGAAAGCACTCACTTAAAGAAAATATTCCCAGGGCAGAAATGTATAATTAATAGATTCTTGTTTTCTAGGTATAGATATGACAATGTTTTCCCTTAAGCTTCACACACACACACAAACATATACACACACAAACAAGTTAGATGTGGTTAACTTTTTTAAGATGTCTATTCAATGCTGTAACCAGGAGATTCAATAAGTTTTAGATCTCCCCTTATCTCCAAATAATATAAAAGCCCAAATAATTGGTCTTCCCTGATAGCTCAGTTGGTAAAGAATCCACCTGCAATGCAGGAAACCCAAGTTCGATTCTTGGGTCGGGAAGATCTGCTAGAGAAGGGATAGGCTACCCACTTCAGTATTCTTGGGTTTCCCTTTTGGTTCAGCTGGTAAAGAATCTGCCTGCAATTCAGGAGACCTGGGTTTGATTCCTGGGTTGGGAAGATTCCCTGGAGAAGGGAAAGGCTACCCACTCCAGTATTCTGACCTGGAGAATCCCATGGACTGTACAGTCCATGGGGTCGCAAAGAGTCAGACATGACTAAGCGACTTTCACTACACCTTACCTCATATAATAACAGTAACCAGTGAAGAACTGAATCAAAGAAGAGACTTCAGTATTACATAATTTGTTAAATGAAGATGCCCTTGACTTTGGGACACAGAATGCCCACAGCTTTCCTAAGACAGGTAGACATTTGGCTCTAAACTTTGAAAACCAAAACTGACCCTGTCAAGCCAGAGGATCTGATGAATTTTGAAATATTGCTTTACACTTAAGTTGAGCAATTTGTATACCATGTAGACATGTTCTGCTGCTGCCGCTGCTAAGTCACGTCAGTCGTGTCTGTCTCTGTGTGACCCCATAGATAGCAGCCCACCAGGCTCCCATCCATGGGATTCTCCAGGCAAGAACACTGGAGTGGGTTGCCATTTCTTCTCCCGTGCATGAAAGTGAAAAGTGAAAGTGAAGTTGTTCAGTCATGTATGACTCTTCGCAACCCCATGGACTGCTGCCTACCAGCCTCTTCCGTCTATGGGATTTTCCAGGCAAGAGTACTGGAGTGGGTTGCCATTGCCTTTTCCAGTTCAGTTCAGTTCAGTTCAGTCGCTTAGTCGTGTCTGACTCTTTGCGACCCCATGAATCGCAGCACGCCAGGCCTCCCTGTCCATCACCAACTCCTGGAGTTCACCCAAACTCATGTCCATTGTGTTGGTGATGCCATCCAGCCATCTCATCCTCTGTCGTCCCCTTCTCCTCTTGCCCCCAATCCCTCCCAGCATCAGAGTCTTTTCCAATGAGTCCACTCTGCATGAGGTGGCCAAAGTATTGGAGTTTCAGCTTTAGCATCAGTCCTTCCAAAGAATACCCAGGACTGATCTCCTTTAGAATGGACTAGTTGGGTGTCCTTGTAGTCCAAGGGACTCTCAAGAGTCTTCTCCAACACCACAGTTCCAAAGCAGACATGTTCTAAATTTTTAAAAAGTCAACAACATAGAAACAAACTCAAATCTCTGCATGAAAAAGCAATTCATACAATCTCTAGGAGGGACTACTATCACCACTGTATCTACTCTCTGAAAAGAGCTGTAGATAGCAGAGAATCTCAAATGAAACACATATTACTAGAGAATTATTCATAATTAAGCCTCTTTGCCATGCAGATTATTTACACAGTCTCAGATATATGATGTTATTTCCATTTCCACACTGAATATTAAAGACATTTTAATTTTTGTTTCAAACATGAAGTTAATAACTTACTAAATTTACAATGCTATGAAATTATCATAATACATGTGTTGATATATTACTATTTTTTGGACTTTTTTAAATTGAAAAGTATCATCAGTTTATGTCTGCATTATAAGAAATTTCAAACCATTAAAATAGAGTGATAAAAATTTAGCTCTGGAAAAAATTATAGAATTTCTCGTTTAATTCCTTTATTTTTTAGATGAAGGAAATAAAAACTGGGAATTTCAGTGAAATTAAGTAGATCAAAGGTCACAGAGCATATTTGAGGGTTAGTCAGGTCTTGGGCACAGATATTTATCTACATAAATGCTATGTAACTGTCTTAATTTACAATATAGAACAGTAGTTGCAAACTAGATCTTGGGAAAGCACATAATTAACAGATGAGTAATTCTTACTTCCCCTTTTGCAGTGATAATAAGCAATCAAAGAAAGAATATGTATTTGTCTTTAAACAATTGGAGTGTCTGGACACAGTCTCTCCAATGTCTGGCTCTACCAGTCCTTTTTAAAAATTTTAACACTGGATCCATGCAGATATACTATATTTATGCAGATTTTAGTATGTGTACACAGAAGAAATTGAGATGAATATTTCTGACATTATTTTTATAGCTGATTCGAAACAAATACTATGGTAACTGATTTAAACAATTGATACAGTTTTGTTATTAATTTCACTGTTTAACTTGTGAGTTTTTTTTTTTTTTTTTAAATTTTGGAAAATACGCTAGTCTCTTTGGAATGCAGTGTTGTAAATTGAGTGGTTAGAAATCTCTCTATTGGAAGCAGTTTGTGAGAGATACTGTTTGCAGAAAGGCTGGATGTAGGTTTTGGTTCTCTAAGGAGGAAAGAGGGGCCTCTTCAGTGGCTCAGTGGTAAAGACCCGCCTGCCAATGCATGAGACTCAGGCTCGATCTTTGAATTGGGAAGATCCCCTGGAGAAGGAAATGGCAACCTTCTCCAGTATTTTTGCCTGGGAAATCTCATGGACAGCCTGGTGGGCTACAGTCTGTAGGATTGCAAAAAGAGTTGGATACGACTTAGCAACTAAAGAATAACAACAAGAACAGGAGTAAATAAAAATGACTTTCACTAATGGATATGGAGGATTTGGAAAACATTTGAGAGGAAGAAGGCAATTGTCCTTTAGGAGAGCAGATAATAATTGATTAAATGTCCCATAATAGATGGTTTTGTTTTATCCTATAATTATTTTATTGTACCTCAACTGGATTTTAAATATCTTTAGGTCAATTATTTCCATAAAACCTGGGTCAGCCCCTGAGACATAGTAGGCCTTCAAGAAATGAATGGCGATGAATTACTGAATCAAAGAAAACAGTACAAGAAACTTCTCATCTATTATAGATGTTCCAGCACAGAAAGAATCAAAGAACTTTCAGGTTGTAAAATGCTGGGAAAAAAAAAAAAAAAAAAAAAGAGAGAGAGAGAAAGAAAAGAAATCTGTTCTAAACACTTCCTTCAGAGATGCACATAATTCTGGGCAAACATACTAAACAGCTTTCCAAAGGTCTCACAGCTTGTTACTGCCAGAAATAAAATTCTCAGATTGATATCCTCAATCCTCATCTTCTTGGTTCACACTGTTTCTATTCTGTTAAAAAAGATAGAGGATTCCAGAGCACATCTGATATCATAAATGTCAATAAATAGTGGGAGGTGATTTGCACACTGACTCTTTTATCACAGTCTAGGATAATATTTTTGTAAAGATTGAACATAATCTGTTTAACAAGGTGTCAATTGAAATAAAATATTAAAGCATTTTAAAATATACTTCGCACTTTCAAAACCAACATGTTCACTACTGTTGCTGCTCCCCTTCATATGTTTACCAGAAGATACTCTCCAGTTGACTGCCCACTATTATCACCATTTATGTTAATATTCAGCTAAGCAAGAGCACAGAAATTAATCATTTCAAATGTATTTTCATTTAAGAGCTTTCACTTGTCTATAGACATCCTGGGTAGCATGCTGTGGAACAGTTACCTCATTAATCTGATTTTGTTCCAAAACAGACTGCTAAGTGCAGTTCAGTTCAGTTTAGTCGCTCAGTTGTGTCCAACTCTTTGTGACCCTATGGACTGCAGCATGCCAGGCTTCCCTGTCCATCAATAATTCCTGGAGCTTACTCAAACTCATGTCCATTGAGTCGATGCTGCCGTTCAACATCTCATCCTCTGTTGTCCCCTTCTCCTCCCATCTTCAATCTTTCCCAGCATCAGGGTCTTTTCAAATGAGTCAGTTCCTTGATCCAGGTGGCCAAAGTATTGGAGTTTCAACTTCAACATCAGTCCTTCCAATGAACACCCAGGACTGATCTCCTTTAGGAAGGACTGGTTGGATCTCCTTGCAGTCCAAGGGACTCTGAAGAGTCTTCTCCAACACCACAGTTCAGAAGCATCAATTCTTCAGCGTTCAGCCTTTTTTATGGTCCAACTCTCACACCCATACATGACTATTGGAAAAACCATAGATTTGACTAGACTGACCTTTGTTGGCAAAGTAGTGTCTCTGCTTTTTAATATGCTATCTAGGTTGGTCATAACTTTTCTTCCAAAGAGTAAGTGTCTCTTAATTTCATGACTGCAGTCACCACCATCTGCAGTGATTTTTGAGCCCCCCAAAATAAAGTCTGTCACTGTTTCCATTGTTTCCCCATCTATTTCCCATGAAGTGATGGGACCAGATGCCATGATATTAGTTTTCTGAATGTTGAGTTTTAAGCAGAAAAAGTGACAGGCTATAATTTGCTTCTGGTTAGAGGTTCTTGATCCTACTTTTATACTCTCTAAGTTGTTATGACATTACCATTTGTGTCAAAACAGTTGTCTTTCTCAGTGTTTCAGAAAATTAATAAACTATGTGGTTTTAGGGGTTTATGCCTCAGAAGCAAAAGTGTATTCCCAAACCTAATTATTCAAGCCTAAGCTCAACTTTACCACCAAGCATCTTATTTACATTTTTTAACGTTGATTGTTTTTGTTATTACTACAAAGTAGATCTCACAGGCACTTCCTTTTCAAGTCAAGTGATAGGTGTTCATTGTATAGGTATATATTAAAAACTAAAGGCAAGAGGAAGTCTTTAGTGTTTCCCTTTTATATACTTCATTTTTTGTTTGTCATGTTGGGAAGGTCCCCTGGAGGAGGAAATGGCATCCCATTCCAATATTCTTGCCTGGAAAATCCCATGGACAGACGAGCCTGGTGGGCCACAGTCTATGGGGTCACAAAGAGTAGGACACAACTGAGCAACTGAGCAGGCATACAGACATAAAGGCAAGCATGACTGAAGTTAGCTAAGGGTATATTATACCACGAAAATCCCTCCCCATCCCACCCACCTTGAAAAACAGTAAAAACTGTGCTTCAAACTAAAAAGTCAACACATTTAGCCAAGCAAATGCCCAAGTACAAAAATCAAAATTTCTGCTTGACTGTCCTAATCAGATGTAGAATACTCAAAATTCAATTACATATCACCTTGTATCCTTACCTTCCCTGACACATAGGCCAGGTAGGATTTATGGTTAATGCATATGAAAACCTTCCAAATAACCCATCTCCTCTTAGGTGTAACTCACACAGGGAATGAAATTGCAAAAACAAACTGAAACAACTTTTATTAGAACGAGGGCACTGGTTCTTCTCTGATGGGGCAAATCTGAGCTAGGTGCCTCCAACTTTAACTTCAAAATTAAAGTTGGTGGAAAACTCAGCAATGGTCACAGGACTGGAAAAGGTCAGTTTTCATTCCAATTACAAAGAAAAGCAATGCCAAAGAATGCTCAAACTACCACACAATTGCATGTATCTCACACGCTATTAAAGTAATGCTCGAAATTCTCCAAGCCAGGCTTCAGCAATACGTGAACCGTGAACTTCCAGATGTTCAAGCTGGTTTTATAAAAGGCAGAGGAACCAGAGACCAAATTGCCAACATCCGCTGGATCGTCAAAAAAGCAAGAGAGTTCCAGAAAAACATCTATTTCTGCTTTATGCTAAAGTCTTTGACTGCGTGGATCACAATAAATTGTGGAAAATTCTGAAAGAGATGGGAATACCAGACCACCTGACCTGCCTCTTGAGAAACCTATATGCAGGTCAGGAAGCAACAGTTAGAACTGGACATGGAACAACAGACTGGTTCCAAATAGGAAAAGGAGTACGTTGAGGCTGTATATTGTCACCCTGCTTATTTAACTTATATGCAGAGTACATCATGAGAAACACTGGGCTGGAAGAAGCACAAGCTGGAATCAAGATTGCCAGGAGGAATATCAATAACCTCAGATATGCAGATGACACTACCCTTATGGCAGAAAGTGAAGAGGAACTAAAAAGCCTCTTGATGAAAGTGAAAGAGGAGAGTGAAAAAGTTGGCTTAAAGCTCAACATTCAGAAAACGAAGATCATGGAATCTGATCCCATCACTTCATGGGAAATAGATGGGGCAACAGTGGAAACCGTGGCAGACTTTATTTTTCTGGGCTCCAAATCACTGCAGATGGTGATTGCAGCCATGAAATTAAAAGATGCTTACTCCTTGGAAGGAAAATTATGACCAAACTAGATAGCATATTCAAAAGCAGAGACATTACTTTGCCAACAAAGATCCATCTAGTCAAGGCTATGGTTTTTCCTGTGGTCATGTATGGATGTGAGAGTTGGACTGTGAAGAAAGCTGAGCACCAAAGAATTGATGCTTTTGAACTGTGGTGTTGGAGAAGACTCTTGAGAGTCCCTTGGACTGCAAGGAGATCCAAGCAGTCTGTTCTAAAGGAGATCAGTCCTGGGATTTCTTTGGAAGGACTTATGCTGAAGCTCCAATACTTTGGCCACCTCATGCGAAGAGTGGACTCATTGGAATAGACTCTGATTCTGAGAAGGATTGGGGGCAGGAGGAGAAGGGGACAACAGAGGATGAGATGGCTGGATGACATCACCGACTCGAAGGACATGAGTTTGGGTGAACTCCGGGAGTTGGTGATAGACAGGGAGGCCTGGCATGCTGCGATTCAGGGGTCACAAAGAGTCGCACACGACTGGTCGACTGAACTGAAGTGAACTGAAGGAAAAACTGAAACCAAATTGTAAAGCAAAACAAAATAATAAACATGAAGTAGCTTTTCTGCTTGTATTCAACTTATGCGGTTCACAGAGCAGGAGGGAGATGAGTGGGAAGGATGCCCACATTGTGTACTGGCAGATGCCTATACTGAACTGAATAGATGAAAGGCAGGGATAATTTACTCATGAGCATCGTCCTGCTCCAGAGGCATAATGGACTTGGGTGGTACAAGGTAAGTTGGCACATGCGTTACTACTAGGCACATACAGTTGAGTCCTGGCCCCTGGTGTGGAGCATCATTTCATCTATCTGCTCCACTACAGATCAAGGTACTGGGCACAGAAGATTTTCTAGGCAGCATATTAGCTTCCTATTGCTGCTGTACCAAAGACCATAAACACACTGAACAAAGCAATACACGTTCATTATTTCACAGTTCTGGAGGTCAGAGGTCTACAATGTGTCCATAGAACTGCACTCCTTGGAGCTCATAGGGGAGAATTCGTTTCCTTGATTCCCTAGCCTCACAGGAAGCCCACATTCCTGGGCTCACCTCTTCTGTCTCTAAAGCCAGCAGCCCAGGATCTCCTCTCCTGTCTGATTTCTGCTTCTGTCCTCACGGTCCTTCTGTCTTCTCTCAGCTCTCATTCTACTGGGCTCCCTCTGATCAGGGCATGTGATCACACTGGGTTCACTCAGGTAATCCAGAAATACCCCTCCATCTCAAAATCCTCAACTTATTCACACCTGCAAAGTCTTTTTGTGATGTAAGGTGACTTATTTACAGGTTTAGAAGGATGTCCCTGTGGGGGCCATTATTCTGTTTACCACAAGAAATTCTAATGCTTTGAAAACTGAATAATATATTATCAGTTGAACACATTATAATTTATTTATCTACCTGAACATGTTATAATTTATTTATGTAGTTGTTGAAAAGTGAATTTGATTCCATTTTTTGTTTTTAGGGAAAATCAATGGACTATTCTCAGGGCTGAGTTTTATTTCTAATTTCCTCCAAAATCCATAATCAAATTGCAGACTCTTCATTCCTGGGCTTTTAAGCATAGCAGGTGCCTACCTATTGAATTTATGTGTTGTAAACATGACCAAACTCTCCAGCTGCTTCTCTGTACCTTGTGCACTTCAGAATTTTACTTTACAACTGACTACTGCAAAAACAAGAACCAATTCCAAGTAAAAACAAGCCAATTATATTTATTTGTAACTTCCTCATCATTTAATGTGACTTCCCTGATAGCTCAGATGGTAAAGCATCTGTCTACAATGCAGGAGACCCAGGTTTGAGCCCTGGGTTGGGAAGATCCCCTGGAGAAGGAAATGGCAATCCACTCCAGTACTATTGCCTGGAAAATCCCATGGACAGAGGAGCCTGGTAGGCTACAGTCTATGGGGTCACAATGAGGGGAACACGACTGAGTGACTTCACTTTCATCATTTAATAGCAGATGATCAAGGTTTACTAGAAATACTGATCAAATATACAACAAACAAGTAAAAAAAAATGTTTCCTTTTTGTTCTCTTAAATGATTCTATGATTATAAATAGAGTTATAAGGACAGAGTTGATATCTTTATATTGGTGACACTTGAGGTAAAGAACCCATCTGCCAATGCAGGAGACATAAGGGACATGGATTCTATCCCTGGGTCAGGAAGTTCCCCTGGAGGAAGACATGGAAATCTACTCCAGTATTCTTGCCTGGAGAATCCCATGCACAGAGGGCCTGGTGGGGTACAGGTCATAGGGTTGCAAAGCGTTGAACACAACTGAAGCAACTTAGCACACAGCATATTTTAGATCACTTACAAATAGATTTGCACATAAATGATAATGAAATGATAAGGGCAGAGGAGAAATGTCATGAAATAACTCAATCTGGGATGCTACCTGAAAGTTTATATTTACAGAAATTTTTAAGTAATAAAATAAGGTTAAATTGCTTTTAAAATTTTAATTAAAGTTTAGCTCTCTATATGTCTACACAATTGGCACTGTTTCTGCTATATTGGATAACTTCTTTTACTGGAATTAATTGTTATGCTTATTTCTTTTATTGTCACATATATAATTTTATATATATACTAGGCCATGACTGGGCTTCCTTGATGGCTCAGCAATAAAAAATCTACCTGTCAATGCAGGAGATGTGGGTTCGATCCCTGGGTTGGGAAAATCCCCTGGAGAAGGAAATGGTGACCCACTCCAGTATTCTTGGCTGGGGAATCCTATGGACAGGCTATAACCCATGGGGTTGCAAAGAGTCAGACACCACTTAGTGACTAAACAGCATACAACAACAAGCTGTGATTATACACTCTTAAATAGCAAATGACTCTAAGCATCTTTTTGCTCATATGTGCTAAATATGAATACACAGGCTAAATCATGAAAATACTAATATTTTGCAATGGTACAAGGAGCTAATGAAACAGATTTTTCTTTAAAAGGAGTTTTTCTTTGGCTTTAGCAGAGAAGGGGATCCTAATAGATAGGCAAGACAAATTATTTAATGTGTGAAATACTGATAAGCCTATTGAAAGGGTAGCATGTCAAATGTGGATATATCTTCTCTGACTGTCTACATAATCTGCAAAAGGGAATCTTAGCAAGGTGCAAAATGAAATAGACATTTGAAGTCCATTTGAAATGAGAATATTTCTTTCAAAGAAATGTGAATGTGAGATATAAAAGTGTGACTGAAGAATAGTCTTACTCCACGTCTCCTTAGGATCTTTATGGGTTATGCTCTCATCCAGTGTGAAACATCAACTATGTAGATCTGCCAAGGTCCTCCTTTTTGGCAACCTACAACCAAGTCTCTCTTTTGTCTTGTGCGTGGTCATTTGCCTGTGATGATTATCCTAGCGGGACAGAACTGATCTCTACATCTTTCAGAAGTGGGCTATATATATATATCATCTGAGTAAAAGTTAGAAACAAGACATCCTCTCCTTCAAGAATTGGAGGAACCGAATGCAATAATGCAGTTTCTTAGAGCATGTCTCAGATTAAAAGCATAGATAATAAAGCTTTAGATTAAGAAAGATACTTATTTATGATTGAGGTGTGATCATCTAGAAAATTTGACAGAAAATGAGAAAATAAACTCTGATTCTTAGAATGAAGGAAATTCTTTTTCTTTTACCCCAAGGAGCTTGGCATTTTTCTTGCTTTTGTCTCTAAACACTTTTCAGGGATTCAGGCTTGAAATCACAAACATTCTTTGTTCCTTTATAGCTTTGAATCTTCAATAGCCAACATGATAATAGCCCATCACATTCGTTCTATTTCCAATTTTGCATATATCTATTTTTTTTTCACTGTTTTCACTATGTTAAGAACATAGCTTTCAGCAGTGTCCAGTGAATCCTCTTCACTTCTATCCCTAACCATCTATGGTAGGCAGGTTTCTAAACAGCCCCTAAGTAAGGATGTCTTGCCCCAGTTCCCAGATCCTGTGAATGTCACATCAATCCCATTACACTATGTTTTATGGTATGCCTGACTTTAAGATGATCCTAATGGGCTTGGTGTAATTATATGACCTCTTAAAAGCAGAGACCTATTTCCTGCTGGTGGCAGAAGAGGAGGTCACAGAGATTCAAAGCATAAGAAGAACTCAGTTTACCATTGGTGGCTTGAGGATGGAGAAAGCCAATGAGAAGGGACTCAGGTAGTTTCTAGGAGGAAAATAGCCTTAGCTGAATCCAGTGAGGAAATAGCTCTTAGTGTTACAGCCATAAGAACTGAATTTTCCAATAATCCCAAATGAGCTAGGAAGTGGGCTTCCCCTGCAGAGCCTTCAGATAAGAGTCCAGTCCAACCATCTTTGATTGTGGCCTTGAGAGAACCTAAGCAGGGAACCAAACCAAGCCCACATGGACTCCTGAGCTACAGAAACTGCAAAATGATAAAATTTGGGTTGTTTCAAGCTGCTGAGTTTGTAGTAATTTGTTACACAGAGACAGAAAACTAATCAAACTAAACCATATTCATCAGCTTGATCTTCATAAAAGACTATCTTAACTTGTAGATTTTCTGTGTGAAAATCTACAAGTCTTCTTATGACTTTGGATCAAATTCAACACCTTTATTCTGATTTTAAGTCACCTCATTAAATAGAGCCAAATTCCCCTATCTCCATCCTACTATACATTTTACTATTTTTTATTGTTCTTAAATGAACATGTTCCAGTAGTATATTGTTGAATTTGATCTTCCATTTGTTATGTTATTGGCTTGTTATGTTATAATTCTCCATGTATTTGTCTGTCGCCCCACTGCACTGAACACTAATTCTCTGAAGACAGGAACATTTTTAGGGGCTCAGGATCCAGCAGGCCATTTGGCACAGGTAGGTGTCAATCCCTCTCATGGATGAGCTTTAACCAAAATGCACCGAAGCCAGGCAATACCTTTACTGTCCCTTGACTACACCATGTCCATTCCTGCACCTCGGCCTTTGCTCGTGAACTTTCCTCAACTGGAATGTCCTGTGTTCCTTTCACCATCTAACAATGTTTTGAGGCAATAGTTAGTAGAGAACAGTCAATATAGAATTCCTTAGTCAGGTTAAAAAGCTACTCTGGCCTAATACCACTGACATTATTGCAGAACATAATAAGATCTGTGAAGAAATAAGAACACTATATATAATATAGCCAGAGTCTCCTTAATACGAAAAGAATATAAGGCTTTAAGATTCATTTGCTGTTTTCCTAATAAGACTTTGAATTGCTTGAGTGAAAGAACCACATTTTCTGGGTGAATTTGGATATCATTAATACATTCTGTTGCAATAGAATATATGCAAAAGGAACCAAATTTGTATCCAAGTTTCACAAATTTTAGAGAAATTTGTGCTACAACTATCCTACTGTTCATTTCCTTGATATTTCTCTGATTCAAACTCCCTATCTGTCTTGACTCACCAAACTGAGGCTGGGAACAGGAGAAAAAGTGGGAGTAGTAGCACGAAGAAGACCAGAGAAACTGGCCTTGGTCCAGGTCACACAGCTAGAATGAGAGGGACCCAGGATTCAAGGCTGTTCTCCGTGACTTCACAGCCTGTGTTCACCTCATCATCACGCCACACTCTCATTCACCCCGCCTCCACCCCACACTCCAATACTCAGGCATCAGCATCCTTCATATTCCTTCAGAGTGGTCAACACGGGGAGTGGAAAAGTGAGGAAACAACATGAAGAATTGGGTTTCCGTTAAGGATAGCACTGAATGAAAATTCTGGCCAATCCACTGTTTTAAAATGTTTTGACTACAGATGTTAGCATTTGAGACCAAAAAGGATCATGTAGAACTGCCTTTATGTGAACACACACACACACATTCAAACCATCTCCAAATCCTGAATGTTGTTGATGTTCAGTCACTAAGTTGTGTTCAACTCTTTGTGACCTCACAGACTATAGCATGCCAGGCTCCACTGTCCTCCACTCTCTCTTGGAGTTTGCTCAAATTCATTGAGTCACTGATGGTGTCTCATCATCTCATCCTCTGTCACTCTCTTCTGCGTTTGTCTTCAATCTTTTCCACGTCAGGATCTTTTCCAATGACTCAACTCTTCACATCAGGTGGCCAAAGTATTGGAGCTTCAGCTTCAGCATCAGTCCTTCGAGTGAATATTCAGGGTTGATTTCCTTTAGGATTTACTGACTTATCTCGTTGTTGTCCAAGGGACTCTCAAGAGTCTTCTCTAACACCACAATTTGAAAGCATCAGTTCTTTGGCACTCAGCCTTCTTTATGGTCCAATTCTCACATCTATACATGACTACTGGAAAAACCATAGCTTTGACTATATGCATGTGTTTGGCCAAGTGGATGCCTCTCCTTTTTAATACACTGTCTAGGTTTGGGAAAGCTTTCAAGGAGCAAGTGTCCTTTAATTTCATGGCTGCAGTCATCCTCAGTGATTTTGGAGCCTAAGAAAATAAAATCTGTCACTGCCTCCACCCTTCTATTTGCCATGAAGTGATAGAACCAGATGTCATGATACAAACTTTGTCAATGTTGAGTTTCAAGCCATCTTTTTCACTCTTCTCTTTCATCCTCATCAAGAGTCTCTTTAGTTCCTCTTCACTTTTCTGCCATTAGAGTGGTATCATCTGCAAGTCTGAGGTTGTTGATATTTCTCCCAGCGACCTTGATTCCAGCTTGTGATTCATCCAGCCCAGCATTTCACATGATATACTCTGCTCTACATGTAAGTTAAATAAGCAGAGTGAGAATATACAGCCTTGGTGCACTCCTTTCCAGTTTTGAACCAATCGATCAGTTATCCCACGTCCAGTTCTAACTGTTGCCTCTTGATCCAGGTTTCTCTGGAGACAGGTAAGGTGGTCTGGTGTTCCCATCTCTTTAAGAATTTTCCAGTTTGTTTCCACAGTCTTGGATGTATCACACCCTAATTCCTTAGTAGTTTCAAATACTTTCCTAAATAAATCATTTTTAATGTTAAATGGTA
Organism: Bubalus kerabau; assembly: GCF_029407905.1. NCBI lineage: Eukaryota > Metazoa > Chordata > Mammalia > Artiodactyla > Bovidae > Bubalus > Bubalus kerabau. The sequence continues at coordinate 114,266,396 of NC_073631.1, read as the reverse complement.
TATGGCCTTGACAGAGTGCAAACCATATGGCTCTGCTGTTACTGTAATGTGAACTTTGAGATAGATTTCATAAATCAGAAATGACATTTAGATAATGTTTTTTATCAATAAATTTAATATATCTAAAACTACCTGAAGAAATTAAAAAATCCATTCAAAAGCATAATTCCAAATTAAATGGCTCTAATGCTTTTCCCCCGTAAATCAGCCTGATATAGTACAAATAAAAAGTGATAATGAGAAAATAACACACATGATGAAGAAAGGTTAATACTAAATTTTGCAAAAGGCAGTTGTACTTACTAATTGGATGTGTTATTAAGCATAATTTATATGAAATTGACCTTCAGATTTAACCTGATATACAGACTGTTAAGTACATTAGCTAGACTATGGCTAGACTATGGGGGGCGGTGGGGTCAGGTCTGCCTCTGATAACGTCTGAAATAGGAACTAGGAAAAAAAGAGGAAAAGGATAGGCAGAGAGGGAGAGAAAAGAGGAGAGAGGTCAGGAGGGACAATCCAAGGGCAGGAGGAGGTGGGAAAAGGAGACACAGAGAAGGAAAGGATGCTAGCACCTCACCCTCTTTTGCTCCTCTTCTCTGCAAAGACTAGTTCTTAGCTCAAGAAAGGGTTTGTCCTGAACTTGCCAACTTCTTTAGGTCTTACAGCAATCCAAACAGGAAGTGTTCCTCAGTCCCACATTCCAGGAAGATTCTGAGCTATTGTCACTCTGTCTTCCCTAGTTCCTCTAGTCTCCCTGAGAGTGAGGTGTAGGCTTGGGTTAGGAAACTGCTCTCATTCTGCCATAATAGTTCCTTCACTCATCTGTACCCTCCCTGTTAGAATGCAGTCTTCTTAAGGGGGGAAATGGTTTATTCATCTTGTATTACTGGAAGCTTGCATAGGGCTTGGTTCATAGGAAGCACTTGATAATTTTATAAATTGCCACTTCTAATTCTCACAATTAACCATGTGAATTTGGCACTATATTCCTCATTTTAAAAAAGATTAAACCTAGATTCAGATTATTTAAGGGATTTTCCCAGTATCATTAGTATCTGTGAGCCTGAAAATAATTCTTTGGTTTGTGCTAAGATATAAAACTGAGAGAATAATTCTGAGAATTAAAGAACTATTGAAAATCCCTTTGGTGTGTTTTAATCATGAATCTTTTTTTTTTTTTGAGAAATACATTCTTTCTACATATAAATCATAAGAAAGTTAAAACTCATGGTAATTTATGAAATAGGAACTTATGGTACATCATCTCTTATTTGTTATCTAAGAGAACTGATTTACAATACTAGAGCAAAAATAAACTTTTAAACATTCTATAACATAAAGCATTTTGTGCTTACATCAAACTTCCATAATTTTATATCAACAGAAGATTTATTTTTGCTGTGTTCTTTCACATATCTATTCAATAAATGTTTCCTTCCTATATATGCTAAGCATTGACTCTGTTTAATCTTACCTCAGTTTTAAACTTGTTAAAATATTATCCAATATATTTCCAAACCAAACATGAAATTTTCTTTGGTGATGTTTTAGAGTTTTTTTCAATAGTTTTTTTTTTTTTTTTAATTTTGCAACATGAATTCTAGTTTACTTGAAGTATGTATTCAGGCAAGCCAGAGCTGCATTCATCTAGTTTTATGAAATGCCATCAGTTATACAAGGCTTTCCCCTCTTCTATTGAATTATATAGTATTTTGTGATTGTCATTATTTTGTTTTAGAATTATGAAAAGGGGCATATATTCAGTATATAGTTTTACATTTGAGCAAAATCCCGATACACTAATACTGCATGAACAGTTTCCCAATAAAGGTGTGATTTCTGAGCATTTGCCCTCTATCTTCAAGAACACAACAAAATTTAATATAAGGATTTAAAATCTAAGCAGGATTGGTGCTGCTTCATCAGAAGTGCATTGGATGGTTTATAAATCAAACACCAAAATGACTAAAAAAGGCTTCTCCCAGAGCCCATTAACCTTCAAGAAACCTTAGCTTTTCTTTTCTGACACAAGTGAAGTGAACAGGATTTTAATAAAAGTCCTGCGGCAGATACACCTGAAGGGTCAGAGCTCATGGTAAAGCTGCCAACGCTGCAACTTTAAGGAAACATCCTGATAACCTTTAATATAGCACTGGGTCTGCCAGCACTCACGCTGCAGCATCTGCATTTGAAAATTCCATCTGAGAAACTGATCCCCTGTTTGACAGGATCATGGTTTTTAATCTTGTTTTTGGTGTGCAGGAGTTTACTGCATGTCCTGTAGAATCTAGCCTTTTGTATAGTTCTGATGACCTCAGGAAATACTTTTCTGTAGTGATAGACAGGCATTCTTGTCTTCAACTTAGACTTTCTGATCACCTATTTCATTAATACTAAGGGATCAACATCTTCTAAAAGTAGAAGAAACTTAATGTCACAGAAGTAGACAAGGTTCACCAAAGCTTCTGTTCCACATATTTTCATTTTTGTCCCTTAATCTCTCTTCAAATTGTTATAAGTTGAATAACCCCTGAAATTGGGAACTGATGATATACAACAATAATTTCCATATCTATGTCCGCACTAGTGAAACAAAAAGTAAAATTATCACCATAAACTTAACAAATGTTACAACTCCCATGTAATAGTGAGTAAAACCACTTAAAAAATTAAATAATTTGCTCAAGTTACCAGTAATAGTTAACAGTGCCAGAATTCACTGTTTTCAGTTCACTTAGTTTAAGAAACTCATACTATTTACAATCTTCAAGACATATGTCTACATTTATGACCTCATCATCTCAATTTAAATCAATTAAATGAACAAATAATCCTTTAAAAGCTTGGATAACATTATGGGTAAAGAGAAAATCTTGATTTAAATGATTTCAGAGCATAGAAAAAGAGGAAAACTTCCAAATTATTTTCATAATGTAATTTCAGCATTGACAAATCTGACATAGATTTAACCAAAACAAACACAAGCAAAGAGAAAAATAAAAAACAAACAAAAACGTTAGGCCACTCTTAGTATGGGGATCAACAAAAAAGTCTTAAATAATCTTAAAGAGAATTCAATGGCACATTATAAACAATATGTCATGAACAAGTGGGATTTTTCTAGAAATGCAAGACGATTCAATAGTAGGAAGTCTAATGATATGAGTCATCATATTAATAGAGTCAATGAGAAAAGCAGTATGACTATCTTCAGAAATGTTGTAAAGGAATTAGACAAAATTTAATTCAAACTCTCCAAACCACTTAATTAAATGGGAAGTGATGAATGCCTCTTTACTATGATCTTATGTATATGCACTTATATCTATATATCTATATCCATATGGGTTTTATATCTCTATCTCCAAAAGCCAGCACTGAGCCAGCATCTAACAAAAAAGGACACATTCCCACTGGAAGAAGTGGTACTTCCCACTGTTTTTAGTGTGATTTAACATTATATTGTGGAGAAGACAATAGCACCCCACTCCAGTACTCTTGCCTGGAAAATCCCATGGACAGAGGAGCCTGGTGGGCTGCAGTCCATGGGATCGCAAAGAGTCAGACACGACTGAGCAACTTCACTTTCACTTTTCACTTTCCTGCATTGGAGAAGGAAATGGCAGCCCACTCCAGTGTTCTTGCCTGGAGAATCCCAGGGACGGGGGAGCCTGGTGGGCTGCCGTCTATGGGGTCGCACAGAGTCGGACACGACTGAAGCGACTTAGCAGCAGCAGCAACATTATATTGAGGATATATAACAACTACAAAAAAGCAAGTAGAATCTCAGATGAATCCCCTTCTGCCTCTCCCCCCGCAAAAAAAAGAAGAGGTAAAACTACCTCTATTTGTAGCTGATATGACTATCTGAAAAAACGAGAGAAAAATCAATGGAGTTACATGTCAATCCTGGCTGCAAAGAGATAATTTAATCAAATAACAGGGCATAACTTTAACATAGAGAAATCGATAGTCCATATATAATTAAACAAAAACAGGTTTGAAGATATAATGGAAGGGAACAGAAAACTCCTTATTTCAATTTCAGATATTAGTTTTCAAGAATTTTTTCCCTCCTTTGGGAGGTAGGGGCAAATGTGGTTTGTGCAGAGAACAATGCAGAGATTGTGCATTTTAGGGGAAGGGGAAGGAAAGAGAAAGAGAGAAAACCCAATAGAAGACCTTGAATGGTGAAGAGTGAAGAGTGATTCTTATGATGATTGGAACCAAAACACAACTGGTTCTTGGGAAAAATTAACCATGGGAAAAGAAAAATACATCTGAAAAGATGGAAAGTGAAATTTAAAGTATTAGTGGCTTAGTTGTGCCCGACTCTTTGTGACCCTGTGGACTGTAGCCCACCAGGCTCCTCCGTCCAGGGAATTCTTGGGGAAGAATACTCGAGTGGGTATCCATTCGCTTCTCCAGGGGATCCTCCTGACCCAGAGACTGAACCCACATCTCCCATGTCTCCTGAATTGCCAGGCAGAGTAAAGCAGTAGTATAAATGGTCCTACATGTGTTCTTATCTCTTGCCCCCAGTAATTCAAAAGTTAGGACATAGTCAGGGGTCTTGCATGAAATCATAACTAACCAGACCAGAAATCTTTCTTCCCTGACATTGTCCTTCCTTCTTATACTTCTGTCTCCAAAAGTGAAATATAATTGGTTTTGTACAATATTAAGAAATATAAGGTACAAAAGGTGGAGAACAAAGGAAAAGAACAGATGATGTATACCTGTGGCAGATTCATTTTGATATTTGGCAAAACTAATACAGTTATGTAAAGTTTAAAAATAAAATAAAATTAAAAAAAAAAAAAAAAGATGAAAAATAACGTTGGAAGTTCCAAGGGAGTTCTGAAGTTTTTCTCAACCACTCACAAGGTGGAAGATGAAAATCATCAAAAATGTCTTTGATTCTACTTCACCCAACATGCTCCCACTTTAGGCATTTTCAGTTACTACTTAAGCTGGGGAATCTCTTCCTGCCATGTGTCTCAGCCCTGACCACCTGGCCAGATGCCTTGTATTAGAAAAGCTCACCCCTCACGGTTTACTCCCTCAAATTTGCTTTATTTATACCAGAGCACTTACTTGACTATACTTAGTTGTTTATTATTTATCTACTACCTCTAAACTATAAGATTACAGAAGGCTTGGTTTTATTTTTCCTGTTTCCTTTCTTTTCCTTCACTATTATATTCCCAAAGCCTAAAACTGTCTCTGTCACATAGTAGGCATCCAAGAAATAGTGTTGAATTAATAAATGATAAAATGAAGGAATGAGCAAGTTCTGGTAATAGTATCCTACAAAACTCTTGCAACCATATCTTATTTTACCCTTTTGAGAAAGGAAAAATATCTTGGCACATTTTCTCAAAAAAAGAAAAAAAACCTCTATAAGTTTGGCAGATTGGAAAAGACCCTGATGCTGGGAAAGATATTGAGGACAGGAGAAGGGGGCAAACAGGATGAGATGGTTGGATGGCATCACTGACTCAATAGACATGAATTTGAGCAAATTCTGTGAGATAGTGAAGGACAGGGAAGCCTGGCGTGCTGCAGTCCATGGGGTCGCAAAGAGTTGGACATGACTTAGTGACTGAACAAAAAAAAAGGGAAGGCAGAAATCCCTTGAATTTTAGCACAGGGTCTCCCTTTTCAGGTGGAAGCTTTGCTGTTATTTTAATTCATATGTTATTCTATTCTGCTCTATTTTAATTGACAAAGAATCTATTTGTTTAGTATAACATTATTTCCTTGTAGGAAAGTCTCATCCTCCTGATTTTTCCCTGTGGGAACAGAAGCATAAAAGGACAGATTGCAATATACTTTCCAAAATTTAAAACATGTTAATGTCTTATAAGTGCTTTCATCCCTTGCAAGCAGTTTGTTCTTTGTATAAGCAAGAAGGATTCATTTATAGAATAATTTTTAAAATTGTCTAGTCATCTAAGCTGCTGGAGACCTACAAATGATAAAATAAATAATTGCATAAATAAATATATAAATGAATAAGTAAATAGGCAATATCTGTGTTACACATATTTTTTTTAAAAGGAAAATAATATCCTGGGCATCCTTAGTTCTTAAGGTCACTGATTATTCCAGAGAGAGGAAGTTATTCTTTTTCGGGTGGGTATTGCATTTTTGACCGTCTTCTCCAGCCCTGCTCCAGACTGTTCTCTTTATTTTGTGTTTTTCCTTCCTTGAGGAAACATTCAGAACCAAAGCTCTCTATGGTTTTATTATGTTTTTTTTTTTTTCAGTATGGTAAAGAGAGCATTAAATTTTAATAATGGAGATAAAGGTTAATAACTGATACACTGTTTCTATTAATACTACCAGAAAGCACAAATATGAACAATTTTTTTTATGTTGCCCTTAATGTTCTGTATTCCCCTTCCTAAGTGATGGCTCGTCATTTTCCCCTTCATAGGTAGAAGGAGATAATCTGGGGAAAAAATAACTGTTAAAATTTAAAAACAAAATCTCTCTGATGTGAATTTTTAAATTTAATTCAGAGCTGTTAATTCATTCTAATCTAGCATTCTGGAGATACTTCCTATTAAATGTTATGTTTTAAAAATTAAAAAAAGGTTATTTACACTTTCAGAAACAGAGAAGATGAGGAAATAGAATTGCTGCATATCACATTCATTTGCAGGTCACCAACATTAATTTAATTTTGAAAACAGTTACATTACTGAATTCCAGTGTCATTTAATGCAAAGGACATTTAATTAAATAAACTGCACTATTAATTATTGCCTTCTTAATTTTTAAGTGATATACATAATTAATGGAAAAATTGAGAACCTACAACCCAAGAATTTACCTTTTAAAAATTATTTTTTAATATGTTAACCACTTTAATATAGTGGAGAAATGGGGAAGAGTTTAGAATTAGTTATGACTCTTGATACTAGGCCTGTTTATAATTTAATTTACACAATATTTTGTCAATAATTTACTTACCTTTATTATATGTAATATGCATTTAAAATGTTAGGTTATATATTAATAGCTTACTGCAGAATACTAGAAAAAGAGAAAACATAAAGAAGAAAAATTGTCCCAAATTCTACCACCTTTAATACAGTCATGTAAACATTTTGTTGTATTTTTCACACCATTTTCCCTAAATATATGCACAAATACACAGTGTATATCCATACATATGTATTTATGCTATGAACTGAATGTTTGTGTTCATTCAAAATTCAACTGTGTTAAAACTATAGCACCCAAGGAAATGTTTATGAAGGTGAGGCCTCTTTGAAATTGTTAGAAGACTGGGTGTCCACAGGGACAACTGCAAGTACGGTTGAGAGCAGCGAGCCTTGCGTGAAGTGCTCATACCTGAGAAATGTCAAGGGGGTGGGCATGACCTCCGAGATGGACACAGATTGAAAAAACCTATGGAATGTTCTCATCCACAGGCATGGCTCCTCAACAATCTTTCTCTAGCTGGTTTCTTTCCAAGTGTGTTCAGGCCACATATTGTTGCTGTGATTGAACGTGAAGTGAAAGTGAAAGTCGCTCAGTCATGTCCGACTCTTTCTGGCCTGATGGATAGTCCATGGAATTCTCCAGGCCAGAATATTGGAGTGGGTAGCCACTAAGTAGATGTTGACCAAAATAGCCTTCATGTTCTACTCAACTTGACTAAACTTTAGATGGATTTCTTTCTGACTCTGGACTCCTGACCCTGCTTTTCCTAGAGTGCTTACTTTAGAAACCTTGTAATTATAGATTCTTTCTCTGCCCCAAAGAGATGTAAAATTTTTAAAAAGCCTCTTACTAGGGTTTCTCTGGTGGCTCAGATAGTAAAGAATCCACCTGTTAATGCAGGAGACGTGGGTTCAACCCCTGAGTTGGGAAGATACCCTGGAGAAGGAAATGGTGACTCACTCCAGTATTGTTGGCTGGGAAATCCTATGGAAATGCTGCAGTCTATGGGGTCGCAAGAGTCAGACACCACGTAGTGACTAAACAGCACACAACAAGCTATGATTATATACTCTTAAATAGCAAATGACCCTAAACGTATTTTTGCTCATATGTGCTAAATATGAATAAATAGGCTAAATCATGAAAATACTAATATTTTGCTACGATACAGATAGTAAAGTGGCTCAGATAGTCAAGAATCCACCTGCAATGCAGGAGACCTGGATCCTATCTCTGGGTCAGGAAAGGCCCCTGGAGAAGGGAATGGTTACCCACTCTAGCATTCTTGCTTGGAGAATTCCATGGACAGAGGAGCCTGGCAGGCTGTAATCGATGGTGTGCAAAAGTCGGAAATGACTGAGCAACTAAGCATTAAGGTTCAGTTCAGTTCAGTTGCTTACTCATGTCCAACTCTTTGTGACACCGTGGACTGCAGCACGCCAGGCTTCCCTGTCCTTCACCAACTCCCAGAGCCTGCTCAGACTCATGTCCATTGAGACACTGACACCATCCAACCATCTCATCCTCCGTCATCCCCTTCTCCTCCTGCCTTCAATCTTTCCTATTATCAGGGGTTGTTCCAGTGAGTTAGTTTTTTGCATCAGGTGGCCAAAGTATTGGAATTTCAGCTTCAGCGTTAGTCCTTCCAATGAATATTTAGGACTGATTTCCTTTAGGATGGACTGGTTGGGTCTCCTTGGAGTCCAAGGGACTCTCAAGAGTCTTCTCCAACACCACAGTTCAAAAGCATCAATTCTTTGGTGCTCAGCTTTCTTTATGGTCCAACTCTCACATCCATACATGACTACTGGAAAAACCATAGCTTTGAATAGATGGACCTTTGTTGGCAAAGTAATGTCTCTGCTTTTAAATATGCTGTCTAGGTTGGTCATAGCTTTTCTTCCAAGGAGCAGGCATCTTTTAATTTCCTGACTGCAGTCACCATCTGAAGTGATTTTGGAGCCCCCCCCCCCTCCGAAAAATAAAGTCTCTTACTGTTTCCATTGTTTCCCCATCTATTTGCCATGACGTGATGGGACCGGATGCCATGATCTCAGTTTTCTGAATGTTGAGTTTTAAGCCAACGTTTCCACTCTCCTCTTTCACTTTCATCAAGAGGCTCTTTAATTCTTCTTTGCTTTCTGCCACAAGGGTGGTGTCATTTGTGTATCTGAGGTTATTGATATTCCTCCTGGCAATCTTGATTCCAGCTTGTGCTTCATCCAGCCCAGAATTTCACATGATGTACTTTCCATATAAGTTGAATAACCAGGGTAACAATATACGGCCTTGATGTACTCCTTTCCCAATTTGGAACCAGTCTGTTGTTCTATGTCCAATTCTAACTGTTGCTTCTTGATCTGCATACAGATTTCTCAGGAGGAAGGTCAGGTGGTCTGATATCCCCATCTTTTGAAGAATTCTCCACAGTTTGTTTTGATCCACACAGTCAAAGGCTTTAGTGTAGTCAATAAAGCAGAAGTAGATGTTTTCCTGGAACTCTTGCCTTTTCAATGATTCATTGGATGTTGGCAGTTTGATCTCTGATTCCTCTGCCTTTTCTAAGTCCAGCTTGAACATCTGAAAGTTCATGGTTCACTTGCTGTTGAAGCCTGACTTGGAGAATTTTTGGGTAAAGCCAGTAGCAAACACAGGTGGCTTACACAGATTCCCCTAGCCTGTGTTTCAGTGGAGTTGAGCTCAGACTGAGTTCTGCTCTCTTTTCTCTATTGCAATAGCCTTGAATAAAGTCTTCCCACTTGTTTAATTTTGTCCAGTGCAATGTTTCTTTGACAGTGTTAATTTCAATTTTATCTTGTAGTATTTAGATTTGTCTGTTTCTATTTCCATGTAATTTTTTAGTTTGCTTTTTCCTTTGGAAATACGGTGGTTTTGTCAGGTTACATGGTAATAAGCTGTGCTTTTTGTTACCCTAAAATATCATTAACTTTAGCCTTGCCAGGTGGCACTAGTGGTAAAGAACTCCCCTGCCATTGATGGAGATATAAAAGACATGGGTTGGATCCCCGGGTCAGGAAGATCCCCTGGAGGAAGACATGGCAACCCACTTTAGTATTCTTGCCTGGAGAATCCCCATGGACAGAGGAGCCTGGCAGGCTACAGTCCATAATGGAGCTGCAAAGAGTCGGACACAACTGAAGTGACTTAGCAGGCATCATTAAGTTTAAATACTAAATATGTTTTTAGAATGCATTTATTTTAAACTTATTTCAAAGTTAAACAAATCTTTTAAAATAATGCATTTATTTTAAATTTATTTAAAAGTTAAACAAACAAATCTTTTAAAATTGTTTTCAGTGTTACTCGATGGAAAGATTCCATAGCTTGTCACTAAGGATATTTAATCATTTGGCATATGCAATTGTTCCTTTAGTGAAGAATAAATTACATAACGGTTATTGAGCAATGAAATGAGATCTCTCAATTCTGTTAGTAGCTTCTAATCTTATTTCAGTTTCTTTGGATAATGCTGGAGAGTGCATTGTAACTTCTCTTTATCCCTTAGAGCTTGTATAAGTTTCAATTATAAATTAATAAATCGGCATGCTTGGGTGGTAGTGTGTGAGCCTTTAAATCCCTATAACAGCTAGCTATCAAGAAAATTATAATAATAAAAAGATAAGATGGAGAAAGACAGCTAAGTTTTACTAAGTATTTACAGCTTGTCAGACACTTCCAAATGTAGTGTATGTGTTATAAAAGAATCCTAATAGCAACACTAGGGCTAGGTGTTATTATTCCCATTCTATAGGTGAAAAAGCCATTGCTCCCAGAACATATATATTTTGCCCCCGATTGCACAGTTAATAAATAACAGAGCTGAGATTTGATCATCTAAGAAGTGTGGCACTAACCCCAACACATTTAACTATCACACCATATAGCATCGAAGTCTTGCAGCCTGTCAACATCAGTTCAGTTCAGTTCAGTCAGTTGTGTCTGACTCTTTTCAACCCCATGGACTGCAGCATGCCAGGCCTCCCTGTCCATCACCAGCTGCCGGAGTTTACTCAAACTCACGTCCATTGAGTCAGCGATGCCATCCAACCATCTCATTCTCTGTCGTCCCCTTCTCCTCCCGCCTTCAATCTTTCCCAGCAAGAGGGTTTTTTCAAATGAGTCAGTTCTTTGCATCAGGAGGCCAAAGTATTGGAGTTTCAGCTTCAGCATCAGTCCTTCTAATGAATATTCAGGATTTATTTCCTTTAGGATTGACTGGTTGATCTCTTTGCAGTCCAAGGGACTCTTAAGAGTCTTCTCCAACACCACAGTTCAAAAGCATCAATTCTTCAGTGCTAAACTTTCTTCATGATCTAACTCACATCCATATATGACTACTGGAAAAACCATAGCCTTGACTAGATGGACCTTTGTTGGTAAAGTAATGTCTCTGCTTTTTTAATATGCTGTCTAGGTTGGTCAACATCAGATAAGAGAAAATTGATTGAAATATGCTAATAGGCAAAATATGCAAAACCAGCTTAAATGGCTAGGTTTCTATTACAACCATGTTAAGTTACGATTATCCTTTAAAACAATTCTTTCCACTCCTTGCTGCAGTCCTATTTCCTAATCATTCAGAATGATTCTCAGAAGGTGGTCACCACAGCATCTGTATCACTTAGTTGTCTGTAAGAAATGCAAATTCTCCAGCTCCTCCCCAGACCTACTTAATCAGAAACACTCAAGGTGTATCTTAGCAATCAGCTCTACTGAGCCCTCCTGTTAATTCTGATGCTTGCTCAAGTCTGAGACTCACTGGTCTAAGGGGAATCTTGGCAGGGATCCTTATCTTGCTGTTGCTGTGGGCTCTTGTGTAGAATTATTACCTTAATGATAACTTGAAGTGATCTGTAGATTTCCAGCCTGAAGTGGGCTCCATCCATTTATTGCAGCAAAACCTACAGGAACTATATCTTTTCTGGGAAGATTTTGATCTTAAAGATCGAAAGACTCACATTTCAAAATCTTGTCATATACCACATTACCAAGAGCAGAGCACACACAAAGTGCTTTTTTTCAATACTATCTGTTGATGAATCAATAAATTATCTGCACTTCTCCCTCTCTTGTCCCCAGACTAAGACTATAAAGTTATTGAGAGAACTTGCACGAATCCACTGTATATCCTATCCCCTTTCTGCACATGTACACATACCTAGACCACAAATGAGACACAAGATTATAGTGTTTCTAGGTCACTGTCCCAGTTCAAGGAGGGAAAACAGCAGTCTGGCAGCTGTCTAGAACCCTGGCATTTGGTCTTCACAGCATGGCAGACCACAGCTAATTTATCTGAAGTGCTAAAACTTCCCAAGGGTAGCAGGCACCTCCATGTGCAACTGAAGCCACAAAATACTTTACAAGGACTCTGCAAATTTCTTTCTGTTGCACTCTTTCAAATAATAAAAACTAGCTTTCCTACTTGTGCTCATCAGCTTCTCTTTATTAACAGACACATCAATTATATGCAGAAAAAGCATAGCCTTAATTTTTAATATATGTTAAAAGTGCATATACAACCACATGCTAGATATCATGAATACTTATATACTAATATATTATTATTATTATTATTACTGTTGCTTTTTTCCTTGGAAAACATTGGATAATTCCATTTCTCCCTCAATATAAAAATTAGAAGGGAGATTTCAAACATTGAGATAAAATAAATATACAATGTCTAATTATTTTGGTAGGAAAAATTTATATTTGATTTTCAAATAATTGTCAAGGAACTTTTAAAAGTACTCTACATTACAATTATGGAAAAAATAAAAACTTTTTTTTCTAGTAGTCATGCATAGGATTCCATTTTCATGTGGCTACTTTAAATGAACATAAAAATTTAACATATTTATTTGAGGAAAAAATGTTTCCTTAAGGTGTTAAGCTCAGCAACTGTCGCATATTGCCACTGCAACTATTGACAAATTGGCAGACAGCATAACCTTGAACTTGAACCCTAGTTGAATAGTCATCAAGAACATATTTTCTACTTTCTACTCTCAATTTTAATCTTTCAGGCTCTGCGACCTTCAGTAAGTTTCAATTTCTCTCCATTTATTGCTATTAGTTATTCATTATTTTAATGGACTGATAATGTATTTTTAGAGAGTATTAAAAGTTTCTGAGTATTTTGAAATCTACATATTATTTAAAATGACAACAATGCATTACTATTTTAATAGATTCTAATTTCATGGCTCTTAAATATTCAAACACATCCAAATTTTGTCATTTTGCCATCCCAACCTAGGTCATAAAACATGAAGACATATCAAAGAAAACAGGTTGCTTTTAGGTTTTGATATTCCCACTCTCTTTTAGATGTTCACAGAGTTCCAGACATTAACAGAGTCATTGTCTACCCACAGGCAGTTTGCAAACACCCGGAGGCATAGGGCTTTACTGTAGTGTGTAGGACATGGAGGAGAAAGCACATTCACAACAAATTCTAATTGATGTGAAAAATGTGTAAATTTTAAAACAGCTTAAAAATTTCATAGGTAGCATTACATTCCATTTAAAATTCACAACCCATAATGCATAGAAGTGACTCTTGCTGCTGCTGCTGCTGCTAAGTCGATTCAGTCATGTCCGACTCTGTGCGACCCCATGGACGGCAGCCCACCAGGCTCCCCCGTCCCTGGGATTCTCCAGGCAAGAACACTGGAGTGGGTTGCCATTTCCTTCTCCAATGCATGAAAGTGAAAAGTGAAAGTGAAGTCGCTTAGTCGTGTCTGACCCTCAGCGACCCCATGGACTGCAGCCCACCAGGCTCCTCCATCCATGGGATTTTCCAGGCAAGAGTCCTGGAGTGGGGTGCCATCGCCTTCTCCAAGAAGTGACTCTTACAAGAAAGACTTATCTAGCCTGAAATGTCATTAGTGTCATCATTGAGAAACTTTGCTGTAAGTGCTTTAAAAACCTGTAGCAACATGTATGGACCTAGAGATTGTCATAGTGAATGAAGTAAGATAGAGAAAGACAAATACCATATTTGTATGTGGTATGTGCTTGTATGTGGAATCTAAAAAGAAAGGTTCAAATGAACTTATCTACAAAACAGAAATAGAGTTACAGATGTCAAAAACAAACTTATGGTTACTGGGGGGAAGAGGGGGAAAGGGACAGATTGGGAGATTGGGATTGACATATATACAATATGGGCTTTCCTTGTGGTTCAGCTGATAAAGAATTTGCATGCATGCAGGAGACCTGGGTTTGATCCCTGGGTTGGGAAGATCCCCTGAAGAAGGGAAATGTTACCCACTCCAATATTCTGACCTAGAGAATTCCATGGACTGTATAGTCCATGGGGTCACAAAGAGTCAGACATGACTGAGAGACTTTCAGATAACTAATAAGGATCTAGTTTATAGCACAGGGAACTCTACTCAATAATCTGTAGTGGGCTATATGAGAAAAGAATCTAAAAAGAGTAGATATGTATATGTATAACTGATTCACTTTGCCGTACCGTAGAAACTAACACAACATTTTAAATAAACTATACTCCAATAAAAATTGTGCAAAACAAAAAGCTAAAGGCATTTTTCATGGTCTGATAACCTAAAGTATAATAAGGTATTTGTGTACTTCCTATATAGAAAACAATGGGGAGAGCCAGATTTCAGGATGTAAGAAACAGCAAATGTGTTCAGTTTTGCAAGTGTTGCATTTGAGATTCCTATTAAGTAAACCCAGATATATTGAAAGGCAAGTCATGACTGGAAATTTACATTTAGGAATTTTTAAGAATGTGCAGACACTGAATCCATGGGTATGGATTAGATTGCCTAATTCAAAGAGGAAGTCTAAAAGGAGAAAGAAGTCTAAAAGGAGAAAGGAACCTGAGACTGAATTTTCAGGAGTCCTCATTGAATGACTAGATAAAAGAGAATGAGTCCCAAAAGGAAAATTAGTGGGAACAGGCAGAATTCAAAGAAATGAGAGAAAATAAGAAGTGTGTGATGTCATGGAAACCAATGAAAGAGATGATCTCAGGAAAGGAAAATTGATTTCTAGTGTCCAGTGCATCAGAGAGGGGAAGCAAGAGAACAGAAAAGTCCATTTTATTGAGAGATACAGAATCATTAGTGACCTTTGAGGAGGGCTGTCCTGGTTGAGTGATGGAGGCAAAAGCCAGACTGGAGTCACCAGGATTAAGTGGCAGTGTGCAACTAGAGATAACTCTTCTAGAAATTTTCTATCGTAAAGAGAAGCAGAGGTTATAAGGTCACATGGACGGAATCCAGGTTAACACGGACAGACGTGAGTGTGTTTAAAGGATGACAGTGATTTGATGAGAAGCTAGTGCTCTAGTACACGGGGGAGAAAAGTAAAAGTCTACAGTGTAAAGTTTCTCTAAAAATATAAGGGAATAGAATTCAAAAAGAGAGTTTATCTTTACAACTGAGGTGAGAGAAATCACCTCTATTGTAAAATGAGGAAGAATCCATAAATATTTTTAATGATTGGGTTACACAGAATTGACACACGATTTGCACCCTGTTGTGTAGCAATGAATATTTTATTTCTCAAAATAGAATGAGACGGAGTCAACAACACGATCTGCTACTATCAGAATTTCTGTGTTCCCCTAAAATTTGTTATGTTGAAATCCTAACCACCAAGGTCATGGTATTAGGATGTGGGGCCTTTGGAAGGTGATTAGGTCATGAGGGCAGTATGCATGAAATTAGTGCCCTTATGAAAGAGACCCAGGAAGCACCCTTCTTTTCTACTGCATAAGGTTTTCGTGAAAAGATAGGGGTCTCGGGAGCAGGATCTCACCAGACACCAAAGCTGCCAGCACCTTGATCCTGTGCTTCCCAGACTCCAGAGCAGTAAGAAACAAATGTTTGTTGTTCATAAGCCACTCAGTCTAAGGTGTTTTGTGATAGTAGCTTGAACAGACTAAGACATTTATCTTTTCACTTGTTCAAATCAATGTAAAGAGGAATTTCTGGAAGCCATTCATAGGAAATGCCCTGTACATTCCTAACCTGCTCCCCATGCCGTCCCTTGTCCTCTGGAAAGCATTCTTACGCCTGCAGATGGAAGCGGATCTTCCTCCGCCACGCTGAGTAGCGCGCACTACACCGCAGAGTAGCCATTTCGTCACTTGTTGAGCTCCGTCACCAGGTTGGGAGCTGTTCCCAGGTGTGCTTGTGTCACGCGCAGTGCTCGTTTCTTGGCATAAGCCCTTCTTAGAAGATGTGCTTTACTTCTTATTTTTCTTAAAAGTATCTCCCTGGTGGAATGCTATCTTGCACTGGCAAAAAAATGAACTCTAAAATTATACATTGAACGATCAACTCATATTTATATGCACACAGGAGTACCACTGAGAATAACCACTTAGTCAAAAGCTTCTCTACTCTAAACGGCTAAACAGATGGGTTAATCCTGAGTTAATTAGAAAATCCAGTTAAACAGAAATTCTGCTAACTGGAAGCCTCCACTTTATAATCAAGCTAATTAACTCAGTGATTATTGAATCTCTTCCCACACTGTGACCTCATTGAAGGTAAGATATTTTTCTCCATTTTTCTCATTAAATTAAATATAAAATGCATCTGTCAAAAATCCTTACTGAAAACAATAATAGGACTAGGCTTAAAGTACAATGGGGGAGAACAAGGCTTGGAACACCAGAATAAACAAAATGAGGTTTCTGATTCCAAACATCTACTCCCCTCTTTCATCTCTATATACAATAAGGTCAAACAAGCTTAGAAGAGCGGATGTCATAAAAGCAAAAAAAAAAAAAAAAAAAAAAGAAAGAAAGAAACAATGGGAGACTGCTTCTTATCCCTTTTTCTTCCTAAAATATAAACCTATGTTTTAAGTGAAAAGAAAAAAAGGCAATCTAAAAACAATTCAACTCATCAATGGACTCTAGAATTCTGTATAAAAGGGAGTGGCTGAATAAAATTATAAAATAAATGGAACAGTAATAAGTAGCTATTAAGCTCCCAAAGAAGGGTCTACTGTAAATTGGATCCTCTACTTTGAAGTAGAAGAGGGTATCAACTCAGGATACTTTAATTAATGCTATGATAATGGCTTCCCCAATGGCTCAGCGGGTAAAGAATGTGCCTGCTATGCTGGAGATGCAGGAGACTTGGGTTCAATCCCTGGGACAGGAAGATCTGCTAGAGAAGGAAAAGGCTACCCACTCCAGTATTTTTGCCTGGAAAATCTCATGGATAGATGAGCCTGGTGGGCTACAGTCCAAAGGGTTGAAAAGAATCAGACAGCGCCTAAGCAATGATATTGCAGTTTTTGTCATTAAATGAGAAGTTCAAGATTCAAGAAAAGTGTCAGATAGGGCCCTCATCTTATGCTATCTACTTAAGAAATAAGATATCAAATAGCAACACAGAGCAGTTTTATTATTAACTGCAAAATTATGAGGTAAAACTAATAAGAATAAAGCCATTTAGCAATATTGAGTAGGTTATAAGGCTTAATGCTTTGGTGAGGTCTGGAGGGTACATTATGGGCTAGATTTTTCTGGAAAGTCTTCCTGCAAAAATAAACTTGAGGTGGAATAATTGTGACGGGTTCAGTTTTCCCAGTTCACCATTTGTCAAATAACAAATCAATCTGTATTGTTAGTGTTGAGTATTTTTTTTTAAGTCAGCCAATTAAATCAGTATGCACTTTGATTTATTTGCACTATTTGCAATTTAAATGTTCTGTTTCAAAATGAATTTTGCTAAGTCTTTTGTATTCAGTTGCAACCTGAACCTTTGGAATATAACAAGCTCCCCCTGCCTCATGTCCTCTCTTTCATCATTCTCTTCTAAGAATTACAGATTTAAGTTCACCAGTAAAAATCGAAAGCCATCATGAACAAAACAACTGGGCTGTTTCTACCCTTTGATGCAGCTGTAACCTTGCCCTCTTCCTAAAGCCTAGGAAAGATAAAGGCTTGTTGCCTGGAGCCCTCCAGGAAAATGAATCATGGGCAGAGAAGTTCATGCGCCTGCATTTGCGAAGAATAAAAGCAGGAAAATGTCTATTTCCCATTAATACTTCTCTTCATGTACTTTGCTGTGGCCGCCATTTGATTCGACATGTTTTCAATGTGAATATTATGTATTCTATATACTCCCTGCTGTTTTTTCTATTTGTTACCTAGCCAGTAAAATGCCTGATCTCTGACTTAGCATTCAAAGTGCCCATAAAGTGTATCTGGTGGTTTTATTTCTATAGTATAGCTTGACTATTGTTCGAATTTCTCAGACTTGTTCTACATTCTCCCCCCATAGTCATCTTTGCCTCTGTTTCTACTGATTGGGCTCATTCTGCCCATATTCGTTTAATTTATCTTGGCTCATGAAAGAACCCATATTCCATAAAACCTTTCCAGTCACTCTCAGTTATGATTAGATGCTATCTCCTCTGAGATTTTTTTGGATACTTGTTACAAACTGCCTGACATGCATCTATTTGTGAAGATTTAATATCACTTATGTTTAGAGGATGAGTATAGGATCATTCCCTATACTCATGATGATATAGGATCATTCCCTATACTCATGATTCTGGGAAAGATTGCAGGCAAAAGGAGAAGGGGGCGGCAGAGGATGAGATGGCTAGACAGCAGTCCGGACTCAACAGGTATCAATTTGAGCAAACTCTGGGAGATAGTGAAGGACAGGGAAGCCTGCTGTGCTGCAGTCCATGGGGTCACAAAGAGTCTGACACAACTCAGTGACTGAATAACAACAATAACATAGGCTCATTCATCCACTCATTCATTCAATGAAAATTTGTTTTTATCCAATAAAAGTCTGTCAGGAGATTCTCCCCGGGATAGACACCGAAGATGGAATGGTAAACGAAATAGACTCACTCTCAGACCTCTTAAAAACATTACAAATTAATGAAGAGGAGACAGTCTATGAGTTGAAAAAGTTATAGGGCCTGAGGTGTAGTGATATGCCTATGGATACATAATCTTTCTAAACATTTTCTGTTCTATTCCTCTCATTAAAGAAAGAGATTCTGGTTTGTAGGACTAGACGTGTAGGGCACATTAGATGAAACTGACAGTCCTAGGGTGGAAACCTAAGGAGATCGCTTAGTGGAAAGGGGTATCTAGGCATTTTGACTGATGCTGATTTGAGGCTTCAAGCCTCTGGGATCTATGGTCAGAGGAAACATGCTGAGAAACTTTATAGTGCTCACTGTTTAGTGACAAATATTTATTTATCTATATCCATGACAAACCGCCACCTGCACTGCCCCTACCACCACCCAAAAGCACACTCAGCAGGAGAGGGCTTCAATTTTTAATACCAGAATCATGAATGAGTAAGGCTAAAGCAACTCCAACTCAATGGACATGAGTTTGAGCAAGCTCTGGTAGCTGGTGATGGACAGGGAAGCCTGTTGTGCTGCAGTCCATGGGGTCACAAAGAATCGGACACGACTGAGTGACTGAACTGAACTGAAAGCAACTCCATAAAGAAGAATGCAAAATTATAAATATTTATATATTTACACATGAGCTTTCTAATTATTTGTGCTTTTAAAAAACACACTGGGGACTTCTCTGGTGGTCCAGTGGTTAAGACTCCAAGATCCTGATGCAGGAGCCCTGGTTCAATTCATAGTTGGGGAACTAAGATTCCATATGCCACATGGTACGACCCAAAGACAACAACAACAACAACAAAAAATGCTGGCTTAGTAAAACAGGTACTATTATGCACATATCTTTGTATACCAGGCTTCATTGCTGACAGATACAAGGCACATCACTTCAGAATTAATTTTTCAACTCCTAATCTTAAAATAATGAGAACTGAGATATAAATATATGATATGTGCTTATAAAGATATACAATTAAAGGAAATCCTATACTAACATTTGAAATCAATGGACACTGAAGTTTTTGAGCAATAAAATTAAAACAAATTAATGAATACAGCTGACACAGATGGAGAAAACTGAGGGGAGAACATTTGGTTTTTCTTTGTTTTTTAGATTTTTTTAAAAGAATAATTTATCCATTTATTTTTAATTGACATACAATGTTGTGTTAATTTCAGGTATACAGCAAAGTGATTCATACATATATGTCTTTTTTTTATTCTTTTCTTTTAGAGGTTATTACAAAATACCTAGTTCCCTGTGCTACACAGTAGGTCCTTGTTAGTGATCTATTTTCTACATAGCAGGGATTGAGGGTTTGAGATGCCAATTAGATTGTGATGACTGTGGATTGCCAGTTGGATTTGAGGCTCAACAGAGAAGAAAGAGCTAGAGATAGAAATTTGTGAGTCCTAAGCATATAGATGGAAGATCTCCCAAGGAGCAGGTGTAGACAGAAAGAGAGAAACACCAAGTGAACACCAAGAAGACGCTTTAAGAAAGAAGGAATGGTCTGTGTCAAATGCGGATGATTAGTCAGGATGAGGGCTGAGAAGTCCCCACTGGCTTTAGTAACATGAAGACTGCTGGTGAAAAGATGAGAACTGCTCTGCTGTGTATGAAAGAAAGCCTTTTGGAGTAGGTTTAGAAAGAATTAGACAAAAGCAAGTGAAGGCCAAAAATATGACTAATTTAAGAGGGAAGGAAGAAATAAGCTGTTATTTTTAATGAATTGGGAAACAACTAGCTGAAGGGAAGGAGAACAGGTGGAGAGTGAGATGATGGGATGAAAGGGAATGAGGCAGGGTTGCAGCCACGGGATCCCATTTGAGTCAGCAGTCATGAATTTAAAGTTAGACCATCGGGACAGTTGTGCAGTTATCCTGGCTGCATTCCTCAGCCCCCTGGGGAGATACAAAGCACATGGGAACCTGCACTTCACCAGCATTGACATTCTTCTGAGGAAGTATAATGAAAGGAGAGAGGAACAAAAAATTGAGGATGACAGTATTATGTTCCCGGTGACAATGCACAGACACAGAACTAAAGTGAGGGAAAGGGAGTGAGTGCATGATGAAGCAAGTGTAGGAAAAATGTATCTTTGTTATGGTGGCTTTAGGGAACTGGAGATAAGGAGTAGCAAAATTATGGAGCAGTTATAGCTAATGATCATGTTGAGGTCCAAGGGATGACCTTGGAAGTCAGTAGCTATGACACGTTGGAGGATCATATCAATGGAGGAGAGAAAGTCCACTATTTGAGACAGATAGAACCTTGAAAGCTTCAAAGAACATGACAGGGGAGTTATTGGAGCATGTGGCAGTGGCCCAGGTATTGAAATCTGCAAAGATGAAGAGGTAATGGGCCCAACGTTTGTAAATATCCACAGTAAGAAAAGGTAGAATGTAATATCAGTTCAGTTCAGTCACTCAGTCATGTCCGACTCTTTGCGAACCCATGAATCGCAGCATACCAGGCCTCCCTGTCCATCATCAACTCCCGGAGTTTACCCAAACCCATGTCCATCGAGACGGTGATGCCATCCAGCCATCTCATCCTCTGTCGTCCCCTTCTCCTCTTGTCCCCAATCCCTCTCAGCATCAGTGTTTTTCCAATGAGTCAACTCTTCGCACGAGGTGGCCAAAGTACTGGAGGTTCAGCTTCAGCATCAGGCCCTCCAATGAACACCCAGGGCTGATCTCCTTTAGGATGGACGGTTGGATCTCCTTGCAGTCCAAGGGACTCTCAAGAGTCTTCTCCAACACCACAGTTCAAAAGCATCAATTCTTCAGCTCTCAGCTTTCTTCACAGTCCAAATCTCACGTCCATAGATGACCACTGGACAAATCATAGCCTTGACTAGACGGAACTTTGTTGGCAGAGTAATGTCTCTGCTTTTGAATATGCTATCTAGGTTGGTCATAAATTTCCTTCCAAGGAGTAAGCGTCTTTTAATTTCATGGCTGCAATCACCATCTGCAGTGACTTTGCTGCTAAGTCACTACAGTCGTGTCCGACTCTGTGCGACCCCATAGACAGAAGCCCACCAGGCTCCCCCGTCCCTGGGATTCTCCAGGCAACAACACTGGAGTGGGTTGCCATTTCCTTCTCCAACGCAGGAAAGATAAAAGTGAAAGGGAAGTCGCTCAGTCGTGTCTGACCCTAGCGACCCCATGGGCTACAGCCTACCAGGCTTTTCCGTGCATGGGATTTTCCAGGCAAGAGTACTGGAGTGGGGTGCCATTGCCTTCTCCGACTGTGATTTTGGAGCCCCCAAAAATAAAGTCTGACACTGTTCCCACTGTTTCCCCATCTATTTCCCATGAAGTGATGGGACCAGATGCCATGATCTTCGTTTTCTGAATGTTGAGCTTTAAGCCAACTTTTTCACTCTCCTCTTTCACTTTCATCAGGAGGCTTTTTAGTTCCTCTTCCCTTTCTGCCATAAGGGTGGTGTCATCTGCATATCTGAGGCTATTGATATTCCTCCTGGCAATCTTGTTTCCAGCTTGTGCTTCTTCCAGCTCAGCGTTTCTCATGAAGTACTCTGCATATAAGTTAAATAAGCAGGGTGACAGTATACAGCCTTGACGTACTCCTTTTCCTATTTGGAACCAATCTGTTGTTCCATGTCCAGTTCTAACTGTTGCTTCCTGACCTGCATATATGTTTCTGAAGAGGCAGGTCAGGTGGTCTGGTATGCCCATCTCTTTCAGAATTTTCCACAGTTTATTGTGATCCACAAAATCAAAGGCTTTGGCATAGTCAATAAAGCAGAAATAGATGTTTTTCTGGTACTCTCTTGCTTTTTCCACGATCCAGTGGATGTTGGCAATTTGATCTCTGGTTCCTCTGCCTTTTCTAAAACCAGGTGAACATCTGGAAGTTCATGTATTGCTGAAGCCTGGCTTGGAGATTTTTGAGCATTACTTTACTAGCATGTGGGATGAGTGCAATTGTGTGGTAGTTTGAACATTCTTTGGCATTGCCTTTCTTTGGGATTGGAATGAAAACGGACCTTTTCCAGTCCTGTAGCCACTGCTGAGTTTTCCAAATTTGCTGGCATATTGAGTGCAGCACTTTCACAGCATCATCTTTCAGGATTTGAAACAGCTCAACTGGAATTCCATCACCTCCACTAGCTTTGTTCATACTGATGCTTTCTAAGGCCCACTTGACTTCACATGCCAGAATGTCTGGCTCTAGGTAAGTGATCACATCATGGTGATTATCTTGGTTGTGAAGATCTTTTCTGTACAGTTCTTCTGTGTATTCTGGCCACCTCTTCTTAATATCTTTTGCTTCTTTTAGGTCCATACCATTTCTGTCCTTTATTTAGCCCATCTTTTCATGAAATGTTCCCTTGTTATCTCTAATTTTCTTGAAGAGATCCCTAGTCTTTCCCATTCTGTTGTTTTCCTCTATTTCTTTGCCTTGATCACTGAGGAAGGCTTTCTTATCTCTCCTTGCTATTCTTTGGAACTCTGCATTCAGATGCTTATATCTTTCCTTTTCTCCTTTGCCTTTTGCTTCCCTTCTTTTCACAGCTCTTTGTGAGGCCTCCTCAGACAGCCATTTTGCTTTTTTTGCATTTCTTTTCCATGAGGATGGTCTTGATCCCTGTCTCCTGTACAATGTCATGAACTTCTGTCCATAGTTCATCAGGCACTCTGTCTATCTGATCTAGTCCCTTAAAATCTATTTCTCACTTCCATTGTATAATCATAATGGATTTGATTTAGGTCATACCTGAATGGTCTATTGGTTTTCCCTACTTTCTTCAATTTCAGTCTGAATTTGGCAATAAAGGAGTTCATGATCTGAACCACAGTCAGCGCCCAGTCTTGTTTTTGCTGACTGTATAGAGCTTCTCCATCTTTGGCTGCAAAGAATATAATCAATCTGATTTCAGTGTTGACCACCTGGTGATGTTCATGTGCAGAGTCTTCTCTTGTGTTGTTGGAAGAGGGTGTTTGCTATGACTAGTGTGTTCTCTTGGCAAAAGTCTATTAGCATTTGCCCTGCCTCATTCCGTACTCCAAGGCCAAATTTGTTACTCCAGGTGTTTCTTGACTTCCTACTTTTGCATTCTAGCCCCCTATAATGAAAAGGACATCTTTTTTGGATGTTAGCTCTAAAAGGTCTTGTAGGTCTTTATAGAACCATTCAACTTCAGCTTCCTCAGTGTTACTGGTTGGGGCATAGGCTTGAATTACCGTGATATTGAATGGTTTGCATTGGAAATGAACAGAGATGATTCTGTCGTTTTTGAGATTGCATCTAAGTACTGCATTTCAGACTCTTTTGTTGACCATAATGGCTACTTCATTTCTTCTGAGGGATTCCTTCCCACAGTAGTAGATATAATGGTCATCTGAGTTAAATTCACCCATTCCAGTCCATTTTAGTTCACTGATTCCTAGAATGTTGATGTTCACTCTTGCCATCTCCTGTTTGACCACTTCCAATTTGCCTTGATTCATGGACCTAACATTCCAGGTTTCTATGCAATATTCCTCTTTATAGCATCAGACCTTGCTTCTATAACCAGTCAAATCCACAACTAGGTATTGTTTTTGCTTTGGCTCCATCCCTTCATTCTTTCTGGAGTTATTTCTCCACTGATCTCTAGTAGCATATTGGGCATCTACTGACCTGGGGAGTTTCTCTTTCAGTATCCTATCATTTTGCCTTTTTGTACTGTTTATGAGGTTCTCAAGGCAAGAATACTGAAGTAGCTTGCCATTCCCTTCTCCAGTGGACCACATTCCGCCAGACTGTAATATAATTAGCTTTAATCCTGATGCAGTGAGGAGGAAGGTTTCAGTTCAGTTCAGTTCAGTCACTCAGTCGTGTCTGACTCTTTGAGAACCCATGAATTGCATCACGCCAGGCCTCCCTGTCCATCACCAACTCCTGGAGTTCACTCAAACTTACATCCATCGAGTCGGTGATGCCATCCAGCCATCTCATCCTCTGTCGTCTCCTTTTCCTCCTGCCCCCAATCCCTTACAGCATCAGAGTCTTTTCCAATGAGTCAACTCTTCACATGTGGTGGCCAGGGAATTGTTTATTTAACAAATATACACACAGTGGAAAAAACGGTTTTGGAACCACTTCAAAAGATGTAGTATGTGCTTTATAGCTAAGATTATTAAAGGTGTGGTCACTATAGTAAACATTTTAATCGGATTTTTCTTGGGCATATAATACTGCTTGGCTGATTCCATGATTATTGTTGTCGAAAAAAATCAGCCTCACTAGGCTAACTTAATTAAGAGACTCCTGAAATTAATTTCCATCACTTATATAACCATGACAGACATTTCACAGAAAATCTAATTTAGGGATTTGGAACAAGGATCTGAAAGATGGTCAGAGGGTGCCTTTTATTTTTCATTATAAGTCATATTTAGAAGAGGCTGTTAGTGAAAAAAACCTACATATCTCAGCCTGTTATACAGGACATTCAGAACCTGTTCCTGACCTGCCTGTAAAGCCTTAATAAGCCCTATTCAGTGCAACCCAAGCATCTGTTTGCATTCCATGACTGGTAAGAAAGGTAGCTCAGTTGATCCTTATCTACAAGTGATTTCAAAAAGAGTTGAAATATAACTTTTTTTTTCCTTAGCAAACTCATATACAGACAAATGACATTAGATATTTACAATTAGAACACTCTGTTCCAAAGCATTTATAAAAGTGAATTTTATAAGTTTATAAAAATGTGATCAAATATTTGAAGTGTTTTGGGGTACTACATTTACTTCAAATACTATGTTACAGCAGGAATTCTGATGTTTCCATGTCCATGTCTGTGAACTAACAATTGATCTTCTGTGCGAAGAAGGTGTCTCACATTCAAGTACAAGTATGTTTACTAATTATCTGTGACTATTTTCGGCTTAGATGGGGTCACTATTTGTGATTCAGCTGAACCATCCATTTAGCTAGGGTGATATCTTAGTTAAGGAGATTGCATCTGTCAGGGTCAGAAAGGTCTAAACATCCCAGCAATGATGTTTATATCAGTGTATTTATCTATGATTTATATTTTAACATTTCTAAGTAGAAGGATGGATGCTGCAACTATATTTTGAATGAATAGAAATGCTGGTAATCCTTCAATGTAATCTCTCTATACAAGGAACTATCATTTATTAACACTTTGCTATAAAATTGTATCATACCGATCATACAATCCTATTTCTCTAATTTCAATATTTTTATATATACATAGATGAGTCACTAACAGAAACATACTTATTAGAAAATCTTCTCAGTGGAAATCAGCTTTTAAAATAACATTTTAAATGCTACTAAACACTACTTTTCAAAACACTGACTCGTGTTGCTGCTGAACCAACAAAGAGCCAGTAATAGCTTAATTCAAACCAGTGATAAAATACAATTCATAAAGATCAAAACCAAACTCTCTGAGTAGAGATTCCATCTGTGCCCCTCTTCAGTGTATTTCTATACTCCAGGGATAGGCTTTTTTGGTGAAGCTTGCATTAAAATTATTTTCAGTGATGATTTTTTTTCTGATCCTCTTTTGGGAATGAACTAAAAAACATTCACTAACCTCCCTCTTTGCCATGAATTTTGTATTCTCAGAGGACTAGGTGACAAATATTGACACAATTTTACAGTACTCATGTACAAATCCATGTCTGCAACTGAGTTTTGCAATTAGGATTTTTCGTTACTTTTGGAAATTGTTCATAATGTAACATTTATTAGTGTAGAGTAAAATTAACAATATTTACTAATATCAATCATACATAATGTAAACCCTGTGTAGAAAATTAATACAATATTAACATTTCATAACCCCTTTTAAAATGCATCAATTTAAGGAACTCTTTTGAGGGGCTAACTTTCAAACATTCATCCCTGCCAATGGTGACTTGTGGAAGAATGTGACAAAATGAGTTTACACACATGAACATCCTTCATTGCAGCACTGTTCACAGTGGTAAAGACATGGGAAGAACCCAAGTGTATGTTAACAGATGAGTGGATAAAGAAAATATGATACATATCACAGATCTATCTAGCTAGCTACACACACACACACACACGTACAGTACAATATGGACAGCATGTTAAAAAGCAGAGATGTTACTTTACTAACAAAGGTCTGTCTAGTCAAAGCTATACTTTTTCCAGTAGTTATGTATGGATGTGAGAGTTGGACCATAAAGAAAGCTGAGCGCTGAAGAATTGATGCTTTTGAACTGTGGTGTTGGAGAAGACTCTTTAGAGTCCCTTGGACTGCAAGGAGATCCAACCAGTCCATCCTAAAAGAAATCAGTCCTGAATATTCATTGGAAGGACTGATGTTGAAGCTTAAACTCCAATGCTTTGGCTGCCGGATGTGAAGAACTGACTCATTGGAAAAGACCCTGATGCTGGGAAAGATTGACAGTGGGAGGAGAAGGGGACGACAGAGGATGAGATGGTTGGATGGCATCACCGACTCAATGGACATGAGTTTGGGTAAACTCCGGGAGTTGGTGATGGACAGGGAGGCCTGGTGTGCTGCAGTCCATAGGGTCGCAAAGAGTCAGACATGACCGAGCAACTGAACTGAACTGACTGCGGGGCATTATACTAAATGACATAAGACGGAGAAAGACCAGTACACTATGATATCTCTTACTTTTGGAATCTGAAAGAAAAAAAAAAAAGTCAAACTTTTAAAGTGAAATGTTGGCTGCCAGAGGCTAGAGGCTGGGGGAAACAAGAAGATGTTGGTTGAAGGATACAAATTTTCAGCTATGACATGAATAAATTCTAAAGATCCTACACAGCATAGTAACTATAGTTAATAATTCTGTATTGTTTAATTGCAATTTCCTAAGAGGTTAGATTCTAAGCATTTCCACACACACAAGAAAGACAATAATGTGAGGTGATGGATGTGTTAATTAATTTGATTGTGGAAGTCCTTTCACAAGGTATATGTATGTCAAACCATCACATTGTACACTTGACATATAATAAATTTTATTTGTCAATTATATCCTAGTAAAGCTGGAAGAAACACAAACTGGAATCAAGATTGCGGGGAGAAATATCAATAACCTCAGATATGCAGATGACACCACCCTTATGGCAGAAAGTGAAGAGGAACTCAAAAGCCTCTTGATGAAAGTGAAAGTGGAGAGTGAAAGAGTTGGCTTACAGCTCACCATTCAGAAAACGAAGATCATGGCATCCGGTCCCACCACCTCATGGGAAGCAGATGGGGAAACAGCGGAAACAGTGACGGACTTTATTTTTCTGGGCTCCAAAATCATTACAGATGGTGACTTCAGCCATGAAATTAAAAGATGCTTACTCCTTGGAAGGAAAGTTATGACCAACCTAGATAGCATATTCAAAAGCAGAGACATTACTGTGCCAACAAAGGTCCGTCTAGTCAAGGCTATGGTTTTTCCTGTGGTCATGTATGGATGTGAGAGTTGGACTGTGAAGAAGGCTGAGCACCGAAGAATTGATGCTTTTGAACTGTGGTGTTGGAGAAGACTCTTGAGAGTCCCTTGGACTGCAAGGAGATCCAACCAGTCCATTCTGAAGGAGATCAGCCCTGGGATTTCTTTGGAAGGAATGATGCTAAAGCTGAAACTCCAGTACTTTGGCCACTTCATGCGAAGAGTTGACTCATTGGAAAAGAGTCTGATGCTGGGAGGCACTGGGGGCAGGAGGAGAAGGGGATGACAGAGGATGAGATGGCTGGATGGCATCACTGACTCTATGGACGTGAGTCTGAGTGAACTCCAGGAGTTGGTGATGGACAGGGAGGCCTGGCATGCTGCAATTCATGGGGTCGCAAAGAGTCGGACACGACTGAGCGACTGATCTGATCTGAAAGCTAGGAAAAAACATGAAGATCTTAAGCTGTATACAATGAATATTACTGTTTCTCTTCTGACCTTCTAGAAATATTGTTTAATGAATAAATTTATTCTCTGGGAAAAGTCAGGGCGCAGTGTCGAACACATCCTATGTCTAACTTCATTTTGCTCTTCTATTTGATTCCTCTTGAATGTACTGCAATACGTGGTGAAAATAGTTTGGTTTCATATCAAAAATTGCAGTCTTCAATGTGTACTTTGATTATTTTGTTTTCAGAACACCAAGAATACCTTTAAAAACTTAAACAACACTTTAGAATGAATTGACACTGCTGGAGACTTTTTTTTTACAACATCTCAATAGAGATGACATTTTGACATACAGTCCTCTCATTATACTGGAATTAAATAGTAAATAAAGATTACTGCTTTGATTTCTAGCAATATATACTTGGTGAATGGTGCAATTTATAATTTTAGGCAAAATTATGCCATTAGCAAGTTCAAATTTTTTCCCCTTGTCCCAACAGTTAGCATTGAGATTATTCACAAATATTCATTTGTACCTTTTTGTAACTTGTAGAAACTTTGCTTTTAAGGTTCCTTTGATAAAATTACTGGGTAGGAAAATTGCCTCCTTTGTCAGTTATTTTATCTGACATGGCAAGTGGCAAGCAAAGAGTCAAGAGAGAGCTCATGCATCAGATTAGTTAATTGTGAGGGACCACAACTAATGCACTTCTAGGGCTCCAACTCTGAATACATCCCACAGGCTCATGTGCCTCTGGTGGATATCTGAGCCTAGATCAAGAAGAATTCTCTCCAAATCCATGACAGCAATACTAGTTATATACTAAGCCAATACCCACGAAAATGCTGGTAAGCAGTCCTACGGGGAACCCCAGCTGCATGTGTTGGCTAATTCTACATTTCCAACAAATATAATAAAGCTTCTGAGAAACTTCAAGCCAAATTTCAAGCTCAGGCACAGGAAATATATTAACTTCTACCTTCTATTCTTCCCTTCATCTCAGTTTTCAATCTTAATTGGAAATAGTTTATAAGTAGAGTCATTAAATAAAAATATCACCCTGCCAGATAGTGTGTTAGGATGCAGAACACAGAGCTCAGGGCTCTGTTTTTGCTTTTATAAATATTCCTGCTAAACATCAGGAAAAGAATTTCTCCCCACATGCCTGGCCAGTTGTCTGCATCTATGTGGTAGAAAATAGGTCTCACCCAACTGAAAAAGGAAATCACTTTGAGGTTTTAAAAAATAGGAATTCACTCTGATGACCTAGAGGGGTAGGATGACCTAGGAGGGAAGCTTATGAAGGAGGGGATATATATATATATATATATATATATATATATATATATATATATATATACACACACACACACACACACACACACACACACATACAGCTGATATGGGCTTCCCAGGTGGCTCAGTGATTAAAAAAATCCACCTGCCAATGCAGGAGATGCAAGAGACGTGGGTTTGATCCCTGAACTGGGATGATCCCCTGGAGTAGGAAATAGCAACCCACTCCAGTATTCGTGTCTGGAAAATTCCATGGACTGAGGAGCCTGGTGGGCTACAGTCCATGGGGTTGCAGAGTCAGACATGACTGAGCAACTGAGCACAGCTGAATGCTGCCAGGAGCAGCAGCGGGGGTAGAGGGGGGTTGTCAGGGGCAAGTAGAGCATGCCTGTGGTGCCCACTTAAGTCTGAAAGCTTCTCCAGTCTGTGAGATGGTGAGAAGGTAAGCCATAGAGAGTCTGCCTGCAGGCTGGAAGATGCAAGGCAGGCCGTGGGTAGAGTGAAGACAGGATGGCAGGAATCCTCTTTCCTGGGAACTAAGCACTCACCCTGAATCTGCCTATTTGAACGACTAGTTATTTACTTGCTCAAATCACTCATACGACAGTTACAGACTCAAAGTTTGAAAGTGGCTGAAACTTTTTTGTAACACTGGTGTTGAAGGAAATTATTTCTTCATAAGCTAATCTTTTTTAAAGGAAACATGCTTTGAACCACAGCATTTCTGAGTCCATTAAATAATGAGCACTTTCACCAGCAGGTTCAGTAGAATTTTGATTCTCTATCAGTCACAGCAGGTATCAAAGCAAAGGGAGAAGGAAGTGCTTTAGACTCCATTCCCCAAAGCAAATAAAGCTGGTGCCCCCAGATCAGAGGCCCTGCCTAAAGTTTTCCTTTCCTTCAGATGCCAACCTAACTTGTAATGAAGCAGAATATTGGCTATTTATCCCACTTTATTTTCTAGAGAAAGTAACTTGTGTCCTTTGAATAACTCTAAACAATTATGAACAGATGACATTTAAAAGGTCCATTCACCAGTCAATTAAAATGCAGACTACTTTTCCCCTTTGGGTATTAAATATGCTAAAAGTAGACTTGTTTCCCAAGCCAGTCCACAAAGCCTAATCCTAGCTTTGTTACCATGGGGAAATGCATTTGTAAGTTTATAGTAGGGCTTTCCAATGAGTCAGCTCTTCTGATCAGGCAGTAGGAAAAGGAGTGAGAGAGGATGTGAGATGGCTGGATGGCATCACCAACTCAATGAACGTGAGCCTGAGCAAACTCCAGAAGACAGTGAGGGACAAGGAAGCTCGGCATGCTGCAGTCTATGCAGTTGCAAAGAGTTGGACATGATTTAGTGACTGGACACAACAACAACATTAGGACCTCAAGAAAACATTCCTCATTGTTGATGGCCCTCCAAATAACAAACTGTGTCAGAAGGATAAGGACAGATTTTCTTGGAAGCATCTAACCTTATTAGTTCACTGTGCATCTATGTCTATACAAGAAAATGGATACCCAAGGTCATTGTTCTGAATTGGAGAATGGAATTTTCACTGTGGAAATCATCAGGATGGGATGTGTGTATGTGTGTGTGTATGTGTGTGTGTGTGTGTGTGTGTGTGTGTGTTAGTGGCTCAGTCGTGTCTGACTCTTTGTGACCCCATGGACTATAGCCCTCCAGGCTCCTCTGTCCATGGGATTCTCCAAGGCAAGAATACTGGAGTGGATAGCCATTCCCTTCTCCAGGGGATTTTCCTGACCCAGGGATCAAACCCAGGTCTTCTGCATTGCAGGCTGATTTTTTTTTTTTTTTTTTTTACCATTTAAACAACCAGGGGTATTGAAGGGAAATTTTTACTTTTAGAAAATAGATAAATACCATAGAATTATTCCTTTTATTTGTGGGTATTGAAATATAATTCTTATACAGTTGTAAGTGACTTTTACAGAAGAAAGGGAAAAAACTGCCTAGAGCAACATGAATTAACTCTTATTTCACTATGTTACTAATGGACTTCCCTTACTCTTCAAACCAAGTTGATAGGAAACATTTTATAATAATTGCATTAACTTTTATGCAAATTTTAAATGGTACCCTTAAAAAATCTTTCCCTCAGTTTTAATTAATCTTGAATATTTAATTCACTTTTGCATAACTTAAGCAAAGGCTTATCTTTTTTTCTTGCCTAGGGCTCCTTGAACTTTAATTAGTATGCATCATATCTTAAAATTTTGGTGTTGCTTTTAAGGAGCAATAATTTTGATACATTTAAACTCACCATCATCAGATACAGGTTCCATATAATAATAATTACATTGCAAAAGGAAAGAATAAAAGTGAGAAAAATGAGGGAAGTTTTTCAAAATTCAAATTCTTATTTGTAGGTGTTCTCTTAAATGTAACAGATGAGCTATAGTATTTCTAAGTATTTCTATAGTGTTTCTGTGATGTGTGTATGTGTTAATTGCTCAGTCTCCAACTCTTTTGTGACCATCATGGACTGTAGCCTGCCAGGTTCCTCTGTCTATGGAATTTTCCAGGCAAGAATACTGGAGTGGGTTGCTATTTCCTCCTCCGTTTCTGTGATACATATCTGTAATTCAGATGTTCAGAAAAAAAGAAAAAAGCAAGGACTGTAAATAATACAGAGAGTGGAATTGTATCCTTTACAGATGCCCCCAGACCTGTCCTGCTTGTGCTCATGGGCGGACAACCACACAGGTCCTCTGAGGGGACTGAGCCCTCCCACTCAGCCTTCATGACAGGTTCCTACCAGCCACTGCCTTAGGAACAGCCAAACCACAGATTCATAACAACTATAATAACGAAAGCCTTGTGCAAAAAGATAAATTGACCCACCAAGTTTCCTTTCTAGAATTTTAAGAAATATAAACATAACTGGCCAGCTAGCAATGGTAGCTGAAACAAAGCTCATAATAGAGTTGTAGGGCCAAATATGGGGCCCTGTGAACACTGAGGTTACATTAGTTTGAGTGGTTTCACTTGCAAATAACAGAGAACAGCACTGGATCTGCCTTCACAAAAAAGGAAGTCAGTGGGTCCACCTAAATGAAAAGTACGGGGTTAGGTGTGGGCATGATCAAGAGGCTCCAGAAAGTTAGCAAGATCTGGCTTGTTGGTCCCTCTAAGGGCTCTCTCTCCACTTTGTCTTTCACCTAAGGCTGCCCCATCCATCATCTCAGAAGTCTTCCTGGATGGCTGGCCTGGATTATATGCATTTCTGTAAAATAATCTCAGCAGCCATGGGTTGAAATATTGACTGTACATGGAGACAGATGAGCTTGCTTGAACCCAAACAGAAACCAGATTCTGTTGAAAAGGGATGGGGTGGGGTTTGCCCACAAGAAATCGGTTGCTGACAAAGCAAGAAGTGTGTATCCATCACAGAATTTATGAGATTATACGAATTGTAAGCAGAGCAATCCAGTTGGTATGAGGATTAAAAGGGAAAAAAATGAGTGCTCAAATACATGACTGCAGAGCATTTTGGTTGATTGAGTTGTGTCTTTTAAACTGCCTTGAACCAAGAACTCCCTCTGGACCCAGTCTCAGCGAGATCCACACCTGTTAGGCAAGGTGACCATGCATCTCAGCTTGTTCAGCAGAGGACCAGTTCATCCCTGTTATACTCCTTTCATTCTCAAAAATGGCCCTGTTTTCTGGTAAATTATATGGTCATCCTACGGTAATGGTATCTACTTTGGAATTTCCACACATTTTTTCCCCTATTTTCATGCACAGCTTTACAATATGTTGGGTTTACATGGGTTTGTTTGAGGCTGCCTTTGTAGAAGGCATTTCTATCAGGAGGAAATTCCAAGATAAGTGGGAGGCCAGGCAGCACATTCTACTAAGGAGGACTAAGGTGAGAGAGTAAG
The DNA here is from genome assembly GCF_029407905.1 of Bubalus kerabau. Taxonomy (NCBI): domain Eukaryota; kingdom Metazoa; phylum Chordata; class Mammalia; order Artiodactyla; family Bovidae; genus Bubalus; species Bubalus kerabau. The sequence continues at coordinate 114,232,420 of NC_073631.1, read as the reverse complement.
GGTGAAGGTTCTGCAAGAAATGTCAGCACAGCCGATTGGATGCTCCCACCCAAAACGAAGGGCTTCTCTGGTAGCTCAGCAGTAAAAGAACCTGCCCACAATGCAGGAGATGTGGATCTGCAAGTTCAGTCCCTGGGTTGGGACGATCCCCTGGAGAAGGAAATGGCAACTGACTACAGTATTCTTGCCTGGGAAATTCCACGGACAGAGAAGCCTGGCAGGCTACAGTCCATGTGGTTGCAAAGAGTCAGATACGACTTAGCAACTAAACCACCACCTGAAACAGACTTTGAGGGGTGGGGCATGCAATGCGCAGGGTCATAGAGGATATCTGGGGGCCTGAGAGGTCTGAAACATTATGTTCTGGTGAGAGGTAACTGACCTTGGTTTTTCTTTACCCATCTTGGTTTTGTCTTTCATCAGTTCTGAGCTAGAGAATGACATTTCTTAAATTCACAAGAGTTTAACTTTATTTATTTGCTTGTTTATTTTTGCTAGTTTGTTGATAACCAAGATGCTGAATTGTAGAGTCCCTTGCTATGAATAGGCCAAATTAACACACAGTTGTTAAGAGAGAACCTAGGAATGAGTCAGTCAATAAGTCTGGAAAAACTACCATAAATTTAATTATTGTGTTATAGTATGAATATATTGTTTGTATCCTTTCTGTACATAGATACCAAGAGTGATTTATTTTAAAAAAAAAAACTTTCTGTTTTCCTTTTGAATAGTAATGTAAGTCAAGGAACTCTAAAGAGAACAGGTGATACAGATGAGAAACAGAACTTAAAGTTTTGAGAGAATGATCATTGTTTCTTATGTTGCTCCAAGCACTGTGCTGTCTTATGTGGTATCATTTCTATACCATCTGCTTTTTTTTCCTGGAGAGAAAATAGGCTTCTATCTTTTATAAGCCACAACACCTCAAAGGCCCACATCCCCATCCTTCCTTCTTACCACCTGACCTGTGTTTTCTACGAACTTGGGAGCCAAGGTGCAGAGGCTAGGTCTTTGCTACACTCAAGGTGTGGCCCATGGACCAGAAGCATTGGCATGCTTAGAACTTGTTAGAGATGTAGAAACTCTGTACTCACTACAGACTCACTGAAAATAATTCCTCTTCTCACAAGATCCCAAGTGATTCACAGGCATGTACAAGATTGAAAAGTCCTGGACTAAAACATTCTCTCTCCAAAAAAAAATTTTTTTTGGTCGTACTCATCTCTGTACCCCCGGTTCATCTGCTCATCTCTACCTTGTATCTCCATCCAACTCCACTATCATCCTCTCCTGATATTGAAAGTGCTCCTTCTTGGCACAGATATTCACCCTGTAAATAACTTTTGGACTTCAATTTTTATACTGATCATCTGTGCTACAGTGTTCCGACCTACCCTTTCAGGGGTTCTTTATAAAGTCCTCTTTTAGGGAAATATTGCTGGATTTAAACAAACTCCTTTTCACCTTGAACATTTTTATCCAGCACTTCTGTACATTTGTGACTACAAAATCTAGTTTCTCCATGCAGAAAGCATTCTAGAGTAAACTCAACAACAGAAACAAGTCATTTTCCTACTCTACTCAACTCATGATTAAAGAGAAGAGTTTATAACATTCCATAATTCTAAACCATTATTTTAAAAGATTTTCAGTAAACTCTTTTCTGATGTACCCATTTTTAGGATTTTCTAACCACTGACTCAAAAGAGGATGGGTGGGGAAAAAAGAAGCAGAAGAGTTTTAAGAATGAATGAGTTGAAGTGGGATTTCCTTCAAATGGGTAAAATCTGATGACTCAGTTCCTCTGGGATATACATACAGTTAAAAACAAGCCATGAGTAAGCTCCAAAAAGTTAATGGTTTTTTTGGCCTATGGACTACAGTACACATTCTGAGAATGTTTTTTCAGACATACTGAGAACTTGGGGCACCTTCCTATTTCAGCCATGATACATGCCTTACTTCAGGTTGTCCATTTTCCCAAGATGGTCTTGTTCCTTATCATCTGATGCTGGTTTTTATTGACCTTGAAGGACCAGTTTTAATTCTATATCTTCCCAATGCATTGCTTAACTCCAAAAATTATCCTTTTCCTTCTTTGTACTTCTATAGCTTTGTGTGTGTATGCGCTACTATTGCATTCATTCATTCATTACACACAAAAACATGTATTTAGAGCATATTGCATATCAGGCACTTTGTTAGGCACTGAAGTCAGAGTGGGGAGCAAGCTCAGATCTGTGTCCCAGTCTTATGAAGCTCAAAGTCTATAAGAGAAGACATACATTAAACACAGTCTTGAATGTGTGATTATAAAGAAATTTAAAAGAACCTGGCCTAGTCGTGGAAGACCTGGGATGGCTTCTCTGAGGGAGTCATCTTTGAATTTGCTCTAGGGATGGAACACAAAGCAGGAAAGGACCACTGAGAGCTCACTCCAGGCATGGACCGTAGGCAATACAGCAGGGGGTATGGAGAATGACGTAGGAGGGAGCTGAAGAGGGAAGCAAGGGCCAGGCAGGAAGAACCTTACACACCCCTTGAAAGGATCTAGGACTTCTTCCTAAGGACAATAAGAACTTACTGATGAATATCAAGTAGGAAAAGCATAAGAACTAGAAGTATAACCACCTCTGTCATTTTGCTATAAAACTGTTGACAAATATCTGTGCATAAAATTCCTGAAGTATCTTATTCTGCCTTGAATACCCTAAAATGCCTATTTACCAAAGATTGAAGTTTGGTAAATACATTCATTTTTGAACAGTTAGAGGAAAAATATAAAACATATAGCCTGAGTAAATTATACAAATGCTTCATTATATTTTTTTCCAGAAGCATAATTTTTAATTACGAAGACTTTTTAAGATATCAACTGAGCTATCAACTGCTACTTGTCTCTCTCATTACACCTTTTCTTTGTCCATCTCAGTAATAAACTCCCAAGTCTTAGCAAGAACATTACTACTTAGGCTAGGACAGTACTTCTCAGTCTATCTTCCAACTCACTGTTCAGTTCAGTTCAGTCGCTCAGTCGTGTCTGACTCTTTGCGATCCCATGAATCGCAGCACACCAGGCCTCCCTGTCCATCACCAACTCCCGGAGTTCACTCAAACTCATGTGCATCGAGTTGGTGATGCCATCCAGCCATCTCATCCTCTGTCATCCCCTTCTCCTCCTGCCCCCAATTCCTCCCACCATCAGAGTCTTTTCCAATGAGTCAACTCTTCGCATGAGTTGTGAATAAATCTGGCCAATGAGATGAAAGCGTTGCATAAAACATCTAAGAATACTCATTAAAAGGGGAAGTGGGCCCTCCTACTTTCTTCAGGAGAAAGCAGATGAAATGCCTAGAGTTGCAGCAGTCATTTTGTGACTGGAAGAATGGAAATCCTGAGCAAAGGAAATTAAAGCAGAATGGTAGTCTGGATCTCTGGTTGGCTTCAGGACTTATCATACAAGCTTGAATTATCTACTTCAGAAAATTCACATGTGAAATTAAAAATCTCAGATTGTTCTTAAAAACTGTAATTGATACAATCCAGCAAATCCACTTCTGAGTATTTTTAAAATTTTATTTATTTTTTATTGAAGGATAATTGCTTTACAGAATTTTACTGTTTTCTATCAAACCTCAACGTGAATTAGCCATGGGTATACATATATCCCCTCCCTTTTGAACCTCCCCCCCATCTCCCTCCCCATCCTACCCCTCTAGGTTGGTACAGAGCCCCTGTTTGAGTTTCCTGAGCCATACAGTAAATTCCCATTGGCCATCTATTTTACATATGGCAATGTAAGTTTCCAGGTTACGCTTTCCATACATCTCACCCTCACTTCTGAGTATTTATCTGAAGAAAATATTAACTCATTAAAATTAAAACATACTAAAATTAAAACATAGTAAAATTAAAACTCATTAAATTAAAACATATCTTGACCCCTATGTCCATTGCATTATTTATAGTGGCCAAGACATGAAAACAACCTAAGTCCATCAAGGAATGAATGGATAAAGAAAATGTGTGGTATTTATACACACAATGGAATATTATTTATCCATTAAAAAATGATCAAAATCTTACCATTTTCAACAACATGGATTGACCTTGAGGACATTATGCTAAGTGAAATAAGTCAGAGAAAGACAAATATCATATGATCTCACTTATATGTGGAATCTTAAAACAAACACAAAGGCCAAGAGCTCATGGATACACAGAATGAGTTGGTGGTTGCCAGAAGGGGTGGGTGGGGAAAGGGCTAAATGAGTAAAGGGGTGAAAATGTATAAACTTCCAGTTGTTAAATAAAGAAGTCGGCACGTACAGCATGGCAACTATGCTTAATTACACTGTATTGCATAATTGAAAGTTGATAAGAGAGTAGATCTTAAAAGTTTCATCAGAAGGAAAAAAAAAAACTTCTGTAACTATGTATGGTGAGGAATGTTAATTAGACTTATTGTGGTGGTCATTTCACAATATATTCAAATATAAAATCATTGCATAGCATACTTATGACTAATACAATGTTGTATGTCTGTTATTCCTCAATAGAAAAAGAAAGAAAGAAAGAAGAAACTGTAATTGTGTCTTTGTTCCTATCACTTGAAAGTAATTTCTAATTGAGACCCAGGCTTTTACTTCAGGGATGTTGATCTGTACACATTTGTATGACTGATGCAAGTTTTTGTGGGAGAAATTACTCTTTGAATTTTAACTTGTGCTCAACTGAAACACTGTCTACTTAATTTAGGTCTCATTTTTTTTCCATTGAATACTTTCTTTATTTTTAATGAATAGGGAATTAATATTCTAGAAGAAAAGCAACACATCTGGCTTCTAAGTCTGTAAAGATATTCTCTGGAGATAGTATTGCAAGCAGATTTAGGGATTAAGAAAACCTCTAACTAATTAAAAGGGACTGAGAATTTCAGAATGATGCCAGTCACAGACCTTTAGGGAATCCCCATTGTCTCTGAAATAGAATAATTCTAAAGGGCAACTTACTGAGTCTTATCAGAAGTTGCATGAATTTTTAAACTCACCTTTGGACAAGACCGACACAGAAGCTGGAGTGCTTTATATATAGCTGCACAGTATCCAACAGGATCTATCTAGAGATTCCAGACCAACACTGTTCAATAGAGATATCCCATAATCCACATACTAGAGGTAATTTTACATTTTATGACAACCACATTTTAAAAAGAGAAAAGAAAAAGGTGAAATTAATTTTAATAATATTGTATTTCTTTCTTTATCTCTACTAAGTATTCATGACCTAGTATATATTTTACACTTATGGCATATCTCAATTAGAGTAGTTTTTATATCCAGCAGGCACATTTGACCAGGGACCGATACACTCAACATACTTTGGCTACCTGATGCGAAGAGCCAACTCACTGGAAAAGACCCTGATGCTGGGAAAGATTGAGGGCCGGAGGAGAAGGGGGTGACAGAGGATGAGATGTTTGGATGGCATCACTGACTCAATAGATATGAGTTTGAGAAAACTTTGGGAGACAGTGGAGGACAAGAAGCCTGGAGCGCTGCAGTTCATGGGGTTGCAGAGTCAGACACAACTTTGAGGCTGAATAACAACAATAACAGCTCTTGATCTCTCCTGTCTTTCTCTTTATTCCACAATGTCATTACCTGCATTTCTAACTCAGCTCTTTCTTTCCCATTTTAACTTTCTTCTACCTCTCTCTCATCTTCACATTTGGGGCTTCACTGGTGGCTCAGATGGTTAAAAAAAAAAAAAAAATCCGCCAGCAATGCAGGAAACCTGGGTTAGATACCTGCATTGGGAAGTCCCCGGGAGGAGGGCATGCAACCCACTCCCAGTATTCTTGCCTGGAGAATCCCCATGGACAGAGGAGCCTGGGGGGCTACAGTCCATGGGGTCACAAAGACTCGGACACGACTGAGTGACTAAACACAGCACAGCACTGCTCAACTGCTTCACAATTTTTCTAGGTCCAAGTAAAACAGTATTCTAACTAATATGCAGCAGTTTAACCACAGGGGATACGTTCCAAGGTCCCCAGTGGAGGCCTGAAACTTTGGACAGGCATCCACTGGGGGCCTTGCGGAAACCTGTATATACTATGTTTTTTCCAATACATACATACCTATGATGAAGTTTAATTTATAAATTAGGCACAGTATGAAATCAACAACAACAAATAATAAATAGAACAATTATAACAATATAATGTAATAAATACCATGTGAATGTGGTCTCTCTCTCTCAAAATGTTTTATTGTACAAATTTAACACCTTGCCCAACTTAACTCAATACCTGTGACACAGGGTGGCTAAAACTTCTGCACGTTTGAGGTGTGACAGCAAAGCTACCACAAATTGGCTTTTCCTTCAGTTTCACAGAGGACTCACTCTTACCATAGAGCTTGGCAACTTCAGCAGATAGTTTTGTTTTGTTTTTTGTTTTCATCCCCTATTAAGTGCAGAATGCTGACCTTTTCACTTAAAGGGAGCACTTCATAGCTTCTCTTTGGTGTATCTGAATTGATGGCATCACTCCTCTTGGGCTTTGGGACCATTATTAAGTAAAATAAGGGCTTCCTGAATGAAAGCGCTGCAGTACCTGGCACGACAGCTGATCCGATCACACAGATGGCTACTCGGCGGCTGACGGGGAGGTGCACAGGACAGATACAGGATTCACGGTCCAGAAAAGGGTGGAGCAAGACGGCAGGAGACCTCATCATGCTACCAGAACTATGCCAGTTTAAAACTTCAGAATTGTTTCTGAAATTTTTCATTGAATAGCCTCAGACTACAGTTTACCACAGAAAGTGAAACTTTCACGATGAGAAGGGACCACTGTGCTCACTACTAAGCAGTTAATTAACTTAATATTCATGTCTGAATAACTGAATAACTTAAATATTCAGTTAAGACGTTGTTTAGGAACCAACTGGGGATAACGTGTAATCTTCCGTGAAAGCTTTTTCTCATTCTGAAATCAGTTTTTCTTTCCTGCAATACCTTCCTGACCTCCAGTGAGCTGGAGGTGAGCTCTCCTCAGTCCAGCTACTAAACACTTTGGATTGACCCGTTCCTGTCTTCTTCTATGGCTATGACCACAGCTCAGCCTCTCAGCACCTCTGCTCAGACAAACATCAGTAATGTAGAACTGACCTGCTTACAAATCCTTCAGTGATGCCTTACCACCCAGAGGATAAATTATGGTCTTTTTAGCATGCTTGTTTCCAGCTGATTCTCCCTAGATGTCTAGCCTCAGATCTCTACCCTGACTTTCTAGCTTAACACCAGTAGCTGTTAATCTCTGGAAGACTCTGCGACAAGCACCTGAGTTTCCTGCCGGTCCCCACATCACTCACATCTGCATCCTTTGCCATCTATTTTTTGTCCACCTGGGAGGTCCTTCCTGTATGCCTGTGAACTGCTCCTCCATCCTAAGCCAGATGCCAGGCTGAATCAGAGGTGCCTATGCAAACTTCTTAAGTGAATAATGCAAAGAAATAGAGGAAAACAATAGTATGGGAAAGACAAGAGATCTCCTTAAAAAATTGCAGATACCAAGGGAATCAAGATTGCCGGGAGAAATATCAATAACCTCAGATATGCAGATGATACCACCCTTATGGCAGAAAGTGAAGAGGAACTCAAAAGCCTCTTGATGAAAGTGGAAGAGGAGAGTGAAAAAGATGGCTTAAAGCTCAACATTAGAAAACGAAGATCATGGTATCTGGTCCAGTCACTTCATGGGAAATAGATGGGGAAACAGTGGAAACAGTGTCAGACTTTATTTTTTTGGGCTCCAAAATCACTGCAGATAGTGATTGCAGCCATGAAATGAAAAGACGCTTACTCCTTGAAAGGAAAGTTATGACCAACCTAGACAGCATATTCAAAAGCAGAGACATTACTTTGCCAACAAAGGTCTGTCTAGTCAAGGCTATGGTTTTTCCAGTGGTCATGTATGGATGTGAGAGTTGGACTATAAAGAAGGCTGAGCACTGAAGAATTGATGCTTTTGAATTGTGGTGTTGGAGAAGATTCTTGAGAATCCCCTGGACTGCAAGGAGATCCAACCAGTCCATCCTAAAGGAGACCAGTCCTGGGTGTTCATTGTAAGGACTGATGTTGAGCTGAAACTCCAGTACTTTGGCCACCTCATGCGAAGAGCTGACTCATTTGAAAAGACCCTGCTGCTGAGAAAGATTGAGGGCAGGAGGAGAAGGGGATGACAGAGGATGAGATGGTTGGATGGCATCACCAACTCAATGGATATGGGTTTGGGTGGACTCTGGGAGTTGGTGATAGACAGGGAAGCCTGGCATGCTGCAGTTCATGGGGCTGCAAAGAGTCGGACACTATCACTATCTATCCTTGGCACATGGAAGGAAATCAGTGAATGACTGTGGAATGAATGGATAGGTGAATGAATGAATGACTTATCTTTCCACCTCTTCCTTGATTCCTAATATAAACTTTCTGCTCTATTCAGTCACTTTACTGTTTCAGACATGACATGGTCATCTGTTCCTCCACAATTCTGTTAATGCTTTTGCTTTGGCCTGGCCTGTTCTTTCTTATCTGTGGCTACAGTTTCTTTAAAGGTCAACATATATCTGTGAAGCCTCCATCAGCCTCTTAGCCCACAGCAATTCTCTCTTCATTAATTTTCTATGAAAACCATTATCTGTAATGATTATGAAGCACAAGCTTCTTAATATAGCTCTTAAACTTCTTATGAATGCTTCCTATCTCCATGGCTGAATTAAAACCCCTCCAGTGAGAAGACACCCCATCCTGCATCTCTGGATTTCCTCATTGTGAACCTCAGTACCAGTGTTATTACCTTCTCGGGAGATTAACAAATGTCTTTTGAGTTGATACAGTTGTCCCTCTGTATCCACGGATTCCACATTTGCAAGTTCAACCAACCTCAGATCAAAAATATTTAGAAAAAAATTCCAGAAATATCCAAAAAGCAAAACTACATAGCATTTATGTTGTATGAACAATTGCTTACATTGAATTTACATTGTATTAGGTATTATAAGTAATCTAAAGATGATTTAAAGTTTATCAGAGGATGTGCATAGGTTATATACAAATACTACATCATTTCATATAAAAGACTTGAGCATCCACATATTTTGGTATCCTAGGGCGGGGTCCTGGAACAAATCCCCAGCAGACACAGAGGGACGACTTTACAATAACCAACCATGTGAAAAGAATTTGTGTAGGGTGCTTCCATCTAACTTCAGATATATCTTTCTTTAAGATTTTAAATATATTTTTTAAATTTACTAATTTTCAAAAGCTTGAAGTTTCAAGAAAAAATAATTTACTTTGAATTCATGTCCATTTGCTCAAAGGGGTCTTCACTGAAGTGTGTCCATGAACATCATTGTCATGTTGATGAAGCCTTTCTGGAACTATGCCAAAAGGTCAGAGATCATGAAACTACTGGAAGAGAAGTTTAACAGGCACCACTTGTGTAAGGCAAACTAAGTTAGTCTAATGTGGTACTGTACTTAGAGGGTCTCTCCTTATCACAACTGTAGATTCAATTCACTTCAGTTCAGTTCAGTCACTCAATCGTGTCCGACTCTTTGCAACCCCATGGACCGCAGAATGTCAGGCCTCCCTGTCCATCACCAACTCCCAGAGTTTACTCAAACTCATGTCCATTGAGTTGGTGATGCCATCCAACCATCTTATCCTCTGTTGTCCCCTTTTCCTCCCACCTTCAATCTTTCCCAGCATCAGGGTATTATCAAATGAGTCAGCTCTTCGCATCAGGTAGCAAAAGTACTGGAGTTTCAGCTTTAGCATCAGTCCTTCCAAAGACATCCCAGGGCTGATATCCTTCAGAATGGACTGGTTGGATCTCCTTGCAGTCCAAGGGACTCTCAAGAGTCTTCTCCAACACCACAGTTCTTGGGCGCTCAGCCTTCTTCACAGTCCAACTCTCACATCCATACATGACCACTGGAAAAACCATAGCCTTGACTAGATGGACCTTTGTTGGCAAAGTAATGTCTCTGCTTTTGAATATGCTGTCTAGGTTGGTCATAACTTTTCTTCTAAGGAGTAAGCGTCTTTTAATTTCATGGCTGCTGTCACCATCTGCAGTGATTTTGGAGCCCAAAAAAATAAAGTCTGACACTGTTTCCACTGTTGCCCCATCTATTTCCCATGAAGTGATGGGACCAGATGCCATGATCTTCATTTTCTGAATGTTGAGCTTTAAGCCACCTTTTTAACTCTCCACTTTCAATTTCATCAAGAGGCTCTTTAGTTCTTCTTCACTTTCTGCCATAAGGGTGGTGTCATCTGCATATCTGAGGTTATTGATATTTCTCCCAGCAATCTTGATTCCAGCTTGTGCTTCCTCCAGCCCAGAGTTTCTCATGATGTACTCTGCATATAAGTTAAATAAGCAGGGTGACAATATACAGCCTTGATGTACTCCTTTTCCTATTTGGAACCAGTCTGTTGTTCCATGTCCAGTTCTAACTGTTGCTTCCTGACCTGCATATAGGTTTCTCAAGAGGCAGATCAGGTGTTCTGGTATTCCCATGTCTTGAAGAATTTTCCACAGTTTATTGTGATCCATACAGTCAAAGGTTTTGGCATAGTCAATAAAGCAGAAATCAATGTTTTTCTGGAACTCTCTTGTTTTTTCAATGATCCAGCAAATGTTGGCAATTTGGTCTCTGGTTCCTCTGCCTTTTCTAAAACCAGCTTAAACATCTGGAATTTCACGCTATGCAAATAAATCTATTTACTGATTAAAGATACCACAACTGAAAAGAGAGACCACTTTTCAGATACCATAATTTGCTACAATTTTTTCCCGATTCACTTTTTAACAACATTCCAAACTAATGCACACGTATTTCCCACCTATTCCATCTGCACTTGCTCCTGTTCATGTAACATTCCTTTTGATGTAAACAAAATGAAATTCAAACTCTAATCAGTTCCTCGGTGAATTCATAGACACAAGACAACAAAGAAGTATTTATCTCAAATTTGGCAATAGGTACCTTACAGAATTTAGACAAGGTTATCTAAAATCTTAAGCTTGTTACCCTCTTTAAACTAGTTTTTAGGTAGTATAAATATAATTACAGGAAGAGGAAGTAGTTTTGTTCATTAACAAGTGAAATAATAATAAAGAAATGTTCCAAGTCTTAATAAAACTGTTTTCCTCGCACAGAAATATCTATGACTCCTCTCCCCTTCTTCTCAGGTCGTGGATTATTTAAATAGCAAAGGATAATTCTCAAAGAAAATGTCATTTTTAAACTGCCATAATAAATATTAATAGCCTTCTTTCATTTTTATCCTGATTTCTATTTTAATGAAAGTAGATAATGTCCAATATCAATAAACCAAAGAACAATGTGAATTAATAGTTTTCCCCTCTTTCCTTCCCTTCATCTTCCTTCCTTTCTCTTTTCCCTCCCCCACTTTCTCCTTCCATTATTTGAAATACAGAACACAAAAGAAAAACATGAATTCTACTTTACTTTTCAAATTAGAGAAGTAAAGAATAAAGAAAGTAAACATTAGATAGATACTTACTGTAATCATTTTAAATAACTTAAAACCCTTCATCATATAAATTCAATAACAACTTGCCAGAGCAATTTGTTCTGGAGTCATTGGTTATGGGCTTGCTGATTGAAACTGTACAATCCAATCAGCCAGGTTTTTTTATTTTTTTATTTTTAATGAACCATTTCCATCACCTTCAATTTCCAATCTTGATTTCTTTAAGTGCAGTGAAAACTAAAGTTACCAATGAACCTGTAAGTTTTGATATTTGCCATGGGGTCACAAAGAGTCTGACAGGACTGAGTTACTAACACTTTGTGCATATCTAAACTGATGGTTGGAGAAGGAAATGGCAATCCACTCCAGTATTCTTGCCTGGAAAATCTCATGGACGAAGAAGCCTGGTAGGCTATAGTCCATGGAGTTCCAAAGAGTCGAACCCGACTTCACTTTCACTTTCAAACTGATGGCTTTATTTATTTTGCCTTTCTAAAACCCTTTAATTTGGCTCCAATGGAAATGATTTTTTTTTTTTGTCCCTACCTACGTGAAAGTGTAGTTAATATTTAATTAGAGCATGTTATTACAATAATGAGTATGACTTGCATAAATGAATCTGGGAATGAACACTTGACTCCCACACAACACTTGGGGGAGTATGAGGAGTGAAAAATGGTAGCCTACTAGCTCCAATTCTTCATCCACCAGGCTATGGGATCACTACTTACATTTTAAAAAGCAAACAGTGAGTGTCTATTAATCCATAAAGTCAGTTTAAGGGTAGGGTAGTCAAATGAGTTCTTAGAGTTCATTCAAACTTTTGCAATATAACTAAGAAATTGACAAAAGCAATTATCTTAAGAAAATGTTTGTTAAGAAAGAGGTTTTAAATATATTCTTTAATCACTTGCTTTTGTTTTTAGCCTTCAGGTAATCTAATATCAAAAGCAAGAAATAAAATTTAATGACTCATTTAAATCTCTCTGTAGTTGATTTAGCTACATATTAAAATTATTTATCTTTTTCCTTCCTGCTTATCTTCAAACACATAACTGCTTTCTGACATTGCTTTTATGCACCAGGCCTTCCTTGGGATTCAAATGTCAAAGCATAGCTATATGCCACATCAAAATCAAATTCAGTTTTCTTTGGTCCTCATACATGGAATACATCAAAGAGGAATAAGGGTGCTGTTGAATCTTAAAATGGTTAATTCAAGCTTGTCTTCCCCTTTTTCTCCTGGGAGGGTTATCTCCTCTGACATTTCTCTACTACATTTTCTTATTAAAAACAAGTTTTGTCCCTCTAGTACTTTATTTGTACTTAAAAGTAAAGCCACTCTGAGATCACTTCAGAGAGGCAACTGATTTGAACATGGGTTCACCTGGTGTGTAATATTTTAGGTCACTGAATTTATATATATATATTTTGCTACAATAGATGACTATGGTTTGAATGTTTAAGTATAAACAGGTAACTCCTCTCTGGATCCTTCTAGAAGAAACCAAATGGCTCTGGCAATGCAATTAAAGACCAAAGGGTTACCCGGGGTTAACTTGGGAGTCCAAGAATGTTTATACAAAGAGACATGCTTCTAACACCAAAAATGAATCAGATCTAGCCTGAGAAAACATGGCTTTCCATGAAACTACCAATAAATAATTTTGACTTCCCTTGTGGCTCAGAAGGCAAAGAATCAACCTGTAGTGCAGGAGACCCAGGTTCGATCCCTGGGTCAGGAAGATCCCCTGGAGGAGGGCATCACAACCCACTCCAATATTCTTGCCTGGAGAGTCCCATGGACAGAGGAACTTGGTGGGCTTATGGTCCATAGTGTCGCAAAGTCAGACATGACTAAAGCGATTTAGCATGCATGCAGTAATACATAATTTAGCTCAAAGGAGGAAAGAACACAGCCATTTGCAATATAAAATGGATGGGGTTCCAGATGGGGAGTAAACGGAGATAAGGTGAGAAGACAAAGCAGGTAACAGTAAGGAAACACAGTATGAATGTCATGTAAGAAAATTACGACTGGATTAGGTAACTAGTCTTTTTAGTATTTTTTATTTTGAGCTGGGGATCTGGTTTTAGGACCCTGAATACCTTCTATCCTATGGGTATTTTTGAAGGGGGTTTCCTAAAAAGAACTCTAGCTTCACACCAGGAAAATTGCTTGCTGGCTCCAGTTCTCAGGGAATGAATTCCAGCTGACCTGTTCTTTGCTGCTTTGAAGTCTGATGGGATCAGAGCCACAATGAAGTCAGACTTGAACAGGCGTGAAGTTCCGAATAATGTGAAGTTCATCTGAGAGACTTTCTGCCTCTTTTAAGCACTTTTGCATAATTACTATGAAGGGAAAGTAAGATATTCCTGGAAACCTACACTTTGCTAATAAGAATCTAATGATAGAAGACAAAACGCTTCCCAGTGTAATAGAAGCAGGAGCACAGCTCGACACCAGTCTGATTGACATGAACATTTGTAGAGACGAATGGAAGGCATGGTCAGGCTGGAAATCTATGAAAAGATGTCAGGCCCACTGGGTGGTGATTTGTAGGCAGCAATATCCAGGGGCAACAGAAAATCTGGCATAAATAGTGTCACTACAGAAACACCCATGTTTGTGAGACACACTTTCCTTTTTCCTATAGTGGAAATAATTTTTAGATATTTCAAGTCAAAGTTTTGATTTTATTTATCTTTCTGGTTCAGTTGATCAATGCTATTTTTCACAAAGAGGCGGGGCTGGGAGAATTTACCTCTGGACACTGGAATAGGGGAAAAAACAAAAGCAAAAACTAGCAGATTCAATTTTGTGGATTCAATTTTGTGAATTGGGGTTGAAAGAGCCCTGTCTTTGAGAACAAAAGAGAGGAACGTAGTCTTAGGACAGCATAAGGTCTGATCAATGACCTCCCTCCACTAGCATTAAAGTTCCAGGAGGAAAAGTTCCCCGAGTGAGCCTCAGTGAGTGCATATTGACTGAATGGATCGAGCAGAGACTTACAAATCCTCTGGCGGTGGTGGCCGGTGCCTCCCTTTCCACATTTGGGAACCTGATTTCTAAGAGGCCCATGTCAGCTTGAGTTGTACAGAGTAGATATGGAGCTGAGGCAGAGGGGGCCCTAAGATAGTCATCCCCACTCCCCACACCCACAGCCAGGCACACACCATCATTAATTTCAGCTTGTACACAGTTTGCGAAAGATCTCAAAATCCCTGAGTGGCCCAGTGGGGTATGTGAAAATGCTTGGATGGCCGGTAGACAAGATAAAGGACTCAGGAGAAGATCTTTGCCTGGAGAGGACACAGATCTTGAGAGACCAACCATCTTGGTTTACTCAGAACTATGGGGCTTTCTCTAGGTCAAAGACTCTCAATCCTGAAAGCAAGATGGTCCCTGGCAAACTGGGATGAGTTACCTTCTTACCCCAATCCCCAAACCTGAGCCCAGCACAAGCCAGGGCTGATCCCACAGCCAGAAGGAAGAACTGCAGGGCAGTGGGACTGGCTCCTAAAGACCAAACTGCCAGGGCACCCTCAGGGGAGGCCAGAAGGAGCCTGAGCAGAGCATGTGAGTGAAACCCACTCCTCTGCTGATGTGACATAAGTTGCCTGGGCCTGACCCAAAGCTAAATGGGAAGAGTCAAGGAGAACACATAAAATGGGATAGTAGCCCCAAATGGGAGCTTGGCTTTGACTAAGTTTGAATTACATATTGACTTTTTATATATAGATATAGATGGATATATAGATAGTTATTAGGGCACCTGAATGTATGTGTTCCAATTCTTTTTGCTGCTATACACTGGAAATGGGAGCTTATGAACAAATGAAGATCAATTTTAAAAAATAAAAAAAGATGCTACATGCATTCTTCATCTCAGGACTGTAAATCTCAAACTTGTTGTATAAAGTCATGACCGCCTTCTGAATTCTTGGTATTAATCTACTTATGCAATGTTCACCTTTCCGGCAGAATTAGCTTCGTCTTGAAGCATCTCACGCTGTATCTATCCAACTCTCATTAAAGTGCTCTTATAAAAAATCATATACTTATTCTTTCCTTTCAAGGAAAAGCAAATCAAACAAACTTGGTAGATATTCTGGAAAAGAACGCATTGGATTAAAAAATAAAAACTGGATCTGTGATTACGCCCTGCCATCCAAAAATAAAATGAAGACTTAATTACTAACTCAGAAATAGGATCCAGTCTACTCAGTTTCTCAAGGGGTAATTTTGTGGGCTGCACTTAATCCGCGATGTTTACTCTTCCTTTTCCGCTCTCTGTGCTATCCAGACATTTCCTGGTTTTGTTTCTTAATATATTTACATGGGAGGTTATAGAAAAGGTAAAGAAGACTCTAGTTAACTGCTTTTTCTACCAGATGCTGATTAACAATATGAATTTGCTTTGTCCTCTAAACAGCCATTTAGTCCCCAAGTTCCAATCTCTAAAGGACATCACTGGCATGCAGCTTAATACATCTGAAAATAAATGTAGCATCTTCTCTTTCAAAGTCATTTTCATAATTAGGAATTTGTTCCTCTATGTTCTGGTAAAATGATGGTATTGGTTGATTTTAGACATGGAGGATGAAGAAAGCACAGATGCTTTCAGCTCCGATAAAAGTAATATTTGACTCACGGTGATTTAAACAAACAATGGTTGCTTTTCTTCCAACACAAAAAGGAGGGAAAGTGGTTACGGACTCTGGTTCACTGGAGCTTGGAGCTGTATGATCAAGAAATGGTTTCTATATTTGAACAAGGACAATGGCGGGGGGCTGGTGTGGAACCTCTGTATTAGAAAAACAAACGCTTTCTCAGAACACTTTATCTGACTTCTGCTTACCTGTCATTAGCTAGGACCATGACACATCACTGCTGTGGATGACAAGGAAAATCTCTCTCTCTCTGGCAGCTAACCTATGAGGGTGATCTTAGGTTTGATACAGAAGTCACAGCTAGCAAAACAGTCTTTTCTGCGACTCAAAACAAAAATTTTGTCTAACCAGTCATGAACACCACCTACTTAAACTCAAACTATTTTCACACCAGCTTCTTCACACGATGTGTCCTGAATTAGAATTATAGATAAACAAACCAAATACGAGCTCTACAGGGATTCACAAATTCCACCTTATGGTGCAGCAACTCTTGTAGTTTAAAAATTATGGCCAATACCTGCCGGGACCCTCCTAGGACTTACTCAGGCCCCCAAACCTCTTTCCTCACTCGCTTCCTCCTCCACGTCATCTGAGATGCCCCTTGGTTCTCTTTTGGTTCTCCCTTGCAGGAGGAAGTGCATAAGGCTAACTTTAATAGGGATGTTTCTGAAGGCTTTTTTTGCTCAGATTTTCACACCCAGAAAGAGGATAGAGGGAAGTGGGTGGAGGACAAGAGTTGAGTCGGGTGCCTGGAGATGTTTGCCACAGAGAAGGAAAAATGCCAGGGCACTAGGAACAGATGATAGATGGTACTTGTGCAAGGAGAAGCAAGATTATCTGCTAGATACACTCTGGCAACTGATGGTTTGATGAAGTCCTCTTCCTTAAGAGCAGGGTCTCACTCAAAGGGTAAAGCTACAGGCTTCTGATGTTGGAAGAGGCTTCTTGTCCACTACCTACCCTCTCCCTTTCCAGTTCTACAGCTCTTTATGAAATACAGCTGAAGAAACCAGAGGTCTTCAATAGATAAATGTGATGATCTTATCAGATGCAGCATCTCATTGCTTAATCGGCAGTTATGTGCTTGTGAGATATGTGTATCCAACTGTCTTCTTGAAATGTCCACTTAGATGTCAACAGACCTCTCAACTCATGCCCAGCACTGAATTCCTGATTTTTCCTTCTGCCCCATGACTAATCTTCTCTATCACTAGCCTTCTCATCAGAGGACATGGTAACTCCTTCCTTCCAGTTGCTGTTATCAAATCATTTGGGGTTATGTCTTCTCTTCTTCTCATGGCTGGAATCTAGTCCATTAAAAAGCCCTCCACCGTCTCAGTGTACTCAGAACTGACCACATCACACTATCTCTTGTGCTAGCACCGTGGTCTAAGGACACAGCATCTCTCACCTGGATTACTATCACTGCCCCCCAGCTTCTACCCTTCCTCTTCCCACAGACAAGGGTTAGCCTTCAAAACTATAAGCTAAATTGTGCCACTGCTCTACTCAGAAACCTGCAGTGCCTCCCTACTTCTCTAAGAATAGAAGCCAGATCCTTACAATGACCTGTAGGTCTCCAGGACCTGACCTCTATGATTGCCTTGGCCTCTTCTGGGGGTCTGCTCCTTGTCCTTCCAAACCTGCCACCCAAGCCCCTTGCTGATCCTAGATGATGCCAGGCAGCCTTGTTTCATTGACTAGCCTTTTTTCCTGGAATGGTTTTTCTCCAAATTGGTGAATTCTTTTACCTTTTTCGGGCTTCCCAAGTGATGCAGTGGTAAACAATCCACCTGGTAAACAAGTAGAAAGTGAAGTCTCTCAGTCATGTCCAACTCTGCAACCCCATGGACTGTAGCCTACCAGGCTCCTTTGCCATGGGATTTTCCAGGCAAGAGTACTAGAGTGGGTTGCCACTTCCTTCTTCAGGGGATCTTCCTGACCCAGGGATTGAACCTGGGTCTCCCGCAAACAGGTAAATACAAGAGACCTGGGTTTGATCCTTGGGTCAGGAAGATCCCCTGGAGTAGAAAATGGCAACCCACTTCAATATTCTCACCTGGAAAATTCCATGGACAGAGAGCCTGGCAGGCTCTATGAGGTTGCAAAGAGTCGGAAAACGACAGAATGACTGAGTATACATGCATACTTCTTTCAGGTCTTGAACTCACGAATGAAGCTAACATTAATCAACCTATTTAAACTACAATCCAACACCAATCTCCTTAAAACGCCAGTCCTCCTTGATTAGCCCAACTTTTTTTTAAATGTTAATAGCACGTATTCCTACTAACTTACTATACTATTTATTTATCACAACTTTGCTTCCTCCCCTTCTCCCAGAATGCAAGCTTCACAAGTGCAAGGATCTTTGTTTTGGTCAATGATTTGCCCTAAGTGCCTAGAACAGTGCCTGGAACCATAGATGCACTCAGAAAACACTACTGAAAACATAATTCTGTAGCTTGGCATGCTTGCTCTCTCCTTGATTCAATGTCATGTTCAGAAAATAAACAAAACAAGGTGCATGTAAATCCACTCCCCCCTCCAAAAAAAAAGAAAAAAATTCAAACCATAGAATATTTCAGTATCACACACAGCAAAACTCCTTTAGAATAACCTTCCCAAATTATTTTCCTAAGTTCTACTCATAAAATCAATGCAGCTGCTCCTACAATCTCTAAACATTTTATAAAAATCACACTTGTGATTTCTATTTTTTATTCTGTTTTCAATTTTCCCTTTTTAAATTTTTTTTCAAAAATAGCTCTCAAATCAATCAAGCTGAAATCTGAAAGGATAAAAGTAAGAAAGAGCCAGTGTAGGGCTGCTTAAGGAGAATTTAGGTAGTCTGAAAAGAAAATGGTAGAAAGACAGTTGCAAAGTTTCAGTTAGTAAGGGTGTAAGACCAAACCAGAGATGAGCCAGAGATGTATCATTAAGAAGTAATGGATGGGTCAGAGCTGTGTGAAGACAAGGTAATGGCCCTGGTACTCTCATACGCGAAGAAAGATTAAGGGTGTGCTCAACAATGAGCACCTCGATGATTTGAATAAGGTGAATATAGTTCTGAATTCTACATGCAAAAACACAACACTTCTCAGATTAAGACAGAACTGTGCACATTTTAGGTGAAAAAGGAATCTGCTATTTCATACACTGTTAATTACTGTACAGAAATCACTGCCCTGGTAACCATTTCACTATATATGTTGTACACCTGAAGCTATAATATAATGATATAGGGCAATTATATCTTAAAAAAAAAGAAGTCAATGCCCTCAAAAAATAAGACAAGCAGAGAAGGTATTCAATAGTGGATTTAGGAAACTTGCGATGCATCAGAGGTGATTACTTCTGCATAGGCACTCTTCCAGGTTAGCACCCTGCAGGATAAGAAAGATGTGTTTCTTGTTCTGTCAGCTACAGGGCACTCAGCAACACAGACAGTGGCATGATGCCAGTTTGGCAAAAGAACACTTTGTATATTCCTGTACCTGCCCCAAACTGAAATTTGCATCCCTAGTCTACACTGTCTCTTGTGTTCTTCTCCTTACCAGGAGAGCCTGGTTCATTTACCAAAATCTCACCCATTCTTTTGGAGACATTTTAACTTCTAATATTGCCATGGGTGTACAACAGTGAAATCTCAAAACTTCACCCACACTTCCTCGGTAGCAAACAATTTAAACACAATTCCCAGGAAACATGCTGTTTAGAGTGAAATAACAGCATCACCATAAAACCTAGCCAGTTTACAAAAGCTAGATGAACTAACTTGGGTATTATTGACAGAAATTATTGTATCATTAAAGTTACTGACATAGAAAATGAACAAGGTACTAAAGTGACTCATATACTGTCTATTACTAAGAGGGAAAATCTTCCTGTATGGAAAATCATTATGAAAATTTATGAATACACAGAGAATATCAGAATATTTGTTCTTAGAACATGCATTTTTCAGTTTTTGTGATTATTACCACCACTTGCTTTAGGCAGAAATAACAACTATATCATTATTGATGGTTCAACATTTAGGAGTATATTTTTATTAAAATTGTTTGTTGCTCTGTTTAAGTATAAACTGTTTAGGCTATAAGTACCTATATTTGCATAAATGCAATAAAAATAAGCACTATGCTATGCCTTATTATAAACATATTAAAGCTTTAAAAAGTTACATTCTACAGACATCATAAACTCTAATTTATCATTCACATGAATACTACTTTATTAAGATTATATAAAGCAAGCTTATTTCATAATAGATGATATTTTTAAGATTCATTATATGTCTATACATGACTTCCCCAAGGATCTTCTATTAAATGAAGTAAGGTTAGAAGAGACTTAAGGTCTATATTTTATTGGGGACAGACTGAGACTTATGGAACTTTAGTTTTCAAAATATAAAATTAATTTTAAAAATTTCAGAATAAGATAATCTTCTTATAAAAGATTTGAAAATAGGATAGACCATCACCTAAATCCACCAGATTACATTCAACCCATAGTTAGATGTAGTTTGTTTATGGGAAATACATCTCAAAATGAAATATTTTCATGTTGTAATAAAAGGAACTTCTTAGACGTATCTTATGGTAGTATATGTAACGCTGCCATAATATTTCATATAAAAGTTGTATCTTTCCACCATGTAAGAGGTCAGCTAAGTTTTTATAAAAAGTCACCCCCCCCCAGATTTGCAAAAACTTATAAGGATGAGATCTTGTAATATTTTACTATGTCAATTTTATAAGAAGACTCAACTACACTAAATATCCTACTTCAGTAAATCCCCATATTGCCTGCCAATAATTTTCAACATTTATTTTCCTCTAAGAGGGGGCTTTTTATGGGATCATACACTGAGGATGAGTCATGATCAAGACAAAGAGAAGGGGGACATTTCTGCTGTGGGCATAGTTTATACGCATGCTGCTGCTGCTGCTAAGTCGCTTCAGTCATGTCTGACTCTGTGACCCCACAGACGGCAGCCCACCAGGCTCCCCTGTCCCTGTGATCCTCCAGGCAAGAATACTGGAGTGGGTTGCCATTTCCTTCTCCAATGCATGAAAGTGAAAAGTGAAAGTGAAGTTGTTCAGTCATGTCCGACTCCTAGCAACCCCATGGACTGCAGCCTACCAGGCTCCTCTGTCCATGGGATTTGCCAGGCAAGAGTACTGGAGTGGGTTGCCATTGCCTTCTCCAGTTTATATGCATAGTTTATTTAAAAATAAACTGAATTCCATTCCCAGCTGTCACTTGCAAAATTAGATGCAAAATGATCACATTCACCAAGGAGGGTTGAATGGATTAATATGACATCATAGACTGTCATATATAACCATGCCCTGATATAAACATCACTTCTAGTATCACAAATATATACCACAGGCATGGCCAATGGCTCCTGCCACCTTGCCCCATATAGAGTTATACGTTTCAGAGTTTAACTTGTCCTACAACAAAAATATGAATTTTGAAAGTTTGGCAATTTGAGGTAGGAAGACAAACCACTTACCTGTCTATGATGGCACACATGTCAATGCTGACATTCGCAAAACTTCCAGGCCTCCTTTGCGCCACTTCGGATAAATTTACAAGTTGATCATCCACTTGAATGAGCTGCATGCATCCTTGGAATGAAGGCTGAAGGACAGAGTGACTTGAGTTATTCATCTGGTTCAGATAACCTGTGAGAGAGAAAAAAATGGGAATGTTCAATTCTGTGTGCCGCATGCTTCACCAGAATTCCTCTGGGTGGTTTTCCCTGACCACAGCCATCGCATCCAACTGCTGTGTTTTGTTGATCCTACTCATGTTGTATTCAATGTGGAAGAATGAATTCTTTTGAGAAAATGGTATTATTTCAGGGGAGGGTGCGAGGGTTGAACCTAGGTGAATGTTTGTCTCTGGGGCCTAACATCCTTCATATTTTCTCTTTTGACATCTTTTTCACCGTGTCAGATCTCTCTGTCCCTCCGTTCATTGCTATACTTCCTCATCTGACTCTGTCTTCAGAGATCAGGATGTACAATTTTAGACCTTTCTGAACTATCCAACCATCTTTCTTTTATAGCTTCAATATTTACTTCTGTTTTCTTAATTTCTTGGAGGCCTGTTATTCAGATGTCAAGAAGTTAAAACTTACTGTTATCAACTAAGGTCGGCTTCTTTTATGGATTAATATCTAATTCAATCCAAAGAGATATTTGCATTACAATTAATTTCTCAATTTATAAAACCCAAAGAAACATAAAAAGATAAATTTAGATATAAGGGTCAGTCACCCTTCTCTGAATATCCATCTCAGGTAAGGTACCTAATATGATATAATAGGGAGCAAAAGTGATAAGAAGTAAAACTAAAATTTTTAAAGGATGAATAACAAGGCAAGAAGAGAAAATTTCTATGAGGATTAGAAAGTATTGGTTCTATTATGGAGTAGAACATGCATATGCCAAGGCTGAGATTAGAAACTTTTTCAAAATTTTATTGCAAAGTAACTTTAAAATAGCATCAAAAATCAATTGCCTTATGCCTTTTCAATAGAAAAAATTGTAATACATGTTATGCATAAAAAACCTGTGGGACATATGGAATAAATCTTCTTGATCCCATTAAATATCTCCACAAAGTCCCCCAAAGCTACTTTTCATATTGTCCCCATACAAAATTCACCTACCAGAGCAAATTTAAATGGTAGTATTTTTCTGCTTAAAAATATCAAGTTACTGACAATCTTTTCCATCTAATATTATATTTACTGCAAAAAAAATAATTTATACAAAGTGGGTTGGTATCAAATGAAGTGAAAGTCACTAAGTCGTGTCCAGCTCTTTGAAACCCCATGGACTATACAGTCCATGGAATTCTCCAGGCCAGAATACTGGAGTGGGTAGCCTTTTCCTTCTCCAGGGGATCTTCCCAACCCAGGGATCGAACCCAGGTGTCCTGCATCGCAGGCAGATTCTTTACCAGCTGAGACACTGTATAGTCCATGGGATTGGAAAGAGTTGGACACGACTGAGCGACTTTGGTATCAAGATGTGCCATTAATTGGATAAAAGGGAATTTTCAATAAAAACTTTTTCAGAAATTGCCCATTAAGTGATTTTTTTAAATGTCCTATTTTGTTTGACTAGTAACAGTGTTTTAAAGCAAAAGAAATTTCCCTTTAATAATGGGTTACATAGTTAAAACCTAATGATAATCAATTGATTCCTCTTTAAGGATTAATCACAGAAGTGTACACAATCATTTTCTATCAACACAGTACTAAGTAAAAATAAGGTTATATGTAAGTAAATTTCTTGAGTTAAAAATACATATAAGGCTCTATTTCAATGTCAAACATATGGTATTCTTTTTTTTTTCTTCTTTCTTTTCTGAGTCACTTTCCCCCCCCCCATTTGCACTGACTTAATCCCCTTCAAAAATTGCTGATCTTAGCTAAATTGTCTATGTAGACTAACTGTATGCATACATATGATTTTCAGTCTGTCTAATCAAGATAAAATTGAATGGGGTTTAATGTCTAAACTTAGCAGAGAATAAACATCCAGCTGTAACTTTATTGACTATTATTAACAAGATGATCACTTGATTCTGGTTTTTGAACACTTGAAGTCTCTAAATATCCACACTCGCTTTGAAGTATTCCAAAACGGGTAGATGTATTGCGAGAACAAGATCTTCTCTGAAGCGAGGCAGCTGCATAACACACAGATCACAATGGAATGGGTATATTTAAGTTCATAAAACAAGACTTCTTCAGTTACTCATAACAATGTCATTTACTCCTGGTGAATTTTGGAGTTTGAAGTCATCAAGTCCTTTCGTTTTCCTACATGAGATACATTCTAGGAGAAAATATTTATAGTACAAATTTCTACATGTCCATTAAAATGTAGCCATGAAGATTTATGGCTCTTGAAGAGGTTGTCAGTAATGGCTGAAAGAAAGGTGAGGAAACGGTGTTCTCAGAAATGGAATAAACCTGGATCCTTAGTATGTTGCAGTGAAAAGTTCAGCAACACTGTGATAATATTGAAAGGAAAACACTGCACTTAATGAACTTTATCATCTAGCTGAAGATATTTCTGTGCATTGTATTCTGGCACCTTCTTTCTGTTTATAGGGGAAAAGAAGAGAGAAAAACTGTTAAATATGAGGAAGCCAGGTCTTAATGGATTTGAACATAAAATATTTTCTTAAACTTCAGTCTCTCCAGATGTTGAACAATGCAAAAATTAAGAAATCTCTTCAAGGCAAATTTCAACTACCAGGAAAACATGATCTAAAGATGATAATGAGGTGTGACTATAAAATCCATATTAAGACCTCCAACATATATTAGATAATGCTTCCAAGAACCATTCATTCAGACAAAAGAATCTCTATGTAGCTTAGTGGTGTGTCTTACTGAGCCCCTTATTTAAACAATGAAGATTCTAAAAATAATCTTCTTCAGCATATTAGCAGAAGCCCAATGTAAAAAAACAAAACAAAAAACTTATCTTTATGAAAGTGTGGATAAGGCTTTTGTTTAATGGAGTAAAGCTTAATTACATTTATAGGTATCCTACAAGTTTTTAAGAGAACTATACTAGAACATTGACCACTCCCTTATAGTTGGCAATGGGTTAAAGATGCTGTCTCTGATACTGGAAATTCCTGATACTCTAACCCATTCCCCCCTCCTTGAAATGAAGGACAGCATATAATTTATTTTCTGTATTAGTTCCCTTTATGTCAAATATAATTTCAGTAAAAATCCTAAAGCAATAGTATCTGTGATTCTTTCAATGACTACCCTAAAGTTCAGGATTTAACATTGTAGATTAATATCAGGGTTGTTTGGAGAAAAAAAAATGCATCTGGGATACTGAGGGTCAGAAATGAAGATATAAAATGGATAGAGGGTCAAACTTAATTAAAATTTGCTGTTATTATAAAAATTATATATAGTAAGAAAGTAAAGTAATTTGTTTCAGCTTAGAGCTTAAATTTATTATATCTATGGATTTGAAATAAAAAATGTAATGTTTATATATTGATTGTCATTATTGGGTTCTATGATCTGACAATATGTTGTAACACCCACAGTGAATTTTAACTGTGTCATTATCAATTGCATCTATCAGTGAGCTGGGCCATTGTTACCTTACTGGTATGTCTGAAATTGCCATTTAAATCTTAGCATATAAAACTTTTATACCTGATTTGAAGCTCAACATTTTGCTATTCTTATTGACAAAACAAACATGTGCATTTTCACAGTTTTAAAATTTTAACTCAGATATACATTAGTGAAAAATATGCTGGTATTTGTTTTGACATTGAAATGCCAATTTAACTTTTAAATTATAACGTTAACTTGATGGAACAAAAAACCAAACAATAGGCAACAAGGCTGAATATTTTACATGTCTGGAAGTACACACATACAAGATGACTCTTTACACTTATTTTAAAGTAGGGATGTTTAGGAGGCTGAGAGAGGCTAGTGAAATGCTGTAAAGATCCTCAAAACCATTTAGTGTCTTCCTTTCAGTACAATCTTGTGCAAAATTTCTACTAATCTCTACTGTTTACCAAATCTTTCTAAATAATTCACCCTGGTGGACGTTGGGGCCAAACAAGCAGTGTGTTAGACTGAGCCAGGAGTGAGCCCAGTGGTGGCTAATGTCTGCAGACAGCCAAACACACACCCACCTGGCATGGCCAGGAGACTGACTGCAATACAGATTGATGGAGCGAGCAAATAAATATATTGAAGATAGTGGGAGCCAGGAAAGGAGGGTACAAATGAAAAGTGGGAGATCTTGAGTGGGTCCTATGGGTTTAGATTGGAATTTATAGTGTGCACTTGTGGTTTTCGGTATATACAGATAGATATAGAAATAAATCTAGATGGAACTGTGTATATGGTCAACATACAGGCGGTTCCTACTATCCACTGAAGATGATCCGCAGAAGGATTACACCCAGAAGCAATCAGTGTCTTCTTTGTTAGTGCCCTAATTAAATGCTGCTGCTGCTAAGTCGCTTCAGTCGTGTCGGACTCTGTGCGGCCCCATAGACGGCAGCCCACCAGGCTCCCCCGTCCCTGGGATTCTCCAGGCAAGAGTACTGGAGTGGGTTGCCATTTTCTTCTCCAATGCATGGAAGTGAAAAGTGAAAGTGAAGTCGTTCAGTTGTGTCTGACTCCTAGTGACCCCATGGACAGCAGCCCACAAGGCTCCTCCATCCATGGGATTTTCCAGGCAAGAGTACTGGAGTGGGAATTAAATGCTAAAAGATGTCTATTCTTAACCTCCTCAAAAAAATCTGAATCACTTTGATATAAGCTGGAAACTAATACAACTATAATTAGAAAAAAAAAAAAAAGCTGTCTATTCTTGCTCACTATGCTTCAGCCATCCCATTCTCTTGTCTGTGCTTCAGAAAAACCAAGCCCGTTCTACCTGGAATTTTCTTCCTCTTTGCATTTTTCATGGCTGACTTATGATTCAGGTCAGTTCAAATATCACCTTCTGAGAGGTGACCACTTCAAAAACCATGGTACTTAAAATTATTCTATCCATTTTCTCATTCAAGTTCCTCAGCAACTTATTTCTTGTCATAGAATCTGTCACAATTTGTATTTATCTGAATTGGTTTATTTACTTACATGTGTGTGTGGTTCTGAATGTGTCTTTTTTCTCTTTGGTGTAATAGTTTCATGACATCAATTGTATTGTCTTATTTCTCTATGAATTAATAAAGTATTTGTTGAGAAAACCCCACATATGATAAAAAAATTACCAACCTACTTATATTAAAACAAGCTATGGGATACATGGGAGATGATCAAGATGCAAAGTGTCTTGATCACTTTGCATCCCAAGATACAAAGTATTTGGAAATAAATTACTTTTCAACAGATTGAAGCTCCACTTTATAACAATATAATCTCCATTTTAAGACTTTTATGGGTCCTTCTATACTTGTTAAGTGAATGATCAAGTGAGGGAATATGTTTGAATTTTTATCCTGGAATGAGGTGATATCTGGAGAAGGCAATGGCACCCCACTCCAGTACTCTTGCCTGGAAAATCCCACGGATGGAGGTGCCTGGTAGGCTGCAGTCCATGGGGTTGCTAAGAGTCGGACACGACTGAGCGACTTCATTTTCACTTTTCACTTTCATGCATTGGAGAAGGAAATGGCAACCCACTCCAGTGTTCTTGCCTGGAGAATCCCAGGGATGGGGGAGCCTGGTGGGCTGCCGTCTATGGCACCTTCACTTCCTTCAAGGCTCTATTTCAGTCACCTTATCAGAGAGGCTTTCTCTGATCACCAGTTAAATAACATTCTCCCATCCCTTTGGGATAAGATATCCGCTTATCGGATTCATCATCACATTGCATACTATATGTTTGTTTATTGTTTTCACTCTTTGTACTGGAATATAAACTCCTAGATCTCTTACATAGTAGAGGCTCAACTATTGTCTATTGAATGAACAAAAAAGCGTTGAAGAATTTTGAGCATGGAAATAATTTGTATTATGTTATTTTTCTCCTGGTGAAGATAGGAATAAGCTTATCTTATCAGAATAAGCTGGCAGAGGGAAACTGGAGGTGAGGGTTGCTTTACAAAAGAATCATTGGACAAATCCCAAATTCTTTATCTAAAGTATGTCAGTAAAGCTGATGTAGAGGGGATGGGTGAAAAATATTTCCAGGAAGATATGACAGAACTGACTGCTCGCCTGGATATGAGCACTGCACAGAGAAAGATGACTAGACTGACAGATTTCTGGGTGAGCAGCTGGATGGATGCTTTTGCCTTTATGAAAAAGAAGATGCAGGAAAAGCATCTGGTCTTTAAGGAGTGGGATGAACGGGGAGGAGAAATGGTGGGTGGTTCTGATGAGTTCAAAGCTAGCCTTTTCAAGTCTGAAGTATCACTATGATATCAAAGATAAAATATTCAATCCAGAGGTTGATATTAATATCCAGATGTCAGGAGAGGGATCAGAATTTGGAAATGATTTTTTTCAGTCACTATGTAATGGAGGTGAAAGAGACTGCATAAAGAAATTGTATAGTGTGCTAAGCAAAGAAATTCAAGGCTGGAACTCAAAAAATCATCTACATATCATGGGGAGAAGCAAGAAAACAAACTAGTGAAGAAAACCAAGAAAGAGGCAAGAGAAAACCCAAGGAGTGGCATCCAGGAAGTGAAGGAATGTGTAACAATATCAGAGATCACAGAATCCAAACTACAAAAGGCAGGGCTTGACTTAGGTTTACCATTTAGATCAATGGGAAACTGGAGAAATGAGTATGGATAACAAATTGCATTGTTTAGAGAGAACACCATTACTCATACTATGTATGAAGTAGAGAACTAATGAGAACATACTGTATAGAACGGGCAGCTCAACTTAAGGCACCATGGTGACCAGAACAGATACATGTATATGTATAGCTGATTCATTTTGCAGTTTAGTAGAAACTAACACAACATTGTAAAGCAACTATACTCCAATAAAAATTAATTTTAAAATTAATAAAAAGAACACAACACACGGGAGAGCAAAAAGCACAGCGATCCTAGCATCCCACTGTAAAACAGTGGCACACGAGTGAAAGGCTAACATCTTTGGAGGTAATTTTTATGAGTTAATTTTAATTATATAAATTATTTAATATAATCTGTTTGCTCTCTCAAATTTAGTGTGTCATTTATATTTATTGCTTTATGTTTATCTACTGTATATTTATAATAAATGAGTAGTAGATATAATATTAAGAATTTTGTCTCTATCAATTTTTTCCCATTGAGTAAATTAACTAAATGCTCTGTTTCTTTTTTCTTTATCTATAAAATAGGGAAATGTATAATGCTCTAGCACAGGAGGTTAAGAATTAGTAAGAACATAACTACAAAGTAAGTGCTTAGAAAATGCCCGTGTGTGTATGTGTGTGTGTGTATTAGTTGCTCAGTAATGTCTAACTCTTTGTGATTCCATGGACAGTAGCCCCCCTGGCTCCTCTGTCCATGGAATTCTCCAGACAAGAATACTGGTGTGAGAGCTATTCCCTTGGAGAATGCAATGGCACCCCACTCCAGCACTCTTGCCTGGAAAATCCCATGGACGGAGGAGCCTGGTAGGCTGCAGTCTGTGTGTTCGCAGAGTCAGATACGACTGAGGGACTTCACTTTCACTTTCCACTTTCATGCATTGGAGAAGGAAATGGCAACCCACTTCAGGGTCCTTGCCTGGAGAATCCCAGGGGATTCATCAGCCCAGCCTGGTGGGCTTCTGTCTATGGGGTTGCACAGAGTCGGACACGATTGAAGCGACTTAGCAGCAGCAGCAGCAGCAGCCATTCCCTTCTCTAGTGGATCTTCCCAACTCAGGGATCAAACACAGGTTTCCTGCATTGCAGGCAGATGCTTCTACCATCTGAGTCACCAGGGAAGCTCAGAAAATGCCCAAAGTATATATCAAAAGATCTAATAGAGATAATCATCATCACCATTTCTGTTATTCCAAATAGCTTAGTTTATTATTTCAATTGTTTCTGTATTTATCAGTGATCTATAACTATGTTATTTTTATCTTCAAGAATGCTCAAATCTCATTAGGAAGATAGCTCTCAGCATATTGAAAGCACAAGTATAACTGTGTGAAAAATGTTACTGTCTATCCAAATCAGTGTGTAAAATTCAAGTATCAGAAGAGCTTGAGAAGGCCATTCTCTCTCCTTAAACATTTCATCTCTTTCCTTGGCTAACAGAATATTATACTGTCCCAGGTTTTCTTTATACTTTTCTAGCAATATTTCAATTTCATTTACTGATTGCTTGCCATCTACCTGGAGTAAAAAGGTAGCAGTTCATCAAAGTTTGTCCTGAACTGTGTCCATTTTCTTGATAGTCTCTCTCCACAATAATAGCAAACTCAAACTCACTGCTAAACTACCTACTATATGAATAGGTCTCCAACGATATATCCATCAGAGGTCTTTCCTTTGAGCTCAGGACTAATGTTTCCAGAAGTTCTTGGACTTCTTCACTGTAATATCTCACACATGTTCAAAACTCAAGATATACTGTTCTTGATCCCAGGTGGTATTAGTCATTGTCATTGTCTCTATACCAACAGTCACTCAAAAAGTCAACTTCAATGACCTCATCTAAAAAGTTGCACATACTAAACAACCAAGAGTAATCCGTAGCACCTCCAGCCTCACTCCCTGTATGCACAATCATACTGTGTCAGCTCTGCCTTTTAAGTAATCCTCAGTCTCTTCCAGACCATCCAAGCTTAGACCATTACACCTTCTCTACCACCCACTTCCAATCCATCTCCAACATGAAACTTGAATGTTTTGTGTTAAAAATATTAATCTGATCACGTTACAACCTGATTGTGTGCTTAGTTTCTCAGTTACTCATTGCAACTCCTTGCACTGTAGCTCGTCAGGCTCCTCTGTCCATGGAATTCTCCAGACAAGAATACTGGAGTGGGTAGCCATTCTCTTCTCCAAGGGATCTTCCCAACCCAGTGATCAAACCTGCATCTCCTGCATTGCAGGCAGATTTTTTATCATCTAAGCCACCAGGGAAGCTATAACCTGATTAGGAGCCTTTATTTGATAAAATGAATTAGCAAGATTTTAAAATAATTTCCAAGGTCTTTCTTTCCCTCTAAGTCTGGTTTTCCAAGTGCAAAGTGTATTTATGGTGATGTATAAAATATGGTGTCAAAAAAAATAAAGAAAAATATGGTGTCATATATTATGAAAATAAAATTTTAATTATTTAAAAATAGTATGCATTAGTTTGATTTTCTGTAATTAAAATTAATTTCATAAAATTTATTATGAAATTATAGATTAATTTTAAATATGTATATATTAGAATATTAAAACTATATAAACATTACTATCAATATATTAAAAAACACTTTATCAAAACTTTATTGGCTCAGGAGGATCAAAATTTTTCAAATAAAATTATGAGTCTCCCCTCCTATTCTCATATAATACATATAACAAATATAAAATGTATTTATACCAAATTAGCTTAAATTTAGAAGATAGTGGACATATTTCAGAGTGTCTTTTAATAATCATGAAGAAAATTACAAGACCATAGGAAAACAAGAGGAAATCAGAGAAACACACTAGCTATCTGGACAAATTGGGATAGTTAGCAATTTGCAAATCAAATTGTACAATATGATTTTAAAAGCCATTTCTACCCTGGGGCCACCATAAGAAGAAGAGCAGAATTACCAAACTGAATAATTTAAATCTTTTATGTCTTTTTAATATTTATTTAATTTATTTATTTGGCTGTACTGGATCTTCGTTGCAGCCTGTGAACTCTTGGTTGCAGCATGTGGGATCCAGTTTCCTGACCTGGGATGGACCCCAGGCCACCTGCAGTAGAAGCATGGAGTCTCAGTCACTGGACCACCAGGGAAATCCCTTATGTCTTTTTTTAAATGTTATGTGATCTTTTAAAAAACTTAGCTGTGTATTCATACATAGAGAGTGCAAAATGCAAAATAAAAGACTTTATAGTTGATAACTTTAATTCTATATGACCATACTGTTAGTGTATGTAACATATAAAATAGACAAGAACATTCATATGTTCACAAAATAAAATAATATTTCCTTCTTGATTCTTCTGTGCAAGTCATTTGGTGATGTCTATGGAATTATATAATACTTTGAAAATATGATCTTAGTGGTCATGTGTATGGGCTTCAGAATAGCAAAACTGGTTGTCAACCCAATCCTGCATGTATTTAGTTACACAGTTATGCCTTGGGCAGGTCACTTGCCTTTTGCTTAATGTATTTTTTAATTAAATTGTATATATTTAGGGTGTACAATATTGTGTTTTAATATACATCTACATAGTTTAGTAAAACAATCTTGTGAAATCTGTATGCAGGTCAAGAAGCACCACCTAGAACGGGACATGGAATAACAGACTGGTTCCAAATTGGGAAAGGAGTATGTTAAGGCTGTATATTGTCACCCTCATTATTTAACTTATATGCAGAGTACATCATGCAAAATGCCAGGCTGGATGAAGCACAAGCTGGAATCAAGATTGCTGGGAGAAATATCAATAACCTCAGATATGCAAATGATATCACACTTATGGCAGAAAGCAAAGAAGAACTAAAGAGCCTCTTGATGAAAGTGAAAGATGAGAATGAAATGTTGGCCTAAAGCTCAACATTCAGAAAACGAAGATCATGGCTTCCAGTCCCATCACTTCATGGCAAATAGATGGGGAAACAATTGAAACAGTGACAAAGTTTATTTCCTTGGGTTCCAAATCACTGCAGATTGTGACTGCAGCCATGAAATTAAAAGACGCTTGGTCCTTGGAAGAAAAGCTATGACCAACCTAGATAGCATATTCAAAAGCAGAGACCTTACTTTGCCAACAAAGGTCTGTCTAGTCAAAGCTATGGTTTTTCTTGTAGATGTATGGATGTGAGAGTTGGACTATAAAGAAAACTGAGCACCGAAGAATTGATGCTTTTGAACTGTGGTGTTGGAAAAGACTCTTGAGAGTCCCTTGGGCTGCAAGGAGATCAAAGCAGTCAATTCTGAAGGAAATCAGTCCTGAATATTCATTGGAAAGACTAATGTTGAAGCTGAAACTCCAATACTTTGGCTACCTGATATGAAGAACTGACTCACTGGAAAAGACCCTGATGCTGGGAAAGATTGAAGATAGTAAGAGAAGGAGATGACAGAGAATGAGATGGTTGGATGGCATCACTGACTCAATGGACATGAGTTTGAGCAAGCTCAGGGATTGGTGATGGACAGGAAGCTGGGCGTGCTGCAGTCCATGGTGTCGCAAATAGTCAGACACGACTGAGCGACTGAACGGAACTGAATTGCAACTCTCCCAGTATCATTAGGAACCTGTTAACTGCACGGCTTTGATTAAGTAACATGGCAATTTCTCACATTCAAAAACATTTTAATATTTGAGAGGCTGGTTTTATTCACTAAAGAAAATTAGAATTAGATTCTCCTCATTGTTACTAAATAGTCCAATTTTGAAAGTATATTTTGAAGGAAGAAGACTCTGTTTTTGCTTATTAGTATTTTTGCCGGGGAAAAACGAAAGTAGGAATATAAATTAGAGTCACAACTATCCACATTACAATAATATGTACAGTCCAACATAATAAGGAATCAAATATAATTTCTACTTGGCTTTGGCATGCTCCTAATATGACTATATTTAATGTTCTGGAATTTAACTAGTTCATACAAAACCAGATTGTAAAGATTTATTTCAGGAGTTACTTGGAAATTGGAGAGGCAGGAAGTGCTTCATTTGTAAAACTGGCTCTTGCCTTTGTCAAACCGAAAACATTTTTCAGCCTATTCTGGCTTTGGTGCTTAGAAGGGTGCTTGGCTGAAAATAGGAGTCCATAACCCATTCTTTTCCTCCCCCTTCCTTTCTGCTTTGTTGTTCTGATTGTTGTCGATAATGATGATGTTATTACTCGTGATGTGATTGTTTGAGACTTCAACCTTCTGTACTCTGTACAATAATGATGATTTTCTTCAGTTGTGAGAATGTTTCCATGTTCATCAATGAAGTCTGACATTAGAGTCTTAAGGTAAAATACTTTTCAGAATGCTTCAAATTTCACTAACTCAATACTCTCCAAAAGGGATAATTTCCCCCAAAATGCTGACATTATCTATTATGAGTTACATAAAAAGAAAGACCTGTTCCATATAACTTCATTTGTAAAATTTTTACCGCATCTCAATTTTTTTTATCATAACACAAACTCTCGGCTATGAGATAATTTATTTAACAACATTTAACATTTAAGAATCAGAGAAGGCGATGGCACCCCACTCCAGTACTCTTGCCTGGAAAATCCCATGGATGGAGGAGCCTGGTAGGCTGCAGTCCATGGGGTCGCTAGAGTCGGACATGACTGAGCAACTTCACTTTCACTTTTCACTTTCATGCATTGGAGAAGGAAATGGCAACCCACTCCAGTGTTCTTGCCTGGAGAATCCCAGGGACGGGGGAGCCTGGTGGGCTGCCATTTATGGGGTCGCATAGAGTCGGACACAACTGAAGTGACTTAGCAGCAGCAGCAGCAACAACATTTAAGAATAACATATTATAGAATATTTAGGAAAGAGATAAAAATAAATAATCTCCAGATAATTCCATTTTCTATGATATGGTAATGTGAGGACCCTGAAGCTTTTTCAGTTCAAAACACATAGAAATGCCAGATGAAATGTAACACACATCCTTTTAAATTATATCTGTATGTATCCAATAAGGTAGGAGAAGTTTTTTTGGGGGGGGTTCAAAAAAAAAAAAACAACTAACTTTAAACTGCAGGGTGCCAGATGATGCTGGGCTATTAGTATTCAGAAGGTATTTGCTAATCTTTGTAATGCAAAGGTTTAGATTTTAAAGGCCAAGCAGAATTAGGAATCAAGTGTTGGACTTGTGCAAGGAATAACACCCTTCCCCTTGCCAGAAACACTAGAACATAAAGCCTAAAAATGCTAAAATCTCAGCTGAAGCAGATACTGGAGAAAAATTCACTAGTCAGCAAAGAAATGTGACAAGCAAATTTGTCTCTCTTCTACTGACCTACAGAAAGGAAACTACTTTCTGAGAATTCATAAGCCACAGGTTTGCTCAACAAAGTTATGGCTTTCAAATTTACAATGGTGAGATGGTATAACCCCCAAGCCAAGAAATTAAAATACAAAAAGTAGTTCTCAATTGTTATATTTTGAAGGAAGCATAAATTCTCTGAATTGACCCTGGAATCACAGGATTCCTGAAGATAAAAGCCGGAGCAATTTAAATACATAATCTGTGCATATTAACATAAAATATTAGAAAAGATGCATAATGAAAATGATTCAAAAGAAACACCACAAAAAAAAAAAAAAAAAAAGAAAGAAACACAACAGAGAAAAATTTGACCACTATGGATTTCAGATAAAATTTAGGATTGAGAATATGATAAAGAATTCAAAAATCACTTAAAGAAATAAAAGGTGGAAAAAATAAAGAAGAAAGTAAAGAGTTAGTATTAAATGGAACCTGTCATATTTGATAAATAATCAAATACTTCCTCCAAGAATAAAAATTCATTACTGAAATTTAAAACTTCATCATTTATGTTAGGCAGATGAGACAAAACTATAGTGTGTATTTGTGAATTGAAAGATAGACTGAACATCTAAAAGTGATTAAAAATATTCAATACAAATATTAACATGTGGAGGATGAAATGAGGTCTAACATTTGATTAACATTTCAGAAGGAGAGAAAAGAGAGAATTATGGAGAAGGAATTCAAAGACAGAATGTCTAAGAGTTTTCCAGAACTGACTAAAACTTTAGATTCAGGGAGGACTATAATTACCAAACAAAATATTTTTAAGAAATCAGTCTTTATAACGGACCTCTGTCAACAAAGTGATGTCTCTGCCTTTTAACATACTTTCTGGCTTTGTCATAGTTTTTATTCCAAGGATCAAGCACTTTTTTAATTTCATGAATTAAGATGTGACAAAGAAGGGATAGATTGATGGATCTTATGTGAAAATAGAAGCAAATTCAATGATTATTAATGAAATGATAGTTTATGCAATCAGAAAAACAATCCGTCTTACACAGAAAAATGTAAGAGCAAATCACCAAGAAGCATAAAAATAACAAAAGAGAAGAGAGATGACTCCTAAGAAACAATATTAAAGCAGACAGGAAACTTATTAACAAGGAGAAACAAAAGGTAGAATGCAGTAGAACAAGATACTGAAAATGCCTAAAGGAAATAAAATTCAAATCTAGAATTGCACATCAAGCTAAACTATCACACAAGAAAGAAGGAAATTAAGATATTTTAATAGAAACAAAATTGAAGCAGGTTGCCAACATTAAAACTAAAGAATGTGTGTTGAAGGGAACACACATCCAGAAAGAGGAGAACAGGAAGTCACAGTAAGAGAAAAAGTTGACAAACAAGACAAAACATGAAAATACAATAATGACATAAACATAAAATTATACAAATGATACTATTGAGGTTCAAAAAGAGGGAGAACTAGATTGTAGGACCAAAGTAGAATACAGGATGGAAGGAGATAATCATATTTATGTTAAACCAAGTGTCGTGGACTGAATTTTATTCTCCTCTCCCAATTTATATGTTAAAGCCCCAAGCTCTGGTGCAATGGTTTTTGGAGATGGGGCCTTTAGGAGATAATTAAGGTTAAATGAGGTCATGAGGGTGGGCCCCAATCCCATAGGACTGGTGTCCTCATGAGAAGAGCAACAGACCCAGAGATCTCTCTCTTCCATGTACCCAGAGGAAAAGCCATGTGACAATGTGGTAAGAAGTCAGCCATCTGCAAGCTGTGAAGACAGTCCTCAGTAGAAGCCAACCTTGTTACCCTGATCTTGGACTTGCAGCCTCCAGAACTAGGAGAAAATAAAATTTTTGTTGCTGAAGCCACCCAGCCTGTGGTATCCTATTATGGCAGCCCAAGTAATATCATGTTTCTTTCATAGTTCAGGAGAAAGATCAAAATGTTAAGTTATTTTTGACTTTTTAAAATAGTCACTTAAAATTATAAAGATAATCCCTAAAATAGGAAATATTGAATATATATATATATATATATATATATATATATATATATAAACATTGCATTTAGTGGTGGGGGAGATAAATATTTTTAAAAAATACTGAGGGAGCCAAAGGAAGGAAAAATGAGAGAAAAAACAGAACACAGAAGAAGTAGGACCAAAAGCAAAAGAAGATAGTAGAAATATACCCAAGTATAGCAATAACAAAAGTAGATTTTAATAACACTGAACTGCATATTGAAAAGACAAATGTACCGTTGAATTTTTTTTTAATCAAACAATAAACTATGACTAAGAAGCATATCAGAAACAAAGGAGCCAAGAAAAGTTGAGAGTAAAGGAAATGAAAATGATAAGCAAGGTGAATATAAGTAAAAATACAAGACATAGGTGTGTCTATGATGATATTAATATACTGACCTTAGTGATAAAATCCAAAAACATTGATACCTTGTATAATATTGGTATTAGTATCAATATGTGAAGTGATGTAGGCTCCAAAGTGAGTGTCTGAGCTTGATATTGCTTATGCTAGTTTGCCCAATTTATGTTTCACTAAATTACTTAAAAATTGTGCCTCATGGTTTTTCCTCTCTAAAAGAGAGAAAATAATAGTATCTACTTTATAGTATCATTTTGAGAATTGATTGAATACACACAAATTATGAACTGAATGCATGTACATTTTTTCCTTGGTGGCTCAGTCAGTAAAGAATCCACCGGCAATGCAGGAGACCCAGGTTTGATCCCTGGATTGGGAAGATCCCCTAGAGAATGGAATGACTACCCACACCAGTATTCTTGCCTGGAAAAGTCTCATGGACAGAGGAGCCTGTTGGGCTACAGTCAATGGGGTTGCAAAGAAATGGACATAAATGAGTGAATAAAACTGACATATGAATAAAAACTGACATATAGTAATACACACTGTTTCTGAGGAGGATAAAAAGGGATAAAGTGTATTTTAAAAGAAAACCAAAACCAAATGAAGGAAAAGGCACTATGAGGGATAAGAAAGCTTAATATATAATGACAAAGGTAAAACTCACTACAAGACAAAGTGAAAGTCGCTCAGTCATGTCCAACTCTTTGGAACCCCATGGACTATACAGTCCATGGAATTCTCCAGACCAGAATACTGGGGGGCATAGCCTGTCCCTTTTCCAAGGCATTTTCCCAACCGAGGGATCGAACCCAGGTCTCCTGCACCGATTCTTTACCAGCTGAGCCACCAGGGAAGCCCAAGAATACTAGAGTGGGTAGCCTATCCCTTCTCCAGTGGATCTTCCCAAACCAGGAATTGAACCAGGGTCTCCTGCATTGCAGGTGGATTCTTTACCAGTTGAGTTACCAGGAAAGCCCAAAACTCACTGGAAAGTTATAAATATTCTAAATATGTGTGCATCTAGTATTCAAATAGATAAAATAATTTTCAAAAAATGCAAGCACCACTCCCTCAAGAAAACCTTCCCAGATGATGTACTCCTTACCCCAAACTCTAGGTCCCTTTCCTCAGTGCTTCAGGAGCACACAGTGCATAAATTATATTATAGCCCTTATCACATTAATTATAATCCTTTTTTTTCCCCTCAGTTCTCTCCTACCAAGTGCCTTAAGCTCCCTGGACTACCTTCTTTGTTTTTAGTGCTAACTTACAAACATAATACTGAGTAAGCATCCAAAATATGCATGCTTGACAAATTGTAAAGAAATGGTTTTAAAAATGTTTAACAGACATAAATTTATTTTTCATAAAAGACTGAACTTTCTCAGTCTATGTAGGAAATCTCCACACATTATTGTAACTCTTCCTATCCTCCCATCTTATCCTCAACTCGGTATTATGCAGATTGTCATATGTACATACATTTCTGTGAAAGATGGGGGAGATGTCAACAAAGTTTTAAAAGATAATGAAGTAGGAACTTTCCTGGTGGCCCAGTGGTTAAGACTTTATCTTCCAATGCAGGGGGATGCAGGTTCGATCCCTGGTTGTGGACCTAAAATCCTACATGCCTTGCAGCCCCAAAACCGAAACATAAAACAGAAGCAATATCATAACAAGTTCAATCTAGACTTCAAAAATGGTTCCAATTTGTTTTTTAAAAAAAAATGACAATGAAGTAGATGAGGAGTGAAAAAAGAGATGCTGAAGAGAAAAACTACGGAAAGAAATACCCAAGAGAAGTGAGCCAGGCTGCAGGGCTGAACCTCAGAAAGGCTCAAACTCTGGAGATGCAAGGAGTCATGAAAGACAGCAAAAGCAGATGCTATCTCACCCTCTCCCCCACCTCCCCTAAAAGACTCCCCGTGGAAGCTGACACTGAGAATCCCAATTGGATTCCACCATCGGTGGAGAAGCGTGTGTGCCCTTGCGAGAGTGAGACTGGAAGGGTAACGAGAAACACTGCAATCTGGACAGTGGATTTCCCAGCTCCCTTCCCTTTCTGTCCTTCCATGCACAACCAGAAACTATCAGATCCTCCCAAGGAGGAAGCAGTCTCATAAAAAGATTTTGGGGTACAGATTATGGGCCAATTCACTGTCACTGATCATGTGATAAATCCAACAGTCAACAAACTTCAGTTGGAGACAAATACCTCTTCTAGGCACTTTGTTGTTTACTATACACAGGCACTGGAAATGCATATTACAAACCACATACAGATAAACAATTCACAGACCTTGGTTCAAATTGTTAAAAAATTTTTTTTAATTTTTATTTTATTTTTTAACTTTACAATATTGTATTGGTTTTGCCATATGG
The DNA here is from genome assembly GCF_029407905.1 of Bubalus kerabau. Classification (NCBI taxonomy): domain Eukaryota; kingdom Metazoa; phylum Chordata; class Mammalia; order Artiodactyla; family Bovidae; genus Bubalus; species Bubalus kerabau. Next base: position 114,192,697 of record NC_073631.1, on the reverse strand, counting down.
CATTGAAACATGTATAATATCATATATGAAAAAAAATTTTTTTAAACAACCCTGATTTCAAATAAATGCATTGGTTAAATTGTAGTTGAGGGAAATATAAGTGTCCATAGAAACCTATATATATATATATATATATTTTTTTTTTTTCTGGTAACAGTGCAAAAAACCAAAATGTTACACATAAAAAGCAGACATTCTGCCATTTAACTAAATACCTAAAAAGGGACAAATTCCTTCAAAGAAGACTATAACACTGGCAGTTTTTCACCTTCCTAGTCATATTTTGGGGAAAACAGGAATAAAGCCTGCTCCTTTATGAGTAAGGAGAAAAATGATAAAATTTGAATCACAGTCTGAAGGTTTTCAGTGCTCAATGCGGGTCTACTGGAATATCTGAGATTCATCTCTGTGGAAAGAGTTTTATTGTCAGTACGGTTTTCCATTATTTAGACTCAACTCCTACCACCTGCTAGAAAGACACATAAAACAAATGCATTTGCAGACTGTGTTTGCTTTCTTCTGATGAATGAATCTGTCCCCAGTCTGCTTTTTGGAAGCATAAGTAAAATATTGACAGTTTACATTTTTTAAATGTTTATTCTATCTCCAATGTATATTTTCTTCTGTTTATAAAACTGTGCCAAAGAAAATATAATTCTTCATGCAGCCAAAAAAAAAAATAAAAAGAATAAACAGGCTTGGGTACAGCAAACTAAAATGCTCCTACCCTATTGCTCTGTGATTAATACTCATTGCTCTCCAGTACAGGACTGGAACCTACACTTAATATAAAGATTGGTAAGTTCAAGGAAAGTTTCTGGAAATAGTATGTCCTATTTACTGCTCATTTCTAGGAACAGTTCAAGGGAATGATACGTTAATCAAATCCAGATCTCCTGTATAAAGTAACATTTACTCTCAAATAATATTTTAATGCTCTAACAATGAATTGTAAGATAATAAGACATGTCCTCTTTCCTATGGTTTTAATCTGTCAAAATAATAAACTAGTAAAAAAAATACATTTTTATAAAATTTTAATAAAACTAATTTAAAAAAATCCTATATTTGCAGTAAAGAATATGAAAATATTACTTTAAAATTTTCAGGGTGTAGTTATATTTGTACCACCTATCTTACTTTGTAGTTCAATGGAAGGTTTAATATAATGATTTTTCTTGGTTGAAAAAAAAACTAATAAGATAGATATTTTGATAATATGTACGTCACAGGAAATACGAGCAACTTGCAGAAAGGCCATTCAGAACGTTGAAAAAAATGGTATCCTAGGGGGACTTCCCTGGTGGTCCAGTGGTCAAGACTCCATGCTTCCACTGCAGATGGTGCAGGTTTGATACCGGGTAGGGGAACTAAGATCTTGCATGCTGTGCAGCCAAAGCAGGGAAAAAATGGTATCCTGTGTTAAAAACAGTTGCTGCTAAGTCACTTCAGTTGTGTCCGACTCTGTGAGACCCCATAGACGGCAGCCCACCAGGCTCCTCTGTCCCTGGGATTCTCCAGGCAAGAGTACTGGAGTCGGTTGCCATTTCCTTCTCCAATGCATGAAAGTGAAAAGTGAAAGTGAAGTTGCTCAGTCGTGTCCAACTCCTAGCGACCCCATGGACTGCAGCCCACCAGGCTCCTCCGTCCATGGGATTCTCCAGTCAAGAGTACTGGAGTGTGTTGCCATTGCCTTCTCCACAGTTAGGACATCCTTAATCTTTTCTCAGTGAGTCCTCTCCTATGAATTAGAGTGGAATATTGTGACTGGATATATTAATGTATATAAGGTAGAATGTGAACCAATGGAGGCTTTGTCAGCAAACAAGTGCAGAAGCAAAGAGCCACAGGGGAAGTGAGGCTATGGTTCAGTCAAGTGGCGCCTATACAGAGGGAGCTTTGCCAAGGAGTTTGAATATCCGATTTGCACTGGCTGAGTCATCATCAACAATGCAGAGGTGAGCGGAGTCTAGGCTAATGCTCTCAAGTGTTCCGATACCATTTGCATTGTGGAGATGCATGCAGCAGGCTTTCTAACTTGATGCCATTAAAAAAAATAAATCACATAACTGGCTGAAACTTTCTTCCTATTAACTTTCAGGAAGGATAAAGTCTCGGTATTAATTCTATCACTCAAAACAAAGCTGGAGATGCAGAGTAATTGTCAAACGTATAAGAAATAGGATTGAGTAAAATTACTTACTAAATTACAGAAGATTGATCTATTTCTCTTGACTTCTGATAAGAGTGAGGGAAAAAAGTTCCTAGGATACAATTCAGGAAGGAACAACTGAGTATAACCATTTAAAGTGAGGAAAATTCTGATAGAAGCCAAACAGAAGTAAGATGAAATGTTGCCAAATGAAAAAGCTGAAAGGGACGTTAAAATATAGCCAGGACAGCCAGTGTCTGTTCTTAAATGGTTTCTCAAAGCACATTCATCATCATACAGGTTTAGTTACGTAGAGCCTGGTGAACTGTTTCCACTCTAATAGGTTCAGAAGATCCACAGCGTCAGCATCCCCAAATCAGATTTATCTTTCAGGGGCAAGAGCACACCAGCTAAGGTTAGAGGAATGTTTGTTTATTAACATGCTAAAATGAGAACTATAACTATGACAGCTGGTGTAGCTTTCTCTCTCTGGGCAGGGAAGCTGTTTCAAATGCTTCAGTCTATCTCTGGGATATGTATGTGGGGAAATGCTCAAGATGGGATGCTGTATCTGCTCTCAAAGTTGCTGCGGTAATAACAGAATTTGCCATGTGCTGAAAGCTTTGCTATGCAATGCAGTTTAGAGACAGGGTTCCTCTCTGCACAGTACAATATATCACAACCATCCCTCAAAAATAAAGACACACACATAGGTATACATATATATATGATTATAATATATATTTATATGATTATAAATATATACTATAATCATAAGGCAATGGCACCCCACTCCAGTACTCTTGCCTGGAAAATCCATGGACAGAGGAGCCTGGTAGGCTGCAGTCCATGGGGTCGCTAAGAGTTGGACACGACTAAGTGACTTCACTTTCACTTTTCTCTTTCATGCATTGGAGAAGGAAATGGCAACCCACTCCAGTATTCTTGCCTGGAGAATCCCAGGGATGGCAGAGCCTGGTGGGCTGCCATCTATGGGGTTGCACAGAGTCAGACATGACTGAAGTGACTTAGCAGCAGCATGATATATATTTGGGCTTCCCTGGTAACTCAGACGGTAAAGGATCCTCCTGCAAAACAAGAGATGCAGGTTAGATCTCTGGGTAGGGAAGATCCCCTGGGGAAGGAAATGGCAACCCACTCCAGTATTCTTGCCTAAGAAATCCCATGGAGAGAGGAGCCTGGTTGGTTATAGTCCATGGCTGCATGCATGCTGAGTTGCCTTAGTCGTATCCAACTCTTTGCAACCCTAGGGACTGGTAGCTCAGCAGGCTCCTCTGTCCATGGGGATTCTCTAGGCAAGAATACTGGAGTGGGTTGCATGCCCTCTTCCAGGGGAAATTCCCCACCCAGAGACCAAACGTTGTTTCTTGTCTCCAGCATTGGTAGGCAAGTTCTTTACCACTAGCGCCACCTAGGAAGCCCGGGTTATAGTTCATGGGGTTGCAAAGGGTCAAAGGGTCAGAAATGACTGAGCCCTAACAGTTTCTTTCACTTTCATAATAATATATATTACTAAAATATGTAACAAAATACACACATTCACGCATACACACACAGAGTACACACACATGAATAAGTAAGCCTGGAGTGGCTGCTGGAGCAAACAAATTAGCCCTGAATTTCCTTTCATATTGAGTGAACCATACTTGGGTTTAACAGTGAAAAGATTCAAACATAGAGAATAGACTTATGGTTGCCAACAGGAAGGGACTGGGGGGAGGGAAGAGCGGGAGGTTGGGATTAGAAGATGTAAACTATTATACAGAATCGATAAACAGCAAGGTCCTACTGTACAGCACAGAGAACTATATTTAATACCCTGTGATAAACCATAATGAAAAATAATTTTAAAAAGAATGTGTGTGTATATATATATATATGAGTTACTTTGCTATATAATTAACACAACATTGTAAACTGTACTTCAATAAAAATAAATAAAATACTCTCATATAAATTTAAAAAATAGTAAAGTGATTAACATGATCAAAATAATTAACCATGCCATGATCAAATATTTTACACTAAATATGGTCTGTTAATGTAATATTTGTTAATAACATATTACTGATTGGTGAGGGCTTTCCTGGTGGTTCATATGGTGGCTCATTCCAGAATGAGTGGAGACCTGGGTTCCACCCCTGGGTCGGGAAGATCCCCTGGAGAAGGGAATGGCTACCCACTCCAGTATTCTTTCCTGGAGAATTCCATGGACAGAGGATCCTGGCAGATTACTGTCCCTTGCATCCCAAAGAGTCCAACATGACTGAGTGACTTTCACTGACTGGTGAAAACAATGTCCATTAAGATTTTTATCTGAAAATATCTGAGAGAATATAACCATTCTTCAATTTTACCAAGAATATTCTTTAAGCCCATGGTCATTGTTTGGTGAATCTAGGAGAGTTTTGTAATCAACAGCCTCTGCAATCTACTTAAGACTCAATTCAGTCAAGAGAAAAAGCATATGAGAATGGAAAAATAAGTTGTTAGGCAAAAATGTCAATTTTCATGAATTTCAAAACACATAAATTTAAAGGTCTCCTCCTGCAAAGTTAAAGCAAAGGCTAAGAGTTAAAGTCAATGTAATAATATTTTTTTATTATTCACTGGGCTATGCATTGTACATAAAATGAAGAAAAGTCAATAGCAGTACATAAAATAACCAAGTCTGAAAGGTGAGCTATACTGTCTTGGGAAATTAAATGGTGTCTCTACTAGATTATCATCCTCATAAATTTGTAGCAGTTAAATTATACCACAAATGAGATATACCAAAGTAGACCACACAAGTCACTGCATAGCCACATGATATATATAATTCCAGATTAAAAAATAATATTAATATCTTAACACATGTCCACATTTAAGTAATAGGTGTCTGGGCTGAATTAAATCCCCTTTGTGATGCTTAGTCCACAGTGTTAAAGTTAAAAACATCCTAGGATATTTTTTTTTTTTTTTTTGGAGAAGGCAATGGCAACCCACTCCAGTACTCTTGCCTGGAAAATCCCATGGACGGAGGAGCCTGGTAGGCTGCAGTCCATGCGGTCGCGAAGAGTCAGACATGACTGAGCGACTTCACTTTCACTTTTCACTTTCATGCACTGGAGAAGGAAATGGCAACCCACTCCAGTGTTCTTGCCTGGAGAATCCCAGGGATGGGGTGGCACAGAGTCGGACACGACTGAAGCGACTTAGCAGCAGTAGCAGTAGCAGCAGAATATTTTTACCTACCCATTCACTGATAGGAGAAGGCAATGGCAACCCACTCCAGTACTCTTGCCTGGAAAATCCCATGGATGGAGGAGCCCGGTAGGCTTCAGTCTATGGGGTCGTGAAGAGTCAGACACGACTGAGTGACTTCACTTTTACTTTTCACTTTCATGCACTGGAGAAGGAAATGGCAACCCACTCCAGTATTCTTGCCTGGAAAATCCCAGGGATGGCAGAGCCTGGTGGGCTGCCGTCTCTGGGGTCACACAGAGTTGGACACGACTGAAGTGACTTAGTAGTAGTAGTAGTATTCACTGATAATCAATTGTAGCATATACACTATAGCTATATCTCTTTAAAATTGGGATCAGTTCAGTTCAGTTGCTCAGTCGTGTCCGACTCTTTGAGACCCCATGATTCACAGTATGTCAGGCCTCCCTGTCCATCACCAACTCCCAGAGTTCACTCAAACTCATGTCCATCGAGTCGGTGATGCCATCCAGCCATCTCATCCTCTGTCGTCCCCTTCTCCTCCTGCCCTCAATCCCTCCAAGCATCAGGGTCTTTTCTAATGAGTCATCTCTTTGCATCAGGTGGCCAAAGTATTGGCGTTTCAGCTGCAACATCAGTCCTTCCAATGAATATCCAGGACTGATCTCCTTTAAGGTCAAAACCAAAAACGTCATAAACAGCATTTATTAAACAATGTCCCCAGGCAAAGACTAAAGTTACAACTGGTAACAAGTAAGAAAGGTCAAGTTTTGGGATGATGAATAAAAATTTTGATATTTGGCAAATCTAATACAGTTATGTAAAGTTTAAAAATAAAATAAAATTAAAAAAAATAAAAATAAAAAAAATAAAATATTGATATAAAATTAAAAAAAAAAATAAAATAAAGAGTCTGATATACTCAGCTTGAAGGGCCTCTGGGATATTTGGAAGATAGTCAATTAGAAGCTGGAAACAAAGAGCTACAAAAGGGAGACAGAAGGAATAACTGAGATCAATCATAGCAGTTTTTTTTTTTCAAATTAAAAAAACATGATTATAAAGTATAAGAAGTCTCTCGTGTTCTTTTTTCTTGCATAGACTAAAGTTCAGAGGTTCTTAACCCAACCAAGTGATTCTGCAGAACCTAACTGCAGTAAAGTGTTCCTTCCTTTGTTCCACATCTGTGCCCTCCATAAGTTTTGTATTTTAATGTATTGATTTACAGTTTAATAACCACATCTCTACAGTGATCCTCTGGAGGGAGGTGACTCTGACCTATTCATTTGGGCATCTTATCATAATAGGTGTTTATTGCTCAGTTGATCAGTCATGTCTGACTCTTTGTGAACCCATGGACTGTAGCCCACCCCCCCCCCCCCCCCCCCGCCCCCAGGCTTCTCTGTCCATGGAACTTTCCAGGCAAGAATACTGGAGTGGCTTGCCATTTCCTGATCCAGGGAATCTTCCTGACCCAGGGACCAAACCCATGTCTCTTTTGTCTCCTGCATTGGTGGGCAGATTCTTTACCACTAGTGCCACCTGGGGAGCCAAGGTGTTTATTAATTGTTTTAAATTAGGTTGATAAGTTGACAGAGATTTCAGAACTTTTTCATTGGGTGTTTCAACAATATGAGGAAAACATTACACTCGTAAGGAGACATTATGAAGACATGAATGGCAAAAACAACTGTGAGAAAATTCGCTCAGAAAAACCATGCAGCCGACACACATGGTCTTACTTAAATGGAAAGTACAGTACTAGAGTACAGAGCTCATGTAATTTTCCTGAGGTTCTCAACTGACTAGAGTAGCCCCCAAACTCAAACTGGTTCTCCTTATAGCACTGACTGGACCGTGGGGTCAGGGAACAGGGCAGGACAAATAAAGTACAGATGTTTGATCATCTCCACTGTAGGGTCTGCAGATTGTGACTTACCTTAGTGGAGTGTCTCAAAACATTAGACACCCTTACATTCAAAATTAAGGTTTCCCTGGTGGCTCAGCTGGCAAATAACTTGTCTGCCAATGCAGGAGCTGCAGGAGACCCGGGTTTGACCCCTTACTTGGGAAGATCCCCTGGAGTAGACAATGACAACCCACTCCAGTATTCTTGCTTGGAATATTCCATGGACAGAAGAGCCTGACTGGCTACAGTCCACGGGGTGGCCAAGAGTCAGACATGACTCAGCGCGCACGCATAGACACACACATTCCAAATAAGCAGAAAAGCACTATTAAGAGCTAAAGTTTCTAAATTAGCCACTATTTATATTAACGATAGAGAAAAGAAAACCCAAAACTTAACATTCCTTAGAATATCCTTCTGGATATCATATTTGTTTACTCAAGAACTGTTCTCAATCTTCTTCCATAGCGAGAGATTAGACCAGCTTTCCAGAATACAGTCTAAACATGTCAAACACTTGCTTATCTAGGATTCCATGTCACTAACCATAACCATGTCTAACAGGATCTGAAATAAAGTCTGTTAGGGGATTCTGGTAGCGTATTTTCTAAGGATGTGTGTGGCAGTGAGGGCCACCGAGTCTCCTGGTTGCATTTGTGTATAGCTGTATAAGAACAACCATGTCAGGAAAAAACCTGACTACAAAGGCTAGCATATTAAGGATGGTGATGTGAGAAATAAACTGCGTAGGAGCAGCGGGCCATAGAATTAGCCAAACCTGAACCCCTTCCCTGCAGGCTTCTTATCAGATGAAATAATTATGATAATTTTTAGTTCATTATTATTTAAGTATTCTGTTATCTGAAGCCCAAAGCATTAAACTCACACAATCATTCTGAAATGGAATGGTTTAGGTCCATCTATTTCATGAATAGCCAGAATGAGAGTAGGCAAATTCCTCTATTCCCTGAACGCATTTTGCCTTTTCTGTTGTATGGACGAGTTATATGACAGCACAGAGGAGTCTTGCTTCCTACTTCGCAGCTCTGCTTATATAATATTATTATGTCCTTTAATTATGTTCTGGTTCACGCTGGGACTAGCCTTAAAGCGATTTTCAAAGTTCTTTTTACAAAATCAATTAGAACTTCTATTCCTCGCATTCCAGATCTGGTGGCCATCTGGTCACACAACCTTTCCAGGATTTTTATCCTGCTATGAACCACCCAACTGCCACAGGCAAAGGAAACAATAGCAGCCAAACACTCGTTTTCATTTAACTAGTTCTTATTTTGCTGCCAATATAGAGGTGCAGCTTAGAACTGGGACTTCCCTATAACACAGTGTGGCCCTGTGCTGGGCTGTGCTTAGTCCCTCAGTCATGTCCGATTCTTTGGGACACCATGCACTGAGGCCCACCAGGCTCCTCTGGCAGTGGGGATTCTCCAGGCAAGAATACTGGAGTGGGTTGCCATGCCCTCCTCCAGTGGATCGTCCCAACCCAGAGAATGAACCCAGGTCTCCCGCATTGCAGGCAGATTCTTTACCATCTGAGCCACCAGGGAAACCCAAGAATACTGGAGAGGGTGGCCTATCCCTTCTCAATGGGATTTTCCGGACCCAGGAATTGAGCCAGCACCTCCTGCATCGCAGACTAATTCTTTACCAGCTGAGCTACCAGGAAAGCCCAGACTGTGGCCATATGGCCCAACAAAGACATCTCTCTTCAGTGAAATGAGATGCATTTTATTTTAAAAATAAATTTTAAAAGAAACTTGATCTTTATGAAAGAGTAATGGAAAGAATGAGGTAGACTGAGTTTGCACATATCTGATAAACATCAGTCATAAATTTTAAGAAATTATCTTGTTTAGTCCTATAACGATAAATAAACTAGACACTCAAGGTTCTTAAATATCATGCTTTGTCACTTTAGACTTGTCTGACTCTTTGTGAGCCCATGGACTATAGCGCACCAGGCTCCTCTGTCCATAGGATTTTTCAGGCAAGAATACTGGAGTGGGTCCCTATGCCCTCCTCCAGGGGAATTTCCAGATCCAGGGATAGAACCCACATCTCCTGCATCTCCTGCATTGCAGGTGGATCCTTTACCACTGAGTCACTAGTGAAGCCCTCTTAGATCTAAAGACGCATAAATAATTCTGTGCTCAACAGAGAACATAGGCTTCTCCAGAAAACACAGAACCTTTATAGAAACTGGCTTTCAAGTAAATCATAATTCAAGTATCTAAATTAATTTCCAAGAATTAATATAGCTGATTATAATGTGTTTTTAATAGAAATCACCAAAAAAATGCAAGTCTATGCATATGCACATCAAATTAAAAAAAAAAAACTTTAACTTAACACATTGGTTAATAAAAGTCATAATGGATATTAAAAGATATTGAACACTACTAAACAATAATGAAAATACTATATAACCAAAGTTGGAAGATGCACCTAAAAAAGACCTTTAACTGAAACTGATAGCTTTAAATACTTATATAAATATAAAGAATAAAGTATCAGTAGATTATTTTTGAGAAGTAACAAAAATAAAAGCTAAATACAAAGAAAGTAGGAAAAAGAATAGATTCTAATGATACAGAAAACTAAGTTGGGAAGAACTAGTGAATCTAAGAGGTTGTTCTTGAAAAGATACCAACGTTGACGGTAGTGAAAACAAAAATGGAGAAGGTGCAAGTAGAGGCAGGATTTTAGATCCACTCAACATTCTGAAAATAACGAGAACGCTATGGGGCTTCCCAGGTGGCATTAGTGGTAAAGAACCTGCGTGCTATTACAGGAGATGTAAGAGACTCGGGTTCGATCCCTGGCTTGGGAAGATCTCCTGGAGGAAGGCATGGCGACCCGCTCCAGTATTCTTGCCTGGAGAATCCCATGGACAGAGGAGCCTGTTGGGCTACAGTCCATGGAGTCACAAACATGACTGAAGCAACTTAGCACTCACATGGACAATTTTATGCCAAAATTTTGAAACTGTAATGAAATGAACAAAACCTTAGATTGTGAGACCAACTCTGCAGAGAACAGGATGCCTGAATAGCACCATTCCCATTGAACTAACAGTGTTTGTGAGTAAAAAAAAAAAAAAAAAACAAAGCTCACAAGAAGCTCATACGGTAGTACAGGTGAATTTTACTGTGTAAAAAGAATGCCGCCAGCCATTTTAGTAAACATAGGATATTGAGGCCATCAGACACTACAGCACCCTGACTGCACACCCTGAGGGGATTTAGGATGGAGGAAAAATAGGTACTGGCTTGCAAGTATCTGAGGTGCATATTAAAGGAATAATTTCTATAAGCCCAGACTCTTGTATTTTCCCATGAAATAAAAATGCACTGCATTCATTAACTTGAGATATCTGGTTTTCTTTAATCAGCAGTAATGTTTTGATGTCCTGCTACCTGTTTTGTTGTTGTTGTTTTTTTTTTTTTTTTTTTTTTCTTTTGACAAAAACTGTATCTTGGCTCAGAACAGTCCCTCAGGGCCATCTGAGAGGCTGTACCTTTGGCTTGGGTCCTCAGTAAATCTACTGAATAAAACGTAATTCTCAGTTTTTAGGTTGTGTTTTTTTTTCTCAGTTGACATTGCCAGTCTTTCAAATTCATTCCAATTTTCTGGCAACAGTGAACAGAAAAAGAAAAAAAAAAAAAAGGAACAGTTCCTCCTCAAATCATTTTTATGGATATTATAACTCTGACACTTAAAATTGTGACAAGAAACATATGAGAAATGACGATGTAAGGCCAATCTCATTCATGCAAATATCCAAGTCAAATATTAAGAAGACACATTTAAGAGTTAGAGAAAAAAATCCTACTAAATGTTCATCTTCACTAATGTCAAGTAGGTTATTTAAACCTATGATGGTGATTCAAAAAGGAACAATAACTAAGATTACTTAAAAAACTATATTTCTTCTAAGTGAAAAGCAGTGCGGTGAGCATCAAAATCATTATTTAACTGAGGACATTTGCTAATCCCAGCAAATATTGCCATTTTGATAACTTTTGTGGATGTAGGGAATCCAAGCTTAACAAATGTGGGGAGTTGGACTAGAGGTGCTCTCTTAATTGAGCTAAATGAGCTAAATGAAAGTGTTAGTCATTCAATCTCCTCTAACTCTTTGCAACCCCATGGATGGCAGCCTGCCAGTCTCCTCTGTCCGTGGAATTCTCCAGGCAAGAATATTGGAGTGGATAGCCATTCAGGGATTGAACCCAGGTCTCCTGCATTGCAGGTCGATTCTTTACTGTGTGCACTACCAGGGAAATCCCCTCACTGGGCTAGACTCCCCCTAAATTATACAGCTCAGGGTAAACACGAAAAAAATTTAACACCGCATTCTTATCCACTTTACAGGATGCCTTGGTGCTGAGTAAAGGAGGGAGAAAAGAAAATAGGAAACATCCTTTATTAAGACACTTGGGTCATATGCTGGTTCTCATGTGGATTTAGGACCAGCAACCTTAAGTCATAAACTTAGTTAAAAATGGTCCTCTAAAATAACTGGAAAAGTGAAAAAAAAAACAAACAAAAAAAAACACCTGGAAACAATGAAATAGTCCCATAATTTTTTATCTTCCATTAGCACATAAAAATGACCAATTATAAACTAATGAACACTATTTTGAATTTCATGATTTATAATGCAAAGTTAAAACAGATTAATGCAAAATAGTATTTATTAAAATTCTTGACATAATATAGAAAGAAACTGCATCCCTGTTAACACCAGAAAAAGGTAAATATATTAAATGACATAACACTTGGATGGAGTATATATAAGTGTATAGGTATGTAATTTTGTATGAGTAAATTTAATTTTATATAAATATAATTTTCAAACTTTTCAATATGCATATGGAAATATCCAAAGTAGCATACTTTGGAAATATTACACGACACTCATTTTTAATAATACTTATTACTCAAGTGCTTGAGATCTTAATCCACACTATTCTCAACAGCATATAAGGTAGTTTATGTAGGCAAACAGAAGATACAACATAAGCTTTCAACCTGATTATCTGACAATAGAGAATATCCATATAATCTGTTAACCAAAAGGAAAGCAAAACTACTAAAATCCTATTTGTTGTGCTTTTGTTTCCTACAAGTGTATCTCTCATTCAGTGAAATTCTACGAACAATTAAATAAGTTGAACAAAATAGGGACCAAACTAGTTATATCACTGAAGGCAGGAATAAACAAGGTCTATTGAATGGAATAAGTTTACTTTAACATCCACGTGTTTTCAGTGTCAGAAAAGGCATATCCAAGGTGAAACCAACTCTCTGAAACTTTGTGTTACAGAGGCAGTTTTCAGAAACTTGGCCTTGAGAATTGAGCCTAAACAGATGAAGAATTACTGGTGCATTTACTTTATTGCATATTTTCCTGAAACTCTATGGATACTATAAAATAAAATGTAGATGGTACTAGAAAATAGAAAAACAGTGGACAGGCAATTGGATAGGAAATGACTCTAAGACCAAACAAATATACAATATACATTTTAACAAATGATCTATCAGAGACAGCGGAGACCAAGTGGTAGAAGTTAATATCGAATCATGAATTTGAAGTGCAAACAGTCAAGAAAATACCTATGAAAATGTATGTGGTACAAGAAAAATCAAAGTGCAGCCATAAAAAATGCACATGATCATTAAACTGTGTAACGTTATTTGCATGGAAAATAATGCTCACATGCTCTTTAAAATGAGTAACTTCTATAAAGGTTAGCAGAAATAAAGAACATCCAGTGTTTCCTTGGGCAATACGGCAGTTTTAAATTATAGCTGTAAATACAACTTCAATACATCTCTCAAAGAGAGTTGTGGTCTATGTTCCTTCCCCAGGAATCTGGGTGGCCTTAACATTGTTACGACGGAGAGAGTATAATGGAAGGAATGTCATGGACTTTCAAACCTAGGAGTTAAAAGATCAAACACTCACTCATGGAGCCTGCACTGCTATGTACAATATCTGACTACCCTGAGACTGTCTGCCTGGAGATGCCATCTGTGGGGCTTGGGTCCTTGGTTCCAGCTAAACCCACCCTTCAGCCATCCAAGTGCAGGTCCCAGACACAGAAGTCAAGAAGCTGGTGGATGATTCAACTCCCAGGCTTAGAGTTACCCCTTAATCATTCGAGTCAAGTCATGCCGGCTGAGCTTGAAACATCACATAGCAGAGAATGAGCATCTCTGTGGTTCCCTATCTGAATTCCTAACTTGGAGAATCTTTGACCATAAAAAAAAAAAAAAAAAAAAGTTTGGCTTACCCAGTAAGTTTTGTGGTTACTATGCAGTGTTCTATAACTAGAATAGGCAACTATACACTAAATGATGAAATAATTTAGGACAATCTATTATTAAGAAGATAGCCTTCTCAGGTGGTGCTAATGGTAAAGAACTTGCCTGCCAATGCAGGAGGCATAAGAGATGTGAGTTCAATCCCTGGGTTGGGAAGATCCCCTGGAGGAGGAAATGGCAACCTACTTCAGTATTCTTGCCTAGAGAATCCTATGGGCAGAAGAGTCTGGAGGGCTACAGTCCATAGGGTCACAAAGAGCTGGACACGACAGAAAGCAACTTAGCACCATTATCAAGAAGAAGATAAAAAAAAAAAAAAAAAAGAAGATAACACATACCTGGAGCCCCTGGTGGCTCAGACAGTAAAGAGTCTGCCTGCAGTGAGGGAGACCAGGGTTTGATCCCTGGATCAGGAAGATCCCCTGGAGAAGGAAATGGCCACCCACTCCAATATTCTTTCCTGGAGAATCCCAAGGACAGAGGGGCCTGGAGGGCTACAGTCCATAGAATGGGGTCGAAAAGAGTCGGACATGACTGAGCAACTTCACTTTCACTTTTTTTCTTTCAATACATACTTATTGTCTAATGGAATATGATTTGAGTTAAATTATTTAGGTTATAGAATGTATTCCTAGAAATTCCCTGGTAAGCAAGAACAAAATGGTTACATCCAATAATGGAACACATTGATGAAAATGCAAAGCATGCCCACGAAACAGGATAGACTAACCAAACATTAAATTATTTGTGTTCACATCAGTATTCATATATCAAGACTCTTTAAAATTCATGACTGTTGGGAAATCATGGATGTTATTAACTGAAGGTGGGCTTCCCTGGTGGCTCTGCTGGTAAAGAATCTGCCCATAATACAGGAGACCTGGGTTTGATCCCTGGGTTGGGAAGATCCCCTGGAGAAGGGAACAGCTACCCACTCCAGTATTATTAACTTAAGGTACTTTTCAGAACAGAAGAAAAAATATCAGGAGCTTAAAAAGATTCCACATCTTAAATTAAAAAAAAAAAAAGTGTTTTCACAATTATTTTCCAAATTGATTCTCGTTGTGCAGCTCTAGTCCTTAGAATTCTGGAGTCTTTGCTTGATCTTTCTTGGTTCCTAGATTTTATTTCTGCTTATTTACTTTTGACTATAAGCACCAGCACTTTGACCCTTCTTGGCTTTCTAAGACTTCAGCCTTTTTTTCTGAGATTTCCTTCACCCTTCATTGTTGATCCTGGTTTTGGGTTCCCTAACCCTCATTTGGAGATTCTAAATGATGAATCCAACCCCTAGTAATGTCCAAGAAAACCACTTCTTTCCTCTGACCCCTTCTGCTCCACCTACTCTTTCTTTTTTATTCAGATCAGTTCAGTTCAGTTCAGTCACTCAGTTGTGTCCGACTCTTTGCAACCCCATGGACTGCAGCACGCAGCACACCAGCAGAATTTTGTTAATTCAGTCCTAATCTTTGCTGATTTAAATTTTTGGAGACAGCTGAGAATCCATTGGCATTTCTTCCTATATACAAAGTTGGGGCTTCCCTGGTGGCTCAGACAGTAAAGTGTCTGTCTGCAATGCAGGAGACCCAGGTTCGATCCCTGGGTTGGGAAGATCCCCTGGAGAAGGAAATGGCAGCCCACTCCAGTACTCTTGCCCAGAAAATCCCATGGACGGCGGAGCCTGGTAGGCTGCTGTCCATGGGGTCGCAAAGAGTCGGACACGACTGAGCGACTTCACTTTCACTTTCATACAAAGTTGATAAATATTCATGGACACATGGTGGTCATGGAGACAACAGAAGAACTACAATGTGATATCTACGTTCTTTATTCTTGATATAAAAGCACTATCCTCAAGAAAGGGTCTGATAAATTGAAGATATATGGAGACTGGAAAAGGCTCCATGATAACCTTATAAAAAGATTTCAAACAACACAATCTAGAAGTGAAAAAAAAAAAAAATGGCCTAATGGTCTCAATTATAGATGCTTGAAGAATACTGAAAAGGATCTCACATCTTAATGTTGAAGACAATTACGGTCAACATACTATTGGAGAAGGGATTAAAAGTTGTATTTTAAATATGTGAGTCAGGAAAGAAATTTGAGAAAAGTATACATTAAGATTATAAAATTCAATTTTAGGTTACATTAGGACATTGAAATGGAGAAGGAAATGGCAACCCACTCCAGTATTCTTGTCTGGAGAATCCCATGGAAAGAGGGGCCTGGCAGGCTACAATCCGTGGGGTCACAAAGAGTCCGAAATGACTGAAGTGACTTAGCACACATGCATGCAGGACATTGAAACCTAGTAAAAATACTCAGTTACCAACCAAGTGCAAAGATATTGACTAGACATTGCTGAACCACAAGAATGAGGACACAGAGTCAAGCTAAGGAGCCATATAAAGCAATTTGTGAAGATGCTAACTGAATGTATGAAAATGCATAAACATACTGGCTCCAAAGGCTCTAAGCCACATATGAATGGATGTTAGTAGTGGCACACTTAATACTCTCAGGATGTTATAAGTTCAGGAAAGAACTGTAGATTCTTTAATATATAGGTGTTCCCATGTGTCAGTCACTTATTTAGGGTCCAAGGATATGGAAATGAACAAAGTAGACCCCAAATCCTGAACTGTAATAGTTTTTATTTTAATGCAGGAGATAGACAATAAGCAAATAAAGGACACATATTAGGAGAGAGACAAGTGTAAGATAAAAATTAATTAGAAGAAAGAGAATAGGAGTAGAGGAGTGGGTGAGTGGCGTTGTTTCCACTTTAAATAGGATAGTCAGGGAGAATCTCAGCAAGAAGCTAAGATTCAGCTCTTCATTGGAGAAGAGGTGAAAGGCAGCCATGTGGACAAGCAGAAAAGCATTCCAGGCTGAAGGAACAGCGAGTTCAAAGATTCGGGAGCAGCATTATTCCTATCCTGCTAGAAGAAGTGTGTAGCTGAAGCAGAGATGATGAGCCATAATCAGGGGTGGGCCAGAGAAGTTCCAAGGACCTCTTGGGCAGGGCTTCAAATGCTGTTTCAAGGACCATGACTTCTTCCATAGTAAAATGAGAAGCACAGATAAAAGAAAGGGTGACATGATCTGGCCTGCATTTTAGAAGGATGAGTCTGACCATTGTCTTTTCTGCGGGGGAGCAAAGGCAGAAGTGGGGAGTCCACCTTAAAGATTAATGCCATAGCCAACATGAGAGACTGTTGGCTGCCAACAGTGGAGCAGAAGATTTTGAACATTTTTTTTTTTTTTAAGGTAGAGTCGGCAGGACTTGCTGATGGATTGAAGCTGAAGAGAAAGAACAATATCAAGGATAACTCCAAGGTTTTTGTTCTGAACAATGAGAAGAATAGTATTTCCATTTATGAAGATGAGGGAGAATTAAATGGAAGCAGGATTATTGGGAAATATCAAGAGCTTTGTTTTGGGTGATTTGGGATGCCTGTTAGGAATCAAAGTGAGATGTAGAAAATCCAGATGAATGTTGAGTTTACATCGAATACACATGAATAATGAATGCACATCAGTGGTAACTAATGTATAAATTCTCAAAGATTAAGTTGTGTAAATAAGGTTTAGAGACAGATATAAGACAATTACTTGTGAGCAAGAAGTGTCTTAATGGCCTTAAAATCCCTTTAGGGTAAACTTGGTGCCTAAAGACAATACTTCTGCAGGAAAGTTTTGATTCTCAGCTCAGTATCATCAATCAAAGAATAAATAATCTTTAACAAAGGACACAGCTCTCTACATTTTTGTGTAGGGAGTACACAAAAATGAATGACATTTAGAAATGTATGCTCAAAGTGATTCCAAAAAAGCCTGCAAGTATTTTTGAGGGATGGCAACATTATCAGAATAACAATATAGCCTTTAAAAACTGTTTTAGGAGAAGATTTTATTTTAGATGAGTAAAGTCTGCTGTCTTTTTGTTGTGAGAAAAGGACTTTTTACAGTCATTCTTATGTGTATTAATGTCCCACTCTGATGGACATGGGTATTCATCATCCACCCTTTACATTAATTAAACTTGATGCCACAATGACACACAAACAAAAACTATAGGCTTTCCAAACATTGGTCAAATTGTGTTAAAACTGAAAGATGTTTAACATTACTAATTATTAAATAAATGCAAATCAAAACTACAGAGATATCACCTCATGCATGTGTGACAAACCGCTTCACTCTTTGAGACCCTATGGACTGTAACCCACCAGGCTCCTCTGTCCATGGGATTCTCCAGGCAAGAACACTGAAGTGGGTTGCCATTTCCTCCTCAGGGCGTCTTCTGACCCTGGGCCAGCCCATGTCTCTTACGCCTCCTGCACTGGCAGGCAGGTTCTTTACCACCAATGTCGTCTGGGATGGCCATCATCAAAAAAATCCCAAAACAATAAATGCAGGAGAGAGTATGGAGAGAATGTAAATTGGTACAGCCAGTATGGAAAACAGTATGGAGGTTCCTCAAAAAACTAAAAATAGAGTTATCATATTGACATTGCAATCCCACTCCTGGGCATGTATCAATAGAAAAACATGGTCCAAAAGAACACGTGCTCTCCAATCTTCATTGCAGCATTGTTTACAGTAGCTAAGACATGGAAGCAACACAAATGTGCATCGATAGATGAATGGACAAAGAAGCAGTACGCACATACAATGGAATGCAATGGAATACAGTCATTAAAAAGAATGAAATAATGCAATTTGTAGCAACATGAATGGACCCATATATTGTTATACTGAGTGAAGTAAGTCAGACAGATATCATATGATATTGCTTATAAGTGGACTTAAAAAATGATACAAATGAACTTATTTACAAAACAGAAACAGACTCACATAGAAAATAAACATGGTTACCAAAGGTGAAAGCTGGGAGGAGGGATAAACTGGAAGTTTGGGATTGACATGTACACACTACTTTGTAAAAATAGATAACCAACAAAAACCTACTGTACAGCACAGGGAACTCTGCTCAATATAATAACTTAAATGGGAAACTAATTTGAAGAGAAGAGATACATGTAAATGTATAACTGAATCACTTTATTGTATACCTGAAACTAACACATTGTTAATTACCTATGCTCTAATAAAAAATAAAAAGTTAAAAAAATCCCTTAAAAATTATCAAAATTAATTGGCTACAACTCTTCAGTGAATATAATGAGGGTTTGCTTGTTATTATTGTTATTCAGTCAGTAAGTCATGTCTGACTCTTTGCAACATGATGGACTGCAGGACACCAGGTTCCTCTGTACTCCACCGTCTTCCTGCTGCTGCTAAGTTGCCCCAGTATTGTCGGACTCTGTGCGACCCCACAGATGGCAGCCCACCAGGCTCCCCCATCCCCGGGACTCTCCAGGCAAGAACACTGGAGTGGGTTGCCATTTCCTTCTCCAATGCATGAAAGTGAAAAGTGAAAGTGAAGTCGCTCAGTCGTGTCTGACTCCTAGGGACCCCATGGACTGCAGCCCACCAGGCTCCTCTGTCCATGGGATTTTCCAGGCAAGAGTACTAGAGTGGGGTGCCATTGCCTTCCACTCAAATTCATGTCCCTTGAGTCGTTGATGCTATCTAACCATCTCATGCTCTGCTGTCCCCTGCTCCTTTTGCCTTCAGTCTTTGCAAGTATCAGGATCTCTTCCAATGAGTCGGTTCTTTGCATCAAGAGGCCAAAGTATTGGAGTTCCAGCCTCAGCATAAGTCTCGCCAATAAATATTCAGGGTTGATTTCCTTTAGGATTAACTGTTTTGATCTCCTTGCTGTCCAAGGGACTTGCAAGAGTCTTCTCAGCACCACAGTTTGAAAGCATCAATTCTTCAGTGCTCAGCCTTCTTTATGGTCCAACTCTCATAGCCATACGTGACTACTGGAAAAACCATAGGTTTGACTATAGGGACCTTTGTAGGCAAAGTGTTGTCTCTGTTTTTTAATACACTGTCTAGGTCGGTCATAGCTTTTCTTCCAAGGAGCAAGCATCTTTTAATTTTGTGGTTGCAGTAACAGTCCACAGTAATTTTGGAGCCCAAGGAAATAAGATTTTGTTATAGCACTTATTACTTTGTACTCAATGTTTAGTGAAGTTTTAGGCAAGTTTTCTCTCATCTGCCACTATTGGAGCTTTTAAGGAAAACAAATGGTGTTGTAGTCTAATCAAGTACCATATTCATAGTAGAACTAAAATAAATAATTGTTTGATGAAGAAACACTTTGTGCATTCATAAAATGTACATATGAGCAATAGAGGAATGTTTTTTCATTAAGGGGAACATGATTTCCAAATTCAAATTGACATTTTAATGAAGTATAAATCACCTTTATTTCATCTCCCTCATTCAAGTTTAGTGCAACTTTCCCCTCCTCACTTAAAGCTGTGTCTTAAGTCACATTTTATTGCAAATTGAAACCAGGCCAAGATTGCATGGTCACCAGTTAGCAGTGAAGTCCTGAGAGATTTCTTCTGTACTGGAGCTTACCTAATACATTTGTAATTGTATCCTGGTCTTTCATTCAGATTTAAGCCTACATCTTTCTCATTGTAACACAGTCACCAAAATCTGCTGCTTTCAATGACTGGAATAGCTAATATTCTCTTGCATTATTTCCATGGGTTGATTTCCCATGGAAAGTGAAACTGAATGTCGTTCAGTTGTGTCCGACTCTTTGCAACCCCATGGACTATACTGTACATGGAATTTCCCAGGCCAGACTGCTGGAGTGGGTAGCCTTTCCCTTCTCCAGGGGATGTTCCCAACCCTGGGATCAAACCTAGGTCTCCCTCATTGCAGGTGGATTCTTTACTGATTGAGCCACCAGGGAAGCCCATAAAGCCTCACAAAAATCCTATGAGGTGAATTCTGTCATCATCGCTTGTGTATTTCCCCTGACTGTTACTAGGTCTCTCTTGGAGAGCTGGTAAGTGAATGTGACCTGACTATACATCTTGCTCATGGAACTTTATTCCCCTCATCTTGACATCTCAGTCCTCTGTGTTCCTGAATCTGGACTGAGTCCTGAAAACCTGAGCCCCGCTGTAGTGTCAGAACCATTTTCCTATCATTTAGGGTATCTTCCTGCCAGCAAACATTTCCTTCATTCCCTGGAGCCTGTTTCTCCTGCTCATGGGAATTCCCAGCAGTGTCAGATCTCTGTCTGCTGATGGAGTCTTTTGATCCTAGAATCAGCAGCAGTCACCACGGAGAGGAGTAACATTTAATTATTTCCTGCCTTTCTTCTTCCAGCGTAGTGATTCTAGATGATATGTGTGTGTGTGTGTGTTTTAAATCTTCTTTTCCTTAATTAGCACCTGTTAACTAAATGGATCAAAAAGCGTTACCCTGTCCATAACACTATTTACCTTGCTGGGCACAAATCTTGTTTTATGGTCTTGTTTATTAGAATTCCAGTCAGTTTCCCTCATACAGACCATCCAGTGGACACTTTTTGTATTGCAATTTTCTCCTTTTAGAACTTCATACTGTTAAGTACTTGCTGAACTTCAGGATTTTTTTTTTAAGTCAGAACAGTGGGAAATGAGTTAATAAAGCTTCTGCTTTCATTTTAAAGACCCCTGAGAGATATTTAACCAGTTGCCTGCTGCGTAAATGTTATTGAGAATGGAAAACATAAAATAGATTTACAGCTGCAGTTGTGTCCACATTTATTCCAAGCTATACACAATAACAAAAATAACATTTAGCACCTTAATGGTTATTTCTGTGAAAAGGCTTCATTGTGATTTATATAATAAATTAGACATGAAAAACTTTCACAAAACATTATTGCTTAAAATTTTGGAAATAAAGGCACCAGGGGTAAATATTACTTGAAAAATATCATTTTCTCTAAAAATTTTGGCTTTCAAGTATGCATTTTTTGCTAATTTTTCAGTAAATAGGTCATATTGCCATAAAAAATATGTATTGGTGAAAACTTCAAACATACTTGAAAAATCAACAGATTTCTTTTAAGGTAAAACCTCAGTTTTTGGTGGTACTAGTATTTCCCACTTACCCATAATAAACGTTTGCCCATGAAACAGATATGTATTTTTTTCCCACATCACCAGTGGTATAGCACCCTTAAGTTCATCCTGTCGGTATACTCAAAGCTACATGAGTTTGAGCAAGCTCCAGGAGTTAGTGATGGACAGGGAAGCCTGGCATGCTGACGTCCATGGGGTTGCAAAGAGTTGGACACAACTGAGTGACTAAACTGAACTGAACTGATGGTTTTTCCAGTCAGTAGTCATGTACAGATGTGACAGTCAGGCCATAAAGAAGAGCTGACTCATTGGAAAAGACCGTGAAGCTGGGAAAGATTGAGGGCAGGAGGAGAAGGGGATGATAGACGATGAGATGGTCGGATGGTATCACCGACTCGATGGACACGAGTTTGAGAAAACTGTGGGAGATAGTGAAGGACAGGGAGGCCTGGCGTGCTGCAGTCCATGGGGTCACAAAGAGTCGGACATCACTTAGCAACTGAACAACAACAAATAACAGAATTATAGTTTGTAAGAGGCAACTTCATATGAGGGACTAACTGCTATACAGAGAATTCAAAAGGACCAAAGACTGGTGCTTAAAGAAATCAGGTCTATCAGTAAAGTTGAAATAAATATTAGATTCATAGACTCATATTTTCATCTATTGTATTAAGTATACAAAGTAAATGATTATCTACATTACTATAATTTTGTTATTCAGTCACTCATTCATCTCCTAGTCTTTGCAACGCTATGGACTGCAGCACAACAGGCTTCCCTAACCTTTCCTATCCCCAGAAGTTTGCTCAAACTCATGTTCATTGAGTTGGTGATGCTATCCAACCATCTCATCTTCTGTCATGCCATTCTCCTCCTGCCTTTAGTCTTTCCCAGCATTAGGGTCTTTTCCAATGAGTTGGCTCTTTGCAACAGGTGGCCAAAGTATTGGAGCTTCAGCTTCAGCAACAGTCCTTCCAATGAATAATCAGGGTTGATTTTTTTTTTAGGATTGGCCTGTTTGATCTCTTTGCAGTTCAAGGGACTCTCAAAAGCCTTCTCCAACACCACAGTTTGAAAGCATCAGTTCTTCAGCCCTCAGCCTTTATGGTCCAGCTCTCACATCCATACATGACTACTGGAAAAAACATTGCTTGGATTACACAGATGTTTGTCAGCAAAGTGATATCTCTGCTTTTTAATACACTGTCCAGGTTTGTCATAGCTTTGCTTCCAAAGAGCAAGAGTCTTTTAAATTCATGGCTGCAGTCACTATCTGCAGTGATTTTGGAACCCAAGAAAATAATATCTGTCACTGTTTCTACTTTTCCGCCATCTCTTTGCCATGAAGTGATGGGATTGACACTATTAACAATCACATCAATTACTTAACTAGTGTCTAATTTATATAAATTTTTCCATGTGGGAAAACATACTTTTGCCCTTGAAACAGAATAATTCACTAACAGGCAATATATAACAGGCAATATAAATTAACAATGAGAATTCTACCACAGCCACAGGTCTCAGGTTTTCAAGAGAGAAAAGCTATGCTGAATCAATTAAACAGTTTAAATGTGCCAATGCCATAAAGTATAGCACCAGTTAGTTACTCACTTCTGTTTTATGAAGTCCCTGAACAACTTCTAAAAATTCTAGAGCTAATCTAAGATTTTCTCAAAGCAAGGACCTTTGACTTGACAATAGATAAAATGGAAACAATATTTATTTAACATGTCATTTAAATACCAATTGTGATTAAGATTAGAGGAAGAAAAAACTATCTTAACAAGGACAGTTAATTAAAATTATGATTTAGGTGAAATGTACATTATTAGTCCTAAGGGGAGCAAGATCATCTGCATATCTTTCCAGTACACTTGACACAGAGCACAGTGCTATAAATTATTTCCATTTCCATTATATTACAGTCATTGCAGTCAAAGTAACTGCACACTTGCTGAATTGCCTTTGCATAAAACTAACATATTATAGACATTTCTCAAATGTCTTGATTTCTTGTGCTATGACAGTCATGATATTTCTGAGAGCTAAGAAATCTGGGGACAAAATATATTAATACAGAGCAACAGGTGGACCAGATGACCTTTGCTGATGTTAATTATTCTTTTCTTTTTGATCAGCTAATTTACTCAAGGCAAAATAGTTTGTGACTTATCACTGAAGAATTGGCACATTTTTATTTAGTGACCACAATGCAATGTCTTTAAAAGGATTTCTTCATGACCGTTGAATCTTAAATCTCATGTTGCCTAATCACTTGCCTATTTGCCCTTAATTTATAGAACTCCTTGACTTGAGGAATCAGATTTATATAGTCCTTATCTACTTTTTAACTACCACTGAAGATTTAGCTTTGTAGCTTTCGTTTTAATAATTCTTTGTGATCGAACACTCTCAGTGCTTGCCTATAGGTCTAGTGCATCAGTGTAAGTTACTAGGCAATTGATTTATAAAAGAGAGGGCAAAAGCATGAGCTTAGAAACTGATGAATTAGGATAAATCTATTTGGTAACTTACGTCTTATTAATTAGCACTTTCAGTTCAGTTCAGTTCAGTCTCTCAGTCATGTCCGACTCTTTGAGACCCTATGAATCACAGCATGCCAGGCCTCCCTGCCCATCACCAACTCCCGGAGTTCACTCAAACTCATGTCCATCGAGTTGGTGATGCCATCCAGCCATCTCATCCTCTGTCATCCCCTTCTCATCCTGCCCCAATCCCTCCTAGCATCAGGGTCTTTTCTAATGAGTCAACTCTTCACATGAGGTGGCCAAAGTATTGCAGTTTCAGCTTTAGCATCAGTCCTTCCAATAAACACCCAGGGCTGATCTCCTTTAGGATGCACTGGTTGGATATCCTTGCAGTCCAAGGGACTCTCAAGAGTCTTCTTCAACACCACAGTTCAAAAGCATCAATTCTTCGACTCTCAGCCTTCTTCACAGTCCAGCTGTCACATCCATACATGACCACAGGAAAAACCATAGCCTTGACTAGACAGACCTTTGTTGACAAAGTAATATCTCTGCCTTTTAATATGCTATCTAGGTTGGTCATAACTTTCCTTCAAAGGAGTAAAGCGTCTTTTAATTTCATGGCTACAATCACCATCTGCAGTGATTTTGGAGCCCAGAAAAATAAAGTCTGACACCGTTTTCACTGTTTCCCGATCTATTTGACATGAAGTGATGGGATCAGATGCCATGATCTTAGTTTTATGAATGTTGAGCTTTAAGCCAACTTCTTCACTCTTCTCTTTCACTCTCATCAAGAGGCTTTTTAGTTCCTCTCCAGTTTCTGCCATCAGGATGGTGTTATCTGCATATCTGAGGTTATTGATATTTTTCCCGGCAATCTTGATTCCAGCTTGTGCTTCTTCCAGCCCAGCGTTTCTCATGATGTACTCTGCATAGAAGTTAAATAAGCAGGGTGACAATATGCAGCCTTGACATACTCCTTTTCCTATTTGGAACAAGTCTGTTGTTCCATGTCCAGTTCTAACTGTTGCTTCCTGACCTGCATATAGGTTTCTGAAGAGGCAGGTCAGGTGGTCTGGTATTCCCATCTCTTTCAGAATTTCCCACAGTTTATTGTGATCCACACAGTCAAAGGCTTTGGCATAGTCAATAAAGCAGAAATAGATGTTTTTCTGGTATTCTGCTTTTTCCATGATCCAGTGAATGTTGGCAATTTGATTTCTGGTTCCTCTGCCTTTTCTAAAACCAGCTTGAACATCAGGAAATTCATGGTTCATGTATTGCTGAAGCCTAGCTTGGAGAATTTTGAGCATTACTTTACTAGCATGTGAGATGAGTGCAATTGTGCAATAGTTTGAGCTTTCTTTGGGATTGGAATGAAAACTGACCTTCTCCAGTCCTGTGGCCACTGCTGAGTTTTCCAAATTTGCTAGCATATTTAGTGCAGCACTTAACAGCATCATCTTTCAGGATTTGAAATAGTTCAACTGCAATTCCATTGCCTCCACTAGCTTTGTTCATAGTGATGCTTTCTAAGGCTCACTTGACTTCATGTTCCAGGATGTCTGGCTCTAGGTGAGTGATCACACCATCATGATTATCTGGGTCGTGAAGCTCTTTTTTGTACAGTTCTTCTGTTTATTCTTGCCACCTCTTCTTAATATCTTTTGCTTCTGTTAGGTCCCTACCATTTCTGTCTTTTATCGAGCCCATTTTGCATGAAATGTTCCCTTGGTATCTCTAATTTTCTTGAAGAGATCTCTAGTCTTTCCCATTCTGTTGTTTGCCTCTATTGCTTTGCATTGATCGCTGAGGAAGGCTTTCTTATCTCTCCTTGCAATTCTTTGGAACTCTGCATTCAGATGCTTATATCTTTCCTTTTCTCCTTTGCTTTTCACTTCTCTTCTTTTCACAGCTATTTGTAAAGCCTCCCCAGACAGCCATTTTGCTTTTTTGCATTTCTTTTCCATAGGGATGGTCTTGATCCCTATCTCCTGTACAATGTCACAAACATCTGTCCATAGTTCATCAGGCACTCTGTCTATCAGATCTAGTCCCTTAAATCTATTTCTCAGTTCCACTGTATAATCATAAGGGATTTGATAGGTCATACCTGAATGGTCTAGTGGTTTTCCCCACTGTCTTCAAATGAGCACCTTAGACTATAGTAAATATATATTAAACACTGTTGTCCAGAAAGTTAATTACAGAAATATAAGAAAGCTTTGTTCTATATAATAAATATAAATATATATATATATATATATATATATATATATATATATATATAGCTTAAAAATACTTTGTAGTCATCTGAACTTTATAAAGCTGCTATGAAATTCCCAAAGTGCTCAATGGCTATTTTTCCTTCCCTTCCTTCCTCTTTCCCTTCTTTTATTTTTCATAAATTATGTATTGTTTTATGACTATTCTGAGATGATTATTTTAAAAAAGGAATCAGACTTAATCCATAGTTTAAAAAAGCTATAGGCTGTGCTTATAATATCTAGAAATTATTATAAGATTAATAAATTTAAATATCTTATTTCCCATATCATTGTGGAAATAAATCATTTATTTTCCATATCACTAATCCAGTTTTCAAAGCATAAAGAAATAAAGTACTGTATCCAAGTCCTATTAATAATATGTTGCAGAAATATACTGAAACCTAAAAACAATAACTTGAACCCAAAAAATAACTAGGAAAACACTGAAAAGAAGAAAAAGGTTTTGATACTGAGTTGAAGTTAGCAGATAACCACTAACTCAAAAGATAGATTGTGAAATGCAATGGTTTAGCTGAATGTACTGATTGATAAAGTGTTTCATTCCTTTTTATGAGGAAAATAATCAATTTATCTTAGGTGCTGTAAAATAATTTGGTCCAGGAATATTGACTAAGGGCAAGTATTTTCTGCTTTAAATGCAGGGTTGCACAAGTCTGGCTTTTAAAGCCACAATAAACAGGGTGTCTAGGTTAAGTCTGTTGTCTAAAATGTACCATCTACTCTACTGAATGCACATTTTATAGCAATAATATGTTACCATAAGGCAGCACTAAAGAGAAGAAACAAACATCCAGTTGTAGAAAGACTTTCTGATTCCACAAATATCAGCAAAAATAAAATAAATCACATATACACATACAAAAAAAAAACAGGTTAAAGAACTAAATAAAAATTTCAATGTGTATAAATTTTATTTTGATGCACAGAAGTTTGCCTTATTAAATCAAGAGTTGAATATTGCCCAATATTATTAAGGAATTTGGAATTATTTGTGGGAAATGGGTATTATGAAGTATGTAAAAGCATGTTTATCAGGATCCATGGTCCACTTTGAGGAGAATTACAAGGCACCAGGAATAGGAAAACTTACATTAATGTAATGGAAATGAGCCACTTCATTATGTGAATTAGTATGGTGTTGATTTAGTCACTAAGTTGTGTCTGACCCTTGCGACCCCATGGACCGTAGCCCACCAGGTTCCTCAGTCCATGGGATTTTCCAGGCAAGAATACTGAAGTGGATTGCCACTTCCTCCTCTCGGGGATCTTCCCAACCCTGGGGATTGAAGCCAGGTCTTCTGCACTGGAGGCAGATTTTTTACCAACTGAGCCACCAGGGAATTCCAAAATTAGTAAGATCTGCATGCAAAATTGTAAATTCTGCATTATTGCACATCAGAAAAGAGAAATTAGATGTTGGCATTTAAAATTCTACTCAAAATCATATTTTCTGGTTTTAATCAAATCTTTAGAAATACATAGATTGTGAATAAATAAAAGGTCTTTAGATTTTGCATCATTTATATCTCCCATCCAAGTACTAATCAGGCTTGACCCTGCTTAGCTTCTGAGATAGACAAGATTGGGTGCGTTCAGGGTGGTATGGCCGTAGATTACATCATTTATTTCTATAGCCCATTTCACATTCTCTTTTCTAACACCCATAATCAAGACAAAGGACTCTACACTTGCAAGTGAATAGCCTTCACAGAAGAAACATGACTGGAATCATAATTTATTAATTTGATAATTATATTTATGTAAACTTATTTTAAAAACTGTAAGAACTCAGGCATGTGAGATAATTCTTTTTTTCTCCACATAGTTCTGGTAACAATGAATTAGTCAGAGACCACAAAGTGGTGGTTTAGACAGAGACAATGAGAAGAGTATCACTTCTCACCCACAAGTTCCTCCATGACGTCTCAAGGTACATCTTTGATGATGCTTATTTTTTATTGGAATGTATGTTACTAATGTTCTTCCGGCTTTACATTCACCCAAAGTTTGGGGTGGTTCATATGTTTTTTGGTGCATTTAAAAACCACTTAAATAATCATTGTAGTAGAGTGGCAAATGAAAATCAAAAGACCAGATATCTGGCCTCTATCATCTTTTACTTTACAAACCAATTTCTAAGATTACCAATTTTCTCCTTTAAAAGAGAATATTAATGTATTTGTTTTATCTACCTTAAGGATTGTTCTGAGACCCAATATCATAATGTCGATGAAAAAGCACCCTGCAAAATACCAGGCATTTACTTTATTTACATCATTATCTTTAGAACCAAAAAGCACTGTCATACAAGGAAAATATTTTCTTTTTAATTCCTGAAAAGTACATTTTTAGAGTTGAACATCTCACAAACCAGTTTATCTACTTTTGGTTTTGCTTTTCAAGAAAATCAGGCAACTTCATATTTAAACTGCATGAGTGTCTTTTGATGATTTTGATACAGCTGATCATTGGGGCTGTTTGAGTAAACCTCCAGAGTAATGGGGCACACTAACTCAAACTGGACTAAATACGAAGAACATTTACACTCTTGATCACCTCACATAACAAAAAGTCCAGAGGTATGGCGATCTTCTCATCTTCAGTCTGCTTTTGTCCTAACATAGGATCTCTCTTAGAACTAAAAAACAACCAGCTGACCAAGATTGGCTCATAAGCATCTTCCTCACTCAGTCACCAGCAAGAGCAAAAGAATTCCTACGACTGGCTCATATTGATTTTTTTAACATGGAATTGTCACTTTTACTTTTTGTAGGAAAGGACTGACCATTTGTTGATCATCACCATTTGAAAATGGATAGGCTCAGCTTTAGACCTTAGCACTTTGCCTCTGCTGAAAATTCTTCCCAACACTGTTTGGATTACATATAAAAAAGGGTTTTGTTCGAATGTTTCCATGCTCTTCACTTCTCAATCAGCTGTGAGTACTCTCTCCAGAGTACCTTGTAAAAATAATAATATTTAATGATTAGTGAATAATATTGAGTCATGAAAGTAATCTATTATACCACATTAGATATATCGAGCAATTAAAATATTATCTCTTTATATGTGCTTTATTCCATGTATATATTTGGAATAAATATATTTTATTTTACCTGTACTTTATTTTTCCTAATCAAACACATTGTTACAGTCCTAGTACTTCTTTTCTTTCTTTCTTTCATTTATTTATTCAAATAGAAATGCTTATTATGCAACAACTATGTGTATAGACACCATACTTTCAATAATGTGGGCAGTTTTTATAATGCTTTCTTCAATATTAATGGTAATTGGGAAGACTATAAATGCACATTAAGTTGAAATAAATCCAAGATTTCATGATTTCTTTATAGAATAAGTAATACAGGCAATAAATTTTGTTGCAGTATATAGAGGGGAGAAGGAATTATGAGCTAAAATAAATATGGACAATATCATAAAAAGTGATATCTATAGCTTAGATAGGTTTTACATACTTGGAGAAAGAATACTTTATTACTACTTATCAAGATGTACTCTCAATACTTTATTTATACCTCTTCTATTAGACTCTGAGTTTCTTCATGCAAGAAATTATGTTTTCTTCATTTTTATATCCTCAGTACCTAGTATGTATTTTTGTTCATACCCAGGTGGCGTTAGTGGTACTGGCCTGCCAATGCAGGAGACATAACAGACATGGGTTTGATTCCTGGATCGGGAAGATCCCCTGGAGGAGGGCATGACAACCCTCTCCAGTAGTCTTGCCTGGAGAATCCCATGAATAGAGGAGATTGGCAGGCTACAGTCCATAGGGTTTCAAAGAGTCCAACACAACTGAAGTGACTTAGCACACATGCATGCACAAGTATAAATGGGTGAATAAATGAGTGAATGAATAAATAATTTCTAGTAGGACAGTAATGAATACAACTAAGAAATAGCAGGAATAATACCATGTTTAAGAAAAAGTGATAAAATCAATATCAACATGACTTCAATGGAGAAAATCAATGAAGCAAATGGTAAATAAGTTTTAAAAGATAAATTTAGGACAGATTGAACCAGCAACCCCCCTACTGGGCATATAGACTGAGAAAACTATACATTAAAAAGACATATATACCCTAGTGTTCACTGTAGTGATATTTACAATAGCCGGGATATGGAAGCAACCCAGATACCCATTGACAGATAAATGGAAAAAGAAAATGTGATGCATATATACAGTGAGATCTTATTCAGCCATAAAAAGGAATGAAATTGGGTCATCGGTAGTGATGCAGATGATCCTGCTGCTGCTGCTGCTAAGTCGCTTCAGTCGTGTCTGACTCTGTGCAACCCCACAGATGGCAGCCCACCAGGCTCTGCCATCCCTGGGATTCTCCAAGCAAGAACACTGGAGTGGGTTGTCATTTCCTTCTCCAATGCATGAAAGTGAAAAGTGAAAGTGAAGTCGCTCAGTCGTGTCCGACTCTTTGCGACCCCATGGACTGCAGCCTACCAGGCTCCTCCGTCCATGGGATTTTCCAGGCAAGAGTACTGGAGTGGGGTGCCATTGCCTACTCCTAGAGTCTGTCAAACAGAGTGAAGTACATCAGAAAGAGAAAAACAAATATTGTATAGTAACACTTATATGAAATCTACAAAAATGGTACTAATAAACCTATTTGCAGGGAGGGACAGAGACATTGACATAGAGAACAGACTATGGACACAGTAGGGGAAGGAGAGGGGGGACAGAGTAGCATCCATACAGACACTATCACGTGTAAAACAGACAGCTAGTGACGAGCTGCTATACAGGACAGGGAGCTCAGCTGGTGCTCTTTGATGACCTATGGGGCGGGACAGAAACAGGGTGGAAGGGAGGCTCCGGAGGGACAAGATGTGTATCTGTGTATGTATCGCTGATTCCGGTTACTGTGCAGCAGATACTAGCACAATATTGTAAGGCAGTTATTCTCCAGTTAAAAATTAATTAATTAATTTAAAAAATTATAACAGACTATCAGAGCTTTTTGCTAGGTCACTCTAGGAATTTTAAAATTTATTGTGTAAGTGTGGTACTCCCTGAAACATCTGAGCTGAGAATAGCATGATGAAATAAATTTTATATTTTAATGTCCCTTCACATTCACATGGATCATTTCTATATAGGCTGTCAAGTCTTTTTTGCATTCAATCTAATTTATATTATGGTCAGTGTTGATGAACACAATGAGGGGAACAAAAGGATTGATGATAGGGATGAATAAACTTTGACGCTGGGAAGTCTTAACTATTAATTTTTATAGGTTAAATTTAATTAACTTATAAATGTACTTAATTATTAATTAAGTAAGCTTGATAAGTATATAGAAATTGGCAAAATTTGGGAAAAGGCCCAGGGTGCTTAAACCTTCCTCCTCTTCCCACGTTTTATCTTAGTTCCTCTTTGTGGAATTACTATACGATGCTCTTCCCTGAAATGCAAATATGGAAATTCAGTGGCAAATTTAAATGTAATTCAAAATATGATGGATAATCTAAATACACCAACTTTGCTGAAGGAAGAGAAAAAGTAGAAAGCACATACTGTCTTTAATGAGACGAAAAGAACTATCACTGACAAAATTTTTTGAACATCACTTTTTCAATAGGCACCTTATCTTTAGCAAACATATGTTAGCCAGGCATGCTAGCCAAGCAAAATAAAGCCTTGCAGTTGAGCAATAACTGCCACCTTTTGCATACCATTAAACTGAATACGTAGCATTCACTTCACAGGTCCTAATAAAAAAAGGAAAGGAAAATATCTACACACATTTGATCCAAACAAGGAAGCAAAATGTTGATACAGGGACATTCATTTCCTAACCACCTATGTGTAACTAAAGAATTCCATTTTCATTCAACTAACTATAAAATAATTTGTCAGCTTTTATATAAATTTATAAAACTATCCCATTAAAAGATTATTTTTTGCTGTCAAATGAGTTAAAACCTGACAAAATCATATTGAATTAATATACCACTCACTCAGAATACACATTTTCATTGTTAACAATCCTATAATTACAGGTAAATGTGATGGCTTTGTATTTATACATGTCACTGGGAAATTTCAGTATGTATTATATACATTGGCTCATGAGTCCATAGCATATTCTTAAACTTTATAAATATGTCAAGTAATGTATATGAAAATAAGCATATAAAACTGGAAAAAAGCATATACTTTCCCTAAATATTTCATGTAACAATAACTTGGGTCTTCAGATAATGAACACATTTAATTTCAGTTAAAGATATTTAGCTATGTGGCATATATAAGGAAAAGAGATGCTGACCTGGATATGTAAAATTACACCGTTTCAGCTATATAATTTCATGGAGAGATCAACAGAAGAATCAGACATCATGTGGAATATTTGGATCCTACATGTAGGTTTAATGAAAGATTTTTTTCTCTTAATTTTCAGAAATATTAACAATAAAAATAATATAGCAGAATAATGCATTTTATTAACACTTTAAAGAAATAAAACCAGTAAAGGGAAGCTAGTTTTGCTCAGATTAATAAAAATGGATTCATAAAATGCACAATCATCTCTTTAATGCTGAAGTGCCTGCAAGAGATTCATCATGGGGTTCTACCATTTCTGGGCAAAGGACTTTTTTTTTTTAACAAGCTGAAAAATATTAAAGAATTTGGTTAAAAAATGTGTTAGAGAACAGAAAAGCTGCAAAGGGAATGCTGAGGTCACATTAAGATAGTATTTTTGGAGAATAGTGACCACCTCTTAGGGTGGGGCCACAGTGAGAAGAGATTGAAGTTAGCAGGAATCAGAAGCTGGAGGAAGAACCCTCCTGTAGTTGGGGTTCTGACCTCTCAGGAAGGCAGCGCCCTGGCTAGTTCTGTTATTTTTTGAGAAGACATGATTCTGAGAGTACTGGGGAGAAAAAAAGCAGGAGACTGGAAACTGTCTCCAGCAAGAGCAAGAAAGTGGGGAAAGACACTCGGTTTTTCCCGTCCCCCGTCTTCCTGTCTTCTTCTAAGGCCCCTGTTGATAAGCCCAGTAGGGAACCTGCTGGTAAGGGATAAATGTGGCTGGCAGAATTCTAGGTCCTGCATCACAAAGAGCATAGAGCAGCAGGCTTGGAGCTGACAGGCCACAGCTTGGGACATTAACGTGAAAGTGTTAGCCCCTCAGTCGTGTCCGACTGTAAGTGACCCAGTGGACTGTAGCCTGCCACCCTCCTCTGTCCATGGGACTCTCCAGGAAGAATACTGGAGTGGGTTGCCATTTCCTTCTCCAGGTCATCTTCCCGACCCAAGGATCAGAGCTGGGTCTCCCACATCTCAGGCGGATTCTTTACTGTCTGAGCCACCAGGGAAAGCAGTGTACTTGAGTGGAAAAGGCATGGGTTTTAGAATCAGAATGTCTTGGGACTTGATTTCACCTTTGAGACTTTCCAGCTTTGGTACCTTTGCATATTCACTTAACCTCCCTTAGCCTCAGCAAACCACCAACAAAGTATGAACAGCAAGGTTGATTTGAAGAGTAAATGAGAGAGCATGGGACATATCTAGACTATGCCAGGAAGGTAATAGATGATAAATACTTATCAGCACACTTTGACTCATCATCATATGACTAGTTGATCATTAAATCTAGTCACTTCAGAAGCACAGAGTTAGAAAGTGGAGTCTGTAGTTTTGATGCCTTCATTTATGTGTTTTTAGGAACACAGAGACACACATCCTATATGAGGACAGTAAGGAGAGAATTAAGCTAATGCATGGAAATGAAATGCCCTGACATCCACCTTTCTCCTGAAAAAAGGAAAGAATAGAGTTCAAAATCAGTGCTATCATTTCCGCAACAAGTGACTTTGGGAATACAAACTGATTCATAAAAGTAAAACTTGATATTCATAATATTGGAACTAATTTAACACTTAGTAATGTACTCAGTATATTTCAGAGCAACAAAATTAATGCTAGGAAATAAAAGTAAATAAAGGCTTTCTCAAGTGTACCGGGATGTACCAAAAGTAAAATTAAATATTAAAATGAGGTTCTGAGATAGTAGGCAATTCGTCTTTTTCTCCACATGTTCTACTTGCAAAGCCATATCTTATTGCCTGGGGAAGATGCATAACTTCAAGGGGGGAAAATGGCCAATTTCATTCTCACAGCTAACATTAGTATATCCTCTTTAAAAAGCAAGTTACTCATTATAATTGCATGTCATGAGTAATATTTTTAGCAGCAGACTAAGATTATGGCTAGGATAACTGCATTTCATATTGGTAAAATCTCAGAAAGCTGTGTTTTACTTTTGCTCATGCAGCAAAGAAAGCTGTTGGTTTTACCTTTTTTTTCTTAGTTAAACTGCTTAAGATTTAGGAAATATGTGGGGGTATGGTTGGCACAATTTCACCCATGTTTAAAAGTTCAATGCAATTCAACAAACATGCTTTGATTGCCTAGTATCTGCGAAAGGTTTGGCGTTACTAATCAGTGGACAAAACAAAGATGCACAGGCTCCAATAGATCAGAATGGGAGACAGGCATGTGCATTATTAATGTAAGAAATTTCATGGCCACTGCAGAAACTGAGATATAAACAAAAAGAAGGTGGGCATAGAGGAAGGGCTCGGAAATTTAAGAAATGTTTCTCAACTTTGGGGGCACCCTTTAGTTTTCTTGCGTTTCCCTGTTCTTTCTTTGTTTTTATTTCATTTCAGAAGTTCAACACTCTTTAGTAGTTTTAACAGTCGCATTTCATTACTGTTTTGTAGTAACTTGTATTTCAGATCGTCTCTTTATGTTCCGATTGCCCTCAGGTAAATGAGTTATTTATATTTTATTATGCCACCTGGGTTAAATCCTAAAACCTAATTTTGTCCTTGGATGAGCACAACTGAAATTGCTATGGGTTTCACTGAGTTGGCGCACCAAAGTAAATACACATTTCACGTGTAACCACATCTAGGGGCAGAATTTTCTTTTACAAAAACAATACAAATATAAGCTTGGAAACATGTCTGACATTAAACTGGACGGTGGTTGCAAAATCAGATAACATGTGAAATTACCTTGAAAAGAATAAAAAGCAGCATGAATGTAGTGTAATGTTATTGTCATTGAAGGGAAATAAGAGATCATGAACAAGCGTTTCTATAGCCCATCCTCATTTATAGATGGATTATTTATCATTGTTCAAACAAAACTCAGAGAAAGTGAAAGTGCTAGTCACTCAGTCCTGTCGAACTCTGTGCAACCCCATGGACTGTAGCTCCCCAGGCTTCTCTGTTCATGGGATTTCCCAGGCAAGAATACTGGAGTATTTTGCCATTTCCTTCTCCAAGGGATATTCCTGACCCAGGGATCAAACCCAGGTCTCCTGAACTGCAGGCATATTCTTTACCATCTAAGCTACCAGGGAAGCCCAAACCTCAGAGAGAAGTCCTTAAACTATAGAAGATAAAAAAATCACATGACCAAATATTACCTGTTTAATTATTATAACTTACATTCTTTTTTTATATAAATTTATGTATTTTAATTGAAGGTTAATTACTTTACAATATTGTATTGGTTTTGCCATACATCAACATGAATCCACCACAGGTGTACATGTGTTCCCCATCCTGAACCCCCCTCCCACCTCCCTCCCCATACCATCCCTCTGAGTCATCCCAGTGCACCAGCCCCGAGCATCCTGTATCCTGCATCAAACCTGGACTGGGGATTCGTTTCATATATGATATTATACATGTTCTCCCAAATCATCCCACCCTCTCCCTCTCCCACAGACTCCAAAAGAGTGTTCTATACATCTGTGTCACTTTTGCTGTCTCGCTTACAGGGTTATCATTACCATCTTTCTAAATCCCATATATATGCATTAGTATACTATATTGGTGTTCTTCTTTCTGGCTTACTTTACTCTGTATAATAGGCTCCAGTTTCATCCACCTCATTAGAACTGATTCAAATGTATTCTTTTTAATGGCTGAGTAATACTCCAACATTCTGCATTTAATGCATATAATCTAACTTCCTACCCAACTTTTAGAATGAATAAAAGTTTCTTATCCTTAAATGTGATGTGATACTGTGTGTGTGTGTCTGTTAGCCTAGGTCAGGATCTGACGATTTGGGTGATGTGAGGCGCTGCTTATGCACAAAGTAAACATTCACCTGGTGATACCAGTTAGATCTGTTAACCAGCCTTAAACAGGTTCACACTGCTAATTAAATGCAGGCCATACTGGGTACTTTCTGATTCTGAAAACGCATGCTCCTGAACACTAACTATGCTATATCAACTTCAATATGTTCAGCTATGAAAAAAGTTCATGAATATCAATGATACCACAATTAAAAACAAAAAGGAAAAAAATAGTTCATGACAAATTCATCCAACTTCTCAGACAATTCCATTTTTAATCCATACTTTCTTTCCACGGACAGTTTTTGCATGAGATACCAAGGGAACATTTCATGCAAAGATGGGCACAATAAAGGACAGAAAGATATTAAGAAGAGGTGGCAAGAATACACAGAAGAACTGTACAAAAAAGATCTTCATGACCCAGATAATCATGATGGTGTGATCACTCACCTAGAGCCATACATCCTAGAATGTAAAGTCAAGTGGGCCTTAGGAACATCATAAGAACAAATCTAGTGGAGGTGATGGAATTCCAGTTGAGCTATTTCAAATCCTAAAAGATGATGCTGTGAAAGTGCTGCACTCAATATGACAGCAAGTTTGGAAAACTCAGCAGTGGCCTGAGGACAGGAAAAGTCAGTTTTCATTCCAATCCCAAATAAAGGCAGTGCCAAAGAATGTTCAAACTACCACACAATTGCACTCATCTCATATGCTAGTCAAGTAATGCTCAAAATTCTCCAACCCAGGCCTCAACAGTATGTGAACTATGAACTTCCAGATGTTCAAGCTGGATTTCAAAAAGGTAGAAGAACCAGAGATCAAATTGCCAACATCTGCTGGATCATTGAAAGAGTAAGAGAGTTCCAGAAAAACATCTATTTCTGCTTTATTGACTAAGCCAAAGCCTTTGACTGTGTGAAAGTGAAAGTGAAGTCACTCAGTGGTGTCAAGACTCTTTGCAACCCCGTGGACTGTAGCCCACCTGGCTCCTCCGCCCATGGGATTCTCCAGGCAAGAATACTGGAGTGGGTTGCCATTTCCTTCTCCTGGGGATCTTCCCAACCCAGGGATTGAACCCAGGTCTTCAGCATTGCAGGCAGACGCATTAACCTCTGAGCCACCAGGGACTGTGTGGATCACAACAAACTGGAAAATTCTTCAAGAGATGGGAATACCAGACCACGTGACCTTCCTCCTGAGAAATCTGTATGCAGATCAGGAAGCAACAGTTAGAACTGGACATGGAACAACAGACTGGTTCCAAATTGGAAAAGGAGTACATCAAGACTGTATATTGTCACCCTACTTATTTAACTTATACGCAGTGTACATCATGTGGAATGCTGGGCTGGACGAAGCACAAGCTGGAATCAAGATTGCCAGAAGAAATATCGGTAACTTCAGATATACAGATGCTGCTGCTGGTAAGTTGCTTCAGTCATGTCCGACTCTGTGTGACCCCATAGACGGCAGCCCACCAGGTTCTCCCATCCCTGGGATTCTCCAGGCAAGAACACTGGAGTGGGTTGCCATTTCCTTCTCCAATGGCAAAAAGCAAAGAAGAACTAAAGAGCCTCTTGATGAAAGTGAAGAGGAGAGTGAAAAAGTTGGTTTAAATCTCAACATTCAGAAAATTAAGATCATGGCATCTGGTCCCATCACTTCATGTCAAATAGATGTGGAAACTGTGGAAATAGTGACAAACTTTATTTTTTTTGGGGGGGGGGCTCCAAAATCACTGCAGATGGTAACTGCAGCCATGAAATTAAAAGACACTTACTCCTTGGAAGAAAAGGTATGACCAACCTAGACAGCATATTAAAAAGCAGAGACATTACTTTGCCAACAAAGGTCTGTCTAGTCAAAGCTATGATTTTTCCAGTAGTCATGTATGGATGTGAGAGTTGGACCATAAAGAAACCTGAGCACCAAAGAACTGCTGCTTTTGAACTGTGGTGTTGAAGAAGACTCTTGAGAGTCCCTTGGACTGCAAGCAGATCCAACCAGTCCATCCTCAAGGAAGTCAGTCCTGAATATTCATTGGAAGGGCTGATGCTGAAACTCCAATAGTTTAGCCACCTAATGAGAACGGACTCATTGGAAAAGACCTTGATGCTGGGAAAGATTGAAGGTGGGAGGAGAAGGGGGTGACAGAGGATAAGATGGTTGGATGGCATC
Organism: Bubalus kerabau; assembly: GCF_029407905.1. Lineage (NCBI taxonomy): Eukaryota > Metazoa > Chordata > Mammalia > Artiodactyla > Bovidae > Bubalus > Bubalus kerabau. Next base: position 114,153,924 of record NC_073631.1, on the reverse strand, counting down.
ACTCACTCAATGGACATGAGTTTGAGTAAACTCTAGGAGTTGGTGATGGACAGGGAGGCCTGGCATGCTGTGATTCATGGGGTCGCAAAGAGTCGGACACAACTGAGTGATTGAACTGAACTGACAGACCAGATATTGTCCCTGGAGACAGAGTGATATACACACTATGCTGGAAAAGACAGGAATGCCTGTAGTTAGTGTGGAGTGGTATTACGCATGTGTTACAGAAATATGAACAAATTCTTACACAATGGATGGAGTATCTGACAGTGGATGTTCAGGGGAGCAGTGAGGAGAAAGGTCTTGTGAAACAGGACACGTAACCTCAGGAGACAAACAGGAGTTCATTACAGACAGAGTAGACAGCATTTGTAAAAAGAGCAGGAAAGGAGAGTGGTGTTTTTGGCACAGCAGGACCACTGAAAATATGGAAGGAATTATGAACATTAGTGTGAAATGATAGGAGTTTAAACTTCATCCAAAATTAATTATTTGAAAGGACATATGCAATTATCACTGTTTTTCTTTACAACATAATGTGTGAAGTGTTTCAGTGCTCTAATAGTTGGCCTGCAGAGGAATATCCAGTGCCTAGAAATTGACACGGAGAAGGCAATGGCACCCCACTCCAGTACTCTTGCCTAGAAAATCCCATGGACGGAGGAGCCTGGTAGGCTGCAGTCCATGGGGTCGCTAAGAGTTGGACACAACTGAGCGACTTCACTTTCCCTTTTCACTTTCATGCATTGGAGAAGGAAATGGCAACCCACTCCAGTGTTCTTGCCTGGAGAATCCCAGGGACGGGGGAGCCTGGTGGGCTGCCATCTCTGGGGTCGCACAGAGTCGGACACAACTGAAGTGACTTAGCACTTAGCACCAGAAATTGACAAAATCTTCAAACTTTGCAAGTACAGAAGATATTATGGGTGAGGTGTCCAACACATCTTGCCCACCAAGATAGGTTGCTCAATAAGAGCAAAGGTTATTGTCTTTAAGCCTAGGTGATGGCTGAGACAGTGGATTTATGTGGTTCAAGAGTATCCTACAGACCAGGAAACCTAAACCACTGAGAATCATCTACAAGGTTAACCCACATGATTGAGGTCATGGGGTGTGTGTATGTGTGTGTGGTTTAGAAGTGTAACATTTTACATAAGGGATACATTTCTGTCCTAAAACATTGCTCCTTTTCAGTACATTGGATAAGACAGCCTTGCTGTGCATGGGAAGACACCAGTGAGCAGATACCCCAAAACTTAGAGATAAGGGAAGCTACCCTGTGAGGGGTAACACATGTGGCATGGAAGACTGCTTTATGTACATTCAGGTAAAAACAATTACTGGGTAGTTCCTTTATCTGTGGCATAAATACAGGCCAGAAGTCTACCATTAAAAGGAAAATGGCAAGAGGAAAGTCAGAGGGAGACCTCAGTGGAGTATATTCCAGCGCCAGAGGTGAGAACATTGGCTGGACCTAGAGGTCCAGCATCTGGATGCTTACTGAGTGCAGGGACATTCCATCTGCAGGGAAGAGTAAGCTACCTTGACTTCAAATTTCAGCCCAGCCACATACTGTGACCTCTGGCCTGCTTACTGGATCTCTTGTACGGATGTGACAGTTGGACTACAAAGAAAGGTGAGTGCTGAAGAATTGATGCTTTTGAACTGTGGTGTTGGAGAAGACTCTTGAGAGTCCCTTGGACTGCTTAACTTATATACAGAGTACATCATGAGAAACGCTGGGCTGGAGGAAGCACAAGCTGGAATCAAGATTGCTGGGAGAAATATCATTAACCTCAGATATGCAGATGACATCACCCTTATGGCAGAAAGTGAAGAAGAACTAAAGAGCCTCTTGATGAAAGTGAAAGAGGAGAGTAAAAAAGTTGGCTTAAAGCTTAACATTCAGAAAACTAATATCATGGCATCTGGTCCCATCACTTCATGGCAAATAGTTCGGGAAACAGTGGAAACAGTGGCTGACTTTATTTTGGGGGGCTCCAAAATCATTGCAGATAGTGATTGCAGCCATGAAATTAAAAGACGCTTACTCCTTGGAAGGAAAGTTATGACCAACCTAGACAGCATATTAAAAAGCAGAGACATTACTTTGCCAACTAAGGTCCGTCTAGTCAAGGCTATGGTTTTTTCAGTGGTCATGTATGGATGTGAAAGTTGGACTATAAATAAAGCTGAGTGCTGAAGAATTGATGCTTTTGAACTGTGGTTTGGATAAGACTCTTGAGAGTCCCTTGGATTGCAAGGAGATCCAACCTGTCCATCCTAAAGGAGATTAGTCCTGGATGTTCATTGGAGGGATTGATGCTGAAGCTGAAACTCCAATAATTTGGCCACCTGATGCAAAGAGCTGAGTCATTTAAAAATACCCTGATCCAGGAAAGATTGAGGGCATGAGGAGAAGGGGACGACAGAGGATGAGATGGTTGGATGGCATCACAGACTCAGTGGACATGGGTATGGGTGGACTCCTGGAGTTAGTGATGGACAGGGAGGCCTGGTGTGCTGTGGTTCATGGGGTCACAAAGAGTCAGACACGTCTGAGCGACTGAACTGAACTGAACTGAAGACATTTTTAAAAGTGAGCAGAATCATTTTGGGATACGCAAAAGTATAAGTACCTTATCAGACTTTACCATGGCATAGATGAAAATGATTCCCCAATATTATTCATACCATTGAATACTAATTTAGAGTCTCAAGTAGATCAATAAAAAGATATACCTTTGAATCAGGTCAACAATGAAAAGCAGAAACATTACAAAGTATGGAGTAATGAACTGGTCTTTCAGTTTCATGTATCAGTCTCATTGAACTCACCTGGTCAAAGAGTGACATCACGGATGTCCTTACCTCTAAATAGACAATAAAGTTCAGCTTCAGGGTCTGTGGGTGTGAAGACTTTTAAAGCACAAAGTATTCATTGAAACGGTTCCTTTTTAGCCACCCAGATTACCTGGCTGGATAAATTTACTGTCCAGCTTCCTAAAATTTACAGAACAATGAGGTCTAAATAATAACAAAATAGGGAAGCTACTGATTTATCTGGAAAACTACCCAGAAGAAATAAATGTACTATAAGTAATTAGATTTTGGATATAAAAATTTTTCTCTAATTTTCACGGCTCAGCATTACAAATTTTAAAAATGACTTACAGGATATAAGACATGAATAACAGTTGCATATCAGGCCACATTCATTGGATCTACTATGTAACTTAAAAAAAAAAAAAAAGATACTTAAAGCTTGTTGTGTCCAGTTCTTTACAACCCCATGAACTGCAGCATGCCAGACTTCCCTGTCCTTCACTATCTCTCTGAGTTTACTCAAACGCATGTCCATTGAGTTGATGATGCCATCCAACCATCTCATCCTCTGTCACCACTTCTTCTCTTGACCTCAGTCTTTCCCAGCATCAGGATCTTTTCCAATGATCCTGCATTGGATCATTGTTCTTTGCATTGATCAATTGCATTGATCAATGCAATGTTCTTTGCATTAGGTGGCCAGATATTGGAGCTTCAGCTTCAACATCAGCCCTTCCAAACTTAAAACATGTAAGTTAGCTAATTAAATGATGGTTACTAAATTGTAAAGAAAGTGCTTTCCTGGTGGCTCAGACAGTAAAGAATCCTCCTGCCAATGCAGGAGACTTAGGAGACTCAGGTTCAGCCCTTGGGTTGGAAAGATCCCCTGGAGAAGGGAATGGCTACCCACTCCAGTATTCTCGCCTGGAGAATCCCATGGGCAGAGGAGCCTGGAGGGCTACAGTCCATGGGGTCACAGAGAGTCAGATACAACTAAGCACACACACAGAACTTAACTTGCTTAATGGTTTAAAAAGCTATTTTCAAATTGTAAAGGAAAATGAATATCCTGCTTTGATAAACTTTAGCTAGCTTTCTGAATACAAGGACTATCTTATTTTCTAACAATAATAATTATTAATTTAAATGTAAATTCACAATATGTACTTCAATGATAATAAAATTATGTTTATGAAGCACTTTGTATTTCTTCATGGGGGAACCATTTAAAATATATTTGACACTTAACAGTACTTTAGATTTTAATTTTATTAATGTTTAAGTAAACAAGTTGTCCATGAAAAAGAATTCAAGCAATACAAAAATGGAAAAGGCAAGAATAAGCACACCCCTCCACTCCAACTTTCCTCTTCAGAGATCACCATCCAAGGTTTGGTGCACATCCTTTGACACTTTCTGTAAATCTGTATGCACACACATCAGCAAACACTGATGATCACAAAGTATTTGCTCCTTACTTAAAGAAAAGGGAATTTTATAGAGTTGTTTTTATTTTCTTTCCTGTATATGGAAACACTGATTTGAAATGTGGATTAGCATGAAACAAGTCTCTTTTGGGATGCCTTAGTTATTCTTTATCGGAGAAGGCAATGGCACCCCACTCCAGTACTCTTGCCTGGAAAAATCCCACGGATGGAGGAGCCTGGTAGGCTGCAGTCCATGGGGTCGCTAAGAGTCGGACACGACTGAGCGACTTCACTTTCACTTTCATGCATTGGAGAAGGAAATGGCAACCCACTCCAGTGTTGTTGCCTGGAGAATCCCAGGGACAGCGGTGCCTGGTGGGCTGCCGTCTATGGGGTCACACAGAGTCGGACACGACTGAAGCGACTTAGCAGCAGTAGCAGCAGCAGTTATTCTTTATAATATGTTCAGTTTAAGTTAGACTTTAAAATCCTACTATTAAAAATTTGAAAAGACGTTTGCTGATCTAATAGGCTTTAATGACATATTATGTCAATTCTAACAGCTAGCTGTGTGATGGAACCACCTCTCTGACTTATTAACAGCGGAGAAGGCCTTTACTTAACAATAGAATAAAGAGCACTCTTAATAGAATAAAGAGCACTCTTAAAAAAAAAAAAAAGAGTGAACTGCCCTTTGTTTTTTAAAGGTCACTAGATGATCACTCTAATCTTACGATTCTGCATATTTTTTCACAGTGGGGAAAAGAAATATTTAGACTGAAAATTTCAAGTTGAGATTTCCCTCTGCACAGAAATCACATTGGAGTTGGTTTGAAGACCGGCACCCGAAATGTGCTGGGAAATTCCAAACTAGCCTAGTAGCTTAATATTTTGTTTTAGAGATGGGATCTTAACACTTCTATATAGTGAGCTTCTATGAGCCAGCATCCTATAATTTGAAAATTACAGGGAAACAGCATCTACCAATTCGAGCAGAAATGGCAATCCACTCCAATATTCTTGCCTAGAAAATTCCATGGACAGAGGAGCCTGGCAGGTCACAAAGACATGACTGAGCAACTGAACATACACACACACACACACACACACACACACACACACACACAGAGGTCATGAACATCTATTAAGACAGTGATGGGTGGGATTATAAGAGATATACATGCCTGAAGGTAAGGGAGCTGATATTTAGGCTTTGTAGTCTGTTGGGTCCCGAAGGTGGGCTGCCCAAATTATGCCCCCAAATGGCACTTGACTTATTGGAAAAGACTCTGATGCTGGGAGGAATTTGGGGCAGGAGGAAAAGGCGACAACAGAGGATGAGAAGGCTGGATGACATCACTGACTCGATGGATGTGAGTCTGAGTGAACTCCGGGAGTTGGTGATGGACAGGGAGGCCTGGCGTGCTGCGATTCATGGAGTCCCAAAGAGTTGGACACAACTGAGCGACTGAACTGAACTGAACTGAAGAAATGGCCGATACAAGAGGAACACTTTGATGCTCCTCTCTGTCTACCTGAAACCAAGAAATAAATATCCCCTGTGAAAGGTGCCCTCCCTTTACCAGGAGGCAGAAAGACATCCTTATCAGCAGAGACAGGGAATTCAGGGCCAAGAAGCCCATATAAACAAATCTTGTTACTTCTTTACTAATTTACTACCCAAGTCCAAACTGAGCTTAAATTCCTTACTAATTAAACAGCCAAACCTAAGTTAGCTGCCCTGTCAATTCTTCTCAAATTTATTGCTTCCTTGTCTCAAAAGTTTAAAAGCTGCCTGCTCTGGTCACCCCTTTTAGGTCCTATTTCTATGAGACCTCTGATATAAAGCTATTTCTTTTTCTCTTAATCTACAATGTCAATGTTATTATTAGTCCAACCATAAGAACTCAAGAGAGGTAGAAAGGGAAATCTCTTTCTTCCCAGCAAGCCTATTCCTTATATCCAGAGTGAAAATACAAACCCCATATTAACCATTGAAAAGCAGTGACCTGCTCTCTCAAATGTAATCGGCCAAGGTCAGTCCTCTTCATATGTAGACCTAGAATTTGCATTGAGAAGGTCTCATGGAGGAGTCAAATATTTCGATAATCTTATTGATGAATGGGGTTTTTTTTTTTTTTTAATTCTAGTGCTCAAACTAATCCTAATTGAAGCCACTTGCCATCTTTTGAATATTACATGTAAGTCTGAACACACAATGACCAAGTTCATTCTGAAGATGATGGTGGGTCCCAGTATAGATTTCATTTCAGATAAGAATTGCTGACTGGAATATCAAGGAATTCCAATAGAGACTGTGATACTTCATGATAATTTGTAAACAGACCTTAGAGTAATTCCTTTTGATGGGGAGGACTTCCTTTCTGAAGTTGATCTCAGTTAAAATATTGGTTCCCACTAAATTTTTACACTGCACTTCTTGACTAAAAAAGAACTAAATTTATTTTTATTTGTAAATTATATAATACTATCAGTTCAGTTCAGTCGCTCAGTCGTGTCCAACTCTATGTGACCCCATGGACTGCAGCACACCAGGCTTCCCTGTTCATCACCAACTCCCAGACCATACATATTCATATAAAGACAAAACTAGAAATTTTATACAAATAAAAGGTTTAATATTTTTACCATTTCTTCAGTTGATTATATTGCCTCTGTCCCAGATATACACACACTTTAGGAAAATAGGGGGTTAAAAAAAAATCTGGCTGATAATAACACCTGATCAAGTATTTATTTATAAAATTTTGCCAATTTCATAGTGGAATTAAGAGAGAAACTCCATGGTTGGTTCTATGGAGTAGTGCTGTGCCTGTTTCCATAGTTCTGGAGAATGGTGGGTGGCTGTTAACAATCATGAGTCTGAATCCACACTTTGATTTTACTTATAAATAATATACAACAAAATCATCATGATAATTATTAAAATCACTTGAAGATCAAGAGCTAACATATCTGTCTCCTGAAATTAAGTCTTTTTCACTCAACAGAGGTCACATCAAATAAACTGAATTTAGTCCTAATTCTCGACACGTCTATATTCTCACTGATTCAAATGAAAATGTGGGCAAAATGTCCCAGGATCAGATTTTCCCCACTATAAGATATTCAATCACTCAGCACTCTCACTGCTTCATACTGTGGCCATCTCACACTGCTCTTTGCTCTTCAGGTCCATGCTTTTTGACAAGTGTAATGGGATACAGCTGTGAAAATTTTTGTTCATCTCAACGTTTATACAACAATGACCTTTAGATACTAAATGTTAAGTTCCATGTTGGGAACAATAAGATTTAATTTAATAATACAGAAGTAGAGTAATCCATGCTGTGAAATCTAAAATATTATGACACAATTGAAATGATGGGTTTTGATTTCTAAGAAAAATAAGTATTACAAAGAAAATGTTACTCTCAGCTATATAAATAATTTATTTCTGTTTTAATTTGACTGCTTTGATCATAAGATTTCATCAGTCTCTGTTTCACTTTAAATGCTCAGATTAAAGCTTCTCATTGCCATTCGTTTGTTCAATCATTTATTTTCTTCGGGGGCTCAAGAACTCCTGATGATTTTGTTTTCTCTATGATAGTGGATTCTTTTTTACTTACACGCTGGAAGCCAAAAGATTAATCCTTTGGAATCTCAATGAACCATCTAATTAGTAACTTACTAAAAATGAAATAAGTTAATTATGTGTAATTTCTTCATAAAGATCAAATGACAGGCAAATCACTTTCCTAAGGCTATTCCCTTTATTCATAGCATAAATGAGGAAAACAGAAAGCAAATAAAGTTTTTACTAATGCTGATAGCGCCACAATATAATAGTAGATTTCTAGGTTATTCTATTAGAAGCATCAGCTCAGCATGAGTCCTTCCTTGTATATTAGTTTTTAAGAAAGTATCCTTCCCCAGAACAAGAATATACTCATTAGCCAATTCACTAAGATATACAGTAACTCTCAAGCTAATTAAGCTCAACTAATATAAACCAAGTACCTACTAAGGATAAGGTAGTATGAATTCCTGCTCCACCGCTTACTAGTTCTCTAACCCATAACAAGTCACTTAAATTCTCTAACCTTCAATTTCCTCAAAGGTAGAATAGGGACAATTACATGTGGTAATTCCCAGGATTAATGTGATGATAAAGTGAGATACAATGTGTGCTAGGTATAACAAGCACTGAAGAAACATTGCTGCTGTTTAGTTGCTAAGTCTTGTCCAACTCTTTGTGACCCCGTGGACTGTAGCCCACCAGGCTCGTCTCTGTCCACGGGACTCATCAGGCAAGAATATTGGAGTGGGTAGCCATTTCCTTCTCCAGGGGATCTTCCCAATCCAGGAATCGAACCTGCATTTCCTGTATTGGCAGGCAGATTCTTTATCACTGGAGCCATCAGGGAAGCCACAAACACCCCTACGGAGCCAAGTATTTCATTCAGTTGGTTAGATTTGCTGGAGAATTAGTGATCCCAGTGAAGGGATAGCATAATAGGAGGTATTATCTGCTGTCATCTCACTGAACTCTTCCATTCCCCACCTCTGCTGTTCTTTTCCTCCAGGATTACCTTCTGCATCTCCAAACTGAGCAGACTAATTCACTCCCAGACTTGTCTCCAAAGGGAAACCCATCAAGATTTTTCAGGAAAAGCAAAGGCCAAATGTGTAACAGTTTCCATCTTCTACAGAACATATTTATGGTTCCAAATAACATTTTACCTTCTTACTAGCTTATTGTTTTTATTATTAGAGATGATAGTAAGAGCCAGAACATAGTTCACCAACAAACAAGTGGCAAGTGAAGAAGGCAACAGATATTGAATACTTTTTCAAAAAGTTTCACCCATTAATTAATGAAAGAGGCTATTATTGTGAAGGAAGGGCAAGGTCAAGAGATGATTTGCAGTTTACTTGGATTTGTTTACTTGTGGAATCAGGGAAACTGGAGCATATTAAAAGATGGAGAGGAAGAAAGAGGCAGATGGGTTAATTGTAAGTCCATTTGATGTCCCAGAAGAGAGATGAGGGAGACTGGATTAAGTATGCACATTAGCTTTGAGATGACCAGAGTCAGACATGTCTTTCTTTTAGACAGAAGTGAAGACGTGAAGACATGGGCTAAGAATAAAAGGGTAGAATTTTTAGTACAGAATGCAGTTTAGGGAATTCTAGCACATGGCCTCATTGAAGCTTTTGGTAGCATTGGCTTACAAAAAACAATTCAGTCTCATCTTAGATCCAAAGCTCTTCAATGTGAGGGGTCCTGATTGATCTTTGCCATCCTGGGAGTCTGGGAGGCTAAATATCATTGTAAGTGCTTAACAGTGGTATCTACACTGTAGTCAGTGGACTACCTATATTTTACCATTTTCTACTTGCTAAAATTCACCACCTCTTTTATTACTTAGAGATTTATTTATTGGAGTTAATAAGGAAATATGTGTACTATGGTTTAGAAATAAAGAAGAATTAGGATGGCTATATTAAGCACTTTATTTTTGAAAATATACAGCATAAAAATTAAGAAAATGTCCCAATGCATTTATTTCTAACTCAATTATAGTTGTTTCATAATCTATCCAAAGTGAACAACTAAGTTTTTTTTTAATTGAGTAAAATTTACTATTGCCTTCAGCAGTGGTTCAGTTCTTTTATTATTGAAAACTGTTGAAAAGGAATTATTTTTTGTGGACAGCCCTCAAGAAAATTCTGCTTAATTACTCCCACTCAATGTCAATTTAATTTTATTTGATATTTATATACATAAATGGTATGTATTTTATGATTTTTGTACTTATCATGCATATGTAGACTTTATATAGACTTAACTTGTATCCACACAAATAAATATAAAAATGTGACTGCATTAAATCAAAATCACAAGAAGGCTCACCATCTTATATGCTTGTTTTGCCATTATTTTTGAACTAGATCTTCAGACTCCTCTTTACCTTCTGCAGATGATCTTAAACATTAATGTCAATTGAGTCTTCTCTCCAGACTCTTTTCCTTCTGCTTTACACCCTTTCAACTTCCCTGGTGGCTCAGGTGGTAAAGAATATGCCTGCAATGTGGGGGACCCAAGCTTAGTCCCCGGGTCAGGAAGATCCCCTGGAGGAGGGTATGGCAACCCACTCCAGTATTCTGACCTGGAGAACCCCATGGACAGAGGAGCCTGGCGGGCTACAGTCCATGGGATTGCACAAGAGTCAGACATGACTGAGCAACTCTCACTCACTCACTCACTCACACACCCTTTCGTATAGTTAGTGTCTACAAAGGGAAACTATACTATTTGTGTGTTGGCTACTGTTGCCTCTTCCTCCTCCTTTCTGCTCCTCTCTTTACTTTCTAGATCAGTTTTCTCAAAATGTCTTATGGGGAGCACTAGTGTTCAAGACATTCTGTGAATTAAAGGTCAAACAAATTTGGGGGACTCTGTCACTCAGACATTTGCATGTTAAAGACTGAGGAATTCTGCATCCAGGTAACTGCATGATTTTAAGCCAGCCTCTCCTAAGTCTATGTTTATGGGAACATTTGTGAAAAATCTATCAAAAAGATTTTTTAAACCCAGATGGATCATCACTGTACTAGAATTAGAGTCCTCTTTCAGCTCTTTTCTCTTTCCTGACTGAGCGGCCCTGCTAAAACTTTTTGATTGCTGCCTGGCAGTGCTTAACTTCTCTGGATGTCACGCATGCTTTTGCTGAGTGATCTGTGGAACGACCCACACTTTTAGAAAAGAAAGCAGAAGGGAATTTTGTCCAATTTGTTGCCATTATGGATATTTTCATCATATAAAAGCCATTTAGAGAGTGTTTTCCATTTCACCCTCTTCTGGATACATTCAAATGGATTAATTTTCTTAAAATTTGGCACCCAGAATAGACCATGGTATAATAGATATGGTTTAACTAGTGTAGAGAAAAATACAGCTATTGTTTCACATGGTCTTGACTCTTCCATTAAAACGGAATAATATCATCTGAATATTATATTTTAGCAGCATTATTGCTCTGTAGACTTATATTTAGCTTGGCGTGAAAAACAATTTTCCCTTTTCTTATGCAGATTTCCACACTAGCTATTGCCAAAGCCACCTCCCTTATGATGGACCTTATCAAGGAGAGAGGGTCAGAGAACAGTCTCTCCAAGACAGGTCGGTTTCATGAGAACAGCAAAGCCAGATGGTTGCTGGGGGACTTTTGAGATACTGAGGAAGCAGATAAGATCACGTCTATGTGAGGATGCTCCTGGAAAAGTCTTGGAGAACTGATCAGTGCTTAGTCCCAGGGGAGCTGAGATGAAGGAGGAGTAAAGGCTGGAGCATTTTCAGGTCAGTGACCAACAAGGGATGTTTCTATTTATCTTGGTGAATCTCTAGAGCCTCCCTTGCCAGACTTCACAGATTCTGATCCTTTCTCCTCCTTTGGGGGCTTCTGTACTCCCAGTGCACCATGGTTATTTGTTAGCTGCTCTACCTGCTGCTTTACTTATCCTCACAGTTTCGAGGTGGAGAGAGGTGGGGAGAAGTTGAAATCATAAAACTTTGTAAAGACATTACATTCCTTTTTCTTTTTCTCTTTATGTCTATTATGGCGGTGGCGGTTAGTTACTAAGTCATGTCTGACTCTTTGCGACCCCATGGGCTGTAGCTCATCAGGTTCCTCTGCCTATGGCATTCTCTAGGCAAGAATATTGGAGTGGGTAGCCATTCCTTTTCCAGGGGATCTTCCCTACTCAGAGATTGAACCCAGGTCTCCTGCATTGCAGGCAGATTCTTTGAATTCAAATTTGCAGACTGAAGGAAAAGTTACTGAACCTAATGAAGATTTTAAAGTTCAACTCGAGATTCTGTTATAACAGATTTGCCAAAATAAATCCAGTTAAAAGTTACACTGTCTATCTAGCTCTCAACAATCTTTGTCCCAAGACAGCTGCAGGATGCAGTACACTCCAGAAGCCTGGATTTATTTTAGTAGCAATGTTCAAATGGTGTGTATATGCACGAGAATCAGAAATTCTCCTCCACTGACTATCACTTGTCAATGAAAGTCACTTGATCTTTCAATTTATTAGTCCTATCAAAAACTACAACAACAAAAAAGTCCTGGAGCATTTTTTTTTTATAGTAAGATTCTTGATTGTTTCATTAATTGCCAAGTGATAGCTCAGTTGGTAAAGAGTCTGCTTGCAATGCAGGAGACCCTGGTTCAATTCCTAGGTTGGGAAGATTTGCTGGAGAAGGGATAGGCTATCCACTCCAGTATTCTTGGGCTTCCCTGGTGGCTTAGCTGGTAAAGAATCTGCCTGCAATGCTGGAGACCTGGGTTCGATCCCTGGGTTGGCAAGATCCCCTGGAGAAGTGAATGACTACCTTCTTCAGTATTCTGGTCTGGAGAATTCCATGGACTGTAGAGTCGGACACAACTGAGCGACTGTCACATGGATAAACCATCAGTTTAATAATCAATTTTTATAATTTTTCCAAAGAGTAAAGTGAGGCCTCCTTTGCCCTGTGGAAGGAAGGAACGTCCTTCCTAGACTCTGTCCTGCCCCACTTTATAAATGACCACCCGTAGCAGCCTCCGTCATTCGCATCTGTAACTGAGAGACTATCCATGATGACATCACAACTCAGCTATTTTAACTGCCAAATGCACAGTATGTAAGGTTTTGTTATTAACGGAAAGTTGAAGTTTATATCACTGATCTGCATCCTTTGCTAAAAGCTCTTCTTACAGGCAACTAGAAGTTTCTCTTTCCTTTGCTGATTTTAGATTCCAGTGTTCTTTGATACTTCTTTGTCCTTTTCTAGTTTGAAATCCTTTTTCCTTATAAAAGAACACTAAAGGAAAATAAGAGTGAAATAACCCACCTTGCTTCTTTCATTGAAACCACATTCGCATCCTGACTCATCTTCTGTTTATTCAAGTATTTTTTTTCCTCTAAAAATTGTCTCTTGATATCTTTCATAAGCTCCAGCTTTTTCAGGCCTATTAGACTTTGATGTTTTTCTTAGAGTTAATTCTTTCCAGATCCTTTTCTTTGTGATCAGCCAGTTCATGCTGAGGTGTTGATGGCTGAAAATATCTTAATGTGTCAACCTTTTAGGATTGATTTACATTTCTACAACTGCTTTTAATTCCTTAATGGAAGAGAACACATAATAGGAGATTTTAAAATATTCTGAAAGACAATAAGGAGAGAACTTGGGAAGGTAGAGAGTTTTTTCCTAAAACTCTACTAATCACACAACACAAATTTTTAAGTACTTATCTGTATGTAAATGTCTCATTCCTTTAAATAACATGAGAAAAGTCAGTAAAGGAAAATATAACACACATACATCATTGAAGACTTCAGAGAGCCTTGAAATAAAGGCAGGAACAACAGGAACAAACAGCAGGAACAAACTTTAGAGGTTTCTAATGGAGTTAGTCTGAGAAGGCAATGGCACCCCACTCCAGTACTCTTGCCTGGAAAATCCCATGGACAGAGAAGCCTGGTAGGCTGCAGTCCATGGGGTTGCTAGGAGTCGGACACAACTCAGTGACTTCGCTTTCACTTTTCACTTTCATTCATTGGAGAAGGAAATGGCAACCCACTTCAGTGTTCTTGCCTGGAGAATCCCAGGGATGGGGGAGCCTGGTGGGCTGCCGTCTATGGGGTCGCCCAGAGTCCGACACAACTGAAGTGACTTAGCAGCAGCAGCAGTAGCAGCAACAGAGTTAGTATGACTGTTCAGAACTTTTATTCTGGTCTGATCTATTTAATTTAAGTTATAATGTAAGGATGCTTTGTAGGGTATTTAAAGCAGTGATTACAATTTAACTTTGAAACGAAGAAAATGCTAACTAAGTTCAGGCATTCCAATGAACAAATACATTACGTTGATTAGGAATTTAGTGTCTGGAGTCAGACAAACCTTGGCTCACCTCCTATTCTAACTCTTAAGAGCTGAGGGTACTTGAGCAAATCATATAATTTGAGGCTTAATTTCAACTGCTGAATGGGGATAATAATAAAGGTAGCTGATAGGGTTGTTATGGGCATTTATGAGATAAGTAAAATTCTTAGAATAGTTTCTAGAACAAGTAAAAATTCAATGAATATTACTGTTGTGTGTATGTTTTTAAATAGAAAAACATACTAAGATTCTTCAAGTAAGGTTTGGTGTCTCAGGGGTCCTAGAGGTTTTCAGAGCTTGTCTGGTTGGTGATGGACAAGGAAGTCTGGCGTGCTGCAGTCCATGGGGTGGCAAAGAGTTGGACATGACTGAGCAACTGAACTGAACTGATCAACAAAAGGAAAATTAGCAGGTTTTGAGAAACTATGATGCATTTGTCTGTTTCTTCATTCATTTATCTTTTCTTCCATTCTTTATTCATGTAACATATGTTGCTGTTCAGTTGCCAAATCATGTCTGACTCTTTGCGACCCCATGGACTGTAGCACACCAGACTTCCCTGTCCTACACTGCCTCCCAGAGTTTGCTCATATTCATGTTCATTGAGTCTGTGATTCCAGCTAACCATCTCATCCTCTGCCATCCCCTTCTCCTTTTGCCTTCAATCTTTCCCAGCATCAGGGTCTTTTCCAATGAGTTGATGCTTCCCATTAGGTGGTCAAATTATTGGTGCTTCAGCCCCAGGATCAGTCCTTCCAATGAAAATTCAGGGTTGATTTCCTTTAGGATTGACTAGTTTGATCTCCTTGCATTCCAAGGGACTCTCAAAAGTCTTCTCCAGCACCACAATTCAAAAGCATCAATTCACTGGCACTCCACCTTCTTTATATTACGTTAAACAAGGACAATGCCTAAATGTGTCTTTGTTTAGCCAATGAAGTTGCTGTTAAAAAAAACAGCAACAATTAATAGTGTATTTGAAAAAAATAGTTTATTGTTAACATCGTTGTTGTTCAGTTGCTAAAGCAGCCCCATGGACTGCAGTGTGCCAGGCTTCCCTGTCCTTCACTATTTCCTAGAGTTTACTCAAACTCATGTCCATTGAGTTGCTGATGCCATCCAACCGTCTCATCCTCTGTCGTCCCCTTCTCCTCCTGCTCTTAATCCTTCCCAGCATCAGGGTCTTTTAAAGAGGCAATTTAAAAGATCATTTTTCTTTAAAAAACAAATGATGCATTAGAAAATGTACCTTTCCAAGGGACAATATAATCTTCAAACCTAAAAGTAAGTTTTAGAAAGAGTTACTGAAATTCTTACAAGAAAAACTAGAGATGTTTATCAAGGAAACACGAAGGTGTTCCACACTACGTCTGTAACCTTTAATGTTCACGTTGAGGAAAATTCTTGCCTTCTTACAAATTATAGTTCAATGTCACAGTAAGAGACAAAAATATAAGGTATAGCATGGCATCTTATACTTTTTAATAGCTAAAGAAGTGCAAAAGACAGTTTTAAACACACTCTATTGCCTTCTAGCATAAAATAATATAAAATTTTCTAACAGTAATTTTTAATGATATGGTTAATTAGCCTTATTTGAGCACCTTCCACATGTCAGACACTGAGACATATTTGTCTACTCTGAGATGAGTAAAGCCAAGGGTATTTCCTGCTCTCATGGAGCTTAAAGTCATGTTGTTTGTATGATACGCCTCACTTCTTTTCAAACTATAAGCTGTTAACCAAATCCAAAGACAGTTTTTCTGGTCCCTTAATTTCCATTTCTCCAGACTAAACAATCAGAATCACATCCACCTTTTCCCTTTACTTTCACCATATGCAAACTAAGAAATGTAGTCATTTACTTTCTGAGCTAAAGAAAAAAAAAAAAAGCTCTTATATAGCAAGCAGCATTAATTTCAATAAATTCTGGTATTTAGAGGAATGGTCAAATAACTCTTCTCTTTTAATTTAAGACAAGAAATTCATTGAATTAGAGTTTTTATAGGGAAGAGAAATATGCTAGGGAATAGCAGACAGATAAATACATGATTAGAGAATATTCTGGCCTTCTTGGGTGACTCAGACAGTAAAGAATCTGCCTTCAATGCAGGAGACCCAGTTTCAGTCTGGGTCTATCCACTTGGGAAAGCTATCCACTCCAGTATTCTTGACTAGAGAATTCCATGGACAGAGGAGCCTAGTGGGCTACAGTCCATGGGGTCACATACTTTTGGACATGACTGAGCAACTAACACTTTCTCTTCAGAGAACATTCCTTGCTTTTAAAAAACTATTTAATTTTGCTTCTATAAATCATTTGCTATAAAAAGCTTCAGGCAGGGATGATGGATAATTGAAAACTTGGAAAAGAAATGAATCCACTTAAATGTATTTCCCAGACTTAATATCTTTATATGAAACAACCATACACAAATTTTCAAAATCTGCCCAAGGAATGAATAATAATAGTAGATATCACTTTATTAAGTAAAATTGGGTACACAGACTATAATAAACGTTTAATATTTAAAGAGGAGTTTTTACAGATACTGCTAATTACCCTTCAATATTTATTATCCCCCTCTTGCAAACAGACATTTAACTGGGCACCCAGTTACCCAGTCTCCCTTGTCTGACCATGTAAGTTCCAGCCAATTCAGTGTTTCATAGGTAGTAATATGAAACTTTAGGGAGTGACCTTGCAGGAGGGGGCAGACCCTCCCATTCTCTTCTCTTTGCTTTTGCTTGGAGTTTGGATATAATAATCTAGATCTTAAACTGACAGCTGCAACCACAAGGCAGATACTAAATGTTGAGAGTGGTAAAGCTAAAAGATGGGAAAAGCCTGACTTTCTGACTCTGTGACTCCAGAGTATACCTTCTATCTTCTTTTATAGAAGAAAGAAGTAAGTCTCTACTCTGTTAATTGCAGACTCTGTCACTCAGAGCAGAACCTAATGCAAATGAATACTGTACTTGATACTATATTTAGAAATAGGATGTTACGTGTGACAGAATCTAAGTTCATGGAAGTACTTGCTGAAGGCAGTGGGCCCTGAAGCCTGGGATATTGCAGGCTTGGAAAGCTGGGGCCTTTGTTATTTGTAGCAAAATAATTGGTCATATTGTCAACTGCTGTTCCTTGAAAGGCAAAGCAGTTGCCAACTGAGACTTTTAATATTAGGAGCAAAGTTAGGAAAAAATTACATGCTGATGTGCACTGCCTCCTTCTTGCTATGTTCAGCAGTCTTCAAGAGAGAGATGAACTCGGTCTAGGACTAGCCAGCTGGCAGACTGAGATAAAAGTAAAAGCACTTTGAAATGGAAGGGCTCTCTGCTTCTTTGGGCAAACTAAAATGATGGAGAATCTTCAATTTTTGAACTTGAAAAAGTAAACAAACAAAAAACACACTCCAAGAAGCACCCTCAACACATACAAAAATTGTATCCTAAACTAAAAAGTTTTAGCTGTTCAGTCATATTCTACTCTTTGCGACCCCTATGGACTGTAGCCTTCCAGGTTCCCGTGTCCATGGAATTCTCCAGGCAAGAATACTGGAGTGGGTTGCCATAACATTCTCCAGGGGATCTTCTCAACCCAGGGATCAAACCCGGGTCTCCTGTATTGCAGGTAGTTTCTTTACCATGTGAGCTACCAGGGAAACCATCATTGTAAACTAAAGCACAGAAATTATAAGCCACAGCTCTGAGAGATAGCCTTAGAAGGAAGGAAAGATGTAGCCCGCAGTGTCTTTTATCACTGTTAAGGAAGGGTAAGGCTGGGGAGGGGGGGGAACCAAAAACCTGTGAGAAGTAGGTATCTTATTGATTAGGGCTTGTTACACTACGACTGAGGAGGGCATGGCAACCCACTCCAGTATTCTTGCCTGAAGAATCCCATGGACAGAGGAGCCTGGTGGGCTGCAGTCCATAAGGTCACAAAGAGTAGGATATGATTGAAGAGACTTACCACGCATGCATGCACTCTAGGATTAAATTCATACTTGATACAAATATATAACCATATAACTATGCTCAGAACTCTGCAAATACCCTGTTATTATACATAATAAATAAATAAAAATAAATAAATGAAAGGAACAGATATTACAACAAAAAGAGCTGTCTACTAGAAAGTGGGAAACAGTTCCACAGTGACTATCAGATTTAGGATATTGTCACAAAGCGTTATTCTTTCTCAAGACCTCAAGCTTGAAAGGGGACATAAATTGAAAGGAGGACAGAGAACAAAAGGATGGATCAGCAAGTGCTCTCGGAGAGAGATATGAGTGGCTCACCTCCACTGGGAACTGACAGAACACAGAGGTAAGTAAGTAAAAGAACAGAGTCACCGAGCTTAAAACTGCATCAAGAACAGGTATTTATATGGTTATTGTGCACAGAACGTCCTTAACGAAAGTAGATTATAAGACCACAGTGTTTTTGAGGGGACGGCATTGAAAGGAAACTACAAGTGTTACTGGATCCAAGCTTGCTCTGCTCACTGCAGGAAAGGCCAATAAATCTGAGAGATGAGGTGTTGAGGCAAAGAATATGACTTTATTCAGAAACCCAGCTGACTGAGAAGATGGCAGACTAATGTCTCAAAATAACCATCCTGTTGGTGTTTGGATGCCAGTTCTTTTATAGATGAAAGATGGGGGAAGGTGAGGAAACCAAGTAAAAAGACCATTTAATTCTTGTAAAAATCTCCTAGAATGGCAAGCCTCAAGCAGGGTGATGTTTTAGTTTTATCTTTCCTATAGTCATTCACAGGTAGGTAGGGTCAGATTTGGAGAAGGTGATGGCACCCCACTCCAGTACTCTTGCCTGGAAAATCCCATGGATGGAGGAGCCTGGTAGGCTGCAGTCCATGGGGTTGCTATGAGTCGGACACGACTGGGCGACTTCACTTTCACTTTCCACTTTCATACATTGGAGAAGGAAATGGCAACCGACTCCAGTGTTCTTGCCTGGAGAATCCCAGGGACGGGGGAGCCTGGTAGGCTGCTGTCTATGGGGTCGCACAAAGTCGGACACGACTGAAGCGACTTAGCAACAGCAGCATCAAGGTCAGATTATCTCCCTGTAAGCTAAAAAAGGTACTTTAGTTTAAGGGTCAGGAAGAGGGGCAGGATTCTCTGAGGCAGGCCATTATGTATGATTATAATAACAAAAGCAGCAACAAACAATAATTAAATTAAAACAAAACAAAACAAAAAACAGATCTAGCATAGAAGAGTCAAAATTCATTCCCTTATTAAACAAGCATGGCCTCCAAGTCATGCCCATTCAGTGACTAAAGTAGTCCTAGGAACTAATCTCTCTATCAGCAGGAGTCTGGAATGCATGCAATCCACCAAAAGGGCATAAACTAATGACCTTTCCAGATACAACCATGTAGGAAAAGTGGGCAAAGAGGAACCTCTCAAAGAGGAAAAACTTGGGTCATGGTGGGCACTGGAAAAATAGTCTCTTTTTAATAAGATTTGCAAATTGCTATGGACCAGTGACAACTGTATGTTTCTCATGCTTTTATTTTCAAAAGAGGAATATGTATATTGCAGCTATCAGGTCTTTCCTTTATATATCATTGGACCACAATTTTGATGTAGAGTTATTCAGAAAATGTGGATCTAAGTTGGATGCAGTAACATAAGATTTTATTTTTGTCTCACTTAAGACACATAAAAATGCTCTATATATGAGAAGAAGGGTGAAAATGGGTATTTACATTTGTTATATGCTGCCAGCTTTCCCCACTATCTGTTTGTAAGATCTTCTGAGTAATAAAGTCCCTTCCTTTTAGCTGGGCGGATGGCTTCTTTCAGAGCTGTGTTTCCCAGGCTGTGGTGCTACTAGGTATGGCTATGTGACTAATTTCTGGCTGACAGATGTCTGTAGAAGTGTCCTAGGTACCTTTCAGGAAATGCTTTTAAGGAGATAAGATCCACTCCTCTTTCTTTTTTCTTTCCCCAGTCTGGAATGGGGATGTGATGGCCAGAGCTTAAGAAGACATCTTGAACCATGAGAAAGAAGCAATGGAATTGTCAAGTTACAACTTACAGGATAAATCCAGTCTACCACTGTGTTTGTAAATAAAGTTTCATTGGAATATAACCACACCCATTTGTTTACATATCATCTAATGTCTCCATGCTACAATAGCAGAATTAAATAGCTGGGACAGAGTTCCTATGGCTCACAAAGCTTAAAAGTTTTACTCTTAAGAAAAAAGTGTAACTGAATAAGAAAAATAAACTGTGGAAAATTCTGAAAGAGATAGGAATACCAGACCACCTGATCTGCCTCTTGACAAATTTGTATGCAGGTCAGGAAGCAACAGTTAGAACTGGACATGGAACAACAGACTGGTTCCAAATAGGAAAAGGAGTACATCAAGGCTGTATATTGTCACCCTGCTTATTTAACTTACATGCAGAATACATCATGAGAAATGCTGGGCTGGAAGAAGCACAAGCTGGAATCAAGATTGCCAGGAGAATTATCAATAACCTCAGATATGCAGACGACACCACCCTTATGGCAGAAAGTGAAGAGGAACTAAAGAGCCTCTTGATGAAAGTGAAAGAGGAGAGTGAAAAAGTTGGCCTAAAGCTCAACATTCAGAAAACGAAGATCATGGCATCTGGTCCCATCACTTCATGGGAAATAGATGCGGAAACAGTGGAAACAGTGTCAGACTTTATTTTTGGGGGCTCCAAAATCACTGCAGATGGTGATTGCAGCCATGAAATTAAAAGACGCTTACTCCTTGGAAGGAAAGTTATGACCAACCTAGATAGCATATTGAAAAGCAGAGATATCACTTTGCCAACAAAGGTCTGTCTAGTCAAGGCTATGGTTTTTCCAGTAGTCATGTATGGATGTGAGAGTTGGACTGTGAAGAAAGCTGAGCACTGAAGAATTGATGCTTTTGAACTGTGGTGTTGGAGAAGACTCTTGAGAGTCCCTTGGACTGCAAGGAGATCCAACCAGTCCATTCTAAAGGAGATCAGTCATGGGTGTTCACTGGAAGGACTGATGCTGAAGCTGAAACTCCAATACTTTGGCCACCTGATGTGAAGAGTTGACTCACCAGAAAAGACCCTGATGCTGGGAGTGATTGGGGGCAGGAGAAGAAGGGGACCACAGAGGATGAGATAGCTGGATGGCATCACCGACTCTATGGACATGAGTTTGAGTAAACTCTGGGAGTTGGTGATGGACAGGGAGGCCTGGCATGCTGTGATTCATGGGGTCCCAAAGTGTTGGACATGACTGAGCGACTGAACTGAACTGAACAAGACCCTATGGAACCTTCCCATAATAGACTTCCCCACACCTTCTCTGCCTCTCAGTTGTAGATATGCTTTAGTCTTCCAGGCCTTCCCTGAGCCACAAAAGGATGGCTCAAGAATTAATGATTTCCAATATTCTGGGAGGTGGGTCATAGAGGATCCTGCTGTGATGTATGTCAGAGAGTGTTTTTCCTATGTTCTCCTCTAGGAGTTTTATAGTTTCTGGTCTTATGTTTAGATCTTTAATCCATTTTGAGTTTATTTTTGTGTATGGTGTTAGAAAGTGTTCTAGTTTCATTCTTTTACAAGTGGTTGGCCAGATTTCCCAGCACCACTTGTTAAAGAGATTGTCTTTAATCCATTGTATATTCTTGCCTCCTTTGTCAAAGATAAGGTATCCATATGTGTGTGGATTTATCTCTGGGCTTTCTATTTTGTTCCATTGATCTATATTTCTGTCTTTGTGCCAGGACCATACTGTCTTGATAACTGTGGCTTTGTAGTAGAGCCTGAAGTCAGGTAGGTTGATTCCTCCAGTTCCATTCTTCTTTCTCAAGATCGCTTTGGCTATTCGAGGTTTTTTGTATTTCCATACAAATTGTGAAATTATTTGTTCTAGCTCTGTGAAGAATACCGTTGGTAGCTTGATAGGGATTGCATTGAATCTATAAATTGCTTTGGGTAGTATACTCATTTTCACTATATTGATTCTTCCAATCCATGAACACGGTATATTTCTCCATCTAAATGACCCAATCAAAATATGGGCCAAAGAACTAAATAGACAGTTCTCCAAAGAAGACATACAGATGGCTAACAAACATGAAAAGATGGTCAACATCACTCATTATCAGAGAAATGCAAATCAAAACCACTATGAGGTACCATTTCACACCAGTCAGAATGGCTGCGATCCAAAAGTCTACAAGCAATAAATGCTGGAGAGAGTGTGGAGAAAAGGGAACCCTTTTACACTGTTGGTGGGAATGCAAACTAGTACAGCCACTATGGAGAACAGTGTGGAGATTCCTTAAAAAACTGGAAATAGAACTGTCTTATGATCCAGCAATCCCACTACTGGGCATACACACTGAGGAAACCAGAAGGGAAAGAGACATGTGTACCCCAATGTTCATTGCAGCACTGTTTACAATAGCCAGGACATGGAAGCAACCTAGATGTCCATCAGCAGATGAATGGATAAGAAAGCTGTGGTACATATACACAATGGAGTACTACTCAGCCATTAAAAAGAACACATTTGAATCAGTTCTAATGAGGTGGAAGAAACTGGAGCCTATTATACAGAGTGAAGTAAGCCAGAAAGAAAAACACCAATACAGTATACTAATGCATATATATGGAATTTAGAAAAATGGTAACAATAACCCTGTATACGAGACAGCAAAAGAGACACTGATGTATAGAACAGTCTTATGGACTCTGTTGGAGAGGGAGAGGGTGGGAAGATTTGGGAGAATGACATTGAAACATGTGTAATATCATGTATGAAACGAGTTGCCAGTCCAGGTTTGATGCACGATACTGGATGCTTGGGGCTGGTGCACTGGGATGACCCAGAGGGATGGTGTGGGGAGGGAGGAGGGAGGAGGGTTCAGGATGGGGAGCACATGTATACCTGTGGCGGATTCGTTTTGATGTTTGGCAAAACTAATACAGTGTTTGAGGTTTAAAAATAAAATAAAATAAAAAAAAAAAGAATTAATGATTGAAAGAATGTGAACATATAGTAACAACACAACAAAAACAATAGTTAAGCCAGGAGAATTGCTAACAATTTAAACGATAAATCAGCCATATAGAGTCACAGACTCTTTAGTTCCTCCCTGAAGGACATAGATAACAGTTTGATGTGCATTTCTGAGTTGTTCTACAGATATTAAAACTCTTATCATATGGAAGAAGTTAACTGCATGATGACCATGAGCACAGAGCACCCATACTGGCTGGAGCCTGAGGACTGATGATATTAACCCCAAGGATACCTGCTACCTTACTATTAACCAGTCAGAGAACTGTGCGCAAGCTGATCATCCTGCCTTTAAAACACGTTCCCTGAAACCCCTTGGGAAATTCAGGTCTTTTAGCATTAGCTTCGCAGATTCCTTGCCTGGCATCTGCAGTAAACATCGTGCTTTCTTTCATCACAACCCAGTGTCAATAGAGTGACTTTATTGTACCCAGGTGAGCAGACACAAATTAGGTTCAGTAGCAAAAGGTTTGATGATGCCTGAGACAGAAGAATCCACATTCCTCAACACCACAAAGATCATAGTAGCACTTTCAGACTGTTTAAGCCAGTAATCAGTTGAGTTTCTGTCAAATACTGCTGAACGTTATCCTAATACACTTGAATTTCTTTTTTTCTATCCAAAGATAATATTTTTATTGCTGTATTTTTTACAATATAGAAATCCTACATTTAACATTACTCACATGAACATGCAAAGACAAAATACATTTAACTGATAGTTACCATTAGACAGTTTTACATATATTCAAAAATTAACTTCCCTTCAGATAAAAGTGTATATATACTTAACATTTTTTAAGAAGTATAATTGACTAAAATTTTGGAAATTCTTGATTCAGTAAAAGCCTTCTTTTATTAAATCTATCTGACACACTGTGTTAATGGATATCCTATTTCAGGAAGCAGTATCTGTCCACCAATGGGCAAAAAACAAGTTTTGTTAAATAAAAATTTTATCAGCAATTTTCACAATAAAAATACACTATTAATGTTAAAATAATTTTATTTTGTCCATTTGTACTTTTAAAAATAATCCCAACAAACTGTATTTTCTCTCTCCCATTCTGCACCTTCTTATACTTGTTTTTAGGTGACTTAACTCAGGGCTTCCCAGGTGGCTCAGTGGTAAAGAAACCGTCTACAGTGCAGGAGACCTGGGTTTGATCCCTGGGTTAGGGAGATTCCCTGGCGAAGGAAATGGCAACCTGATTCAACCTGATCCAATATTCTTGCCTGGGAAATCCCATGGACAGAGGAACCTAGTGGGCTACAGTCCCTGGGATTGCAAAAGTGTCGGACATCATTTATTGACTAAACAACATCAACAACAACTTAATTCAGGTCTCATATCTTCCATGAAACCTATGGAAATTTTCCCTTTTAAAATTCAACAATATTGTAAAACTTTGCTTTGCTTTTATGAATTAAATTTTACTAAGATTCACTTTGTCCTTCTCTCTTTCTTCATACAATCACCTTACAAAACATTTCTATTTAATTTTAGAAGTTGTTTCTATCCATATAAAAATCTTCTTTAATTTTGATTTATCATTTCTCCCCAATTTTTTCTTTTGTATTTCTAATTTTCCAGTTGATGAGATTAGATTTGCATCATTACACAGTGTTTTATTATTTTCTAATGCTGAATTTTCCTCTCTTTTAATTTTAGCCTCCATTTTATGGAGTCTAGGATTTTGATTATCAGAATCCAATAAATATCTCTTTTCCTCCCGCATTCGCCCCAAATCATTGCCTAAATCAGTGTTTCTCAAAGTATGCAGAGAGAAAACTACAGGCACTGAGATCACCCAGGAAAATGTCCAGCTATCCCTCAAAATATTAAACATAGAATTACTATATAACTCAGAAATTTCATTCCTAAGCATATACTCAAAAGAAAGAAAAATAAGTGCATGCAAAATCTTATACACAAATGTTCACAAAAGCACCATTCATAATAGCCAAAAACTAGAAACAATCCAAAGTCACATCAATTGATGAATGGATAAATAAAGTGTAATATAAATGTAAAATAAATATTTTTTGCAAATAAATAGGAATAAAATATTTTATACATGCTACAATTAAACACATGCTGAAAACATTATGCTAAACAAAAGAAAAAAGTGAAAGTTGCTCAGTCACGTCTGACTCTGACTCCGACTCTTTTTGACCCCATGGACCATAGCGTTCCAGGTTCTTCTGTCCATGGAATTCTCCAGGCAAGAATAATGGAATGGGTAGCTATTCCCGTCTCCAGGGGATCTTCCCAACCCAGGGATGGAACCCAGGTTTCCCACATTGTAGGCGGATTCTTTACCATCTGAGCCACTAGGGAAGCTCAAAAGGAAAGAAGCCAGTCATAAAAGACAACCGACTATGTGATTCCATTTATGTAAAATATTCAGAATCAGCAAATCTAAACACAAAAAGTAGATTGGTAGTTGCCTATGGCTGGGGGTATTCTAGGAGAATGCTGAGTGGCTCCTAATGAATTTGGGATTTTTACTTGGGGCCGTGAAAATGACCAAAAATTAGATTGTGATGATGTTTACACAATGTTGCAAATACACTAAAAAGCATGAATTGCATACATTAAATGGTGGATTTTATGGTAGATGAATCATAGCTCAATAAAGTAGTTAAGACAAAAAAAAGTTGCCTGGATGCTTGACTAAAATGCAGATTTCTGGACCCTACCTCAGACCTACTGAATTAAATTTTTACCAACACTTAAACTCTTTTATAAAAAGCACTCTAGAATATTTTTAGGCTCATTAAGTTGTGAGAGCTTGTTCTAAATCATGTATTACCTTAACAAATATACAAATTCACTACTTATCCATACTTGATTCAGTGGTTAACTTTGCACCAGCCTGGCAAACAGTAGAACTACTTCTATTTCTTCTAAGCTCTGACTTGACAGGTTTTTACCTCTCAGCTTCACTCAGCCTGATTACTTGGATTTCCGCCCTGAAGAACTGAAACTTCTTTCTCTTTTGATCTTTCAATTTTTTTCCACATACAACATTAACAACAAATCTTCCAGAAGCCAGTCTCCCTTTACATATGCTTTCTGCCCTTTAAATATTCTTTTCTTTGACATACTAAACAAAGGTCATTCTAGTCAAGGCTATGGTTTTTCCTGTGGTCATGTATGGATGTGAGAGTTGGACTGTGAAGAAAGCTGAGTGCTGAAGACTTGATGCTTTTGAACTGTGGTGTTGGAGAAGACTCTTGAGGGTCCCTTGGGCTGCAAGGAGATCCAACCAGTCCATTCTAAAGGAGATCAGCCCTGGGATTTCTCTGGAAGCACTGAGGCTAAAGCTGAAACTCCAGTACTTTGGTCACCTCATGTGAAGAGTTGACTCATTGGAAAAGACTCTGATGCTGGGAGGGATTGGGGGCAGGAGGAGAAGGGGACAACAGAGGATGAGATGGCTGGATGGCATCACTGACTCGATAGACGTGAGTCTGGGTGAACTCCGGGAGATGGTGATGGACAGGGAGGCCTGGCATGCTGCGATTCATGGGGTCACAAAGAGTTGGACACGACTGAGTGACTGAACTGAACTGAACTGAAACCTAAAACCATGTATACACATTGAATTCTGGAGTCACATTACTTAGTTTGTTCAATAACCCACAGATAATAGAAAAAGGAAATCTGAAGATGTTAAAGAATTTAGTTCTATTGATGACTTTCTGGGGTGTCTAGATTTTCCCAATAGTAACATCACATGGTGCACCACTGGCAGAGAACATCTTCATTCGGATTTCATATTTGCTCACTGTTTGATTCATTAATGGTCTGTGAAAGCAGAGGTTTCCACCCAACCTCAGGCCTCTGTGAAATAAGAGTGAGTGTTCTTATCATTAAAGATTAGATTCACTGAAGCAATGATGCTGTAGCATTTTTAGCACTTATTATTTTTGGCACTAATTGTGTTAATTGCAAGGAAGGAAGATCAGAGGACCCAGATACTGGAAAGGCTTAGGAAGGTTTTGTGGAGAAGGCAATGGCACCCCACTCCAGTACTCTTGGCCTGGAGAATCCCATGGACAGAGGAGCCTGGTAGGCTGCAGTCCATGGGGTCGCTAAGAGTTGCACATGACTGAGCAACTTTGCTTTCACTTTTCACTTTCATGCATTGCAGAAGGAAATGGCAACCCACTCCAATATTCTTGCTTGGAGAATCCCGGGGATGGAGGAGCCTGTTGGGCTGCCATCTATAGGGTCGCACAGAGTCAGACACAACTGAAGCAACTTAGCCAC
Organism: Bubalus kerabau; assembly: GCF_029407905.1. Lineage (NCBI taxonomy): Eukaryota > Metazoa > Chordata > Mammalia > Artiodactyla > Bovidae > Bubalus > Bubalus kerabau. Next base: position 114,126,377 of record NC_073631.1, on the reverse strand, counting down.
AGCAGCAGGAAGGTTTTGATGGGAAAGCTATTAGAAATGATATAATTTAAGGGCTAGACACTGAATTTGATTGAGATGAATATTATTTGGAAGGTCTTTGACTTAAATTCTCACATTCTCAACCCCACTTCCCATATCAGAGAAGACTTGAAATTTTAACCTTAGAGATTCATCATATTTTAGGGTCTTAAAGGCAGAGTGCCTTACAAATTCCTTAATACTTAAACTTCCCTTGGGAAATAGATAGCAATTCCTAATTATTTGAGGGATAGCTAATCGCTAACATAGGCAAGTGGGAATCCAAAAGGTTGCCATTTCCTTCTCCACCAAAAGTAAGAGAAATGTTGGGGGGGAGGGGGGAAGGTGAGAAATTAGCAAATGCTCTACTTAGCTACTTGTTGGATAAGCCAGACTGGAAACACTAGTTTAAGTCTGCGGTCTTCTTTAAAAACTCAATGATGGGAAAAAAGAAAAGAAAAAAACAACTACACACCCAGAAAGAACTTACTTTCAAGTTGAAAAGGAAAGTTTACATATAAATAACTGACTGCTTAAAAGAGAAAATAATAATAAAACAAGGAGGCAAATACAATAAACAATTTGGTGGTTTAGTTGCTAAATCACGTCCGACTCTTGCGACCCCATGGACTGTAGCCTGCCAGCACGATTATAGGCACTGGATTCCATTTTGGTTTCATTTTTGCACATACAGGAATATTATTACTTGAATTTTCCATAGTTAAAAAAAAAAACCAAGTACCTAAATTCATTTCTTCTATTTGTTTGGCCATAGAAAATTAGGAATGTGGATAGAAATAGCAACTTTATTAGAAAACAAAATAAAATTTCTCTCTGGTTTAGAAAAAAGTTCTATGGGAGAACTTTCTAAAATTATCTTTTGTGTATCATTAATCAATAACTTGAGTGCCCAAGATCACCCAGGTGCCGGTCATGTCTCCCTTCCTGTTTGAGGAGCAGAGTTGGTTAGTCTAATTAAGGTCCACAGGTGTTCTCCTGATGAGGCCATGCTCCCCCAGGCTACCCCAGTTAAGTACTGGGAAGAGCAAGAGAACCAGAGTCAGGCCATTTGTGATGGATGTGGGACTCTAACAGTATTTTTTCAAGAACTCTGGCTGACACTGTCTCAGCACTTCGCCACAACCTGGACTTTTGCCTACACAGTCCTCCTTCTCCCTCACTCTTTCTTCAGGTATCAGACTTCCTCTTCCTCTTTCAGGTCAGGAAGATCCCCTGGAGAATGAAATGGCAACCCACTCCATTATTCTTCCCTAGAGAATCCCATGGACAGAGGAGCCTGATGGGCTACAGTCCACCGGGTCACAAAGAGTCAGACATGACTTAGCAACTAAACAACGACTAAACAACGTCCTCTTTTACTCCTCTGTCCTTTAGAGACGTTTTGCTCAGTACATCTTTCAGTATCTAATTCTGCCTTAACATCTGTTTCTCGAAGCACCTGAACTGACACATTATTCATGAAAAAAAGTATAAATGTCTTTTTCTTTTTTGGTAAAGCATTGTAAAATCAACAGAATAGGGTAATCTGTAGAAATATTATGTTCTCCAAATAATAACCCAAAGCACATATCTCATATTTGCATGAGACATACAAGTCATCACAGTTTTAAAATCTGCAAATTTTTTTCAGCTTAAAAGCATTTTAGATACAGAAAATAATTTCTAAAAGAGATATACAAAAAAATGATATTCAGTTTACATACTTATAGAGTTAACTGTGTTATTTCCGCAGCCAAAACATTATGCTCTTTGAGTGTAGTGATTGTAAAATAACAAAATTAATACAAGGAGGAAAACACTTAAAAAAAATCCAGAGTAACAACGATAAATAGTCATAAGGTTAAGACAATTTCTGCAAGTCAAAGAGTTTTTATAATTTCATGATTTGTTTTTTCCTTTGGAAAACTACTTACAATTCTCTCTTAAATCTGAATATTCCCAAGGCAAGTCAGTCTTAAGATCCAGAAAAAGGCAAGGACATGTAGAATATCACAATATTTCTGATGATAATTAGCCTAAATCATAGTTCTCATCAATTTTATTTCTAGGAGGTATAAAAAGCTCTTTGGAATTGGGGGCTATGCTTTGAGTATTTTCTTATCTCCAACAGAGAAACAGTTTCTGGTGTGGTTAATATATTTAATTTCACTGTGCAATTCCCTTCCTCTTCTGTGCCCTTTTCTTTTATGCATGTAATTGGAAAACAAACTAAAATGAACAAAAGTTCTTTAGGAATTGGATTGAAAAGGAAATGTCTTTTCATGTTAACATTCTCCTAATGGAAAGAAATGGCTTTAAAATGTATTTTTAAAAGTGGGGAAAATAATTTGCTTAGAATAGCAAATATTGATCTAATATTTTTATGGCAAGTAGTTGTTATTGAACAACCAAATTCTTTTAAAGAAATTAATAATTGAGAAAATATCTAGGTCAATTCACTACAGGTATGCAGATGACACCACCCTTATCGCAGAAAGTGAAGAGGAACTGAAAAGTCTCTTGATGAAGGTGAAAGAGGAAAGTGAAAAAGTTGGCTTAAAGCTCAACATTCAGAAAACGAAGATCATGGCATCTGGTCCCATCACTTCATGGGAAATAGATGGGGAGACAGTGGAAACAGTGGCAGACTTTATTTTTTCAGGCTCCAAAATCACTGCATATGGTGACTGCAGCCATGAAATTAAAAGACGCTTACTCCTTGGAAGGAAAGTTATGACCAACCTAGATAGCATATTCAAAAGCAGAGACATTACTTTGACAACAAAGGTCCATCTGGTCAAGGCTATGATCTTTCCAGTGGTCATGTATGAATGTGAGAGTTGGACTGTGAAGAAAGCTGAGTGCTGAAGACTTGATGCTTTTGAACTGTGGTGTTGGAGAAGACTCTTGAGAGTCCCTTGGACTGCAAGGAGATCCAACCAGTCCATTCTGAAGGAGATCAGCCCTGGGATTTCTCTGGAAGCACTGAGGCTAAAGCTGAAACTCCAGTACTTTGGTCACCTCATGCAAAGAGTTGACTCATTGGAAAAGACTCTGATGCTGGGAGGGATTGGGGGCAGGAGGAGAAGGGGACGACAGAGGATGAGATGGCTGGATGGCATCACTGACTGGATGGATGTGAGTCTGAGTGAACTCCGGGATTGGTGATGGACAGGGAGGCCTGGCGTGCTGCGATTCATGGGGTCGCAAAGAGTCAGACACGACTGAGTGACTGAACTGAACTGAACTGAGGAAAGACCAACTCCCTGAAGTTGAATAAGAGAAAAACAATCATGTGTAAGAATGAACCAGGGTGAAAGAATAAAAGCACACAGGAAAAATATAAAATAAAAATTAATGAATGCATTTAAAAGCAAAAAAAGAAAAATGAATTCCAGGTATTATATAATGTTCAGTTCAGTTCAGTCACTCAGTCATGTCCAACTCTTTGCGACCCCTTGAACACCAGGCCTCCCTGTCCATCACCAACTCCCGGAGTTCACTCAGACTTATGTCCATGGAGTCGGTGATGCCATCCAGCCATCTCATCCTCTGTTGTCCCCTTCTCCTCTTGCCCCCATTTCCTTCCAGCATCTGAGTCCTTTCCAATGAGGCTCTTCGCATGAGGTGGCCAAAGTACTGGAGTTTCAGCTTTAGCATCATTCCTTCCAAAGAACAACCAGGACTGATCTCCTTTAGAATGGACTGGTTGGATCTCCTTGCAGTCTAAGGGACTCTCAAGAGTCTTCTCCAACACCACAGTTCAAAAGCATCAAGTCTTCAGCACTCAGCTTTCTTCACAGTCCAACTCTCACATCCATACATGACTACTGGAAAAACCATAGCCTTGACCAGATGGACCTTTGTTGTCAAAGTAATGTCTCTGCTTTTGAATATGCTATCTGTGTTGGTCATAACTTTCCTTCCAAGGAGTAAGCATCTTTTAATTTCATGGCCGCAGTCACCATCTGCAGTGATTTTGGAGCCCCCCCAAAATAAAGTCTGCCACTGTTTCCATTGTTTCCGCATCTATTTCCCATGAAGTGATGGGATGAGATGCCATGACCTTTGTTTTCTGAATGTTGAGCTATAAGCCAACTTTTTCACTCTTCACTTTCACTTTCATCAAGAGGCTTTTTAGTTCCTCTTCACCTTCTGCCATCAGGGTGGTGTCATCTGCATATCGAGGTTATTGATATTTCTCCCAGCAATCTTGATTCCAGCTTGTGCTTCTTCCAGCCCAGCGTTTCTCATGATGTACTCTGCATAGAAGTTAAATAAGCAGGGTGACAATATACAGCCTTGACGTACTCCTTTTGCTATTTGGAACCAGTCTGTTGTTCCATGTCCAGTTCTAACTGTTGCTTCCTGACCTGCATATAGGTTTCTCAAGAGGCAGGTCAGGTGGTCTGGTATGCCCATCTCTTTCAAAATTTTCCACAGTTTATTGTGATCCACACAGTCAAATGCTTTGGTATAGTCAATAAAGCAGAAATAAATGTTTTTCTGTAACTCTCTTGCATTTTTGATGATCCAGCAGATGTTGGCAATTTGATCTCTGGTTCCTCTGCCTTTTCTAAAACCAGCTTGAACATCTGGAAGTTCACAGTTCACATATTGCTGAAGCCTGGCTTGGAGAATTTTGAGCATTACTTTACTAGTGTGTGAGATGAGTGCAATTGTGTGGTAGTTTGAGCATTCTTTGGCATTGCCTTTCTTTGGGATTGGAATGAAAACTGACCTTTTCCAGTCTGTGTCCACTGCTGAGTTTTCCAAATTTGCTGGCGTATTGAGTGCAACACTTTCACAGCATCATCTTTCAGGATTTGAGATAGCTCAACTGGAATTCCATCATCTCCACTAGCTTTGTTTGTGGTGATGCTTTCTAAGGCCCACTTGACTTCACATTCTAGGATGTCTGGCTCTAGGTGAGTGATCACACCATCATGATATATAATGTTAGCCAATCCAAATCAAATTAAACTATTAACAAATTGCAGGAATCCCTAAGGTTCTCATTTCTCGTTCTGCAATTTAACAAATTGTTAGTTGGGAAATCATGACTCTTGCCAATAATACTAAACTAGTCTTTTAAAGGGACAAATATTGCACAAAGTAAGATGGGCATCCAAATATTTTAATATTAATAAATGATGTTCAATACTATATAAATGTAGGTTATGGCTAACTTTCATTTTATTTTTTAAAGGGCAGTAAATAACTTATCTCTCAACCCCCTCTAAGCTCAGTATAGTCAGACCATGGATGGAAGAAAGACCAAGAAAACTGATTATGACTAGTGCATGCTTTCAAGTGAGAAGTCTATCCACTAGAAGTTTATATGTAAACTCACACGTTTAAAGGCCATTTATTTTATAGCAGTTGCTTAGCTTTGAGTCGCTGTTCTCCATTTGCCTGTTTCTGAGTGATAAATGCAGTCCCCAAATTGGAGACTGACTGTAATGTTAGTTGGCCAAGTCTGGTTTTAAATGCGTAGATTCTTGACTCTTGCTATACCCCTGATGTAATGCAGCACAAAGGGGATCAGGGCAAGACTTGAGAGGTTTGAAAACAAATTCAGAACCCGCTGAGGAGACAGAGGATGCAGGGAACTATGAAAGTGTGTGTGTGTGTGTGTGTGCGCGCGCGCGCACATGTGTGTGTGTGAATGTTGGGGGGATTAGTTCATGGTCCCATTTTGGGGAGGAGGAATGACAGGTTACTGCATGGATCCAACACCAACAGCAGTTTCTGATGCACAATCAGAAACAATCTTTAGGGAAATGTTGTCAGGTGGACCACAAAGCACAGAAGGGGAAAGGGAAGTGTGGAGGCAAGGGTGAGCTCAAGGCTTTTGGTCAGGCTGACTGGTGTCATCCTGACTCTGTTTTGTATATTACAGCCCATAGCTGACCTGTCAGCCAGTCCTACAGGCTTGACTTCCAACAAAGTATTCAGAGTTGAGCGCTTCGCACCTCTCCACTAGACTGTCTTCCTTTCTTCCCTTATCTTCTGGGAATATAGTCTCCACTGCTTTCACTAAGCTGCTCTCTCATCTGGCTAGAGTCTTTTCTTCCAAACAGCAGCCTTACAGATTAGATTAAATTATGCCATTCAGTGATTCAATCTTCAAACAGCTGCCCACCTCACTCCCCGACCTCTGGGGATATAATGTCTGATGATGTGAGGTGAAGCTGATACAATAAAAACACGAATAACGTGGACAGTAAGTGTAAGGCGCTTGACTCATCCCCAAACCATTCCCCTCCTCCCTGTCCATGGAAAAACTGTCTTCCGTGAAACCAGACCCTGGTGCCAAAAAGGCTGGGGACTGCTGGTGTAAAACACCCTACCCAGTCCAGCCTTCGAAGGCTCACATTCCTGAAGGTGTGTGCCCCCCTTTTCCCAAGGCCTCTGTGCTCTCACATCTGTGTAGTATTTACACGGCCTTTTCTCTCTACCAGAGATGCTATTCTCCACCTCTCCTCATGGTGTGTTTCCTCACCTCAGGTGCCATCTCCTCAATTCAGAATTCCCCCGCCAAATTACCTTAAAAAGTAATCTTCTACGTGGCCCTTCCATAAGACCTTCCTTACCCCTTATCAAATTTATTTTCTCCAAAATTTCACCAGTTTCTTTATCTCAATTGGAATGAAAGCGAATATTTTTTTTTCCTGAATGTACACTGCTCTAGCATGAATGACAATGCCCAGTTTTAGTAACTATTTAGGAAACAGAATTATTTGAATCCTAGCTTTACTCCTCATTAGCCATACAGTGGTATGCACACTAGATAACAAAAATTGCATCTGATCTAATAAAAATTATTTTATCTTTAAGACCCTGAAAAGTTATACCTATGAAATATAATACTGGAATACCAGTGGCTGTTCTCTGCCAGCACAATCGGTATTCTTTACCTAAAATTCCCTGCAGGGAGAGGCAAGTGCCAAAAGCTGATACCCTACGTGAGGAAGTCCTCTAGCCCTTTTTGCATGTAACCATTAAATGTACCCATAAGGGACTGCTGATTAATTTATTCAATTAATAAATACACAATGATAACTATTAAGCATCAGGCATTATTTTTCCAAATGCTTGAGATACACTAGAAAACAAAAACAACCAATATCCTTGTCTTATCACTGCTTATGTCCTAGTGGAGATTCTAATAATAAATAATGAATATATTAAAAAATGAAGGATGTAGAATGTTAGAAAGTGATGAAGTCTTATGTGAGGGGAGTGAAGAAAGTAGAGTGAGGCAACATGGATCAGGGATGTTAGGGACAGGAGGGTGTAGGGGACAGAATGTGCTGGAGCATATTTTTCAGAAAATGAATTTGATAAGGGGTTCAGTTCAGTTCAGTTCAGTCGTTCAGTCGTGTCCGACTCTTTGTGACCCCATGCATCGCAGCATGCCAGGCCTCCCTGTCCATCACCATCTCCTGGAGTTCACTCAAACTCACATCCATTGAGTTGGTGATATCATCCAGCCATCTCATCCTCTGTTGCTGGGAGCCGGCATATTGCATATTGAGTGAGGATCTGTAATAGCTCAACTGGAATTCTATCACTGCCGGGAGCCAGCGTGAGGCACTCCGCCCAGGACAAAGGTCATGAGGAGGGAGGCTCGGCATACGCAAAGGCGGGATCGAGCCTCAGGAGTCCCCCTGGAAATTCTCGAGCATCTACCCCCAAAACCAGAGTCTGCCTACTTTCTGCTTTGTGCTTTCACCTACACCTCTGACTTTACAGGGGGCTGTCCCCCACTACCTCTCTCTGAAAAAAAGAGTTAGCTTACAGCTCCAGTTAATAATTCTTGGATGTGACAGTGTTTCAACCTACAAACTCCTTTGGAAATCCTCTAGCCTGCCTGAATGGGTTTTTCCGGCCACATGTGATTGTTCAGAGCCTCCCAACTGTGAGAGGCAGGAGATGTTCTAAACTGCCTAAACACAGATTCCTTTGAGTAGTTAAAAGATTGATTAGAAATTGTATTGGTGAAGGGTTTTTCACTTGTTGCGCCAATGTTTGCTGCTAAGTCTCCATACTCCTTACCTACTGTGTCCTTGGCAGTGTATTGATTGATATAATGGGTGTATAGAAATGTAAAATGCAGCTTTGTCCAATGCTTTTTGGAAGGCTGGCGCCTGACTTTGGAATAATCACCTTTAGAGAAAGATAAGTTTCTTAAAATGTTAACAGGCCTCCGGGCCAGAAGATGATGTCAACCACCTGAACTTTTGCATATGATAAGTTTGCAGGAAGAAAGCCTGGCTTGCTGCATGACTCTACCCCTTCCCCCATTATCCTCTATGCATACCTTAAGGTATAAAAACTACTTTGGAAAATAAAGTGCGGGCCTTGTTCACTGAAACTTGGTCTCCCCATGTCACTATCTCTCCCAAATTCCAGCTGAGCGTCCATCTGGAGCGCGGATATCCTCTGCGACCATTTATTTGCCTGGGCTTCTAAGACCCACTCGAGAAGGTGTCTAAGGTGGGGCACCTTCCGCTATTCGAGAGGGCGCCTGCGGCCTCCGTGGTCAGAGCTAACCTGGTGTCACGGGTTATATTGATTTTCCGCGTAAACCAAGCCACTCAGCTTCTTTTCTCCACTGAATTTTCCTACTGAGCTATCCTTATTTCAGCCGCTTTTCTCCACTGAATTTCCTACTGAGCTATCCTTATTTCAGCCGCTTCTCTCCACTGAATTTCCTCACTGAGCTATCCTTATTCTATTACTCTTTGTATCCTTAATTAAAGTGTAATTAAGCAGTTGTTCCCTAACCCTCGCCTAGCCGTCTCTCCTTCGAATACCCTGGATCAGCCGGGGCTGGACCCCGGCACTCTGTTATCCCTTTTTCCTCCTGCCCCAAATCCCCCCCAGCATCAGAGTCTTTTCCAATGAGTCAACTCTTTGCATGAGGTGGCCAAAGTACTGGAGTTTCAGCTTTAGCATCATTCCTTCCAAAGAACACCCAGGGCTGATCTCCTTCAGAATGGACTGGTTGGATCTCCTTGCAGTCCAAGGGACTCTCAAGAGTCTTCTCCAACACCACAGTTCAAAAGCATCAATTCTTCAGCACTCAGCTTTCTTCACAGTCCAACTCTCTCACATCCATACATGAGTACTGGAAAAACCATAGCCTTGACTAGACGGAACTTTGTTGGCAAAGTAATGTCTCTGCTTTTGAATATGCTATCTAGGTTGGTCATAACTTTCCTTCCAAGGAGTAAGCGTCTCTTAATTTCATGGCTGCAATCACCATCTGCAGTGATTTTGGAGCCCAAAAAAATAAAGTCTGACACTAAGGAAGTATATTATGAGAAACGCTGGCTGGAGGAAGCACAAGCTGGAATCAAGACTGATGGGAAAAATATCAATAACCTCAGATATGCAGATGACACCACCCTTATGGCAGAAAGTGAAGAGGAGCTAAAGAGCTTCTTGATGAAAGTGTAAGAGGAGAGTGAAAAGGCTGTCTTAAATCTCAACATTCAGAAAACTAAGATCATGGCATCTGGCCCATCACTTCATAGGAAGTAGATGGGGAAACAGTGGAAGCAGTGTCAGACTTTATTTTTTGGGCTCCAAAGTCACCGCAGATGGTGATTGCAGCCATGAAATTAAAAGACGCTTACTCCTTGGAAGGAAAGTTATGACCAACCTAGATAGCATATTGAAAAGCAGAGACATTACTTTGCCAACAAAGGTCCGTCTACTCAAGGCTATGGTTTTTCCAGTGGTCATGTATGGATGTGAGAGTTGGACTGTGAAGAAAGCTGAGCGCCAAAGAATTGATGCTTTTGAACTGTGGTGTTGGAGAAGACTCTTGAGAGTCCCTTGGACTGCAAGGAGATCCAACCAGTCCATTCTAAAGGAGATCAGTCCTGGGTGTTCATTGGAAGGACTGAGGCTAAAGCTGAAACTCCAGTACTTTGGCCACCTCATGCGAAGAGTTGACTCATTGGAAAAGACTCTGATGCTGGGAGGGATTGGGGGTGGGAGGAGAAAGGGGCGACAGAGGATGAGATGGCTGGATGGCATCACTGACTCGATGGACGTGAGTTTGAGTGAACTCCGGGAGTTGGTGATGGACAGGGAGGCCTGGCATGCTGCGATTCATGGGGTCACAAAGAGTCAGACACAACTGAGTGACTGAATTGAACTGAAGGAAGGTCTTATGGAAGGGCCATGTAGAAGATTACATTTAACATAATTTGGCAGAGGAAGCCTGAATTGAGGAGATGGCACCTGAGGTGAAGGAAGACACCACGAGGAGAAGTAGAGAATAGTATCTCTGGTAGAGAGAAAAGGAGAGGGTCTGGCTGTCCTCCTGCAGGAGGTGAGATGAGGGTAAAGTCTCCAAGGAGAAGAGTAAACCAGAGAAGAGTCAAAAAGCAAAACAAAAATCAACAATGACAAAAAAAAAAAAAAAATGTTATAGGGACAACAGAAACAGAACATTTTGGTTGCCCGGGACAGGTTAGAAGTGAGAATTGACTGCAGGGGGACATAAGTGAAATTTCAGGAATTATTGGGGAAATGATTTAAAAACTAGACTGTGCTGATGGCTAACTACCGTATAAATTCATGGAATTGTACACCTGAAATGTGGATTTTAGCATACGTAAATTTTATCTTAGTAAAATCATTGAAAAGAGAGGGAATAAGAGCTATAACATTAGAAAGGATAAAATGAGACAAAATAGAAAAATATTCATGTAGAAGACTTAGAAATCATAATCATAAAACTGTAAAATCAGTTTCTTTTATTCCTTTATCTGTACATTAAACCAGACATCTGATTAAATTTTTATTTGATGCCTCAAGCCCAGAATCCAGGACACATAAAAGTACTTTGTGATAGTTTTGCCAACATAGATAGGCTCTGCTGCTGCTGCTAAGTTACTTCAGTCGTGTCTGACTCTGCGTGACCCCAGAGACAGCAGCCCACCAGGCTCCTCTGTTCCTGGGACTTTCCAGGCAAGAATACTGGAGTGGGTTGCCATTTCCTTCTACAATGCATGCATGCATGCTAAGGCAGTTCAGTCGTGTCTCTGTGCGACCCTATGGACAGCAGCCCACTAGGCTCCTCTGTCCACAGGATTCCCCAGGCAAGAACACTGGAGTGGCTTCCATTAATACCCAGTTATTTGATCAAACGCTCATCTAGGTGCTGTTGTGAAAGTGTTTTGCAAACGTGGTGTAACATCCACATTCAACTGACTTTATATAAAATAGATGATCCTTGACAATGTAACCCTCATCCAACCAGTTGAAAGGTCCTAAGAGCAAAACAGATACGGCTTAGAGTACGTATACATTAACAAGAGAATTGTACAAATAAAGTAAAATGATAACTTTATAAAGAGACACATGGTAATATGAGAACAAAAACTATAAATCCCATGAGGGTAGAGATTCTGTCTCCTTTTTGTATCAATAGGTCACCAGCATCTAGCATAAACCTGAGTTATATGAAGGGCTCCATGGTTTCTTTAGGTATTAATGAATAAATGTAGATCCCTGTTCTATAACAGAAAGATAAATGCATCTTTGGAAAGAAAGTCCTTAAAGATAACCAAGGATTTGGAGAAGCAGGCCAGAAAAAGATAAGATTTACTATTATTTCAACTAGTTAAGAGAAAATTGAACATTGATCTAATAACAGAGTTGAAGGATTTCAATTCCCAAAGTAATATCACATATGTTTTCTTTGAAGGCATTTCTTGTGAAAACACTTAATGTGCAAAACAGCACAGCTACTTGGTATTTATATTTCAAAGATAGAAATTGCCTTACTCCAGGAAGAGACTAGATACATAGCCATGGGTGTCAAGCATGTTCTTCCGAACTTTCCTGGCTGTTTTAAGATAAACAACTCTATGGGAACACTTTATGATATCTTCATGATTCTACGGTTCTATTTTACGGCTCGGTAGATGCACATTATACAAAATTCCAAGACCAGTACAGCATGCCATTAGGATGACAACTTTTTCTTAAATATGCACAATTTTGGAAAGGTCATGTAAACTCTAATGAGGAATGAAAAAACTGTGGGAATTCATCTTCTTTTCATGATACTCTTTTGTATGTGTGTGACTGTTTTATTTCCAGCATGATTATTATCTGTAGCCAGAGTCTACAATCTTCATTTCATTGGTAGTGATAGTTCTCATCATACTACAAATCAAGGTCAAATTCCAAATTCCTATATTTCTGAAAACTTCCAGGTCAGCTAAGCAGAGTGGGTAAACTCTCCCTGCCCCCACCCCCCATCACCTTGTACCTTGTCTTTACATATGGTCCTGCCCCAAGAGTTTGCTAACTCCAAGTCTGTGATAGTTCCTTTTATGTGTCAACTTGAGTGGGTTAAGGGATGGCCAGATAACTGGTAAAACATTATTTGTGGGTGTGTCTGTGAGGGTGTCTCCAAAAGAGATTAGCATTGGAATCAGTAGACTAAGTATGGATGATGGCTCTCATCAAAGCGGGTGGACATCATCTAGTCTGTTGAGAGCCCAAGAGGACAAAGGAAGGGCAAATTCTCTCTCTCTTTTTTTGGCCTGAGATATCTATATTCTCCTGCCCTTGGATGTTGGATTAGACTTTGGGATTTACACCAGCAGCATTTGAGACTAGGAGTTAAACCACTGGATCCCCAGGGTCTCAGGCCTCTGGACTCTAATGAATTGCACAATCGTATTCCTGGTTCTCTAGCTTGCAGACATCGGATTGTGAGACTTCTGGTCTCCATAACCTTGGGAACCTATTCCTATAATAAATCTTCTTTCTCACTCTCAGATATATATATATATATATATATATATATATATATATATATATATATAGTTATGTTCTACTGTCTGTTTCTCTGGAGATCCTGATTATTACAAAGTCTAAACTGTATGCTCTTATCCTCGCTAATTGTTTCTTGTACATGGGATATACTTACAAAACAACAATTGCTTTTCATGTCATTTGCACTTCTGTTTTATTTGCACAAAGCTTTCTAATATTTATCAGAGATGAGTTCTCACTCACCATAACTTAGTGTCGTCAGGGAATTTTTTCAGAAATATTTTGTATTGATTTCCTTAAAATTCTATGTGCTTAGTTGCTCAGTCGTGTCTGACTCTTTGCAAACCCATCGACTCTAGCCTGCCAGGCTCCTCTGTCCATGGGGTTCTCCAGGCAAGAATACTGGAGTGGGTTGCCATTTCCTCCTCCAGGGGATCTTCCTGACCCAGGGATTGAACCTGAGTCTTCTGCATATCCTCTATTGGTAGGAGGATTCTTTGCCACTGAGCGACCTGGGAAGACCCCTGCTAACATATCATATAATTTGATAAAACAGTTCTTCCTCCATTTCTTGTGGAAAGTAGCAAAAGGGGGCTAGAAAATATAACTCTGAACAACAGATTTTCTCATAGGTGCAACAACAGTTGGCTCTTCACAGGAAGGAAAACTGGACCCTCAACAGAATGGTCCTGCAAATAGTCTGGTGACAGCCGGGTCAACCCGGGAATTCCTGAGTAACCATGAGGGAAGCCTTTCATGGCTAAGTTGTGGTATGTTTTAGATCACTAAGGACTTCCCTGGTGGCACAGATGGTAAGGTAAAGAATCTGCCTGCAATGCGAGAGACTCAGGTTTGATCACTGGGTTGGGAAGATCCCCTGGAGAACGGAATGGCAACCCCCTCCAGTATCCTTGCCTGGAGAATTCCATGGACAGAGGAGCCTGGTAGGCTACAGTCTGTGCGGTCGCAAATGACTGAGTGACTATCAGATCATTTAGGAAACATTTAGACACTCAAAAGTGTGTGGGGCTGGTGGCATTTTCCCATAATAACAGCCAGCGAACACCAGAACTGGAAACAAACCTTTCATTTGCTTCAGTGAGAACTGCTTTAGATAGATTTATATTTGAGACAGGCTAAGGCCTGCAGCCTGGGATACTTGGCTGCAGCACTGCAATGCTTACATCTGGACTAAGGTCTCCTTGAGGAACACTATACAAAGGAACTATTAGGGAAGACTAAAAATTACTCTGTGCATTTGCAGTTAGGGCAAATTTATGACAAGAAGATACAAAAAGACAAAAAAAAAAAAAAAAAAAAAAACACCCACAACGTACCACTTCTGAAGAGCTGAGAGTAAAAACAGGGTGTTGGAACAAAAACAGAATTTTGGAGCAAAAGCAGGATACTGCACATGTCTCCTGCACTCACCACCAGCAAAGGGGTGGACAAAACACCTGAGCCACCTCTCTGCCCTGACTGGTGGACACACCCCTATCCTCTCCCCTTGTAAGGAACCAGCTTGCCTCACTTCCATAAGCAAGCCAGCAAAAGAACCTGTTGTTTTTCTCTAACTCCGACCTGATGCAGCAGGGGCTCCCATAAAACCTTGCCTGAATTTCCTATTTGGCTTCTGATCAATTTCTACTGACAAAGGAGTCTAAGAACCCTGGTGGGTAACATATTTACATATCAATCTAATAGCTATTTAGAATTCATGCTCTATTTCAATGAGGAGTAAAAGGTTATATGTATGTGGGCCTCCCAGGTGGCACTAGTGGTAAAGAACCTGCCTGAATGCAGGAGACAGGAGAGATTTGTCTGTTTGATCCCTGGGTCTGGAAGATCCCCTGGAGGAGAGCATGGCAACCCATCCAGTATTCTTGCCAGGGAAATCCCATGGCCAGAGGAGCCTGGTGGGCTACAGTCCATAGGATTCCAAAGAGTTGGATATGACTTAAGTGACTTAGCATGCACGCATATGTGTGTGTGTGTATATATATATATATATATATATATACACACACACACAAATGAGCTTAGATTTGTAACTGGGAGGGAATGTGCCCTTTCATTAAACTTTATTAATTCTATTACAATCAGACTCCAGCCAGCCCCCAATCCTATCCCTCCCCGCTTCTCTCTTGCCACTTTCACCTGGTCTGATATTTTGAGAGCTGCCACCGTCAATGTGTTCCTTAGAACTCCCTTTCCGAATAGATTATCTCTGGAACTTTCTTACATCTCCTCTTTGCCCCACAACTCCTTTGGCTTCGTTTCCTTTCAAATTAAAACACAGGGAGAATCAAAATAGCAAACCTAAAAAAAAGTTTTTAAATTTAAAAATCTTTCTACTCTCTCATGACCATGAGCCTTGGCCTGTATCAGAAAGCCAATTATCAGGTAAGCAGTCAATAATAAATTGAATTATTTTGTTTATAATTCTTTTGATTATTAAAATTAATGAAGTGTTATGAAAAGGAATTCAAGCTAGGAAATAGAGAAAAAAGCTAAATCAGTTAAAATAACTTTCTTTGAGGAAACATCCCAAATGAATAATCTTTCTTTTTCTGTTTATTCCCAAGGAAGAACAAGGCGAGGTAATTCTCTGAGCTTAAACCTCTGATTGAGAGTGTTACGGAGGAGAATTAAGAGCTTTCCTAGGATGAGCAGGGAGCAGGCGTGGAGACAGAGAGCTCCACACTGGGGGGTTCCGACATCCTCTGGTGGCAGAAGCAGCTGCGTGGACAGGACTTAACTTCAAATTAAGCAAACTGTGGACATGTTTAAGGGCAGGATGCCTTCACTTAAGGCTTTCACCCAGCAGGAAAGCAATTTGATTTTTACTGACTAAGGAGGAAGAAATGCTTTGAGTAGTCAAGCAGTTGGTAAGAGACCGAGATAAACACATGATCTGAAATCTGAAATTTTCCTTGGAAAGGGCTGTATTGAGTGAGTTTAAAAAAGACCCCAGGTGAACTAGAAAGGCAGTCAGCATTTAGCATTCCCTGGGGTCAGACCTTGTGTTTAACACGGTGATGCTGTATAATGTTCACAGAACAGATTCTATTGCCTATTAACAGATAAAGAAGGTAAGATAAATTATTAAAATGACCTATCAACTAAGTGAAGCCATGGCTCCAAATGAGGTGTGTATGATTCAAAGCTTCCATTGTAGAACAAAGTCAATTCTCTTTTCCACCAGACTAATATTCCTTAAGACATCATCATTACATCTGCGACTTTAAATTTTCAGCACAGATAGCATGAAGTTGCATGTGCGTATTTTAAGTTACAGTCCAGAGGCAGCTAGCATTCTAATCAGGCAGCCACATGCCAGAGGTGGTCACGAGCATGCTCTCAAACACACTGCAGCCACTCCGGACGTGACTGCTGCAGGATTGCTGCTAACTATTCCTGTCATCAGTTTCTGAAAGTCAAGTTGAGTTTTTATTTGTAAAAATGGTGGTTTGTCAATTAGCATAAGTGATAGGTTAATGTTAGGAAAGAGATCTCAGTGGTGAAATTAAAGATATTAAGGATATGTATTTTGGCAAAACATCTTTTAGAGACAGCCACAAGCTGTGAAAGCGCGGTAAGACTCCAGTAAGGTCTGTGGCCTGAGGCCACGGAGATGGTCCTAGATTCTGGATCAGTGACTCTGTGCCAGCTATTAGCGTAGGAGCTTTCTATTGCCTGGCACTGGCTCTGAGTGCAGCTGAATTCTGCCTCTAAAATATTGCTACAGCTGCCCGAAGAGGACAGTTTATTCAAGAGAAGGCAAGTCAGAGGGCGAGGACTTCAGGGACCTGACAAAGGAGTTTGTATTAACAGTGTTGTTCTTTTTAAATAAATGTTTGTATGGGCACCAGGGGCTTCCCTGGTGGCTCAGCCGTAGATAATCTGCCTGCCAATGCAGGAGACATAGGTTCAATCCCTGGGTTGGCAAGATCTCCTGGAGAGGGAAATGGCAACCCTCTCTAGTATTCTTGCCTCGAAAATCCCATGGACAGAGGAGCCTGGCAGGCTACAGTCCACAGGTTTGCAAAATAATCAGACACGACTTAACGACTAAAGGGCGACAACATGTGTGCCAGACCCTGACTGGGGCTTCCTTTCACTGTTCCATGGTGGAAAAACTTTCTGAGAGTAGCTATTTCTTACCTATCTCACTTGGCAGTGGCTGATGTTGTTTTTCAAAAAGAATCTAGAGATGAATGGAAAGAGTAGCAGGGAAGCATACACACTATCCTATGTGAAATAGATAGCCAATGGAAATTTGCTGTATGACCCAGGGAACTCAAACTGGGGCCCTGTAACAACTCAGAGGGGTAGGAAAGGGTAGAAAGTGGGAAGGAGGTTTGAGAGGGAGAGGACATATGTACTACTATGGCTAATTCATGCAGCTGTATGGTAGAAATAAACCAATATTGAACAGCAATCATCAATCAATTAAAAATAAATAAATATAAAAAGAATCTAATACTCATGCAAACTGGCTAAGTTAGATCTACAATTCTGTTCCTAGATCCCTTGCTTCAGAATCACCTAAAGTTTAGAATTCTTCAATTTCTTAGCATCCTTCATTTTGAAGTTCTAGGAGTGGGGCCTGAGAATCTGGATTGTGACAAGTTCCTCTAGTGATTCTCCTATGCTCTGAGGATTTAGCCAATGAAGATATAACCAAAGAAGCGTCATGATCATTTGATCACAGTATTTCTCCATGGTAGACCAAAGATCCAAGAGGGAGGAAATATGATCCTGCCCGCCCGGTCTGAAAACCAGAATCAGTAAAGCAATAGTAAATAGAACACTATAAAGCCCTCATATCCTATAAACTCTATGCCATAAATTTGTGTTATAGCTTTTTGCCTACCCATCTAGATGGAAATATATCAAAATTTGTCTTAAGCATTCACCAAGGTCATTCATAGCCAAAGATACTCCACTGTCCTTTGGATGAATCAGGATTATCAATAGCTTTCCAACTGACTATTGTGATCCATTTTCTGACAGCAATGAAATTGTTAGCCAAAAGCCCATCATGTTAAATATGATTTGGGAAAAAAACAAAAAACAAACAAAAAAAACAGTTTAGCTCTTAGGTTACTTTTTTTTTTCACATCAGTAAGTCCAGTTTATTCACTCATAAGACATCTTGTCTGGCTTTCATCTGCTCATCAAATATTTATTGAGAGACTTTTAAAAAACATGTAGCTCTAACTCCCAATGAACAGCCATGGAAGATTAAAGAAGTGGGAGTCTAGTTCAAGACTTCTATCTCTGAGTTGTCACTCATTATCACATTGTGATGGAGAGGGGAGAAATACCCTAGTGCAGGAGTCCAGGTCTTGAATTCTGTGGCTGGCTACAGACTCAGTTTAAGTCTGTAAGTTATACTGTAAGCTATACTGCAAGTCAGTATAGCTCTTAGGGCTTCTATTTCTTCTTTTAGATAATTACAAATAAAATGTTTGCCTCGCTTATTTTTCAGTTTGCTGATTCATTTATCAATATTTATGGGTCATCTACTATATTCCAGGAATTTCTATAGAACCTTGGGGGATACAGTAAGAAACAAGGTAAACAAGATGACTGTTCTCAAGTAGGCTTATTCTCATACTTAGAGAAACAGCCAGCACAAACGGTCAACCAAGTGAGTGTACTTTCTTGGACGCAGACCCTCCAGCCCAGTTAAGACTTCATATAACATAGCCATGGCCAACAACTTGAGTACAAGCTCAGAAGAGCTGAATCATTTCTGAATTTGCAATCTAGAGAAATTGTGAGATAATATTACCTGTTTGTTCTTTTAAGCCAAACATGAAACTAATTACTAAGGTTTGGAATAATTAGTAACACAGCAATAGATAAGTAATATATAATCCAAGGACATGATTGTTAAGAACAATATTTTAAGAATGAAGGGATTCAGAATCTCATGCTTTATACTTAGAATATTGGCACTAGAAGAAAATGTTGACAGCATGTTAATATTATCATGAAGAAATAATAAATTTACTACTCCTTTTAGTTCAGTAGGATTACAGAATTTGTCTGCTTTTACCTGAGATCTACGGAGTCCACTGAATCAACACAAATACTTCCTAATCAAACTTTATTGAAACTCCATTTTTAGCAATGCATTAGTTAGCCAATAAAAAAATGGTAGTCCTACCTCCGAAAAAGTACTTTTCACCAGTTTTAACTTGAAGAGGACTGTTAGTTCGAACTGCTGAGGCTTCATCTCCATCGATAGTGAGAACAGCAAAATTCTCCTTAGCTAGGAAACGGACCTCATGCCACTGGCCATCATTCAACCCAGAACCTGTTAAATACAAGAGGAAAGACCATTTTGTTAAAAGATTATTCAGTTTTAAATAATTTTTAATATCAACACAGCTTTGCAATAAAAATTAATATATTTTGATCTAGGAAAATTCAGTGTAGCTACAATTAATATCTCATATTTCTTTAATATTATAAATTATTCTTTCCTCCACTGGACCAAATAGGGCCTAGCTGTGAAGGAAAATAGAACATGCCATCCCAGAAAATGCTATTTCAGCATATTGATTATTTTGAAAAAAAAAGTTACTTAAGAAACAGCCAGCACAATAGGAATACTCTGACACCCTCTTTGTCTCCCTGAAAGCAAAAAGTAAGTCTTTCATGTGAAAAAATTCCCTGCCTGTACTAGGAGGGTAACAGGCTTCCTTATCACCAGGAAGAGAGAAGTTAGAGCCAAGAAGGCTGGATAAACAATCCTTATTCTTCTTAATTTGCTACCCCAAGCCTAAATTTTTGTCAATTCATCTTCCAGTTTTTTTTTTTTTTTTTTAATCTTTGTCTAAAAAGGCATAAAATCTGTCTACACTGGTTACTTCTTTGAGTCTCATATTTCTGTGAGCACCATACATACGAAATTATACTTGTTTTCCTGCTGCTAATCTATTTCAATTTAATTATTAAACCAGCCAAAGAACCTCAGTTCTGTTTAGTTTAGTTGCTCAGTAGTGTCCAACTCTTTGCGACGCCATGAATCGCAGCACGCCAGGCCTCCCTGTCCATCACCAACTCCCGGAGTTCACTCAGACTCACGTCCATCGAGTCAGTGATGTCATCCAGCCATCTCATCCTCTGTCGTCCCCTTGTCCTCCTGCCCCCAATGCCTCCCAGCATCAGAGTCTTTTCCAATGAGTCAACTCTTTGCATGAGGTGGCCAAAGTACTGGAGTTTCAGCTTTAGCATCATTCCCTTCAAAGAAATCCCAGGGCTGATCTCCTTCAGAATGGACTGGCTGGATCTCCTTGCAGTCCAAGGGACTCTCAAGAGTCTTCTCCAACACCACAGTTCAAAAGCATCAATTCTTCAGCGCTCAGCCTTCTTCACAGTCCAACTCTCACATCCATACATGAACACTGGAAAAACCATAGCCTTGACTAGACGAACCTTTGTTGCAAAGTAATGTCTCTGGTTTTCAATATGCTATCTAGGTTGGTCATAACTTTCCTTCCAAGGAGTAAGCATCTTTCAGTTTCATGGCTGCAGTCACCATCTGCAGTGATTTTGGAGCCCAGAAAAATAACGTCTGACACTGTTTCCACCGTTTCCCCATCTATTTCCCATGAAGTGATGGGACAAGATGTCATGATCTTTGTTTTCTGAATGTTGAGCTTTAAGCCAACTTTTTCACTCTCCTCTTTCACTTTCATCAAGAGGCTTTTTAGTTCCTCTTCCCTTTCTGCCATAGGGGTGGTGTCATCTGCATATCTGAGGTTATATTTCTCCCGGCAATCTTGATTCCAGCTTGTGCTTCTTCCAGTCCAGCGTTTCTCATGATGTACTCTGCATAGAAGTTAAATAAGCAGGGTGACAATACACAGCCTTGACACTCCTTTTCCTATTTGGAACCAGTCTGTTGTTCCATGTCCAGTTCTAACTGTTGCTTCCTGACCTGCATACAGATTTCTCAAGAGGCAGGTCAGGTGGTCTGGTATTCCCATCTCTTTCAGAATTTCCCACAGTTTATTGTGATCCACACAGTCAAAGGCTTTAGCATAGTCAATCAAGCAAAAATAGATGTTTTTCTGGAACTCTCTTGCTTTTTCCGTGATCCAGAGGATGTTGGTAATTTGATCTTGGTTCCTCTGCCTTTTCTAAAACCTGCTTGAACATCTGGAAGTTCACGGTTCACATACTGCTGAAGCCTGGCTTGGAGAATTTTGAGCATTACTTTACTAGTGTGTGAGATGACTGCAATTGTGCTGTAGGTTGAGCATTCTTTGGCACTGTCTTTCTTTGCGATTGGAATGAAAACAGACCTTTTCTAGTCCTGTGGCCACTGCTGAGTTTTCCAAATTTGCTGGCATATTGAGCGCAGCACTTTCACAGCATCATCTTTCAGGATTTGAAAGAGCTCAACTGGAATTCCATCACCTCCACTAGCTTTGTTCGTAGTGATGCTTTCTAAGGCCCACTTGACTTCACATTCCAGGATGTCTGGCTCTAGGTGAGTGATCACACCATCGTGATTATCTTGGTCATGAAGATCTTTTTTTACAGTTCTTCTGTGTATTCTTGCCACCTCTTCTTAATATCTTCTGCTTCTGTTAGGTCCCTACCATTTCTGTCCTTTATCAAGCCCATCTTTGCATGAAATATTCCCTTGGTATCTCCAATTTTCTTGAAGAGATCTCTAGTCTTTCCCATTCTATTGTTTTCCTCTATCTCTTTGCATTGATTGCTAAAGAAGGTTTTCTTATCTCTTCTTGCTATTCTTTGGAACTCTGCATTCAGATGCTTATAGCTTTCCTTTTTCTCCTTTGCTTTTCTCTTCTCTTCTTTTCACAGCTCTTTGTTAGGCCTCCTCAGACAGCCATTTTGCTTTTTTGCATGTCTTTTCCATGGGGATGGTCTTGATCCCTGTCTCCTGTACAATGTCACGAACCTCTGTCCATAGTTCATCAGTCATTCTATCTATCAGATCTAGTCCCTTAAATCTATTTCTCACTTCCTGTGTATAATCATAAGGGATTTGATTTAGGTCATACCTGGATGGTCTAGTGGTTTTCCCTACTTTCTTCAATTTAAGTCTGAATTTGGCAATAAAGAGTTCATGATCTGAGCCATAGTCAGCTCCCGGTCTTGTTTTTGTTGACTGTATGGAGCGTCTTCATGTTTGGCTGCAAAGAATATAATCAATCTGATTTCAGTGTTGACCATCTGGTGATGTCCATGTGTAGAGTCTTCTCTTGTGTTGTTGGAAGAAGGTGTGTGCTATGACCAGTGCATTTTCTTGGCAAAACTCTATTAGTCTTTGCCCTGATTCATTCCGTATTCCAAGGCCAAATTTGCCTGTTACTCCAGGTGTTTCTTGACTTCCTACTTTTGCATTCCTGTCCCCTATAATGAAAAGGACATCTTTTTTGGGTGTTAGTTCTAAAAGCACTTGTAGGTCTTCATAGAACTGTTCAACTTCAGCTTCTTCAGCGTTACTGGTTGGGGCATAGACTTGGATTACTGTGATATTGAATGGTTTGCCTTGGAAACGAACAGAGATCATTCTGTCATTTGAGATTGCATCCAAATACTGCATTTTGGACTCTTTTGTTGACCATGATGGCCACTCCATTTCTTCTGAGGGATTCATGCCCACAGTAGTAGATATAATGGTTATCTGAGTTAAATTCACCCATTCCAGTCCATTTCAGTTCAGTGATTAAGGGAATAAAGGACAAGTCTTCCTCCCCTACAGCAGTTATTTGTGCTCATTGACCACTAATAGGTATGACAAATGATACCAGGATTATCTAATCATTTACAAAAAAGCTATCATTATAATGAATTAGGTTATATTTAACTAGACACCAACTAAATAAATGAACACCCTAACAATCACATTTCACTCTTCTTAGTACAAAGATCTTTAAAAACAAAATCCATTTAGTTCTCCACTAGACAGAAAATAACTAATAGAAACTGTTCAGTTTGTATTCATTTTACAAAGAATAATTACAAAATAAGGAACAAAGACAAGAGAACAGCCTTTGAATAAAAGTACCTGGAAATAGTTCAAGGAATACTAAGATACACAGAAATCTGAGTCACAGCGGCTTTCTTTAACCTTACAAAGGCCTATGCAAAGGGAAGATAGTTTGTTCTAGACTGCTCCAGATAGCTGAATCTAGAATCCAGAGGTAGAAGATTGAAGGTGCACTTCAGCCTCACAAAAGAAAGACAAGCCTAGCACGGAAAAGTATCCAAAAACGGAATGAGAGAAAATTGATGAAGCAAGGATGATGGTTCCAAGCCTCTGATGAGAGGTCTGAAAACCAAAGCTTACAGACCAAATACTGCCTGCTACCATCTGTTTCTGTACAGCCTGGGATCTAAAAATAGTTCTCAGATTTTAAAACATTGAAAATGAATGAAAAGGATAACAATATTAAATTATTCAAATGTTTGTGTCCACATAAAATCTACTGGAATTTAGCCAAACTCATCTGGTATATATATCGTCTTTCTACAGAGTTAAACAATTGCTGTGGAGACTGTATGATCCACAAAACCTAAACTGTTTACCGAGTGATCCTTTTCCTTTACAGAATAAAGCCTAAACTAATGATTGGTGTACATTATTAAATAAAAATGTCATTTTAAAGAAAAAAACGGAAGGCCTCCTGGGGCTTGAAGACAGTCACATATATGTGGTATTAACCAACATTATACTAGTAAATATTATTGTGAATAATCACCCCCTCAGGTATTTTTTTTTTTTTTAGGATTTTAAAATTTTAACTAATACTTATTGAGCACATTTTATTTCAATGGAGGAAAACAGAAAACCCAGCCCGAAAATAATGAATACTAAATAATTTTCAAATTATGAAATGTATAATATAAACAATTACATAGATAAAAGTTTTCTGTACTCTGAAATTACTATGTAAATATACAGTCTTATTCTAAAACAGAAGTCAGCTGCCAGACAAGTAGTAGTGTTAACTGAAACAATTCCTTCTCTGTTAGGTTGCTTTTGGGTTCCCGCACAGAACTGATCCATGGACGATGATAACTTCAACATAACATTTTCCGTTAGAGTATAAAACTGGGGTTAAAGTTAATTAGCCACAGAATTGTATGGTTTTGATTTTGTTTTTGCCTCTATAGTGTGATGAACCCTGCTTTGAAACATATTTTGAGAGTGTAGGTCCCAAGCACAGTAATGTTACAAATCTTTCATCCTAAATAATAACACATTCAAAGAAAATCATTTACAAGCTATCTTAGGCAACTGGGCTTTCTGTTCTAAACTGTAGACCAGAAAGCCTTTCTAAAAAATTCTTACAAAAACTTCATCATAAAGTTAATTTATAAAGGAAAATCATCAGTTTAATTGTTCATGACAAAAAGGTCTATTATTCTATCAGATTCAAATTAAAAGATTATTTTTTTTCAAGAAATTTAATCACTAGAGAAATTGGACCTCAGAGAAAAGCTGCCTTATTGATAGCATCCACTGCTGCTTCTGAGCTTGAACTGTGATTTCTAGTCATTGTAATTCCAATTACTGTTTTGAACTGTTAATGTTAATGATCAAGAGTGTTTTTTTTTTTTTTAATAACATGGTTAAAGAGAAATTTTAAGAAGCAACATATTTTCCTTTGAGCAATGGGTCATTTTTGGCCCACTGAAAAATGACTCATTGCTCAAAAGAAAATTTGTTATATCTTAAAATTTCTCTATAACCACATGTTATTAAAAAACAACTCTTAATTTTTGGTTTATTATATTTGGGGCCCATTCCTATCAAATTGCTGAGGCATACCTCTTGATGATTAACAGTAAGAGTTCAAAACCGTATTCCCCCAAAATAACTTTTAAAATTACTATCCCCAAAAAATAGGTGGGAGAACTGAACATAACAGTGTTTAGGCATTCTATACATGGTAAATGGCAGAACTGGGAACTAGAACTTGGACATACCTAGTTCCAGAGACTGATTTCTTATAAACAGCAAACAAACAAGCAACAATTAGACATGGCATGTAGACTCTGTGCATCCATGATCAGAACTCTCTTAAACTACACACACAAACATTTCCATTTGCCACCAGCCTGGAGGGAGCTCAGCATCTGGGGTACCCTTGTTTCATACAGCATCAGAGTTGCAAATAAACCGAGACATCATCCAGCTTCATCTGCTAATTTTTAACATTTACATTATCTGATTTTTGTTGTAATGGAAGATCCCACTACCACATGTCTTTCCGTATTTTCTTACGTTGATGTTTTTTTTCCCTTAAAATGCAATACGAATGGGAATTTTGTACGTTTGAGAAGCAAATTCTAGCACTGTTTCCCCAAGGCATATTAAAGTAAGCCCAGGAGTATTCATTTAAATCATCTCTATACTTTGTGAAACTCAGCAAACAGAACTGTGTGCTCACTCCCTTCATGTTATAATGATCATGTTCAATGATCTTGAACATGCTATCTTTTGTCAGTTTGTTGGGCTGAGATCCTAATCTAGACCTTTTGTACTTGAACAAGTTTTTATCACTACTCAAAACTCAGTCATTAAATTTTTCGGCACACACACACAAAAAAGGAGATGCCACAGTTTCAGCATAATTTCCCTCTGCTTGTGTCCATTCCCTTCAGTGTAAGGGAGACCTGACACCTTTGTATGAAACACCACTAATGAGCTTGCCTTTATCATGTCCTGGGCCACCAGCCACCTGGAGGAAGTGGTAGAGAATTAATTTTGCTTCAGAGAAGCTATATGAAGAGCCTGAGGTATTTTTAAAAATAATATTGTTTAATATTTTTAAGTCATGTGAAATGGAATATTTGCAAAATTTAAGAGCTTTTGGAATTTAATATATAACACTTACTCAGAAGAGGGGTTTCCCAGGTGGCTCAGTGGTACAGAGTCCACCTGCTTATGCAAGAGCCACAGGAGAGGTGGGTTCAATCCCTGGGTCAGGGAGATCCCCTGGAGGAGGAAATGGCAACCCACTCCAGTATTCTTCCCATGGACAGAGGAGCTTGGTGGGCTATAATCCACGGGGTCACACAGCGCTGGACAGGACTGAGCACTCTGACATTCATTCAGAATACTACAGCTGATCATAAGAGATACACCTACAAGGATCAGTATAGTATTCAGGGGAAAAATGTCTCATTATTCCAAACTTTATTAGAATCCTGTGAGTCATAACCAACAAAGGACACATCAGCAAACAGGATTAAGGCATTGCTTCTCATTTGCTAGTAAAGCGCTAGTATCCCTTCACTCAGGATTCTAGAGCAACAAATGTCCCTGGGAACAGAGAGACTCACCAGGCACCTGATCCATAATCCTGGACACAGTGGTGTCTTGGTGGCTGGAGAGTGACTAAGGACCAGACCAAAGTAGGATGCTGTTAGTTGTTGATACTTAACAAAGAGACTCAAGTCTCATACAGCTAACACTTCCTAGGAGCCTTGGATGTGCCTGGCACTACCTAACTCGGTATGTGTCAATCTATTGCCTTTTCTCAGTAGTGGGCAGCAAGATGGCAGAAAGGCAGGGAAATAGTGTGGTAGCCCCAAAGGACTGACACGGGAGCCAGGCTGCCTATTTTTGCTCTGACCCTTGTCAGCCTGGGCAGTTTACTTAACCTTTCTGTGCCTCGGGCTCCTCTTCTCTAGAAAGCAAATAATTGTATCCATGTTGTAGGCTGGTTTTGAGGAGTAAGTAAATTAGGGATTCAATAGCATTAGAACAGTGCCCAGCACCTAGGAAACAGCATAACTGTATCTATATCATTAGGTCAAAAAACAAGGAAGGTTGATGAGTTCATTTTACAAAGAAAAAAAATCTGAGACTTGAACAGAGAACTTTTTCTTTGAGGGTTATTGCATTGCAATTACATATATTGGTGTAGTTATAACAAGCCTTTTAAATAAGACAGCGATATAACAACAATGTGGAGATGATGAATATATACAGATGAGACCAAAAAAAAGCGTCCTAACATTATGCTAATTGACACTTGAAACTTAGAAAATGTCCAGTGACTGCATTAGACATGGGGAAAATTTCTGTAATCAAACAACTTAGAGCTGAAGATGATTTGTTCTGCAAAAATGTGTTAGATGACTCACAAAGTTATGACAAAGATACTGATGTGAAGAAATTTGAACAAAACGATTTCCTAAAAGTGAGAGTGAAAAATGAACTTTCTATATTATTTATGTATGTGAGTAAAAAAATTAGTAATTAAATATTGGGAACATTTTTCACCCACAGCCCTAAGCAATTCTATATGCAAGTTAAGTCCAAAGGTACTCATATTATCTCCTTGGGAACATAGGAGTTTGTCTTACATTTGGGGTCCCATTGGCTTTAGGCTGACAAGCTCCATATGACATGGAGGTGGATTAGAAGCCAGGGGTATCTGACATACAGGCTGACCATCAGAGAGGCTGAACAGCGTAAGAGTCTAGAACACAGACTCTGAAGTCAGACATCTGGATATACATTTCATTTTTGCTCACCTAATAGCTGCACCTTCAGCAAGTTAACCACTTTAAGCCTCAGTTTCCTTTTCTATTAAGTGAGCGTACTGAAAATATCTACTTCATAGGGTTGTTATGAGGATTATGTGTATATACTGTTACTTAGAACAGTGTCTGGCACATGCAAGCTGGGGTTCCCAGGTGTCACACACATAGGCCCCAAGTGAGCTCTCAATAGATATTAGCTACCATGCATTGGAGAAGGAAATGGCAACCCACTCCAGTGTTCTTGCCTGGAGAATCCCAGGGATGGGGGATCCTGGTAGGCTGCTGTCTCAGGGGTCGCACAGAGTCGGACACGACTGAAGTGACTTAGCAGCAGCAGCAGCATTGCTTGTATTCAGTGAGTAAGACTAGCTCTCTAAATACCAACTTGGGTCGTTATACATAAATTCTATAAGTATTAACTATTCAGTTCAGTTCAGTCACTCAGTCATGTCCGACTCTTTGTGACCCCATGGACTGCAGCACTCCAGGTTTCCCTGTCCATCACCAACTCCCAGAGCTTGCTCAAACTCATGTCCGTTGAGTCGGTGATGCCATCCAACCATCTCATCCTTTGTCGTCCCCTTCTCCTCCCACCTTCAATCTTTCCCATCATCGGGGTCTTTTCCAATGAGTCAGTTCTTTGCATCCGATGGCCAAAGTATTGGGGCTTCAGCTTCAGCATCAGTCCTTCCAATGAATATTCAGGAGTGATTTCCTTTAGGATTGACTGGTTGGATCTCCTTGCAGTCCAAGAGACTCTCAAGAGTCTTTTCCAATATCACAGTTAAAAAGCATCAATTCTTTGACACGCAGCTTTCTTATAGTCTATTATGAAATGATTAAAAATCGGTTTTCTTCATGAATAAATACCTGCCTCCCCATATGAATCCTATAGTACAAAAAGTCTTGAGGAATTTGGGGGTTGGGGAAGATAGCTATATATGAAAAAGTAGTGCAAGTGTGAGTCGCTCAATCGTGTCTGACCCTTTGTGATTCCATGGACTGTAGCCTGATAGGTTCCTCATTCCATGAAATTCTCCAGGCAAGAATACTGGAGTGGGTTTCCATTCCTTTTTCCAAGGGATCTTCTCAACCCAAGGATCAAACCCATGCTTCCTGAATTGCAGGCAGATTCTTTACTTTCTGAACTACCAGGGAATTCCTAGTTTCTTGTTAATATCAAGGTCAAAAATTTCTAAAGCCAACCTTGAGCTATACAATAAAATAAGGCTTATTCCTTCATAGTTACAGATGCACTTTCACTTCCCCAAAATGTGTTTTTTTTTTTTTTTCCAAATACATTATTCAATAGGTATGGTTCTGAATGTCTTTGGAATATTTCCAAATACTAAATTCAATTCCAAGCAATGACTTCCCCTGATGACCAATTTTGAGGAGATTGATATAAACTGGAGTACATATTTTCCAAAGTATTTTTGTTTTAAAAATGTATACTATTGCAACAATTTTGTTGTATGTTTATAGAGATTATTTGAATATACTTTAGGATAGATACTTCCAGTTATTCACTAATTAATAATAATAAAAACTTTTAAACTGTACATTACAAAAGAAAACTTTTTACAAAGAGAATTTTTTAACCTAAAACCAACATCTTTGAAACCATATTCCAGCTTCTGGCTGCATTTTTCATAAAATAAATAAATTGTTTTATAATTTTTCCTCTAACATCTCCTTAACTTATAATTGCTAGAAAAACTTGTTTTGTATGCAAATGTAAAATGTTAATGAGGCATATTCTATCCAGGCTGACTTTCTAATGGTATTATTTTTAAAATAAGACTCTTGAGGTGGTTACTTTGATTGAACAAGAAGAAACAGGTGTTTCTCTTATTAGAGAGAAGAAGAAAAGACTGGTTTAATGAATACTGAAAAAAAGAAAGTATTTAAAATATAGTCACAAACCAAGATGTAACATCTGTTTGAAAATGCTTCAAATAAAATTACAGTGACTAGAGTTTTCAGTGTTTTTCTCAACATTTAATCTTGAGAGAAAAATCTCCGAGACTACAAATTCATCTTTAGGCAGTTAGAGTATTCTCTGAGGTGCTAATAATATACCTCATAGGTTACCAGTTTTCCATTGATACAGTATGAAGGAAAAAGGGAATATACATTTCTTTATAGATATGCCACATTTGCTGTTGTTTCAGTCACTAAGTTGTGTCCGACCCTTTTGCAGCCCCATGGACTGTAGTCCGCCAGGCTCCTCTGTCCATGGGATTCTCCAGGCAAGAATTGTAGAATGGTTGCCATTTCCTTCCTCAGAGATTGAATCCTCCAGGCAAGAATACTAGAGTGGGTTGCCATTTCCAGCCCAGGGACTGAACCCCATCCATACCACTGAGTCACCAGGAAAGCCTGATATGCCACATTCTATTTCTTATGTTATCTAAATAAACCTCATAAAGAAATTGATGCAATTTAATCGTGTATTTTTACATGTCAATCTGAACCATAGAAATATGACCAACTACAATCAGAAAGAAAATGTAATATGATGCTTGGGTAGGCACATAATACTTTTTTTTTAAGCTGAAGAAATTGTTAAATGACCTTCTATACAGATACAGAGAGAAAGTCACTTTGGAACATGTCTTCATTCAGAAACAACCCCTTGAACGGAAGCTTTAAGTTAGAAATATACATTGGGGAGAGCCGACTGTGTGACATTTTTTATGTGTTGCTAGATATGACTACTTCACTAACTTAATACATAGAATCTTAGAGATAGGATGGATTCTTTCCTTTCAGGCACCCAGAATCCTTTGAGAAAAAAAGAGCCTAGCTTAAGTGATTTTTTTTTTTTTAACCTTATATGCACCTTAGAGTCATCTGGGAAGCTTTAAAAGTTTCGCACTGAAACTTCTAAATCACTGCAGAGGAAATTAAAGACTTAAATAAACAGAT
The DNA here is from genome assembly GCF_029407905.1 of Bubalus kerabau. Classification (NCBI taxonomy): domain Eukaryota; kingdom Metazoa; phylum Chordata; class Mammalia; order Artiodactyla; family Bovidae; genus Bubalus; species Bubalus kerabau. The sequence goes on along the minus strand of NC_073631.1, from coordinate 114,096,059 downwards.
ATGTGATCCTAGTCAGAATTCCAATACTAGTCTTTGTAGCGATAAAAAGACAAGACTGTATAATTTATAAGGATTTTTAAAACCTTGAGTATTAAATATTATCAAAAGAAAAAACAAAAGTAGAGAACTTATCTTCTGATTTGAAGACTTATAAAGCTACAGTATTCCAGAAAGAAATTAGAACTAGATTCCAATATATGTGGTCCATTGTTTTGTTTTGGTTTGTTTTTTGACAAAGCCTCTAAGGCAATACTATGGAGAAAGAAAAGGTGTTTGTTTCTCTGCTTTGATTTTTTTCAAAACTTAGTGCTGAAACAACTGGTTAAATAAAGGGGAAAATGTGTCTCAATTTCTCCTTTACTCAAGACACAAGACTTAATTCTATGCATATTTTAGACCCAAACACAAGAGCCTAACTGTAAAGTTTCTGAGGGATAACATAGAATAAGTATCTTCATGACTTTGGGGTTTAAAGAGATTTCCTAGAGGACATGAAAATCACTTGATAAATTGGGCTTCATCAAAATTTAAAATTCCCTCTCATCAATAGACATGATTAAGAAAATTCAAGTCAAGACAGAGACTAGAGAAAAATATTTACAACACATTTATCTGAAAATGGAACATACTGAAATATAAAAAAAAAACTCTTATAAATCAATATTTGGGAGAAAAAAATGGGCAAAAGTCACAACACAAATAAAGGTAAATTCATTTACTTATAACCATGTGAAACATTTCTTGACATTGTCAGTCATAAGGGGAATTAAAGCCACACTGATATACAAGTTTATACCACTTCAGTGGCTAAAAATTAAAAGGACTAACCAGGATCTGGATCAGTTTGAACTCTCATACATTGCTGGGGGGATGCAAAATGGTACAATCCCTTTAGAAAACTCTTTGATAATTTTTAAATAAAGTTAAACATATATTAACTTTATGACCCAACAATTTCCCTCTTAAGTATTTCCCTCCGCAAATCAAAAGGCATGCTGCAAAAATACTTGTATAGGAATGTTTCACCAGCTTTACTCAACTGGGAATAATTGTATATCCATAGTATGTATATTCAAATAAGGAAATGTTGCTAAGTAATAAAGACGAATGAACTAGTGGTTCAAACATTGTTTTGTATGAAGATTGCAGAGACTCCATCAACAGATGAATGGATAAGAAAGTTACATATACACAATGGAATATTACTCAGCTATAAAAAGAAACACATTTGAGTCAGTTCCAATGAGGTAAATGAAACTAGAGCCTATTATACAGAGTGAAGTAAGTCAGAAAGAGAAAGACAAATATTATATATGAACACATATATATGTAGTCTAGAAAGATAGTACTAAAGATTCTACTTGAAGGGCAGTAAAGGAGACCCAGATATTTTGGACACAGTGGGGGAAGGAGAGGGTGGAACGATATGAGAGAATAGCATTGAAACATATACATTACCATATGTAAAACAGATAGCCAGTGGGAGTTGGTCCTATGATGCAGGGAACGCAAAGCCAGTCCTCTGTGATGACCAAGAAGGGTGGGGTGGGGAGGGAGGTGGAAGGGGTTTTCAAGAGGGATGGGATATATGTACACTAATGCTGATTCATGTTGGTGTATGGCAAAAAGCATCATAATTATTGTAATTATCCTCTAATTTAAAAAAAAATATCCTCTAATTAAAAAAAAAACAACAAACAGGGTTTCCCTGGTGGCTCAGAGGGTAAAGCATCTGCCTGCAATGTGGGAGACCTGGCTTCAATCCCTGGGTTGGGAAGATCCCCTGGAGAAGGAAATGGCAACCCACTCCAGTATTCTTCCCTAGAGAATCCCATGGACAGAGCAGCCGGATAGGCTACAGTCCACGGGGTCCCAAAGAGTCCGACAAGACTGAGTGACTTCACTTCACTTCACTAAAAAAATAAACAACTGTGCTGAAAGAAAAAGCATGCAGACACACACACACAAATAGCATACTGAATGAATCCTTTTACGTAAAATTTTAAAACAGGCACAACTCCAGTGATGTAAATGAGGAGAGTACTTGCCTGTGGGGGGAGGGTGCGGGTAAGAATGCACCATAAGAGGTACAGGGAAACTTTCTGAGGTGCTGAAAGGTTCTATATTTTGATTGGAATACCAATTGCTTTTGTGTACGTATGTATCAAAATCTATCAAATTATGCTTTTAAGATCTATGTATTTCACATAGAATCGATTCTCATTTGTGGATTCAGTATTTGTGGATTCACCTTATTGCTAAAATTTATTTCTAACCCCTAATCCATACTGGTTGTTCTTCCAAGGTCATTCAGGGACTTCTGCATGCAGAGATTGATGAAAAATTAGAGTTATCCAATATACAAGTTGCCAACTGAGGTCAAATAAGTAGGTCTGTCCACTTGTTTCAGCTCTCATCCCATAATCAGTGTTCTTTTTGCTATATACTTAGTGCCACGGTGTTTGTGTGTGTGTGTGTGTGTGTTTCTTTTTGCATTTTTGTGCTTTTGTCAATTTTATCATTTAAAGTGGTCCCAAAATGTGGTGCTAAAATAGTGTTTAGTGTTCCTAAGTGCAAGAAGGCTGGCCTGTCTCAAGAAGAGAAAGTATGTGTTAAGCTTCTTTTGCATGCAAGTTATAATCCTGTTGATTGTGAGTTTAATTTTTTAGTTCAGTGTTAATGAATCAATTATATGCATTAAAAGGTAACTTTAAACAGTAATATATAAATCGGGGTTATGTATTGATGTAAATGTTGTGACCAGAGGCTCTCAGGAACTTAACCCTATATTCCCTGTAGGAGTGATGGTTCAGTAGTCATTAATTCAATGTTTGCAATGATTATGCAGGACATGTGCAGGTTCTAAGTCGCTTCAGTCATTTCCGACTCTTTGCAACACTATGGACTGTAGCCCGCCAGGCTCAACTGTTCATGGGATCCTCCAGGCAAGAATACTGGAGTGAGTTGCCATGCAGTCCTCCAGGGAATCTTCCCGACCCAGGGATCTCATATCTACTGAACTGGCAAGTGGGTTCTTTACCACTAGCACCACCTGGGAAGCCCACGCATAACATAACTACCATAAATAATGAAGATCAACTGTATTGTATAATGTTTACTTCAAAAATATATAAACTTTTTCAGCTTTATTTTTTAATTGATAGAAAATTGCTCCAAAATTTTGTGTTGGTTTCTGCTGTACAACAACACAAATCAGTCATAATTATATACATTTCCCTTACCCTCCTGAGCCTCCCTCCCCTCTCCGACCCTACTTCTCTAAGTCAATACAGAGCACCATTCTGGCCTCCCTGTGTTATTTAGCAAATTTTCACTAATTATTTTACACATGAGAGTGTATATATGTCAACCATACTTTCTCATATAAGCATTTTTAATAGGATACAGGTAATGATGATATTCATTTTTAAATTCAACTAAATTTTATTCATTGACCACTTTATGCATTATCAAGCATTGATAATGCTTACTGCATTATCAAACAATGAGAAACCCACTATGAGGCATGCCATTATTTGCTATTATACAGGGGAAACACAATAAGACTCTGTATTACTATGTTTAACTTTTGAATGTCAATATTTTAGTATGTTAAAAAAACTTAAAATAACTACTCCAAGACTAAGTTTCCATGTAATGCTCTCTAAAATTTGTTTCAACCATTACTGATTCCCAGCCCAAAGCCAATTATTATTATACTTCAAAATCTCATTCAAAGATGTATGACTATTCTAATAATGACTCTTTTCTTGAGACAATCTTCCAAAGCAAGTGTCTTTAGTAGAAATATGATTATATAAATACCATCTTCAATAAATCTTATCAATCTAGGGCTCCAGTTCATACACATGTTTTAGCATATACATTCGTTCATCTCAGTGTTTTAGTCTATCTTAAATATAAAATGCAATAAAATTGCATTTCATAAGAAGTTATGACAATACTGAAAAGCAATTATCCTCCAATTAAAAATAAATTTAAAAAAGAAGTTATGGCTAGTTTAAAAGAAGTTTGAATTCATAGGACTTCTGATTAATGATTAATGTACACACACACACACATATATATATATATATATATATATATATATATAAGCCCAAAGATACAGTGTGGTACAGCAGTTGAAATAAAATAGTTATAGAAATAAATTTTTTAAAATAAATATGCCTGTTTGGTTTTAGACCTAAATATTTATTAATATAATTATTTATAGTCACTGTTTTATTTTTGTCTTAAGTAGAAAGTTGTAGAGCTTCCCAGGTGGCTTTGGGGCAAACAGATGAAAAGGAACATTTAAAGGTCAGTGGCTTCCCAGGTGGCACCAGTGTCAAAGAGCCCGCCTGGCAATGCGGGAGACACAAGAGACTGGCGATTAACCCCTGGGTTGGAAAGATCCCCTGGAGGAGAAAACAGAGACCCATTCTAGTATTCTTGCCTGGAGAATCCCATGGACTGAAGATTCTGGAAGGCTACATTCCATAGGGTCGCAAATAGCCGGACACTATTTGCATTAAGTGAATTAAGTCGTTAAGTGAAACGACTTAACACACACAGAAAGTTGTAGTTGTGAAACGATTATTATCCCATTTTGGAAAAATAAGTCATCATTGCTAATGCTCCAATTCATTCTTAAATCTAAATTAACTAAGTTATGTTTAGTGTTTTAGCCTTATTCTACATATGTCTCAGATAAATCGCAATATCATACAATATTTCTTTAAAGGCAGAAAAGCATCCTTATTTATAGGAAATCAACACTGTCTAAATGGCAAGGACATTCAAATCAATTCCTCCCCTTTTGGGGACATACCTGTGCAAAACATTATAGAGAATATAAACATAAATTTGATGACTCCTGGTCTCAAAAACTTTGTCTTACTGTACCATCTAATGAGGTTTAAATAACTTTTAAACATATTTAAAATGTTTAGAATATCTTTAGACATTTTTATAATTGCCATGAAACATTTCCCTGTATTCTATAAACTGGAGTGAGAGAGCTCAGGAAAAAGAAATGAAAGGTAAATGAAGAAGGCAAAATGTAGCTGAGATGATTTTGGAAGCCAACTAGGGTCTTGGACGAGAGGTAATACCAAAGGTTGGCACTTTCTTGTTTTCCACAGCCTTTCTATAATATGCTGTTGATCCTGTGACTCCCCACCTTCCAAACTGACATAACCCCATTTGTGAATATCAGAATGATTACAGAGTACTTTATCTCATCCATGTCCCAAAGGCACAGAGTTCCTGTCCTCTTACACATCAGGGAGTAAATAGAACTCCAACACACTATCAGTCAATGACTGTTTTTCTATTCTGTCCTAACAGTATTTTAGAAGTAATGAAAAAAGAATATCTTAGAGAAAGAATACTAGGAACATCATAAATGAAGATAATAACAGCAACTTAGCCTAGGTTACTGGAAAAGGGAATGGCAACCCACTCCAGTATTCTACCTTGAGAATTCCATGAACAGAGGAGACTGGCAGGCTACAAGTCCACGGGGTTGCAAAGAGTTGGACATGACTGAGTAAATAACACATACACAGCCTAGGTTAATTCTTTTTAATTTGATTAAACATTAAAAAATTGTTTTATAGTGTTGTGTTGGTTTCTGCCATATGACAATGCAAATCAGCTATAATTACATACATAGCCCCTCCCTCTCGAGCCTACTTCCCCTGCCCCATTCCATCCCTGCAGGTCACCACAGAGCACCACAGGTGGCCCCTGGGCTACACAGTAACTCCTCATCAGCTCTCCATCTCACACCTGATAGTGTAGGTTAATTCCTGAATCCATTTTCTCGTTTTTCTAAATTTTGATAATAAAACAAATGTAAAACATTAACAGTTGTCAGAATTTGAAAGACTGCTTTCCTTTAAAACAGTATGCAAAGCAAAATTCCCTCTTTTCTTCCAAACAGCTTTCAAAGTCTTAGTTTCATCATAACCATAGAGAGCTGTGAATATAAGTGGCTTTGATTAAAACAACCTTTTTTATACCTGTGTAAGCTGGATAACTAGGGTACAAAGACTGTCTTTAAATTAGAGAGGTTATCCAGATATTCAGCAGTTCAGAAATTTCTGATTTCAGAGAAAAATCATGAGCAGAGTCCTGGAATGGATTAGATATCTTAAAATATTATGTGCAGGAACAATCCCTTTGATTTGAATGTAAATCATTATTTTTTAAATTGCATCATAAAATTCATAATAAAACCAGAGCTTCTCATTTCATATAATTCTGCATTACTCCTGTTTAACAGAACTCTCCATGTTTATACTTGCCACTGAATAATTTTCATCCTTTACTCAAAGGCAGAGTCTAGCTCTTGTCACTAGGTCACAGACATAGGTAAAAGTCCAGTCTCTATGTTCTACATCTAGTTATTTTTCTGCCAACCTCTCTACTACTAGTTCTACTACGTGACTCCTAGCATGAGAAGTTGCTTCTGGGTGATTCAGCTCTGTGTCATTTCCTCCAACTGGACTATTAATAAGCACTGAACCATGAAGGGCACATCTCCCAGTATTTATGAACTGCTCTCTCCTGCAGTCTTTAAGTCAACAATCCTTTTTGAGTGCCAGTCACCTTTTAGTAGGTTCTTCTCATCCTTGCAGCAAAACAGGAGAGCAAAAATGGTACATACAGGTACGCACACTGAAATCACATTTGTATAAAAAATGTTGAGTTACAAATTTATCCCATCCATCCTTTCTTGTGAATTATAACCTAGACGTGATAAGCATCAGCTAAGATAAAAAATTCAAACCAATATTTTAAAAATTAATATATTATTATATCGTAAAATTTTTAAACCATTGATTTATTTTTAGTGTGGTTTCATGGGATTGCATTGTGTACACAAGTTGTGTGTGTGTGCACTTATGTTTGTATATATGTGTGCATATAAGTATGAAATTCACTACAGGACACATAAGATATGAGTACAGTGTGATACACTAAAATAGAGTCAGATTAAAATCTGGATAACATGGAAACATGTTACATTTACTCTCTGGCCCAGAAATCCTTCACTAAAATGAATGATTCATATCAGTTGATTACAAGATTCTTCTCAGCTTTAGACACTTAAGAGTACAGTACATTCACATACTAAAAAGGAGAATAGAAAAACCAATGACAATGTATCAATTTTAAAAAATAGTGTAATGTATAGCATATTAATAAAGTACATACTCATATAAATGAAGTTGCATATTTTGGTCAATAAATCTGTACTTGTCCTGATGGCTGACTCTAAACATTAAACACGATGGTCACAAACCATTCCGAGAACATGGAAGAGACTTTGCCTGAGGTGAAAAGAGAAGAATTCACACTGAAAAGATGAAGACATTCATTTGAGTTTGTACTTTAGTGGACAGAAGATGGGATTGCTTCACAGAAATGTAAGAGAGAATTGACCTTGGACCAAGTTGGAGGATGGATCCACCACTATAGAAAGAATTATTATGTTTCACTGTTTAAATTCTGAAAGAGAATTCTTCGCCATTTCTGTGATTTAACTTAAGAGGCAGAATCCCAGGGAGCACTGGCAAATTGAAAAAGAAGTAAGGTTTCTGGCAAGAGAATTTGCCCTTTACTAAAGAAATTCTCTGAAATACTAATAAAGGATTAGGAAGCAGATGTCACAGTGCAGCATCCCACAAAGGGGTTATCAGAGGAACTTTGTGGTAGATTAGATGCCTTAGAGAGCTTCCCTGGCTCAGGCAGTAAAGAATCTGCCTGCAGTGCAGGAAACCTGGGTTTGATCCCTAAATCGGGAAGATTCTCTGGAGAAGAGCATGGCAACCCACTCCAGTATTCTTGCTGGAGAAGAATCCCATGGACAGAGGAGCCTGATGGGCTATAGTCCATGGGGTCACTAAGAGTCAAACATAACTGAGTGACTAACACTTTTACTTTCAGATGTCTTATAGCATGAAAATTCGATATAGGTTAACATTTATCATTTTCTTATCCTAGCTATAGATAACATTACAAACATGTATACATGGACTTTTTTCATACCATATGGCACAATTGTGTTTTTTAGTAGTTATTTATTTATCATTGTTCAGCATTGGCTGTTAGATGGGCAACTTCTAGTCAAAATCAACTACTGACTTTAGAAGCAATTCGGTGTTGGTAATGATCTGTCTCTTGATATGAGTAAGGGTTACAGATGTATGTTTGGTTTTTCATAACCTCCACTAAGCTGTACATTCTTGATATGTGCATTTTATATGTGCATAGTATATTTTAATAAAAATAAAGCAAGATAAAAGTCTATGTGATGTATAATCTAATTGAAATAAGTAAACTGTAGATAATAGGAAGCCACTATTATCTTTAAAGAGCCATGAGATAAAAGCATAATGAGCCATCAAAAACTTATGAAGTATACACAGTTGTAGAATATTAAAACAATAGTAACTTGCAAAACTGATAGCTATTAATGTCATTCATTTAACATGAATTGTGGTGTATAGAAAAATAAAGATTACTGTGGACTATCACTAGGTAAAGACTTTACAAAAATTCTGAGGGGGACTTTAGGATATTTACTTTCAAGGGCTGTAAACTGTGATGACATTTTTCACATTACATCTAATTTCATTCTTCAATTTATGGTCTTTCCTGTTTTTGATTAACTTATCAACCATAATACTTTCATGTCTCACAGATACAGAGAATGCAAACTGCTTTCACTCAGAAAAAATAGTGAAGTCAAGTGGGCCTTAGGAAGCATCACTACGAACAAAGTTAGTGGAGGTGATGGAATTTCAATTGAGCTATTTAAAATCCTAAAAGATGATGCTGTGAAAGTGTTGCACTCTATATGCCAGCAAATTTGGAAAACTCAGCAGTGGCCACAGGACTGGAAAAGGTCAGTTTTCATTCCAATCCCAAAGAAAGGCAATGCCAAAGAATGCTCAAACCACCACACAATTGCAGTCATCTCACAAGCTAACAAAGTAATGCTCAAAATTCTCCAAGCCAGGCTTCAACAGTACATGAACCATGAACTTTCAGATGTTCAAGCCGGATTTAGAAAAGGCAGAGGAACCAGAGATCAAATTGCCAACATGCACTGGATCATCAAAAGAGCAAGAGAGTTTCAGAAAAACATCTACTTCTGCTTTATTGACTATGCCAAAGCCTTTGACTGTGTGGATCACAACAAACTGCAAAATTTTGAAAGAGATGGGAATACCAGACCACCTGACCTGCCTCTTGAGAAATTTGTATGCAGGAAACAAGCAACCATTAGAACTGGACATGGAACAAAAGACTGGTTCCAAATTGGGAAAGGAGTACATGAAGGTTGTATATTGTCACCCTGTTTCTTAACTTATATGCAGAGTACATCATGAAAAAAGCTGGGCTGGATGAAGCACAAGCTGGAATCAAGATTGCTGAGAGAAATATCAATAACCTAAGATATGCAGATGACACCATCCTTATGGCAGAAATCAAAGAAGAACTAAAGAGCCTCTTTATGAAAGTGAAAGAGGAGAGTGAAAAAGTTTGCTTAAAACTCAACATTCAGAAAACTAAGATCATGGCATCTGGTTCCATCACTTCATGACAAATAAATGGGGAGTATAGAAACAGTGAGAGATGTTATTTGTTTTAGGCTCCAAAATCACTGCAGATGGTGATTGCAGCCATGAAATTAAAAGACACTTGCTTCTTAGGAGAAAAGTTATGACTAACCTAGACAGCATATTAAAAAGCAGACATATTAGTTTGCCAACAAAGGTCCATCTCATCAAAGCTATGGTTTTTCCAGTGGTCATGTGTGGATGTGAGAGTTGGACTATAAAGAAAGCTGAGTGCCGAAGAATTGATGTTTTTGAACTGTGGTGTTGGAGAAGACTCTTGAGAGTCCCTTGGACTGCAAGGAGATCCAACCAGTCCATCACAAAGGAAATCAGTTCTGAATATTCATTGGAAGGACTGATGCTGAAGCTGAAACTCCAATACTCTGGCCACCTGATGTGAAGAGCTGACTCATTTGAAAAGACCCTGATGCTGGGAAAGATAGAGGGCGGGAGGAGAAGGAGATGACAGAGGATGAAATGGTTGGACGGCATCACTGACTCAATGGACATGAGTTTGAGTAATCACTGGGAGTTGGTGATGGACAGGGAGTCCTGGCATGCAGCAGTCCATGGGGTCACAGAGTCAGACACTGCTGAGCAACTGAAGTGAACTGTGGGACATCACTAAGTAAAGACTTAAAAATTCTGAGAGGGATTTTCGGACATTTACTTTAAACTGTGATGTCATTTTTCATATTATATCTAATTTTATTCCCCAACTTAGGGTCTTTCCTGTATTTGATTAACTTCTCAACCGTGACCCTTTCATTTCTCACAGATACAGAAAATGCAAACTGCTTTCATTCATAAGAGAATTAAAAAAACCTTCTGATAAATAAATATTCACTTTTCATTGCACTCTAAATTTTATAGTGCCTAACACTTATGCCTTTAAAATTTCACTTTTAGTCTTTCTTTGCTTCCATTTTTGTTGAGTTCACTATCTCTGTATCTTAGACTGAAAGGTAAACCAGATGGTTCAAATACTCTGCTTCACTGGTGGGAATGTAAATTGATATAGCCATTATGGAGAACAGTGTGGCGATGTCTTTAAAAACTAGGAGCAAAAGTACCATAGAATCCAGCAATCCCACTACTGGGCCTATATCCTGAGAAAAACCACAATTCAAAATGACACGTGTATCCCAATGTTCATTGCAGCACTATTTACAATAGCCAGGACATGGAAGCAACCTAGATATCCACTGGCAGATGAATGGATAAAGAAGTTGTGGTACATATATACAATGGAACATTAGCCATAAAAAAGGAATGAATCTGAGTCAGGTTTAGCAAGGTAGATAAACTTAGAGCCTGTTATACAGAGTGAAGTAGGTCAGAAAGAGAAAAAGAAATATTGTGTATTAATGCATATATTTGTAATCTAGAAAGATGGTACTGATGAACCTATTTGCATAGCAGCACTACAGACTTGTGGACACACCCAGGGAAGGAGAGGGTGGGGTGAATTGAGAGAGTAGCACTGAAATATATATGTTACCATATGTAACATGGCCAGTGGGAACTTGCTATGTGACACAGGGAGCTCAACCTGGTGTTCTGTGACAACCTAGAGGGGTGGGATAGAGGTTCAAGAGAGAAGGGACATAGGCATACCATGGTTGATTCATGTTGATGTATGGCAGAAACTAACACAACATTGAAAAGCAATTCTTCTCCAATTAAACATAAGTAAATTTTAAAAGTTATCCTGATGCTTAGTTTTCATGAAATCACCACTGTCACAGTTTACTTAGTTTGAAAGTTCACAATATTTTGTCAGCTCTCAAGTATCTGAGAGAATAACTTCATCGGAAACTATGTCTCTCAAGAGCAGTGACTCTCAATAAAAGGCCCAGCCTTTGTGGTTATGAATTTGGAAAAGCAAGGATGACTTGAGGAAAAATATCATGTGGCTTATAATTAATTTATATAGATTATACTGTTTATACATACAGGATACACAGGGCATATTTATTTCAGTTCAGTTCAGTCGCTCAGTCATGTCCGACTCTTTGGACCCCATGAATCGCAGCACACCAGGCCTCCCTGTCCATCACCAACTCCCAGAGTTCACTCAGACTCACGTCCATCGAGTCAGTGATGCCATCCAGCCATCTCATCCTCTGTCATCCCCTTCTCCTCCTGCCCCCAATCCCTCCCAGCATCAGAGTCTTTTCCAATGAGTCAACTCTTTGCATGAGGTGGCCAAAGTACTGGAGTTTCAGCTTCAGCATCATTCCTTCCAAAGAAATCCCAGGGCTGATCTCCTTCAGAATAAGGGACTCTCAAGAGTCTTTTCCAACACCACAGTTCAAAAGCAGCAGTTCTTCGGTGCTCAGCCTTCTTCACAGTCCAACTCTCACATCCATACATGACCACAGGAAAAACCAGAGCCTTGACTAGACGAACCTTTGTTGGCAAAGTAATGTCTCTGCTTTTGAATATGCTATCTAGGTTGGTCATAACTTTCCTTCCAAGGAGTAAGCATCTTTTAATTTCATGGCTGCAGTCACCATCTGCAGTGATTTTGGAGCCCCCAAAAATAAAGTCTGACACTGTTTCCACTGTTTCCCCATCTATTTCCCATGAAGTGATGGGACCAGATGCCATGATCTTCGTTTTCTGAATGTTGAGCTTTAAGCCAACTTTCTCACTCTCCACTTTCACTTTCATCAAGAGGCTTCTTAGTTTCTCTTCACTTTCTGCCATCAGGGTGGTGTCATCTGCATATCTGAGGCTAATGATATTTCTCCCGGCAATCTTGATTCTAGCTTGTGCTTCTTCCAGTCCAGCGTTTCTCATGATGTACTCTGCATATAAGTTAAATAAGCAGGGTGACAATATACAGCCTTGACGTACTCCTTTTCCTATTTGGAACCAGTCTGTTGTTTCATGTCCAGTTCTAACTGTTGCTTCCTGACCTGCATACAAATTTCTCCAGAGGCAGATCAGGTGGTCTGGTATTCCCATCTCTTTCAGAATTTTCCACAGTTTATTGTGATCCACACAGTCAAAGGCTTTGGCATAGTCAATCAAGCAGAAATAGATGTTTTTCTGGAACTCTCTTGCTTTTTCCACAATCCAGCGGATGTTGGCATTTGATCTCTGGTTCCTCTGCCTTTTCTAAAACCAGCTTGAACATCTGGAAGTTCATGGTTCACGTATTGCTGAAGCCTGGCTTGAAGAATTTACCAGACATCCTGGAATGTGAAGTCAAGTGGGCCTTAGAAAGCATCACTATGAACAAAGCTAGTGAAGGTGATGGAATTCCAGTTGAACTATTTCAAATCCTGAAAGATGATGCTGTGAAAGTGCTGCACTCAATATGCCAGCAAATTTGGAAAATTCAGCAGTGCCTACAGGACTGGAAAAGGTCGGTTTTCATTCCAATCCCAAAGAAAGACAATGCCAAAGAATGCTCAAACTACTGCACAATTGCACTCATCTCACACGCTAGTAAAGTATTCATATTACATACTGTAAATACAGAGCACACTCTAATAGCTAAAGCCAGTCTTTAGTAACTGTACTAAATATTCATACCTGCTAACAAATCCCCAAGACCAAGGTACAGTCTCTGAAAAACAAGGAAGGACAAGAAGATAGATTTCAGGGAGAAGAAGGTGTAACAGTGAGCCAGGATGATATGATTAAGTAGTTCTTTCTCTGAAGTTGACTTTGGCTTCTAACTTCTCTGCTTTTGGAAGAAAGGTGCTTTTCCTCCGTGAGCAGAGATTTCACAGAAGGATATCTGCACCTCCAGGGTGGTGAGCTGCAATAGCTAGTAGCCTATCTACCCATGATCATACCCATCAGAGTCAAGAGAAGCGGCTCTGGGTCAATTCACCGAAAACCAATTCTCTAAAAGTTATAGATCAAAAATAATTATCCAAAGAATCAATTCACAAACAACTAATTCACTAAATTCATCAGAGAATTGAGTTTAGGAATATTCTTCTAGAATATATTCCATGAATATGAATATATTCTTCTCATGAATATATTCATGAATATATTTCTCCTAAATAGGTTCAATAAATGTGAATATATTGGTAGTATTTTAAGGACTGTTCAGTTTATCAGAAGCTTAGGTCACAGGTTCAGTCTTTTAATGAATATATTCATAAAGAACTTATTCATGCGGAGTATAGTTATGAGCTAAACCATCCCATGAACATCGTGAAGAAGGATATAATCAGTGAATTCTTTCATTCACTTACTCAATATTATGTGACTGGTAATGTCTGGGACACAAGGGCTACTCCAAAATCAAAGTTCCTGACCTCATAGAACATAGATAATTAATACATCTATTGCCTTTAAAGAATAATCTTTAAAATAAGTTTTTGACAAATAGATTATGTAAATTTAGTGAATTCACCATTTCCAAGGGTGATGATAGTGATGCTGGGAACTCCTATATCACATGCTTTGATTTATTAAGAAAAATGTTACACCAGAAGTTCATAATATCAGTGTTTCTATATTATGAACTTTGGAGAAAGCTACATGTGAACATTATAAAACAAATAACTAGTCATTCTGTGGGTAACCGAGCTACTTCTCCACTCTGAAAAGGAAAAAGTAAGCAAATAAAGACTCAGAACGTGAAGAGGCCTGTCGATATCAACCAGTAAATTTCATAACTGGAAATAAGACCCAGTGGTATGGATTTCAAGTCAATGATTTTTTTCCACTTTTCAAAGCTGTGCTTACTATCAGTATTGCAACTTTGTACATCCCAAAGCTTGGGGGTTTGGTAGCTGGGCTTAACACTGACTATTAACTCAAATTTCTAAAATAACAATGAACAAGACACAATCACTCTATTTAAAACAGATAATCAACAAGAGCCTACTCAAAATTCAGGAACTCTACTCAAAATTCTGTAATGACCTAAATGGGAAAAGAATCGGAAAACAGTAAGTACATATATAACTGAATCACTTTGTGACACATCTGAAACTAACACAGCATTGTTAAAAGAAAAATATATTTTACAATGTTTGTTCTTTTTTCACATTTATATTTTCCAGCAACCTGTTTTTTTTTTTTTTAAAGCAATGGATCGTACACATATAATACATTAGAGCAACTTCTACGTTAAAGTGTGAAAATAAGGTTAATGTGAGTATAACAGGTATTGTTACTAATTTATTTTTATTAAGCAATGAATAGCTTCATTAAGTAATACATTAGTCCTTTTTTGGTAGTTTCCTGAGAGAGAGAACAATAAAGCCGCTTGAGTTAAGCTTTGTGTGGCTTTTAAAAGAGAAAATGTTCATTCCCAAAGGGCACTACAGGGGTATGGGGGGGATCTAAGCTGAACATTGTTATTCTCTGAGAAAGTCATCAAAACAAAATGAAAACGTTGGCATTTGAGTTGACCCGTTTGCATTTTACTGAGCACGACTTTCACCAGCTATTGTGGTCACTGGGGAAGAGATGACTGAATATGAAGCAGATTTGCTGGAGGCTCTCTGACCTCTGTTTTCGTCTCTGAATTGAGCAAAGGCAGAAAAGGGCTTCTGCTATTGTTTTCCTGTGTACAATCCACTTATTTATTTTTTTCCCAATAAGTTCTCAAAAGGAACTCGAGCAAACAGGAATTGGACACTAGACCTTCTCACTATTGATTTTGCTTGTTTAAAAACAGAGGTTTCTCAACTTTGGCAACATCTTGGCTCAAATGAAAACATAGGGTTACAGGGGACATAGTTTACAATCAAGCTCTGCTCATTTAGAAAACAATCACCACTATTTACATCAATTTAAAAAAAAAGGGACTAACCACTTCCCTTTCCTTTGGAGTTGCGTTAGTTCATTCTGCTACACAGTTTTTAAGGAAAAAATCCTATCCTTTAAGTCTGACAGTGCTTCATGTATGAGGAGAGACCTCTTTGAATCGGAGAAGGCACTGGCAGCCCCCTCCAGTACTCTTGCCTGGAAAATCCCATGGACGGAGGAGCCTGGTAGGCTGCAGTCCATGGGGTCGCTAAGAGTCGGACGCGACTTCACTTTGACTTTTCACTTTCACGCATTGGAGAAGGAAATGGCAACCCACTCCAGTGTCCTTGCCTGGAGAATCCGAGGGACGGGGGAGCCTGGTGGGCTGCCGTCTATGGGGTCGCACAGAGTCGGACAGAGTCGGACACGACTGAAGCGACTTAGCAGCAGCAGCAGCAGCAGCTCTTTTGAATACTATGTAAACAGTAACAATTTTCACTCTGAACAATGAAGCTTAGTAATAACACCTTCGTTCTAAGCATGGTGTCATCAATGATTTCATTCTTAGAGCACTTAGTGTTTAAACTGGCTAAGTCCAAGGTTGGTCTGGTGAGGTGGGGAGACCTCAGACAGCGTGTCACTAGCACCGGCAAAGCTTACTAATAATTCCCAGGAAATAAAAACAGAATCTGGATAATAAAATAAAGCCTTTTTTTTTCTTTCCCCTTTTCCTTTGTGCTTATCTAGTTTCACCCTCTCCTAGGGAGCCTCGAGCAGAGACCTCGCACCTGGCGCTTCAGACGGAGAGTTCCGGACAGACACAAAATGGCGGCGCCATCACCTCAGCCAGGCAGGCCGTGTGCAGAAGGACCAACTGCTGCAAGACGGCTCAGTCCAAGATGGCTGTGGTGGGCCGTGTGCAGAGACGCTGCGCTGGCCACTGCCATCTGGGGCTGTGAGCCGCACAGTTGCTCCAGCCACCGGAGAAATCCATGAGATTCCTAAAAGGAGCCTTTCCCACAGCATGGGGTCGGGGGGTGGGCTGAGAGGCTGAGAGCAGGTGCGTTAGTGCTACGTGTGCTAAGTTGCTATCATTGTGTCCAACTCTGTGTGACCCCACGGACTGTAGCCCACCAGGCTCCTCTGCCCATGGGCTTCTGCAGGCAAGAATAGTGGAGTGGGTTACCATGACCTCCTCCAGGGGATCGTCCCACCCCAGGGATGGAACCCGTGTTTCTTATGTCTCCTGCAGTGGTAGGCAGGTTCTTTACCACCAGTGTGACCTGGAGGTTAGAGCTTTGCTTGCACCTCTCCAGTCTTTCATGAGCTTTCCTTTGCTTCTGAATCCAACTGGGTCCCATCTTGGTCTATTAACGCAAGTGACACTGGGCAGGAGGAATCCTTGTGATGGAACTACTCTGTAACAAGCTGACCAGGATTATAAATTCCTGATGTGCGGTAGCAGGGTGGATCTTCTTGGGACACGTCTACATAGCAACACTAGAGCCCAACTATGATTTAAATCATAGGTAGTATATTATTGTTTTAGGTACTATATTATTGTTGCTCAGTCGCTAAGTCATGTCTGAATCTTTGTGACCCTGTGAACGGCAGCATGCCAGGCTTCCCTGTCCTTCACTATCTCTCAGAGTTTGCTCACACTCATGTCCATTATGTTGGTGATGCCATCCAACCATCTCATCCTCTGTCGTCCCCTTTTCCTCCTGCCCTCAATCTTTCCCAGCATCAGGGTCTTTTCCAGGGAGTCAGCTCTTCACACCAGGTGGCCAGAGTGATGGAGTTTCCAGCTTTAGCATCAATCCTTCCAATGAATATTCAGGGCTGATTTACTTTAGGATTGACTGGTTTGATCTCCTTGCTGTTCAAGGGACTCTCAAGAGTCTTCTCAGCACCACAATTCAAAAGCATCAATTGTCTGGCACTCAGCTTTCTTTATGGTTCATGTATGTTCTTACACACATACATGACTACTGGCACTCAGCTTTCTTTATGGTTCATGTATGTTCTTACACACATACATGACTACTGGAAAAACTACAGGCACTTCATAAAACTATAATTTTGTTGTTGTTGTTAAGTCACTAAGTTTTGTCTGACTCTTTGCAGCCCAATGGACTGCAGCACGTCAGGTTTCCCTGTCCTTCACTATCTCCTGGAGTTTGCTCAAATTCATCATGTCCATTGAGTCAATGATCTATTAGATCATGACAATGAGGAATTAAAAATGTAGATTAAGTCTCTGCCTTAGGGAAGTTAGGTGCTGGATGAAAATTTTGTTTTATATGATTATTCCATCTGATTGGCATAAAGAACACTGCCCATGGAACTGTGAGGCTCTGTTGCCTACTTTCATAAAATAGTTACTGAAAGTTTACTATGAGAAAGATATTTTTTTCAGCAAGATTTCTCTTCCTTGGTTGAGTCAATGTTTTAGGAATGAATGATAGACTAACTTCAGTCTGTTTGAAAAATTAAATCATGATCTTTTACTTTTTCCTTTGAAAATATAGTTTTTAACTGACTGATATTCTTTAGCAGTCATCCTGTGCAGAACTTTTTAATGCATTCTCTAAAATTCTAGTGTATCTATCACTAATAAATTTATGTAGATTATAACAACATATTGAAATTTAAATAAGTATTACTAACATATTTGGCATAATATTATAAAGATAAGTTTCAGAGTGATTAAATTTGGAGTCAGTTATTTAAACATCTTCATTATAATTCTTATTTCAAGTATGTATTTTTGGATGTGTCTAGCAAGCTATGTATAATTATCTATATTCAAGATAGAAGCTAATTTGTATGTATTAAATTTTACAGTAAAAAATGTAAGCTCCATTCTGGAAGTGCAAGGTTATAAAATCCTATAGATGCAAAAGTATAAATTTCACTTATTTGCAATTTTAGAGTCATTTTATACTAATTGTGCAAGTTTTATTTCTAAATATTTTACAAAAAGACAGACTGAAGTACTTCAAAATAATTAATTATAAGAGATTAGATGATATGACAAACAAAAGTGTATTGTATATTGTGGAGAAAATCATCATGCTTTTATTTATTATTATTTTCAATAGGAATGCTTCATTTTCCTTTATAAAAATAAAAATTTCATCAATATGAAATTGTATAAAATGTGGTGTGAATTTTTTGAAAGCATGTTGTTTTTCATGTCAATCATTGAATCATCTGATTTTATACCTACTGACATCATGGTTGAGAGAAATCCTAACTTTTCTTTCCTACACTTGTAAGGAGGAAATAAGAATGATTCTACCTCCAAGTAAACATGAATGTTTTACTTACTCAACAGATATGCAGTTTTTCTGCAGTTACAAATTCCTTGTGATTGTTGGGGAAAGGAACAATTTGGAACATTATCTCTGACTTCAGAGATACTGATTTTTGGAGTGCATATGTATGTAAATTAAGTACATATTGCCTAGTGCTAAAATAAATAACTGACAATGATCTTTGGAATGGATGGCTTATGTTCTCTTCAGGGGATTAGGGAGAAGTTCCACGAAAAACCAATAGGAAAGTTTTCATTAATGCATTTGGATAGTAAGGCTACTTGAAATGAAGGGATTGTTAAGAATAAAGGGATGGAAGTTTAGCAGGTTATTTTGTTTGCACGATTTCTGTCCCTTCCTGAGCTCCTTGAACACATAAATAAATATACATGAACTGCATATTTTATCTTTGAATCCCCAGAGCTTCAATGCGCAATGCGTGTTTGCTGAATGAACAAATGGACTACGTGTCCTTCGGTAAGAGCATTTTGCATGCAGGAGATGTGGCAAGAGGTACTGATTGATGCCGACTCATGATGGACTCTGAATTTTAAGTTAAGAAGTTTGAACTATATTTGGAAGAATTTCATGAAGTGAAGAAGTGGCATAGTTAGAGATATCTTTATAAGATTAATCTGGCAGTTATGGATTATAAGTAAAATAGAGGCTTGTTGACAACATTCTCACAAAGATGTTTATAACATGCACATGGAAAATTTTAAGATAAATGTATATTAATTATACTTAGAAATGTGAATTATGACCACTCCAAACCAAAAATCAGAGGGAAATAACTGAATAGGATTAAGCTAGAAAATTTACGTTCTCATTTTGATACTCTGTTCCATGATTTATTTTTTAAAAAAATTAACCTTATTCAGTCTTATCCTTAGCTCAGTAACATTATGGCTCTTCTCTTTTTTGTTCCCACTAGCTTTTATTTCTTTTCTGAATTGCTCAAACATTCACCATGTCTTATTATTATACATCCTTACACTCTCCTGCTATGACTGCATAAATGGAGAATGAAATCTGATTTTGAGACAGTCTTAAGTGTTCCTATTTATGTTTCAGCTACTCATGCATGAACCTGATTACAAGTTGTGTGTACAGAGCCATAGTTAGTGAATTCACAAAACATACCGCAAGCAAACCACATTTCCCTCAAAGGAACAGCAGAAAGCTGCCTGTCATTTTTGTTTTATGAAGATTAATCATCGAACCACAAAGAATCACGAGATGACTTGTAACACAGCACTTGCACTTCATCCCTGAAGGCACTGTGGCACTGTCAGTTAAACACCGGTGAGCGTAACTTAGTTCCCATTTCTAACAGCATCCTGGTCACTACTGACCACTCTATTTATTATAGGAGAAGTGGGTTCTTCCCGGGAAGCACAAAGCTAAATTGCATTGCACATTCTGTTGTTATTCACAGCATCTCTGCTTCATTCATGTCTATTTTTTTTTTTTGTCAATTGAACTCAGCATTAAAAAGAATATTTTCTTATAAACCAAAGTCATATATATTGTAAAAGCGTATCAATGCAAAACAAAACAAAAACCAAAACCCAACATGGTCATTGATTTTGCAAATCCATTCTCAAAACACTAGAAGAGCTTATGAACTCCCAAACACACTTATAATTTAGTGAAATGTTATGCCGTTACCATAGAAAACAGTGCTTCAATCTAATGAAGATCCAGAGAAAAATTGTGTCCATATTAGGACCATTTTTCTCCAATGTAAATTCCAACAGTGGCATCAAATTTGTTTTTCATTTGTTTGTTTTTGCATGCTATGGCCTCTGGAACATAGCTGAGACAATGGTTGTTTCTCTTAAGTAAATTTATGCCATGTCAGGGATAAAGTTATATAATTCAATTTATAAACATTTTATTCATCTTAATTGGGCTTAGAAATGTGTACGTGGGTTAAGAGTTGTGTTTAAAAAATGTTGCTTCTGAATACATATAGCTTGTAGCTTCAAAATAAAAGCATTCTACCATAGTTGTTGATGTTCAAACAGTAAGAATGGCATGGTAACATCAGTTAAAATAATACAAACAAAAACCAGAGGCATCGAACCTAAACCACAAACATTAGGTAGGATGGTGAGAGTCAGATGGGATCCAGTCTTGCCTTTAAAAGAACCTACAAATCCTGGATGGAAGGGATCTAAAGTGAAATTGAAAAATGAGAGTGTTAGTTACTCAGTCGTTTCCGACTTTTTGTGACTCAAGGACTGTGGCCCACCAGGCTCCTCTGTCCATGGAATTCTCCAGGCAAGAATACTGCAGTGGATTGCCATTCCCTCTCCAGAGGAGTTTCCTGACCCAGGGATCAAACCCAGGTCTCCTACACTGCAGGTGATTCTTTACCATCTGAGTCACAAGACCAGGGAAGCCCTACTGGACCGGTAAATACATGAGTAATCAAAGACATTCTCTGATTTTAAAAACTAGTCATGTAGTTCACAGATGTTACTGAACTACACAAGTAGCCATGTCAGCATTTCTGTAGGCTAGGCCAGGAAGCAGAACACGGGACTCCAAAGACAGACCTAGTAGAAGGTGAAACTGTAGACTATGCCCTTCCCTAGTTCAAGGTAAGCCAGCATCCAAGCAGCATGTAAGGAGGAAGATCAGATGGAAAGGTGAGTGTCCTAGAGGCCTCCCTGGAAGCCCGACAAATCATGTGGCCTTCCAATCCCGGATAGCTTTATTTAAAAGACATCAGCAAAGGGAAGCCTGTTAAAAGATAAGTTACTCAGGTGATGAAAGGATGTAGATGACACAGCTTGAAGAAACTGGGAGCCTGTGGCAACAGAAAAGTCAGAAGATGGAAATTCAGTAATTGTCTTCAAATATCTATTATCTCTACTCCTTGAAGACAAATATGAATTGAATTGAATTTCTCCCCTCTAGCGCTCCCTTCTAAGGAATGCGAAAGTGAAAGTTGCTCAGCCTTGTCGGACTTTTTGTGACCTCATAGATTATACAGTCCATGGAATTCTCCAGGCCAGAATACTGGACTGGGTAGCCTTTCTCTTCTCCAGGGGATCTGCCCAACCCAGGGATCGAACCCAGGTCTCCCGAATTGCAGGCAGATTCTTTACCAGCTGAGCCACAAGGGAAGCCCAAGAATACTGGACTGGGTAGCCTATCCCTTCTCCAGCAGGTCTTCCCGACACAGGAATTGAAATGGAGTCTGCATTGCAGGTGGATTCTTTACCAACTGAGTTATCAGGGAAGCCCTTTGTGAGGAATAAATATATGTAAATAACCTGATTTAGAATTCAGTGCTCAAGTAGAGTTAGATGAGATAACAGTGTCCAGGGGAGTTTGGGAAGTTTCACAGAAGAGGTAACATTTCGGGGAGGGGTGGTGGTGGGTTTCAGAGAGGATGAGTGGCAGTTTGTTAGATGGAGAGTGTTATGAGCCTCGAGAATGCGGAGAGAATGAAGTTGAATAGATAGAGCTGTGAAGAGGCCAGGAAGCACTGGGAACAGTGTGTGCACTGTGGCTAGTAACCAGGGTGCCTGGGCCAGAGGGTGACTTGGGAGACAGATGATGCTGGAACTTTATGTCTGGACCAGGATATGCATGACCACATGCCTTATAAAGACATTTGGACATTATGGCTACAGAACCTGAGACAGTTTTAGAGGTTGCTTGAATTTATTTAATGAAATCAAAAATCTCCATGAAGCTGGAGTTAAATGCAGAGAGAAAAAAATTCCCCTCTTACTCCTGCTGTTTCTCAAATGAATGATATTTTAAAGGAACATTAACTTACTTAGTAGTTAAGACAAGGATCTATTCAATTTAACAAGGTGTTATCATGATCTAGACAAGCTGTTCTTTCATGAAACGACTTAAAGTTCTATTTTTAAAACTTAAGTTCTACATTTGATAATATTACTCAAAATGTAATGAGCTGGCAGAGATACAAGGTCTTCTACAACTCCAAAGGAAGCTGATTTCTGGGAAGGGAAAAAAAAAAAAAAAAAGACCAAGCATACGAAGCAGTTCTATTTCAGTCTTTCAGTCTTTGCTAGGGACATCTTAAGAGAAAAAAAAGAGCCATGAATGAAAAGAACCACAAATCTTGATGGAGAGAATCCAGAATGAAGCTGCCATCCCAGTAAATACCTTAGTGACTAAACAAATGATCTGATTTTAAAATATAGTCACGTGGTTCACAGAGCATACCAGCAGAATGTGTACAAACACCCTCTTGTGGTGTCTGCCCCTGTCATCTATGGGCCCTGAGGTGCCAAAAGAGAATTTCTGTTAAAGTAGAAGGCTTCTACCAGATCTATAAATACAAGCCTGCATTTGCATGATTCTGAGTAGCAGTATAATCGACTTTTCTGGGCTACACAAGGAATCATTATTTTTCTCAGACTCTGGAAAGACTGGTCCCGCTGTTATTAACAGCCTTGAAATAAGGGCCACTTAAGAGTTTACTCAGGAAAACAATGGTAAATATCCATGACTGTGGATGTGCTAAATTAAGATAAGGAGATGCCTAAACCAAAGATGTTTTATTAATTGGAAATAAGGGTCATTGTAAAGGGGCTTCCCAGGTTGTGCTAGTGGTAAAGAACCCACCTGCTGAGGCAGGTAGATATAAGAGATGCCGGTTTGATCCCTGGGTTGGAAAGATCCCCTGGAGGAGGGCATGGTAACCCACTCCAATATTCTTGCCTGGAGAATCCCTTGGACTAAGGAGCCTGGTGGGCTACTGTCCATAGAGTGGCACAGAGTGAGACAGGAGCAAAGCAACTTAGCACACACACATGTCATTGGGGAAAAAAATGCATAGGGAGGCATGTGTTTGTCACTGTACCTGTCTAATACTATTTCAGTTCAGTTCACTCAGTTGTGTCTGACTTTTTGCGACCACATGAATTGCAGCACGCCAGGCCTCCCTGTCCATCACCAACTCCTGGAGTCCACCCAAATCCATGTCCATCGAGTCGATGATGCCATCCAATCACCTCAACCTCTGTCATCCCCTTCTCCTCCTGCCCTCAATCTTTCCCAGCATCAGGGTCTTCTCCAATGAGTCAGCTCTTCACATCAGGTGGCCAAAGTATTGGAGTTTCAGCTTCAACATCAGTCCTTCCAAAGAACACCCAGGGCTGATCTCCTTTAGGATGGACTGGTTGGATCCCCTTGCAGTCCAAGGGACTCTCAAGAGTCTTCTCCAACACCACAGTTCAAAAGCATCAATTCTTTGGTGCTCAGCCTTCTTCACAGTCCAACTCTCACATCCATACATGACCACAGGAAAAACCATAGCCTTGACTAGATGGACCTTTGTTGGCAAAGTAATGTCTCTGCTTTTGAATATGCTATCTAGGTTGGTCATAATACTATCTATTCCCTTCCAAATTAGACTTCAGCCCGGGTTCACACCAAGGGGAAGCCACAGGTGACCACGTTTGTATCTCACCAGCCTGTACTTTGGCAGATTAGACCAGTTGTTGTTGTTTAGTCACTAACCAGGGCCTGATTCTTTGTAACCCCATGGATGGTAGCCCTCCAGGCAAGTGTACTGGAATGGGTTTCCATTTCCTTCTCCAGGCATCCTCCCAACCCAGGGACTGAACCCCTGTTTGCTGCATTGGCAGGCAGATTCTTTACCAATGAGTCACCTGGGAAGGCTGTTGAGACCAAAACAGGTACCCTTTCTGAGTCTGGCCAACAGGGGCACAATGATGTGGAGCCTGCAGAAGGCGCCATTTTTATTTACTTAAATGATCTCCCTGGAGTTAGGCATTTCTCAGCCTGGGCTGCCACTGAAAGCACCCTTCTGGAAACAGCTTACCAGAAATGGTTTTGCTCATAAAGCTCTCCCACATAAACGATTCCTGGAATCAGACCAAATTCAAAGAGATAGCTTACCCAAGGCCTTCCAGCTGAAGGAAGCAGACCTATAACCTGTAATGCAGACAGCTGAGCCATTTACAGGAGTAGCTTGTGGACCACATGTGCGGCAATCACCCAGGTCATTGGCTGGAAATGCAAACTCTCAGCCGGAACCCTGAGAGGTCTAAAGCCCGAGGTCTACTGTGAGGTCTGTGGGTCGTGATAGACAGCAAGGGCTGAGATCCATCACTAAAGCAGTACCATCCCATAGAAACACAAAGACAAGTCACATCTGTAAGTTTCGATTTTCCAGTAGCTACATTTAGCAAAATGATAAAGAAACTGGGGCCTTAATTTTAATAATGTATTTAATTTGACACAATATATCCAAAATACCCTTTTAACATGTAACACATATGAAAAAGTTATTAATGAGATGCCCTGCATTTTTCCCCATAGGAAGTCTGAATCTCTCAAGCTTTCTATAGACACGTGTGGCTAGCACTGATATACTGGACAGTGCAGATAGAGGAGAAAGTCAGGATTTCTGCCTTCATTAAAGCTATTGCATCAATCCCAGGAGATTAGGATTAACATATATACACTATTGATACTATATATAAAATTAACAGTCCTGTCTGACTCTTTGTGACCCCATGGACTGTAGCTGGCCAGTCTTCTCATTCTATGGGATTTCTCAGGCAAGAATAGTGGAGTGGATTGCCATTCCTTTCTCCAGGGCATCTTCCTGACCCAGGGATGGAATCTGGATCTCCTGCATTGCAGGCAGACTTTTTACTCTCTGAGCCACCAGGGAAACAGAGTATAAAACAGGTAACCAATGAGAACCTACTGTATAGCAGAGGGGACTCTACACAATGCTCCGTGATGACCTGAATGGGAAGGAAATCCAAAAGGGAGGGGCTTTAAGCATATGTGTGACTGACTCGTTTTGCTGTAGAGTAGAAATAACACAACATTGTAAAACAACTATAATGAAAATTAACAGATAAAGTTATAGCAAGTCCTAAACCAGCCCCAGTTCTAAAGATTGAAGGCAGGAGGAGAAGGGGATGACAGAGGATGAGATGGTTGGATGGCATCACCGAGTCGATGGGCATGAGCCTGAGCTTGAGCAGGCTCCAGGAGTTTGAGTTTGAGCAGGCTCTGGGAGTTGGTGATGGACAGGGAAGCCTGGCGTGCAGCAGTCCATGGGGTTGCAAAGAGTTGG
This sequence comes from Bubalus kerabau, assembly GCF_029407905.1. Classification (NCBI taxonomy): domain Eukaryota; kingdom Metazoa; phylum Chordata; class Mammalia; order Artiodactyla; family Bovidae; genus Bubalus; species Bubalus kerabau. The sequence continues at coordinate 114,070,263 of NC_073631.1, read as the reverse complement.
ACCCAACTGAGCGACTGAACTGAAACCAGCCCAGGTTTGAGTTGTCAGGCTACACTGGTTTTTTTGTTATTCTTCCTCCTTAATCCCATGGCCTAAATTTCATATCCCACATCCCTACCACTTTTACCTACTAAATTCCTATCTTACACTTCAGCTCAAATAGAACTGCCTCTTTCTTGGTTCCTTTAGCCACTCTCATTTCCCAACCCCAACACCACTAAAAACAGCAAACGAGCATGTGAAGACAAGTCGGGGTACCTCGTTTCATATTTCCTTGGTATATACTCTCAGAATAGTGCATATATTTCATAAAAACTATCACAGTTGGCTCTGGTTTTATTTTTGTTATTGATAATTATTGACTGACTCTTTCTCTGTAAGGAATGGCACTGGATCAATATCTAGCAGAGGGTGTATATTCAAAATAATTATGTTGAATAGATGACAGAATTCCTGAATTGAGCCTTGGAGATGGCCACCCACTCCAGTATTCTTGCCTGGAGAATCCCATGGACGGAGGAGCCTGGTGGGCAACAGTATATACACAGATGCATACACATGCATGCACACACACACAAACACAGGTATTTCTTTTCCAAACCTAAAGGCCAGAGGGAAATTCAGTGTAAGGCTAATTAAGCTCAAGCTTCAGGATTCCTCAGTTATGGGACCACCATGAGATTGGACATTGCTAGCAGTCCCCTCTTTCCCTAGGGGGGGAAGTCAGGTAACATTCATTTCTGGTAAATCACCTAATGAGTTCTTATTGAGCTTTGAGGAGTCCAATAACTTGTTGTGAATTTTTTCTCATTCTATATAAAGATTCCACATTATATTTAATTTTGTATTTTTAATTCCATATTCCTTTCTTGTAAACAGTTTCCCCATCTCCAAATTGTATGAAGTCTCCTGATCCACAAAGCCTGGGTCTACCACTACAGAGAACATAAACGCTTTCATCTTTTCATCATTTTGTACATTAGGGAAAAAAGCAATCCTTTTTCCAAAAATTTGGATTGTAATGAACTTTCTTATCAAAGTGAAGGGTCAGTACCAAGGAGGCTGCATTCAGGTTAACAGTGCCAGAGGGAGAATGAAGTGGTGTGTCCATGGCAGGGCGTACATCCCATTGCTTCTTACACAACCCTAAATACCACTCCTAAAGACCACAGGGCTGACATCAAACTTTCCTTCCACAAATTGTACTCCTTTTCATTGGGTTAACTTCACTGGTTTGATAGAACAGAAGATTATGGAACTAGGGAAATGAAGATCTGCATAATCTAAAACATAGTCAGCACATGCAAAATTTAGGAGAGTACTATCACAAATGAAGTGCAACTTACATGATCTTCACTCGTACACACAACAAGTGAATTTCTAAGAAATACAAACAGCATAATAAGTGCTGGGTTGTGATAGGAGGTAAATGGATCCTAACCCTGCCGTCACTAAGTCTAGAGTCAGAGAAGGCATCATTATTATAAGAGTTCAGAGGACATAACCCTGGTCCTTGTTGTTAGGAAAGATTTTATAAAGATGGCAAATTTTGAAATAGATCTGTGAGAAGAGGAAAAATGTAGACAGTAAACATGAAAGGAAACAAGATCCTAGGGGAGGATATCACCATCACAGTTAATAATCTTATTGCTTTCTCTATCATTCATTGCATGCCATCCAAAGATATCAAATAGTAGGACATCATTAATAAGGTTTCTATTGCCTTTATTGTTGCCTTTTGAATGTCCATGCTTTTTTTTTTTTAAAGAAACTTTGTTGAGATTTTTGAAGTACTACAGGAATATGCAAGGTACACAGACATAATAAATATAGTTTTTATAGGAGGAACAGGCTTGGCAATGTAAAAAGCATGCTGCAAGCGCTGCCATAAGGCACACGTTTATTCTAAATAATTTTTGTGTTCAGCCTTCATCTCTTCTCCTCTTGGCCTGATTATCAGCAGCCTGAGATTGAGATGAGCAGGAAAGTCAGGAGACCACGGAAAATCTGCTGTTGAAAGTGAAGCCTGAGTAAACTTGAATTTAATCCTCACTGTTAAGTTGCTTTAATTTCAAATCATTTCTTCTATTTGCCATTTGCCATTTAACCACCATGCTCTCCTAGATCACTAAATAGCTTTTGCTGGAGTAAACAATATAGCTATTCTCTATTTAGAGACATAAAAAGGCAATACACAACGTAACAAAAAAACAGGTAAGTTAGAAACTTAAATAAAGAACTAAGGTTAGAAACTGAATTTTCCTTTTGATAAATGACTTAATAAAAGAGATTAAAAAAAGAACTGTTATAACTACTCCCACACCCCAGTTCTGCCATAAAAATAATGATTAAATCCAACAATAGGTTTGAAATCCCATTTATTCACTGTAATAATAGATAGGGTTTTAAAATCGTTTTTATGAAAGCACACATTTCTCAGTGATAGAACGCTGCAGAACTGCTCTCAGGTTGCAGGAATATCCTAGTAGAAATCTGTTCTCTGCAGCACTGGTCTCAGAGTGCTCAGATACTTGGAGTTCCTACAGCATGGAGATGTGTGCTTGTATGCTAAGTCACTTCAGTTATGTCTGACTCTGTGAGACTCCATGGACTGTAGCCCACCAGGCCCCCTCTGTCCATGGGATTCTCTAGGCAAGAATACTGGAGTGGGTTGCCATGCTCTCCTCCAGGGGATCTTCCCGACCCAGAGAATGAACCTGAGTTTCTTAGGATTGCTGCATTGGTAGGTGGGTTTTGTTTGTTTGTTTGTTTGTTTGTTTGTTTTTTACCACTAGAGCCACCTAGGAAGCCCATAGCATGGAGAGAGTTACCTGTCAGAGATTCCAAGACTGCTTCACCTGCCCAGGTTCCTGAAGATGATAAATTGTGTAAGAAAATGACTCAATCAGGCATCTACAACTTTTTTGCAAAATTGAAAATTGAAAAGAGGAAGCCTACGGGCCTCATAGCTTAATCAATTAAAAAGACATTTGTGGGACTTCTCTCATAGCTCAGTGGTAAAGAATCTGCATGTCAATGCAGGAGACACAAGTCTGATCCCTGATCCAGGAAGACCCCACCTGCTGTGGAGCAACTAAGCCCATGTGCCACAACGATTGTGCTCTAGAGCCCAGGAACTGCAACCACTGAGCCCACGTGCCGCAAATACTGCAGGTGGCACGTCCTAAGGCCTGTCCTCTGCAACAAGAGAACCCACCACAATGGAAGCCCTTGCATTGCGACTCGAGAGTAGCCCCCCACTCTCTGTAATTACAGAAAAACCCATGCAGCAACAAAGCCATAAATAAGCTAATTAATTAATTTAAAAAACACATTTGTCAACATTAGAAAGCAGTGACCCATCCTTTGGGTTGTTCACAGCCCTGCCTGGTAGGGGCTGAATTTCAACTCTCCTTACCCCTTACAGACAGTTCTTGTGCAGTGAACAGCCTGTGCAACTGTAAGGATGACCTCAACCTCAGTTCCCTAAGAGATAGGGCCCTTTGTATAAGCCAAGACACATCTCCTTAGGAGTTTATTGCACTTTGAAGAATTCTCAATCAACAATAACTTCTCCATCTAGAATTTGAACTCTCTGAATAGAAAAATACAGATTTTCCTTATTTTTCTGGATTTCGAGATGCCTTAGAGCTATTTAGGAATGATGACATAGCAAGCAGAGGGACATTGTTGAATCTGTAACTCTCATGAAAGTCTCACTGATACCTCAACGTGTCCTGTTTCAGGCTTCCACGTGTTTGTGATTAGATTCTTGCCATTCCTGCCATAAGGGTTCATACAGCTGTTAAGGTTCTGTTCTAACTGCTCCAGGCTGGCCACTGCTGAAGTCCTCCAGGTATAAGTCCAGTGGCCTGACCTGAGCTGATGAGACCCAGTGAGTGACGGCTGCTCTTTGAATGGTCTGTCCACCACTGTTCAGCACTCCTTGTCCACAACCCTTCACTGAAAATGCTTTCACTCTCCACTTTAAGCTGTGGGGGTCTTTTCCTCTCTATCTCATTCTACCATTTTACTCTACCTTTTTCCGTGGGGGAGAATGGATCTAAAAAACTCATTTACACTAAGTATTTGTATTTCGAAAGTTGCTTAAAATACTTCCTACAATAAATAAATATCTACTTGTAAAACTCCATGCTTCTTTGGGCAAACAGTTTTGGATGACAGTGCTTTGCTGAGAGGGCTTTCCAAGGGCACTAGTGGTAAAGAACCAGCCTGCCAGTGCAGGAGACATAAGAGACATGAGTTTGATCCCCAGGTCAGAAAGATCCTCTGGGGAAGGGAATGGCAACCCACTGCAGTACTCTTGCCTGGAGAATCCCATGGACAGAGGAGCCTGGCGGGCTACAGACCATAGGGTCACAAAGAGTCAGTCACGACTGAAGCAACTTAGCACACTTGCTTTCCTGAGAGCCTTTTATAACAATATGAAAGCAAGATCAGATTCAGGCTCTGCGTGAGGTCTCTCTTATTTTATGTCATCATCCCCCATGTCCGTACTTCCTCTTCTTCTATTTCCCTTGACTTTGGCCTTTTAAAAATAGAGTAGGTTCACCCCACACCTGTCTGTCCCTGTCATGTTAATGTCAACCAAATAGAGCCAATTTGTTGCTTATATCTATAAAGCTGGCAAGATTGAAATTCAGAGGCCTCCACTGACCGCTGAGATCAAGCAAGCCAATTCTCTATGAGTCATGAGAGCCTCCTGCTTGCTGTGGATGCTATGTCTGCATAGACTCAAACAAATACACACTCTCTCCTTTGAATGTCTTACTTGCAAATTGTTTTTTTATTTTATTCAAAGTGATTCCCCAAAGAATGAAACTGATTTTAGATTTTTTTTTAGGGAGATAGATAAATGAGACAGAAGGTCATATTTAAATATCAAAGAATCCATATGTATGACTCAAACTGAATCCAACAAACTGTGTATGATTTCTACACTGTAATATAACAGCATGAAGCCCCTTAGCCTAATTCATTTCTTCTGGGTACAGCACCCTTAGAATAAAGGAGATAAAAAGATATTGGAAAAATATACCATAATGTCACTCTTAACACTATTTAATACTATGTATATGGACTTCCCCAGTGGCTCAGCAGTGAAGAATCTGCCTGCAATATAGGACACTTGCAGGGGATGCCGGTTCGATCCCTGGGTCAGGAAGATCCCCTGGAGTAGGAAATGGCAATCCACTCCAGTATTTTTGCCTGGAAAATCCCATGGATAGAAAAAACTGGTGGGCTACAGTCCATAGGGTCGCAAAGAGTTGGACACAAAAGAGCAACTGAGCACACACATGCACACACTCATAAAGTTAAAATAACTCAGGCAAATCTTTGATCTGGTCCAAAGAAAAGTAACAGATAAATTATAGTGGAATCCTGACATGTTCCTGTGGTTAACTTTGTTTTTTTCTTCAAGGTGGAACAATGCTTACTGATGCTAGTGGTTAAAAATAGACAATTTTCAATTTAAACTCTCACTTCTTAGAAGACTTCACAGACTCAAAGATCATCCCTGTAGTCAGAAGCTACTTTGTATATTTATATTGTTTATATTTTAACTAACTTTTGTTGTAATATTCAGTTCATTTCCTAGTGTTTGTTCCTCTGAGGACACTGTCTATAGACAGTTACTGCCTATATTAGTTGACTAGGGCTGCCATAGCAAAATACACAGGCTCAAACAACACAAATTAATTTTCTCACCATTCTGGAGGCTAAAAGTCCAAAGTCAAATTTGTTTTCCTCTGACGTCTCTCTCCTTGACTCCATGGCTGCCTCCTGGGTGAGTCCTCAAGTCACCTTCCCGGTGTGTGTCTGGGTCCTAAGGTCTTCTGATGAGGACTCCAGTCATATTGGAGTAGGGCCACCCTGAAATCTCCCGTTGTGACTTCTTTCCCTCTTGAAAGGCTCTATATGCCCCATAGTGCCACATTCTGGGGTACTAGGGGTTAGGATTTCAACACACTAATTCAGGGGAACACAATTCACCCTAGAGGCTTCCCTGGTGGTTCAGTGGTACGAATCCACCTGCCAATGCAGGAGATGTGGGTCCGATCCCTGGGTTGGGAAGATGCCCTGGAGAAGGGAATGGATACCCACTCCAGTATTATTGCCTGGGAAATCCAGTGGACAGAGGAGCCTGGTGGACCACAGTCCATGGGGTCACAAAAGAGTCAGACATGACTCAGCATCTAAATAATAACAACAACAATTCATCCAACAACATTATCTTACACTCAGCTCCTTTTAATGCTTAATGTTCTGTATTCAGTCATTCCCTAATCTTCTCTCCGTATGAAACTAGTGCAGTTTTTTAAACTGAGTCATAGAATTCCTAATATACTCCACATTTGCTATCACTGCCCTCCTCTGAACTTAGCTTGTCTTACACATTCTTTTTGTATTGTGGTTGGTCCTTAAGAACAGTCTGCATTTTATAATAAAAGACTATTATCTTTTCTTTGTCACTTTTGCTTGGCTCCTAACACAATGCCTTGTGCAGACTAAGCACTCAAAAAATCTTTGACTAGGATAAGTAGAATAAATTTTGTCATTATACATGGTTTTAGTAATAAGTGTTACAATCCTGACTTATGTCCAGCTGATACTTAATTATGACTCCCAAACTATCTCTTGCTTTGCCAGCAAATAACCAATCATTTTTATTTTAATAGATGCTTGCCCATCTAGTGATTCATCAAAATCTTTCAACATCATTGCCCAACATCACAAAATTCTGAGTAACTGAGATTTTCAAACTTGAAGATGTAAAGCAAGTGGTTCTCATTATACCCTACACTTTTAATATTAGTGTAGGCTAATCATTTTTGCATCACTGAATATTTTTGAATTATTTTCCATTTTGCTAATCAAAATAATTTAAAAACACCACTTGAACATCATAAGTGTTGAAAGGTCACTTTTTTGACCTATTAATAAAAAAAATGCAATAGGAGAAGTAGTTCTAGGTGACAGATTTTTTTTTTTTTCTATCCCCTTACCACTTGACAAGAGCCAATACCGAGAGATTTATTCTCTAGAGCTTCAACATATCAAGATGAGCCCTGGCAGAACAATGTAAGTGTGGAGACTTTTAGAAAAGCAAAAACCCTATCTTAGCCCTTTTCAATCAGAATCCCTGAGGGTAGAGAGAGTATGTTTCAGAAGCTGAAGTGGCAATTTTTATGCATAGTCAGACTCCTGTATTCTTGAGCTTCCCTGGTAGTTCAGATAGTAAAGAATCTGCCTGCAATACGTGAGACCTGGGTTCAATCCCTGGGATGGGAAGATCCCCTGGAAGAGGGCATGGTGACCCACTCCAGTATTCTTGCCTGGAGAACCTCATGGACAGAGGAGCCTGGCGGACTACAGTTCATGGGGTTGCAGAGAGTTGGGCATGACTGAGCAACTGAGCACAGCATGCAGTCAGAGCTGATAGCTTTTGCTCAACCAAGAAATAAGGAAGTGGTCCTTATGTGTACATTGTACACTGGAATCGCCCGGGGAGCCTTGAAGCAAGCTGTGCCTGTGTTTCCCCCCAGGCATCAGGGTATTTAAAACATTCCCAATGCTTCTAATGTGAAACCCAAAGGACACATTGATGAGAAATCAGAAGGACATCACTAGTTACATATTTTAAAAATATATTTGAAAGTTAAAATAACACTAGGACTGATTCGGAAGAGCATACTTATTACAAACATTTCAGTATGACTTGCCAGAGATTGCACAACGTGGACATGGCTAGTCATGTCTCAAATTCTGCCATAGACTATACAGCAGCTGTTTCTAAAGTGTAACTGTTTTAGATCAGAACCCCCTGGAAGACTTACTATAGCATGAGTTGTTGGGTTCAACTCGTTTCTTTTTTAAATTTTTTATTGAAATATAGTTGATCCACAATGCTGTCTTAATTTCAATTGTACATCGAAATGATTCATATATATGGTTGGGCTGGCCAAAAAGTTCTTTTGGGTATCTCCATAACATACATGGCTTCCCCAGGTGGCTTGGCGGTAAAGAATCTACCTGCAATGCAGGAACCACAGGAGACATGGGATTGATCCCTGGGTTGGGAAGATCCCCTGGAGAAGGGAGTGCCACTCACTGCCACTCACTTCAGTATTCTCGCCTGGAGAATCCCATGGACAGAGAAGCCTGCTGGGCTATGGTCCATAGGGTCACAAAGAGTTGGACACAACCGAAGCAACTTAGCATGCACACATGCATGTAACATACCTATACAAAAAATATGTATATATGTTGAGTAACAATCCAATATATACATATATCTAAAAAATAATAATGTATAAAATACATGTGTATATATACACATATGTATATATATTCATCTCTGTTTATACTTGTAAATATTCATATATATACATATATGCATATATTATTTTTTAGATTCTTTTCCATTATAGGTTATTAAATATATTGAGTATAGTTCCCTATACTATATAGTAGGTCCTTGCTGCTTATCTATTTTATATACACTAGTGGGTATCTGTTAACCGCAAACTTCTAATTCATCCCTCCCCCTCCTTTCCCCTTTGGTAACCATAAGTTAGTTTTCTATGTCTGTGAGTCTTTTTCTGTTCTGTATATGAGTTCATTTGTATCTTTTTTTAAAAAATAGATTCCACACTTGAGCAATATCATATATTTTTTGCCATCTGCAGCAACATGCATGAACCTAAAGATTATCATACTGAATAAAGTAAGCCAACTCCAGTTTCTGATTCACTCATTCTGGGTTGGGCCCAAGAATTTGTTTTTTACAAGTTCTGGGTAGTATGGATACTGCTGGTCCAAGGACCACATTCTTGCATTTCTACTTCCATAAGGAGGGGGATATCCTTTCATGTGAATTTGACTATTGATTCCACCTCCCACATTTTGCAATGAAGAGACTGTTGACTCAAACTATATGCACTTATTTTCAAAGAACATTCTGCAATATGAATGCTACAAGAAGGTCTCACAGAATGCCACTATCCCTCCAAAATCTGAGAAAAAATTAGGATTAGGCAGATTCTTATGTTATCCTTCACTAGTATTTTTCACATTCTCTACAATATGATAATACTGAAACTGAAAATTGCTCAGCCTTCTCTAACTCTTTGCGACCCCATGGACTGATTATACAATCCATGGAATTCTCCAGGCCAGAATACTGGAATGGGTAGGTTAACCTTTCCTGTCTCCAGGGGATGGTCCCAACCCAGGGACTGAACCCAGGTCTCCTGCATTGCAGGCGGATTCTTTACCAGCTGAGCCAATAGGGAAGCCCATTAGTATAGTAGCTCCTCCATCCATGGAATTTTCTAAGCAAGAGTACTAGAGTGGGTTGCCATTTCCTTCTCCAGGGGATCTTCCAGACCCAGGGGTTGAACCCGGGTCTCCCACATTGCTACTACTACTACTAAGTCACTTCAGTTGTATCCGACTCTGTGTGACCTCATAGACGGCAGCCCACCAGGCTCCCCCGTCCCTGGGATTCTCCAGGCAAGAACACTGGAGTGGGTTGCCATTTCCTTTTCCAATGCATGAAAGTGAAAAGTGAAAGTGAAGTCACTCAGTCGTGTCCAACCCTCAGCAACCCCATGGACTGCAGCCTTCCAGGCTCCTCCGTCCGTGGGATTTTCCAGGCAAGAGTACTGGAGTGGGGTGCCATTGCCTTCTCCCACATTGCAGGCAGGTGCTTTACCATCTGAGCCACCAGAGAATCCTCAGTATGATACTAATGGTAAATTAAAGTGTGGATACTACACATTTAATCTCAGTTTATCATTTTACACTCACTAGCTTACGTTCAGAATTTTTCTCCCCAGAATTTTTCTCTCCAGGTAGGAATTCAATTCAAATTGTTTACAATAATGTATAAGCTAAAAGAATCCATTTCTTTTGAACTTTTTAAATATTTTAAAAATTGTTTTTGATGTTATGACTCAGAGTTATAGACTTCCATATGGCACATGATGTCTTTTCTGTGAAATGTAACTTACAGACTGAAATATAAAAAATATTTAGTTTTTTAAAATATTATTAAATTTTTACATTAACTGTCCTAGGGGACATTTCTTAAATTCCCTAACACATATAATTGGGTATATTTTCTTAGATCTCCTTTAAAGAAATTTCATGTTAAACTGCAAACTCAAAAGCTATGACCTCTCCACCTTTCTTTATATGTGGCTCATTACCTCCCTTTTCTTCAAGGTAGACTTTGCTTCTGTTCTTGATCTTTGCCATGGTTTCCTTGGAAAGACATATTCTGTTTAGCAATCCACGTTATTTTCCAAAACCTCTTGCTGATTGAGTCCAACATGTTTGACTAAATAATCAATCTAATGTTTTCCTTTTTGTGGGGGAGGATGGGAAGACAGTGGAAGATATATTCAACTACAGACATAAATACTAAATGTTCTCAAAGCTACAACTATGTTCTTAGCATTTACTGAAACCTTTTAGAACAACAACAAAAAGAACAAAAGGAAGAAAACATCACTAAGCACTGCATTCTATTTCCTATGATGCCCTCCATATAAGAAATTTTTCTTTGAATTTTACCCCATATAAACTTTTTATCTTCTCTGAAAAATTTGTATTTTAAAATATTTTATATGCATATATAAAATATTAAAACTATATATATACAATTATATATATACTACTCAGTTATATATATATATATATATATATATATATATATATATATAAAACTACCCAGTTAGAAAACTCAAATCTTACTTTGTGTCTTAGTATTATCTTCATATAAGATAATTTCCCTATTTCTACATCATTGAACTGGACTTCCCTGGTGGCTCAGTGGTAAAGAATCCACCTGCTAATGCAAAAGACATGGGTTCAATCCCTGGGTCAGGAAGATCTCCTGGAGGAGGAAATGGCAACACACTCCAGTATTCTTGCTTGGAAAATTCAATGGACAGAGGAGCCTGGCAGGCTACAGTCTAGGATGTTGCAAAAGAGTTCGATATGACTTTGTGACTAAAACAACAAAAACAACATCACTGAACTATTTTAAGGAAAGATAAAGTGGTTGCTGTATGGGCGCAAGAGGGCCAAGAGGAGCTACTCCACGATCAAGGTCAGGAGGGGCGGCGGTGAGGAGATACCCCTCGTCCAAGGTAAGGAGTAGTGGCTGCACTTTGCTGGAGCAGCCGTAAAGAGATACCCCACGTCCAAGGTAAGAGAAACCCAAGTAAGATGGTAGGTGTGGCAAGAGGGCATCAGAGGACAGACACACTGCAACCATAATCACAGACTAGTCAATCTAATCACATGGACCACAGCCCTATCTAACTCAATGAAACTAAGCCATGCTGTGTGGGGCCACCCAAGATGGGCAGGTCATGGTGGAGAGGTCTGACAGAATGTGGTCCACTGGAGAAGGGAATGGCAAACAACTTCAGTATTCTTGCCTTGAGAACCCCATGAACAGTATGAAAAGGCAAAATGATAGGATACTGAAAGAGGAACTCCCCAGGTCAGTAGGTGGCCAACATGCTACTGGAGATCAGTGGAGAAATAATTCCAGAAAGAATGAAGGGATGGAGCTAAAGCAAAAACAATACCAGCTGTGGATGTGACTAGTGATAGAAGCAAGGTCCGATGCTGTAAAGAGCAATATTGCATAGGAACCTGGAATGTTAGGTCCATGAATCAAGGCAAATTGGAAGTGGTCAAAAAGGAGATGGCAGGAGTGAACATTGACATTCTAGGAATCAGCAAACTAAAATGGACTGGAATGGGTGAATTTAACTCAGATGACCATTATATCTACTACTGTGGGCAGGAATCCCTCAGAAGAAACGGAGTAGCCATGATGGTCAACAAAAGAGTCCGAAATACAGTACTTGGATGCAATCCCCAAAACGACAAAATGATCTCTGTTCGTTTCCAAAGCAAACCATTCAATATCACAGTAATCCAAGTCTATGCCCCAACCAGTAATGCTGAAGAAGCTGAAGTTGAACGGTTCTATGAAGACCTACAAGACCTTTTAGAACTAACACCCAAAAAAGATGTCCTTTTCATTAAAGGGGATTGGAATGCAAAAGTAGGAAGTCAAGAAACACCTGGAGTAACAGGCAAATTTGGCCTTGGAGTACGGAATAAAGCAGGGCAAAGACTAATAGAGTTTTTCCAAGAGAATGCATTAGTCATAGCACACACTCTCTTCCAACAACACAAGAGAAGACTCTACACATGGACATCACCAGATGGTCAACACCGAAATCAGATTGATTATATTCTTTGCAGCCAAAGATGGAGAAGCTCTACACAGTCAGCAAAAACAAGACCAGGAGCTGACTGTGGCTCAGACCATGAACTCCTTATTGCCAAATTCAGACTTAAATTAAAAAAGTAGGGAAAACCACTAGATCATCCAGGTATGACCTAAATCAAATCCCTTATGATTATACAGTGGAAGTAAGAAATAGATTTAAGGGCCTAGATCTGATTATCTGACTAATCACAGACTAGTCAATATAATCACATGGACCACAGCCCTGTCTAACTCAATGAAACTAAGCCATGCTGTGTGGGGCCACCCAAGTCAACAAAAGAGTCCGAAATATAGAAGATATTTCGAAGATAGAGTGCCTGATGAACTGTGGAATGAGGTTCGTGACATTGTACAGGAGACAGGGATCAAGACCATCCCCATGGAAAAGACATGCAAAAAAGCAAAATGGCTGTCTGAGGAGGCCTCACAAAGAGCTGTGAAAAGAAGAGAAGCGAAAAGCAAAGAAGAAAAGGAAAGATAAAAGCATCTGAATGCAGAGTTCCTAAGAATAGCAAGGAGAGATAAGAAAGCCTTCCTCAGCGATCAGTGCAAAGAAATAGAGGAAAACAACAGAATGAGAAAGACTAGAGATCTCTTTAAGAAAATTAGAGATACCAAGGGAACATTTCATGCAAAGATGGGCTCAATAAAGCACAGAAATGGTATGGACCTAACAGAAACAGAAGATATTAAGAAGTGGTGGCAAGAATACACAGAAGAACTGTACAAAAAAGATCTTCGTGACCCAGATAATCACGATGGTGTGATCATTCACCTAGAGCCAGACATCCTGGAATGTGAAGTCAAGTGGGCCTTAGAAAGCATCACTACGAACAAAGCTAGTGGAGGTGATGGAATTCCAGTTGAGCTCTTTCAAATCCTGAAAGATGATGCTGTGAAAGTGCTGCACTCAATACGCCAGCAAATTTGGAAAACTCAGCAGTGGCCACAGGACTGGAAAAGGTCAGTTTTCATTCCAATCCCAAAGAAAGGCAATGCCAAAGAATGCTCAAACTACCGCACAACTGCACTCATTTCACATGCTAGTAAAGTAATGCTAACAATTCTTCAAGCCAGGCTTTAGCAATATGTGAACCATGAACTTCCAGATGTTCAAGATGGTTTTAGAAAAGGCAGAGAAAGCAGAGATCAAATTGCCAACATCTGCTGGATCATGGAAAAAGGGAGAGAGTTCCAGAAAATCATCTACTTCTGCTTTATTGACTATGCCAAAGCCTTTGACTATGTGGATCACAATAAACTGTGGAAAATCCTGAAAGAGATGGGCATACCAGACAACCAGACCTGCCTCTTGAGAAACCTATACGCAGGTCAGGAAACAACAGTTAGAACTGGACATGGAACAACAGACTGGTTCCAAATAGGAAAAGGAGTAAATCAAGGCTGTATATTGTCACCCTGCTTATTTAATTTATATGCAGAGTACATCATGAGAAATGATGGGCTTGAAGAAGCACAAGCTAGAATCAAGATTGCCGGGAGAAATATCAATAACCCAGATATGCAGATGACACCACCCTTATGGCAGAAAGTGAAGAGGAACTCAAAAGCCTCTTGATGAAAGTGAAAGATGAAAGTGAAAAAGTTGGCTTAAAGCTCAACATTCAGAAAACAAAGATCATGGCATCTCATCCCCTCACTTCATGGGAAATAGATGGGAAAACAGTGGAAACAGTGTCAGACTTTATTTTTTGGGGCTCCAAAATCACTGCAGATGGTGATTGCAGCCATGAAATTAAAAGACGCTTACTCCTTGGAAGAAAAGTTATGACCAACCTAGACAGCATATTCAAAAACAGATACATTACTTTGCCACAAAGGTCCGTCTAGTCAAGGCTATGGTTTTTCCAGTGGTCATGTATGGATGTGAGAGTTGGACTGTGAAAAAGGCTGAGCACCAAAGAATTGATGCTTGTGAACTGTGGTGTTGGAGAAGACTCTTAAGAGTCCCTTGGACTGCAAGGAGACCCAACCAGTCCATCCTAAAGGAGATCAGTCCTGGGTGTTCATTGGAAGGACTGATGCTGAAGCTGAAACTCCAATACTTTGGCCACCTCATGTGAAGAGTTGACTCTGATGCTGGGAGGGATTGAGGGCAGGAGGAGAAAGGGATGCCAGAGGATGAGATGGTTGGATGGCATCACTGACTTGATGGACGTGAGTTTGAGTGAACTCTGGGAGTTGGTGATGGACACGGAGGCCTGGCGTGCTGCGATTCATGGGGTCGCAAAGAGTTGGACAGGACTGAGCAATTGAAATGAACTGAAAGTGGTTGCATTGGTGATAAATTCCAATGAAGCTGGATACCAGAATTGAAAGAAAAATAAAAAGGCATAAAGAAACATACCAAGCAAAGTTCTTTATGATTTTCCACATTTTAATTTTATGTAACCCTCAAGCCTACTCCAACCTTAGATAGAACGATCTCTGAACTGACACCAGAGAAGTTTGGAGATGTGCCTTCAGCTAGCTACCTACTGCCAACTAAAAATTGTCACTCACTATCTGGTTCTACAAGAAAGAAGTCACCAGCCACTGGCTGGCCTTCCACACCACTGAAAGGAGTTCAGAGTGGAGGTCAGCAATGAGGCACTCTGGGCTCTGGGAAAAACTGGCAGAACAGGCCTTCAGATAGATATTTTCAGGAGAAGATTTTTAAGAAACCAAGTTCTTGCATCTCCTCATATCTAGAAAAGCACTAGAATCATTAACAGAGACATCTGTTCCTTGTGGCAAAAGCAACTTTCTGTCAACGTGTGTGCTTGATTGCACGTATTCCCTCTGCACTAAAACCACATATCTACTGACCTCCTCATTATCCCTTTGGAGCAGCTCCTCAGAGCTATCTGAGATGCTGTCTCCCAGGCTCCAGCCCTCATTGAACCCCAAATGACACTTAACTCACACCTGTTATGCTGTGCTTTTCTTTTCCTTTTTTTAAGTTGACACTAGTAAAATTCAGAAAACAGATTCAAATGCATGTTTCCTGCCTGTAACACCCATGCTAATCTTACTAAATCACCCTGAAAGGAAACAAATGGAAACCACACTCAGGATAATCCAATATAATTCTTCTTCCTCTAGATTATCACATGATAAGTTTCCTTATTTCCATTTCCTTTACATGCATAGGCAGGTTATGCCTCTTCTTCCCATCTCTATAAAATTGTTAAAATTTTGGCACAGAAACGTTTGCCCCATCAATGAAAGAGAAGTGATTGTGGAAGAGGGAATATGGGAGCATACATGGGGTCTCAGGACTAAAAAATGTTTGCTTTTTCCACTGGGATTATTAGAGACAGCCAGGGGTTTTGAAAAGAGCTCTCGACTTGGAATTTGAGTCCCTGTTGTCACTAAGAATGGCAGCCACTTCTCCAGCCCTCAGCTTCCTCATTCATGTTATTTATTTAACAAGACTTCTTCATCCTTGCATGGTACTGACCCAGCATGAAAGTGTTCAACTTGAGAATTTTCTCAAGTGCAATCAATTTGCATTGTTTTAATTATCTATTTTAATCAATCAAATCTTCATAGGGTATTTACCACATCCCTAAAATTTTGTTAAATGCTGAAAGAAACATCCAGGTAGGATGCAATCTGTTCTGCTGTCTCTCCCAACCTCTCATTGAACCTACACATGTGAGCAAGTCACTCAGTATATTACATTCCTGTGAGCCCCACATGATTCTTCATGCAGGTTGGATTTCAGGGTGAGCTATTTCACTGCCGTCTTTGTCATTACCCTGCATGTATAAGGTCCTTAAAACTTTTTCTTGCTCATATCTGACCTGGAGACACCACCCACCCCAGTCTGCCTATCATTCTCATTTTTTAATACATAGCACAGGACTGGAGAATATCATTACGCTGGGAATGCCTCATGGCAGTTCCACAGCTTGGGCCCTGAAGAGTGCGGCAACTATTCTAACTGGGTGGGTTTCGTAACAATTCATGGAATTGTTATTGGAGGTATCCCACTGTGAGAAGGAGACTAGGCAGGGCCTCCTGAGCTGGCCATTGTGAATCCCATCTCCTTGCACCTGAGTTGTTACCTGGGCAACCAAAGGGCTTGCCTCCTGGATATCAGGTGAGGATACTGAGTGGATTCCTGCAAGGACTCATGGAAAGGACCACCTGACGTCACCCTGTCTGGCATGTTTGTTTCCTATTCAATAGGCTTCTGAGTAAACTGGAGCTAAACATGGCCCAGCATCACCTTCTAAGTCTCAGTCTTTAATTGGACCCTGAATGACTACCTCATGGGCACTGCACTATTGTGAGTGAAGTGAAAGTCGCTCAGTCCTGTCCAACTCTTTGCTACCCCAAGGACTATACAGTCCATGGAATTCTCCAGGCCAGAATACTGGAGTGGGTAGCCTTGCCCTTCTCCAGGGGATCTTCCCAATCCAGGGATCAAACCCAGGTCTCCTGCATTGCAGGCAGATTCTTTACCAGCTGAGCCATAAGGGAAGCCCAAAGGGAAGCAACATCAGTACACCACTAAAACTATCTTCTCAAAGGTTGCCAGTGATTTATTTTCCTTTGTCTAAGTCAAAGGTTTTTTCATTCTGTTGATGCCCAAGTGTTTTTGACACTTCTCAGTGCTTCATGTTTCCTGAAATTCTTTCTTGGGTCCCATGCTTCCCTTTATTCCATTGGCCTCATAGCACTTCTAATCATTCTTCTCTTTGCGGGCCTGATTTCTTTTTTCTCTTATTTTGTAAGAAGGCTGGATTCTCTAAGAACCAGTCCTGGCATTTCCCCCTAGAGTTTTCACTCACAGTAAATCCACCTTACGACCTAACTTCTTACATGCAGATCTTCATTGCTACAGGTTTTCCGCCTCCCCACACTGCTTCCGTTGAGCTCTGCTGCTGGGTCTCCAAGTTCAAGGTGTCCATTCCGGTCCCAATTCCCATCACCCTCCTCAAACAGGCAGAGACATCACCTCTAGGAAGTGTACCTTCAAATGCTTGTCATTGAGTTTCAGACCCGGCATTTGCTGTTGGTGCTTTTCTCTCCTCCTAAAATTTTAGGTGCTTAGCTGGCGTGTCCACTTTCCCCTCCGAAATTTATTCCTACCGCCCTTCCTCTTTGTTCTCATTACCACCACTTAGCCAGGGTCATCCTCTGTGACTCCAGAGACTTTTGCTATGCTGTGTACTGCTTCCACATCTGTCATCCTTACCTCACTTAGGCCATTTTTATGCTCAGTGACCTATGCTAATATGACAAAGAGAACCATAATATTTTATGTCCCTAGACAAATGCACGCACCCCGCCCCCCCAACCCTTTTCAATGTCGTAATCAACACCACTTCAAATAGCCCTTTGGAGTTTTACTCTCTAAAGACGATGAGGTCCATCTTTCTCGCTCATGCTAAGAATCTCCCTGTGGGTCACACAGTCTTGCTCCCCAACAAAGACAGGTCCTGTAACTATGGTGTGTTTAGGAAATAAGACGTGATGCTCGCTTAGCCACTAACTCGTGAGCATCTCCCTTCTCCCTTACTCCAAAGTGGTATATGTAAATAACAAATTTATTTACATAAATAATTAGAATTTCTAATTTCTAAATACTAAATTTAATTTCTAAATTCTAATTTCTAATACTAAGCATGGGTCTTATTTTTCAAAACCCCATTCCACACATCCTTTTCCCTGTTAAAATATGGACAGAGATTTGTACCCATCATTTTTATGTAAGTGGGTAAAAGTGATTTTATTATATAGGTATCATCATGTTAATTATTCTCTATTTTTGACAGCATGAAAACTTTATTTAAATAGTTATAAAATTCTAGAACAAGTCAAAATAATAAACATGTTTAATTTTTGTTTAAAAATATTTAGTACTCACATGGAAGCAACCTAGATGTCCATCAGCAGATGAATGGATAAGAAAGCTGTGGTACATATACACAATGGAGTATTATTCAGCCATTAAAAAGAATACATTTGAATCAGTTCTAATGAGGTGGATGAAACTGGAGCCTATTATACAGAGTGAAGTAAGCCAGAAAGAAAAACACCAATACAGTATACTAACGCATATATATGGAATTTAGAAAGATGGTAACAATAACCCTGTGTATGAGACAGCAAAAGAGACACTGATGTATAGAACAGTCTTATGGACTCTGTGAGAGAGGGAGAGGGTGGGAAGACTTGGGAGAATGGCATTGAAACATGTAAAATATCATGTATGAAACGAGTTGCCAGTCCAGGTTCGATGCACGATACTGGATGCTTGGGGCTGGTGCACTGGGACGACCCAGAGGGATGGAATGGGGAGGGAGGAGAGAGGAGGGTTCAGGATGGGGAACACATATATACCTGTGGCGGATTCATTTTGATATTTGGCAAAACTAATACAGTTATGTAAAGTTTAAAAATAAAATAAAATTAAAAAAAAATATTTAGTACTCAAAGCCTAAAACATAATATTCAACACTGTAAGCAAATATAAGTGCTAAAAATGATAATCAAAAAGGTGAAGTCCAGATTGCTGCTCTAAACATTTCCTCTGCCTAAATAAATAATCGCATAAATAAACAGAATTCCCTTCCCTTGGCAGAAGATCATCATCTATGCAAACTTTCTCTTTGTTGCAGACTTTTTCCATCATAATTTTGTGACTAAACTGTTCACATGTGCTGCCAATATATGATTGTAATTATAATTTAAAAATAAAGGCAATTCTATGTTTCTTCCCCTTTCTGAGCAAGATAATTATATTTCTTTGGAATATAAATTGCCACCATTTTTAGAGTTAAAAATTCTTCAAAGAACAATTAAGTCTTTGCTGAAACATGAAATAGAAGATATTTCTAGAGAAGATTACAGCGTTTCAATTCAGTGCTTCCAATGAGAAGAAAAAAATTGGCTTAACTGTTGCCCAAAGTCAATGCTTCAGATTCTAAGATGTCAAGCTATATGCTTTGAATGAGCTTAAATATGTTCAGCAGTATAAGCGAGCCTTGTAAACTATAAAGCTATTGAAGTGAATCAAATGTTTATTTTCTCTACATAATCGAAAATAGGAAAAAATCATATGGTTGTGATATTAAACATCATGCACTTTTAAATAAAAGTTTAAAGCAATTCTCCATTACCTTGTTTCTCTTACAGGAAGAAGGAATCAGAAAACAAACACAAAAGTTAAACTCCTTAAAATAAGAGGATACAAACTTTCTGTAGTTCTGAAACTATTATCTGGTTCAAAAGCAGTGTTTTGAGAGCAGAACTTCATGCTTATGGCGGTGCTCAACTATACACTTTTCCTTTTCATTTCTGTAATACTTCGGAGATGTTAGAGCTATGTTTTTGCTGTTCTGATATAGATGTGAATACTGCATTGTAAGTTGCATTACAGGAAAGTTTATGGAAACTTTCACTAGAGGGAAAGAACCACTTAGTAGCTTTCTGGTGATTGGAAGATCTTCCCCAAATTAGAAAGTTTCTACTGAGTCAGTCACAGTGGAGACACTCTCTGCCTTACAACCTGACTGAAATCTCTCATTCTTATAAGTAAAACATGGAAGAGGGAACCCCTACATCCACACACACGTACACATCTGCACACAACGCTGGCATTATTTGAAAGCAATACAATCCCCTAAATGTCAAGGATTCAGAGGTACATCAGGTTAAGAGCAGACACCAACAGATAGGAGTCAGAGCCTCCTGAATATGTCAGGAGTTGGTGACAAATTGGAGTCAGAGAGATGGGTGAATGAATCCCATTTTCCCTACTTACTTAATGGGTGGAGTGAGTTCTTAAAGTACAGGATCCTCATGGGTAAAACTAGGGCTTCCCTGGTGGCTCAGACAGTTAAAAATCTGCCTGCAGCACGGGAGACTCAAGTTTGATCCCTGAGTTGGGAAGATTCCCTGTAGAAGGGAATGGTAACCCTCTCCAGTATTCTTGCCTAGAGAATTCCATGCATAGAGGAGCCTGCTGGGCTACAGTCCATGGGGTTGCAGAGTCAAACGCAACTGAGTGACTTTCACTTCATACTTCACTTGATGGGTGAAAGAAAAATAATTCTTATGTCATAGAAGATTAAGACCCGCCAATAAGATTTTGCAGCATCACAGTGCTTGACACATAAGATACCCAGAGAAAATGCTACTCTCCAATATATAATATCCAGAGGCCACTGGTCCAGCATGTAGCCTGAGGGTTGTCCCCAGTCATGAACATGATATGAACAGAATCATGTGTCCAACTGCCCAAAAGGAAGGCTCTTTCCACTTGAGCTCTGCCTCTCACACATGAAGAAGCAGTTTTACTGACAACAGTTGTATTGTTGCTCAGTCACTTGATTGTGTCTGCCTCTTTGCAATCCCATGGACTGCAGCACGCCAGGTTTCCCCATCCTTCACCATCTCCTTGAGTTTGCTCAAACTCATGTCCATTGAGTCGCTGATGCCATCTAATCATCTCATCCTCTGTCACCCCCTCCTCCTCCTGCCCTCAATCTTTACCAGCATCAGGGTCTTTGCCAGTGAGTCGGCTCTTCACATCAGATAGCCAAAGTATTGGAACTTCAGCTTCAGCCTCAGTACTTCAATAAATATTCAGGGTTGATTTCCTTTGGAGTAGACTGGTTTGATCTCCTTGCTGTCCAAGGGACTCTAGAGAGTCTTCTCCAGCACCACAATTCAAAAGCATCAATTCTTCAGCACTCAGCGTTCTTGATGATCCAACTCTCACATCCATACATGACTACTGGAAAAAGCTTTGATTAGATGGACTTTTGTTGGCAAAATTATGTCTCTGCTTTTAATACTCTGTCTAGGTTTGTCATAACTTTTCTTTCAAGGAGCAAACATCTTTTAATTTCAAGGCTGCAGTTACCATCCACAGTGATTTTGGAGCCCAAGAAAATAAAATCTGTTCCTAATTTCCCCCATCTATTTGCCATGAGTGATGGGACCAGATGTAATGATCTTCATTTTTTGAATATTGAGCTTAATCCCGATTTTTCACTCTTCTATTTTGCCCTCATCAAGAGGCGTTTAGTTCCTCTTCACTTGCTGCCTTTAAGAGTGGTATCATCTCCATATCTGAGGTTATTGATATTTCTCCCAGCAATCCTATTTCCAGCTTGTGATGTCATACACTTACTAGTTATTGCTATTATACCAGATCATAGTCTTTTAGCCTTCAGAGTCTTCAGAGATCTCTGGTTTCTTGTCCCCAACAATGATTCTTTCATTCTCAGACTTGGTGGTTTTTTAAAACCTCAAGGAAATGGCAGTGGCTCTAAAAACATTAAGGTAGTAATATCTCTTATCCAGGTATAGAACCATTTTTTATTTAAGAATAATGTAGAGAACCTGCTAGGTGACCAGCAGCATCTACAGTTGACTCTTAAACCATGTGGGCTTTAGAAAATCCATGTGTAACTTACAGTTGACTCTCCATACAGGGGCTTCTTTGGCATCTGTGGATTCAACCAACCACAGACTGTATGGTACTGTAGTATTTACTGGGCTTCCCTGGTTGCTCAGATGGTAAAGAATCTGCCTGCAATGCAGAAGGCCCGGATTTGGCCACTGGGTTGGGAAGAGCCCCTGGAGAATGGAATGGCTACCCACTCCAGAATTCTTGCCTGGAGAATTCTATGGACAGAGGAGTCCAGCAGGCTATAGTCCATGGGATTGCAAAGAGTCAGAGACAACTGAATGACTAACATTTTATAGTGTATACTATTGAAAAAAAAAATGTGTATAAGAGGGCTCAAGCAGTTTAATCCTGTGCTGTCCAAGTGTTAAATGCACACAGGTAGGGAGCCCTCATTTGTCAAGCGAGGGGTTTCTGGATCACTTTCTTGACCGTGTTCTGGAAGGACAAGGGTTGATCCTAGTGCCCATGGTCAGATCTGGTGTAGAAGTTTCAGTCCAGGGATAGATGACAAATATAAATGCACAAGCATTAGAACAGTATTCTTGCCTGGAAAATCCTATGGACAGAGGAGCCTGGCAGGCTTGGTGGGCTATAGTCCATGGGATTGCAAAGAGTCAGACATGACTGAGCAACTAACATACATACATTAGAGCAGGCAGCAGGCAATACAATTCAACAGAAAAAATGACCTAGGCTTTAATTACCTGGACTAGGTATTTCAGTCCCTGCTGCTGGGGTGCTTTAAAGTTCAACTTATTTAAGATTTTCTGTCATCGCTTGATCCCTGACAAGGCTCAACCTGACAGGTGGAGAATCAAGCAGAGGAATAGGATATTGATTAGTAAACTGTTTACTAAGCACATCCCGTGGATTGTGAGTTCAACTGTGAATTCAACTTCCTGAGTTCAAATTCAGACTCTGCCACTTACCAGACATTGCATCTCGACTGGTTATTTAACCTCTCATTATCTCAGATCTATCACTTGTAAAATGGAGAGAATATAATTGCACCTGCCTCAGAGGGTAAACATGCAGATTGAATTAGCTTTTGTAACTGCACAGGGCATGCGTAACACATAGCAGGGCTTCCTAGGTGGCATAGTGGTAAAGAATCCACTGGCCAATGCAGGAGACAAGGGACACAGGTTTGATCCCTGGGTCTGAAGATCTCCTGGAGGAGGAAATGGCAACTGAGTTCAGTATTCTTGCCTGAAAAATTACATGGACAGAGGAGTCTGATGGGATACAGTCCATGAGGTGGCAAAGAATCAGACACAGTTGAACACACACATGTCCACACACAACATTGCTGGAGCCATGTGTTTGATGGATAATGACATGAAATAAATAAATATACAATAGCTTGGCATTATGGTTGGATCAGAATCCAAGGATAGAAAGCTACATCTCATGTTACCATTTTCCTTTAATGCATAATTTTTATTAGTGAGTCATGACCTTGAAAGACTCTAAAGAGATTTTTTTCTAATATTATTCTTTCACTTGGGTAAGAAATTATTTCCCTGCTTTGTAGGTGGAGCAACTAAGATTCAGGAAGTTTAAATCACTGATTAAAAGTAAAACACAAAAGAAACTCTGTGAGAAGAGATGAGACTAAAAACTGACGAAAAAGTTGTCCTAAACCTATTGGAGGTCAGGACATTTTCTCAAAATGCAGTTCACAGCCCCTGCTGAAAGCAATTAGAATTCTGACAAAACTCCAGCAGTTTTCTAAGAGTCTTTCAAGATCCTTTCTGGAAATGTAGGGTCACCCTTCCTGCTGACCATCAGTTTGGAACTTGCTTACATTTTAATCCATTTTGGTATTAGCATAATAATTTCCAACCAGACATATATATGTTTTTTTAATTGCTGTTCCTCTCCTTTGGTGGCTTGGATAGTAAAGAATCCGCCTGCAATGCAGGAGACCCAGGTTCAATCCCTAGATAAGGAAGATTTAAATTGTTATTGCCTCTCTTTTTTCCTACAAATGATTTTTACCAGTAGGGAGCATCCTTGAGTGTGGTTTATAAGCAACCTCTCATGTGGCTCAGCTAGTAAAGAAGCCACCTGCAATGCGGGAGACCTGGGTTAGATCCCTGGGTTGGGAAGATCCCTGGGTTGGGAAGATCACCTGGAGAAAGGAATGGCTACCCACTCCAGTACTCTGGCCTGGAGAATTCCATGGACATACCAGCCATGGAGTTGCAAAGAGTTGAACATGATGAGCAACTTTCACTTCACTTCACTTGGAATAAAACTGTGATGTGAGCTGTAACTCATTGTATCTGAGCAGTTGCTGTTAAATATATACATATTTCCCAATATGTATATTGGGAATACATCATTCCTTCCTATATTTCTAATAATTGTTACTTTCTGCTGCTTTTTATTAATCCTAAACACTCAGGTACATGCTAAGTCACTTCTTTCATGTCCGAATTTTTTCGACCCCATGGACTGCAGCCCACCAGGCTCCTCTGTCCCTGGGATTTCCCAAGCAAGAATACTGAAGTAGATCCATTGAATTAGACAGAGTTGGACATCAACCATCAACCCATTGAATTAGACAGAGTTGGACATTAGTGATCAACTAAACCAAGTTTCTGAACTGAAAACAACAGTATTATTCTCAGATGCAACTATGGAGATCCAAAGAGAACTCTGAGCATAAATGTCTTAAATAAGGCATTACTTATCCTTTCTATGGGCAAACATGGTTTCTCTGTTTGCAGAGGGTTTGTTTATTACCACTTTCCTTACTATCCAGTATCCAAACAAATAGGAAATCCTTTCCTTCTTTCTTCTCTCCCTGCCTCTTTCTTACAGGGCAACTTATGGTAGAAAAGGAAGAGACTAGGGAAAACATGGGAGAAGGCAATGGCACCCCACTACAGTACTGTTGCCTGGAAAATCCCATGGATGGAGGAGCCTGGTAGGCTGCAGTCCATGGGGTCGCTAAAAGTCAGACACGACTGAGCGACTTCACTCTCACTTTTCACTTTCATGCATTGGAGAAGGAAATGGCAACCCACTCCAGTGTTCTCGCCTGGAGAATCCCATGGATGGAGGAGCCTGGTAGGCTGCAGTCCATGGGGTCACACAGAGTTGGACACGACTGAAGCGACTTAGCAGCAGCAGCAGGGAAAACATGAGACAGCAATTTTTCTCAAACCTGAATTTGCACCAGAACCATCTGGAGGATCTGGTAAAATTCTGATTGTGGGGCTCCACTCTGGAGTATCTGATTCTGTAAATCTAGAGTGAGGTCCATGAATCTGCATTTTCAGTAAGTGTCCAGGTGATAAAGATGGTGCCAGTCTACAATTAACACATGAGTTAAACCACCTCAAAGTAAATTCCCTTTCTGATCATCATGTTCAGGCCACACACACCTTTTCTTCCTCCAAATGCCAAAGTTCTCACTCCTGCGAGAGAGGGTATGAACAAGAGAGAAATATAATTTGAACACAGACATTGGGAGACTATCGGATTGGAGAAGGTACATGGAGGGTTAAAGGATGTGGTAGGAAAGGGTATCAGGAAGGTTCCTGAAGGACCTCAGTGGGAAGTTCCCTGTGGTAATTAGGTTCTTACCCTGAGAAGTCACTTCTGAATCTCCAGTATCTGGCACATGTTTTGTGAAAATTGGACTCTATCAGTGTAAACTGGAAAAAAATGAACTGGTTGACCATTCTTCAAACTCTCTTAGGGAAAGCTCAAGACTATTTCCCCTTTGAGCTTCAGCAAACTTCTTCAGGGGAGGAGACAAAGCAATCCATGCATGACCCCAAAAGTATCTTTGTTGGCTTCTAAAATATGAAGTCCCCTCCCCCTATCCCCAAAGGTCTTGTTCCCTAGAATACAGGGGTGGGGAAAACAAATGCAACCTGATTCTAATGTGGAGTCCTTCTCCCTACTTTAAAATTCCTGCAGGCGGGATTGATTTAAGAAGGGGCACCTTCTCTTAATCAAAATGACCCTCTGGAAGGTTCTCCTAGTTAGAGGTTATTTAGGGAACAGGTTTGACTTTTACAAACGCGTCACTCCTCCTCCACTCTCATCCCCCACAGAATCTAGTAACATCTTTAGATGTCACTAAATCTTCCCAGCCTCAGTGTTGTCATGAGCATCACACAGGGAACCTGGCAAGCTACCAGGCCGGGACTCTACCCCAGACCCATGCCATCAGAACCAGGATGCTGTGGTCTCGCATGAGAATTGTTAAAGTTCCCAGGTGACTCTGATATGCCTTCTAAGGTCAAAACATCCCGGTTTTAATCAAACAGCCAGTTAGATCTGTGGGAAAGCTGCCTGTCTTAATCTGGGTAGCGAGGGAACGCCTCCACCGCCTGCCAGGTGGGTTTAGGTAACAGGAAAGTGGCATGAGGTGCTGAACTTATGGGAAAACAAGTAAGAACGTGGTGGGAGAGCTCTTCTGAAAAGGAGTCATCATCACAGGCCAAGGAACTTTGGGAGAAACATCCAGGATTTTAGTAAAATTGCTGCTCAAAGTCACCAATGTCCTCAGTCAACTATGGTCTTTCAGGAAGTACAACGGAAAACACTAGCTTTCCCAAGTCCACCAGTTTCCATTCTAGCTCTGAATCTGCAGTGGGTCAGGGAGCCACTGAAGCTAAGTGCTTGAAACTTTGATCAACTTCAAAGTCTTCCTTTATTTTAGGGCAGGGGTCCCCAAACTCTGGGATGTAATGGCTGATGATCTGAGGTGGAGCTGATGTAATAATAACAGAAATAAAGTGCACAAAAAATGTAACTGGCTTGAATCATCCTCACACAAAGCCTCCCCCCACCACCCCCAACCCCTGCCCCAGTCTAGGAAAACACTCTTCCACAAAACTGGTCCCTGGTGCCAAAAAGTTTGGGGACCACTGTTAGAGCACAGCTTGTATTACGCTACCCTAGTTACAGCTTCTTTATAACGGGGAGACTGCTCCTGAGTGCTTAAAGGCACCAGTGCTTAGAGAACGCCTGCAAAAAGAGGACTGGTTATTTCACGCAAGATGAGGTTTTTTGGACATTGCTAAGAGCTGTGGTTTGAATTTCTCTTGGAGGGGGATGGGATGCATTGATAGTAACTTTGATCATTTGTGCCTCTTACAAGTTGAATAGAAAACAAATTTGAAAATCTCTGCCTATTCATGAACTTAAAACTCAGTGACCTGTATTGTGAAAAAGCCTACAGCCTTAGTCATAAAAGAAACAATTTCTTTTCTAAAGCCTATCTCCTGTCTAGCTGCTTCTTAACTCTTTGACCCAAGGAGTCCTCAGAAAATTTCCAGAAAATAGGTTCCTCTGGTGAGTATGCAGTACCTCAGTACCTCAACCTGTGCAAACGTTTCATTATTCACAGAGCTGGCTTCGTATTTTCAAATAACCAAGCTGGGTAGAATTTTCTCTCAGTATCTGGTATTCAGAAATCGTTGTTTTCCTGTAAGGCTTAAGTACTAAGTGTTTTTTTTTTGGTTTTGGTTTTTTTCATTCTTACAAAGAACAGGTAGATCATCCAGGCCAGAATTCTTTTCAAGTAACATATCTATGCTTAGTCATGCCTCCCTTATAAGTCACTTGGTTCCTATATGTTAATGAAGTTCTCTATAGCTTTAAATTTTTTTGTCACACCTGTTTGCAGAATGGGTAAAAGCAGTTAAAAAGTACAAACTCCAATAAATAAGTCATTGGGGTCATAATGTATCGCATGAGGACCATAGTTAATAATATGGTATATAATTTTAAACATCCCTTGGATATTATTAGGACAAAACACACTGTTCCAAATACTCATGTAAATGATGTTAAATAGAAAAAGAAATTAAAACAAAGGTATTTAAAAATATTCCTGCCTATTCTAATTGGGATTAGATGGGATTATTATGGGATTCTAAGAATCCCAAGGAGAGAGACTATAATTCTAATAATCAATCTTTATCCACCGTGTTTGAATAGTATTCAAAAATGCTTGACAGGGTGAGGGCTCAGTACATATTTTTCAATGAATGTATGCACAAATAAATGACCAAATGAAGGAAGCAATACTCATAGAATGTTTATAAATGAGGAAAAGGACATATAGATGGAGAAGTATAAGAGTTTGGAAGAAGGGACAAAATTTTTAAATTGAACAGTAATCAATAGGCCTATTTTAATCCACTGTTTTGATATGCATATTAATTAATGCTTGTCAGCTGGCAAAAGCGCAAGTCAATTCTACTGTTAGCAATAGTACTGCAAACAGTAAAATGCATGCAGTGGCCTATGGAAAGCAAGTGTATTAATTCAAATTACTAAGAATCCCAAGGAGAGAGACTATAAACTTCAATGAAGAAATGATTCTTTAATTAAAAAAAATTATGTAAAAATATATCAAAAAATATCCTGTAGCTGGATTATTAATTTCAAATTAAACTATAAATCTTTATAACTGTGAAACTGCATTCTATATTCACCACACAGTAGGGACTGAAACAGGGGCTTGTAAAATGAGGTAGAATGAAGTGAACCAAAAGCATCTTCCAGCTCTGTTTACCAATTTCCAGAACCTTCTTTCTTGAGGTGAGATGATGTTCAATAATTTTCTAAAATAATTTGCCTTTCATTATTTTTTGAAAATGCATGCCGGTTTTTAGCAGCTATTTTTAGTGTTCCTCTATTCTTACAGAAACAATGACCCAAGTTTGAAGATAAAAGCTGAAGTAATTGGATTTTATTCTAAGACGAAGTGTTATTTGTGATCTAGATCAGCACAAGCAAATGAGTTTCCTCGTAAAGACCAGGTCCAGTTGACCGGCAGAGCTGCCTGGGGCTGGCCCAGTGTAAGAAAGCCGCTGAGGCCAGGCTGGGGCTCCGTGACACTGCCCCACACACGCGGGAGGGTGGCCTGGAGCCAAGGGGTGTAGCTTCCCTTCCCCAGGAGACACAGCTCCCTCAGTGCCCGCAGCACGCCCCAGGAGCCGTCCTGGCCACAGGCTTCCTCCTGTGTCACAGCTCTCCAGAGAAGCTCAGCGTTTCACACTGAGGAAAAACTTTTCTTAAAAAATAGACATTATTTTTCTCCAATGGCATTATTAAAACAGTTTACCTTGTCATACTGAGTAAAGTAACTAAGGCAGAGGAGAAATATCATATGAAATCCCTTATATGTGGAATCTAGAAGTGATACAAATGGACTTGCAAAACAGAGCCTCACAGACTTAGAAAATGAATTTTTGGTTGTGGGGGGTGGTGGGGGGAGGAGAGAGGAAAAGGATAATTAGGGAGTTTGGGATGGACATGTGCACAGTGCTATATTTAAAATGGATAACCAACTAGGACCTATTGTACATCCCATGGAACTCTGCTCAATGTTCTGTGGCAGTCTGGATGGGATGGGGGTTTGGGGGGAGTGGATACATGTATATGTATGGATGAGACCCTTTGCTGTCCACCTAAAACCGTCACAACATTGTTAATTGGCTATAACCCAATACACAATAAAATGTTTAAAAAATGAGAATTAATAGTATTCTGGGAGCCAGAACCTAAAGAGAAAAGTAATGTAATTTATCTTTAGACAAAGTCAAAATTATTTTTAAAATCCACTAAGTATTTGAGGAAACGACAAAACTAAAACTCGAGAAGTAGAAAATATGTCCCCCTTCCCCCTAAAGCCTTATAATATTCTCAGTGTCTTCGTGTAGCAACATAAGTGTTTCCTTAACTGGTATTGTTCTGCCCAGTTGCTTTCTAGGGCAACTTCCTTTTTTCTTTTTTGGACTCTTATAGTTCATTCAAATGAGCAGCACTGAGTCTAAGATGCATTTCCATAAGACAAAATAATCTGAGCACTAGCACTTTGAGTCATTTTTAAATGAATGATTTTAAAATAATATGGGCAGTGGAAAGGGATTCCTTTGCTGGACAACCGTGAGACTACAAATGAAAACATCTCTTCATTCAGTCTGTAGCCTCAGAGAGGTCTGCTCTGACCCCTTTAAAAAAAAAAAAAAGTTTCTCTACTGGTGACTCAGCAGTAAAGAATCTACCTGCAATGCAGGAGATGTGGGTTTGACCTCTGGGTTGGGAAGATTCCCTGGCAAAGGAAATGGCAACTGACTCCAGTATTCTTGCCTGAGAAATCCCATGGAAAGATGAGCCTGGTGGGTTGCAAGAGTCAGACATGACTTAAACCACCACCACATCCTTTTTCCAGTGTGTATCTTTCCCAGTACAATGTAAGTTCCTGGAGGACTACCACTTCATCTCTCTTGCTCACTAGTATACCCCTAGGACCTAGAATGGTGCCTAAATATTTATTAAATTAGCAAATGGGTAGATGACTGGGGGTATAGACTACTGTATACCATAGACATTTGACCATTAAGAGAATTATTAAGATATCTGAGACATTATTTTGGAGGCAAAAAGAACTTATTTATTTTAGCCTGTGGGATTCTACTAAATTTCATTCCTTATAAATGAGCATCTGCATCCTCTTTTGTGGGGCTAATGTTGATTGCTGATCTCTGATCTCCGGGGGATTTGGTCAAGCTGAGAGGTTCACAAGGGTCCTTTCTTCCCTAGCCCTCCAGACTCTGAGGACAGGGATGGGTGGGTTCTTGTGTATTGCTACAATTCTTATATATTGATACTTGGAACAGGGCCTGTCAGCCCCAGGATGAAATATATACAGAGCAAGAATGGGGTAACGTGGCAAGTTTAGTTAAGCTACTGTGTCATTTATCTTAGCAATGGGAGATAAAGCTGGAAAGGAAGACTGAGGCGAAGAGTAAGGAGTTGTGGGAGAAGATGGTGGCTAGGGAATTTAGATTTATTAACTAAAAAATGGAATCCCCACTTCCCACCCTAAACAAGAGTGATACAAAAGTAGGATTGATTATGTATAAATGAGAGAAGTTCAGAGAAATAGAAATGCTCATTTCTTCATTGAAAGGACCTAATTTTCCTTTGAGGAAAATGACCACAATTATAAATTTTTATTTTGGCCTGTTCTTGATGCTGAGTGGTAGTCACAATGGTAAGCTTATAAAAACCTGTGTTCATAACATGGCCCTTTCAGCTCGGAAGACCTTATATTTTACTAAATGATACACTAAACAAATAATGAAGACATGAGGCAAATGTGCAAAAATTGGAGGCATTAATTTATAGGCTATTTAGTGAGGATGTACGGATGTGAGAGTTGGACTATAAAGAAAGCTGAGCCCCATAGAACTGATGCTTTTGAACTGTGGTGTTGGAGAAGATTCTTGACAGTCCCTTGGACTGCAAGGAGATCCAACCAGTCCATCCTAAAGGAGATCAGTCCTGGGTGTTCATTGGAAAGACTGATGTTGAAGCTGAAACTCCAATACTTTGGCCACCTGATGTGAAGAGCAGACTCATTGGAAAAGACCCTGATGCTGGGAAAGATTGAGGGCAGGAGGAGAAGGGGATGATAGAGGATGAGATGGTTGGATGGCATCACTGACTCAATGGACATGGGTTTGGGTAAACTCTGGGAGTTGGTGATGGACAGAGAGGCCTGGCGTGCTGCGGTTCATGAGGTCACAAAGAGTCGGACACAAATGACTGAACTGAACTAGTGAGTTTCTCATAACATTCATATCTATCTACAAATTTCTTATCAGCAAACAACCACCAGGAAGATGATGAAAAAGTAAGAAATCAGCAATAAGGTCTCTCTATAGTCACCAAGGGAGAAGGCAATGGCACCCCACTCCAGTGCTCTTGCCTGGAAAATCCCATGGACAGAGGATCCTGGTAGGCTGCAGTCCATGGAGTCGCTAGGAGTCGGACACGACTGAGCGACTTCCCTTGCACTTTTCACTTTCATGCATTGGAGAAGGAAATGGCAATCCACTCCAGTGTTCTTGCCTTGAGAATCCCAGGGACGGGGGAGCCTGGTGGGCTGCCGTCTATGGGGTTGCACAGAGTCGGACACGACTGACGCAGCTTAGCAGCAGCAGCAGAAGCAGCATAGTCACCAAACATTTAATAAAGTTGATGCACAGGTGAGTTCCTTAGGCTCTCACCTACTTCCCTTTACTTCCCCATGATCATTAAAAAATAGGGGACCTAAAATCTCTAATCAGAGACAAAAAAGAAATTAGGAAGCAGAAAGTCAGGGAATGATGCTGGGGGTAAGGAGTGCAGGATGGGGGGCAGGGTGTATGGGTCCATCTAACCTAGCACTCAACATGATAATGGAAAAATAGCTAAGTAGATTGAAAGAATGGTAATTTGTAGCATTCAACAAGAGAAAGAGTAGTGTGTAATGGCAACACTTAATGTATATGATATTTACTGATTCATGATTAAGTGATAACTATGCATCAACATTTTCTGCTTAAAGAGAAAAATGTAGTCTGTTTCAAGAAAATTTTAATGACATACCATCAAAATTGATGTAAAAATACTTTTGCTTTTACAGGACTGAGTCTGATTTATACAGGAAATTTCTTGGTAAAGCCGGTAAATATAATTACTTTATTTCAAAGCTCATTGCATACCCCATTTAAGAGTATATACTAATAGCCCACTTCCTTAGAATATTTCATTTGAGAGTTTTTTTTTTTAATTAGGAAATAACTATATGGGAAAAGATTACCATTTATTTAGTGCCCAAAATACATACCACACACTGGATTGACTGCCATAAAATGTTATATTTAGTCCTTTTGGAGGTCTGTTCAGTTCAGTTCAGTTCAGTCACTCAGTCGTGTCCGACTCTTTGCGACCCCATGAATCACAGCAGGCCAGGCCTCCCTGTCCATCACCAACTCCCGGAGTTCACCCAGACTCACGTCCATCGAGTCAGTGATGCCATCCAGCCATCTCATCCTCTGTCGTCCCCTTCTCCTCCTGCCCCCAATCCCTCCCAGCATCAGAGTCTTTTCCAATGAGTCAACTCTTCGCATGAGGTGGCCAAAGTACTGGAGTTTCAGCTTTAGCATCATTCCTTCCAAAGAAATCCCAGGGCTGATCTCCTTCAGAATGGACTGGTTGGATCTCCTTGCAGTCCAAGGGACTCTCAAGAGTCTTCTCCAACACCACAGTTCAAAAGCATCAATTCTGTTAGATATAGATTATTATTCCTGTTTTTAAAGATAATAAAACTGATCCTTAGAAAATCAATCTGTCAAAAATGAAACAGCCAGAACTTCATTCCCATGTAGTGTCTTTTCACTGTGTTATCATTCCATTAATTAAAAGTGTGGTAAGAGTTAAGATAGGTGGAAATAACAGCTTGAAAAATGAGTAGGTTGATCACAGAGCACATCCTATATGTGATCAGGAGAAAAAAAAAAGAAAAAAGATGTTAAGGAAGGGAGGGTTATCACTTGGTACTTTAGAGGAAGGGAGAGTGGGCCAGACTTTAGGGTTGGTGTAATAAAGAGGACTTCAAGTTAGGTGGTCTTGTTTTTAAATCATTAGGTGAAATGTAGATGGTGAATACTAACAGAAGGGAATGAGTCGAAGAAATACTGAATGGCAAAATGTACAGTTTTTATTTGATCCAAAGTGTCGTTAAAGAGAAGGATCTGGGAAGCAACATGATCGAAGTATCTGTCTTTAAAAACTGACAAGTATGCGAAGTGACCTGGAGCGGGGAGAAGCTGGAAAACCCACTAGTCAAATGGAGATTCATCTTTTCATCATGGTGCCCCTGATTTCAGGGGGAAAACACACAACGATTCTGCTTTAAACAAGAAATCCACAGGAAGTTACAGAATTGGACACATGTAAAGAAAAGGGAAGTAGTATTTATTCCAGAATACTGAGTGTGTAAAATAGAGAGATTATATTTTCCTTAACATAGTCTAAACTTGGCAAACAATGTCAGTGGAATGATAACCCTGTGCTATTAAACATTTGAGTACTCCTTAATAAACTTGGCATGAAGAGAAGATACAATAGTAATAAAATTTTTGGAATTTTTTTTTCACAATAATAAATGGTAGAAGTAATGCTGAGGTAGGAAAAAAGGAATGGGGCATTGAAGGTTAAACAATGCTGAAGCTGATAGCATTGTAAAGAGGCGGCAGACAATGATGAAACATTCATGTAGCAAGTAAATTCAAATCGAGAGGATGCCTGGCAATTTTGCACAGTGAGAAGAAATAAACACAGAAGAACTCACTTTTCATATGTTTGTTCTGTTTAATAAAGGTGTGTCAATAACAGATCAGGCTTGCCAGATTTAACAAATAACAGTACAGACCGAGGTAAATTTAAATTGCATAGGATAAACTTGGACAAAATCATTGTTTTCATTGTTGATCTGAAATTCAAATTTAACTGGGCATCCTGTATTTTGGCAATTCTAATTCAGATTCACTGAGATTTCAGCTCTCAATCATTTTCACCTCTCTTAATCAGTTTTACCCTAAAACAAAAGTTGCAAAAACAGAGGGCAACAAAAAGGCAGCCCCATAGGAATAAAAAGAAAAAAAAAAGATTTTTCTATAAGGAGACATAATTAGAGCTTGCATGTAGGACTGAACCTGAAATTCTACTGCTTTAATTTAAAGAGCTCGGCAGAAGGGGCCAGGATTTCAAAGATGGGAAAGTTATGTTTGTCCTTAATTTTAAAGGGAGAGGTCTTCCCCCAAGACAGAAGAGATTTCTGTAAAGATTAATCTGCTTCATACTGTACTGTGAAGCAACATCTCCTAATTATTTAGCCAGATCTCAGCTAGTAAAGACAAACCTGATGGGCTTTAAATGCGGAAGTGAACCCACTGGAAAGGTATGGGCATCGCCTCGGCATTAATATGTTTAGTCAGCAATACATACAAAGATTGAGCAATTTACTTTTGCAAGATTCAGAAAACAAAAGACACCAAAATAAAAGCTGCACCTCTCTTCTCTCCCTACACAAAAGTAAATCGTGTCTTGGCCAAAATGTTTCTTTGAGATTTCCTCCGAGCTGTGATAGAAAAACTTTTGTTTGTTTGAGTTTTCCTGCAAGCTGTTATAGAAAAACTTTTTGGCCAATCCAATAAATAGATGAGCCAAGATTTTGATACCCAAAAGTCTGTTTAAATGAGATGGAGCATAATGTGGGAATAATGTCCTTCTGTGCAGAATTTTAAATATGTATTTTTCAGTATTTGTTTTCTTTGACAAATATATAATTAAAGAGATGTTAGCACAGTAAACATGATGTGGGTAGTTCGCTGTGGGCCAAGCTGAGCGGCTGAGACCTGTTCAATATGACAAAGCAGTAGCTATGGTGAAGATGCTGAGTACTAGAGACGCGACCTACTGAGGGGTCTCAAGCATCACAAAGGTTGCTGGGGCTCAGCACTGAGTCCAACGGAGGGAATATGGAATGTCACTAGTTAATTTGTTATTAATTGTCTGCTCCACAACTGGAAGGGAAAATGCCTGGGGCTTGGGAGAGCAGATAGGGAAATCATCATATTTCCTTTATAGAGAGGTAAAATGAGCTAACGGCCTTATATGTTGACATCTTACACTCTAAAAAGTGTATCTGTATTTGATCATCTATGTGATATGAGTACTACTGTTGTCCTCATTTTATAGATAAGTCACAAAATTATGCAGTTTTTCGAAAAATGACTTGGCTAGCGGATGGCACGCCTGCTAAGTCATCTCAGTCACATCTGACTCTTTGCAGACCCGTGGACTGTAGCCCACCAGGCTCCTCTGTCCATGGAATTCTACAGGCAAGAATGCTGGAGTGGATTATCATTTCCACCTCCAGGGGATCTTCCCAACCCAGGGATCAAACCTGTGTCTCTTATGTCTCCTACATTGGCAGGAGGGTTCTTTACCACTAGCACCCAGGGGATGGCAGATTACATAGAAAGGTATTTTTACCTAGACACAATGCTCACACCTGTCATATTGCCACTTCACTCTACTATGGACAATGCCTTTAATTACTGAAAAGAGAATGAGGGTATCTATAAGATGTGTATGGTGGTGGTGTAGTTTCATAGACAATGATGCCACATTAATGGTTTGGGGCTTATAACATTTTTCCTGTCTGGTTAACTTATAGAAACATCAATAACACCTTACATGTTTATTAAACAAAATTCACTTGACTGTACTGAATTGTCCATCATAAGCACAACCATATTTTGTAGGCGGTTTGTACGTCCACTACGCTCAGGCATTATTGATGGTAAGTTTGCAGGCACAATCATGAATACCAATGAGGTGGCAAATGTTGAAATGCCAACTGAGTAGACATAAAAAACACTTCTGTGATACTTTCATCAAAGCAGAGAACCTGTGCAGAGAATTCTATCTGCTTACTGACTGCCAGATTCTTTGATAAGCTCTTAAAAAATTCCTTATCTATAAAATTGCCTGCATTTTCACTTCATTTCTCCTCCTTTGAGTTGGACAGTGAATGGATTGTCCATCTCCTTGTATATTAAACTGCACTGAATTATAACTGTTGTTAAGGATAGTTGCTCTAAATCTCTTATGGTTCATCCTGAGGCAAGACTTAACAGTAAATATTAAAACAGTAAATAATAAGAGCAAGACTTAAAAGTAACTCTTCCACTCTAAAGCACAGCAACTTAGTAGACTGGATGAAGCTTTTACAGCTTTTATTAACTTACAGGATGTTAATAGTTGAATCTATATCTGGTTACACAGGGAGGAGGAATAAATGGTTAGTAAAAGGGAATGTCTGAGCCTGAATTTGACTATGTTTACTGGGAAATAAAAACAAATAACAGGACTAAATCTTGAAGATCTAGTGTGGTCATATACAGAAGCTATATTGGGCACAGACATTTAGAGATAAAATCTATTCTCAGTGTTAAAATTAAGCAGAGGAGTTTGCTAACATTTATTGACTCTGATGCAAAAAGAAAGAAAAAAAAAAGAAAATTTTGATGGCATTCCAAACTAATATGAAAGCTGCTTCCTGCTTCATCAGAATTAAGATGACTGTTAAGAAAAAATTAAGGAAACTAGGGAGTATGCCCGCAGGAATGTAGGAGCGTGTGTGTGTGTGTGTGTGTGTGTGTGTGTGTGTGTTTCTGTTTACAGGAACGAAACTTTGATTTATATATCTCGTGAAAGTCAAAATTTAGTATCTACTACTATGCTTTCATCAGCACTCCCCCCATGGAGTTTAGGTTTCTAGACTTTATATTAACTTTTTATTGATTTTTGAATCAAGTTGAGTGTTTACAGCCTGACTAAATGTGTTTGTGCAGGACTGTTTTAATGAACAGGGATAATCATAACTCATATACTTATTTAAAATGTTCAGGAATGTTTCTATAACAATTTATAGGGATATATATCTGACCAAACTTCTGCCATTATTTTTGTGTGTGTGCAAATTTACTTGCATAGCATTATTTATTTAATAGCAGTAGCCATAATTTACGCATAAGAATGCCCACAATTGACTCTATTCATATTTCACAACATGCAGGTGTGTAAATGGGCTTCCCTGGTGGCTCGCTGGTAAAGAACCCACCTGCCAATGCAGGAGACGCAGGTTCAATCCCTGGTTAGGGAAGATCCCCTGGAGAAGGAAATGGCAACCCACTCAGGTATTCTTGCCTGGAGAATCACATGGACAGAGGAGCCTGGCGAGCTACAGTCCATGGGGTCACAGAGAGTCAGACATGACTTAGCGACTGAACAACAGTCTGTAAATAGGAACTGGTCATGTAGAAGTAAACAGGCATGGCCCCTGGCCTTAAGGAACTTGCACTTTACTAGAAAGACACTCAAATAAGTGTTTATAATACAAATTGAAATGAGCTGCCATGAAGTTGTATTCAGGTGCATTTTAGAGCACGGGGGAGGAAAGCCTCAAGACACCCAGGGAAGTAAGAAAATCCTTGCAAGTAGAGCTAGCAGGTACACTAGTTAGAGAAGAAACCAGGTACTCTGAGTATGTGCAGAACTTTGGAAAACTACAGAGTTATTGCTGGACAGAATTGAAGAGGTTAAGGCTGGAGGAAGTGACGTAATAGACTAGAGAGGCACGTAGGAAAAAAACAAATCACTGGTTTGGCCCAAACGTTCTTTAATGGTCTTTTTGGCCAACCCAATACAATGTTATTTGACAATCCAAAGGGTGTGGATTTTGTCTTTAAAGAACTTTAGGTGCGGCAATTTACAGGGCGAGATTTACAGTCAGATGAGTATAGAAGACAGACAAGGGAGGGCTGACTTAGAACACTGATGTGAGGATTTTAGGAAGCTGAGTTAAGAGAAATGAGTAATTATTTGGACGTGGGAGATAAGAAGATATAAGAAGTCTGACTTGTGTCTCAGGTTTCCTCGTATCATATGAAAGTCCTGCGGTAGGCTGAATGGTTGACAGTGCCCTGACTCCAAGCAGAAGAAAATAGGTCTGTTTCTAGAAAGAGCACACTCAGTTTAGATAATCAGGATTCTCGCAGGTTTAAGTTGAAACAAACTGTCAATAAAAACCTCACTAAAGGATGCCATAGTGAATGAGAGTCAGTAAAAAGAAGAAAAATTTAAAGCCTCTAATGATACAGGAATTATCACATATAGACTATCAGATACATGAAATGTTTAAAGAATAAAAAACTTAAGCTGATCAAGTACTTACATGAGACCATGGTCTTCTATACATAAAAATATACAAAGAACTAAATAGTGATGTGAATGTGTGTATAAGCGGATACCTACATGTCTACTTACGCAGCTACCTACCTCTGTACACCTACACATGTTTTCCCTGAATGTCCACTGAGGGAATCTGGGAGCAGGACCGTGATAGTAATGAGCAAGCACCCAGATGGTGACTTCTGAGACCATACTCCACCAAAAGGAACACAGACTCCCTGAAGAAAAGGCTGAGTCTCGTCTGGGGCAGGTAAAGTAGATGATCTTAAAACACCTGTTTGTAGCAAAAATCAGGAAAATGTTCAAAACATAATGGGACCATGATAAACAACACAGATACCAGCTGGTAGTTTTGAACATTTTCCAGCTCCCACTGGACAAATCTGTAACAACCTGAACATCAACCAAAAAAAAAAAAAAAAAATTGAAGTAACAACGGATTTTAACTCATTAAATAAAGTAGGAAACCATTCATCTATACCGATTAAAGAAGTAAATGGAAAATTCTATTAAGGTGAGGACATTTATATGTTTCCAAGAGCCTCTACAAAGTATTAATTATAAATGAAAAAAAAGTGAAATGCAAAGGAAAAAATAATTTAACATTGGAGAAGGCTGGCCAGACACCACCTTAATCAAGTGATCAAACCCCTGGGATGATTTGAAATTGTGCATCAGCAAACCAACCCAGCATCTCTATAGTGATACTCCTGCCAAAGATGCAAAACCTGAACTGAATCAGGAGGTAACTCAAGACAAAGTCAAAGTGGCAGAAATATCTCAAAATTAATGCCCACTAATCTTTAAAATGGAAAAGTCCTGAAAGGACTTTAAGGAAATACTGAGGAAGTCTTCTACATGGGAAGAAACCATGGATGAATGAAGTTAAATGCTATGTGTTACTAGATCCTTTGGCTTTAAAGGGTGTTACTGGGCCAAATAGTAAAACTTGAATGCAATCTGAGGATTAGAAGGAAGACTAAAATAATGAAGTAATACAATCATATTAATTTCCTGACTTTAATGGGTTAGTGGTTATATGGGGAGGTGTCCCTGTTTGTGGAAGAAGGCACTCAGTATTTGGGAATGATGGGATATCAGGTTGTTTTCAAATGAATCAGGGAAAACATTTTATACTGTGTCCTGCAGCTTGAAATTGTTTTAAAATGAAATAAGTGAAACATTAACTAGATTTCTTACTATTATTTTTTACTGCAGATATTTATCATAGTATTTACCATGCTAACTTGTGTTTTGCATTTTCAATAAAAAAATATAATATTTAGTATTTCCTACAGATTTTTTAAGCAAAGTATCTCCTGGAAAAGAGAAGTATTTAAAAACAATCTTTGTACTAAAAGTTATAAAGAAGCATAATAAATATACCAAATTCTGAGTGAATATAGCAATGAATTATTATGTAAATAGTAGAAATGTGATTGGGACTGACAGTTATTTAATCAAAACAGTCGACTAAAGAAGGAAATTATTTTTTAAAATTTGCTGAAGTATAGTTGATTGACAAGGTTATGTTAATTTCTGCTGTACAGGATAGTGACTCAGTTTTATATATATATATATATTTTTTTTTTCCATTATGGTTTATCATAGGATATTGATATTATTCCCTGTGCTATACAGTGTGATCTTGTTGTTTATCCATCCCATATATAATATTTTGCATCTGCTAATCCCAAACTCCCAATCCTTCCTTCCCTGCACTTGCCTTTGGCAACTACAAGTCTGTTCTGTGTATCTGTGAGTCTGGTTTTGTTCAGCAGGTATGTTTATTTGTGTCATATTTTAGATTCTACATATCAGTGATATCATACGGTATTTGTTTTTGACTTACTTCACTTAGTCTGATAATCTCTAGGTCCACCTGTGTTGCTATAAATGGCATTATGTCACTCTTTTTTATAGCTGAGTAGTGTTTCATCGTATACACCACCTCTTCTTTATCCTTTCATCTGGCGATGGACATCTACGTTGTTTCTGTGTGACGGCTGTCATCCGTAGTGCTGCCATGAACATGAGGTGCATTTATCTTTCAGAATTATACTTTTGTCTGGGTATATACTCAGGAGTGGGATTTAGTTTTTGAGGAACTTCCATACTGTTTTTCCATAGTGGCTGTGCCAATTTACGTTCCCACCAATAGTGTAAAGGGTTCCCTTTTCTCCACACCCTCTCCAGCATCTATCATTTGTAGATTTTTAATGATGGCCATTCTGACTGGTGTGAGGTGGGGCCTCATTGTTTTGACTTGCATTTCTCTAATAATTAGTGAAGAGCATCTTTTCAAGTGCCCATTAGCTAACTGTATGTCTTCTTTGGAGAAATGTCCATTTAGGTCTTCTTCCCATTTTTTAATTTTTTTTTTTTTTGCTTGTTATTGAATTGTAGGAGCTGTTTGCATATTTTAGAAATTAAGCCCTTGTGGTTGCATCATTTGCAAATGTTTTCTTCTAGTCTGTAGGTTGTCTTTTCATTTTGCTTGTGGTTTCCTTTGCTGTACAAAAGTTGATAAGTTTGATTAGGTTTCATTTATTTTTGCCTTGATTTCTATTGCCTTAGAGACCTAAGAAAACTTCGGTATGATTTATGTCAGAGAATGTTTTGTCTATGTTCTTTTCTAGGAGTTTTATGGTGTCTTTTCTTATATTTAAGTCTTTAAACCACTTTGAGTTCACTTTTGTTTATGGTATGAAGGTGTATTCTAACTTCATTCATTTACATGCAGCTGTCTAACTTCCCTAACATCCCTTGCTGAAGAGACTGTCTTTTCTCCATTGTATATTCTGCCTCCTTTGTCAAACATTAATTACCCATAGATGTATGGGTTTACTTCTAGGCTCTTTATTCTGTTCCACTGATCCATTTGTCTGTTTTTGTGCCAGCATCATGCTGTTTTGATTATTGTGGTCTTGTACTATTGTGAAATGCCTCCTGATTTGTTATTTTCCCTCAGGATTGTTTTGGCAATTCTGGGTCTTTTATGGTTCTGTATAAATTTTAGGATTAGTTGTTCTAGTTCTGTGAAAAATGGCATGGGTATTTTGATAGGTATTGCATTAAATCTGTCGGAGAAGGCAATGGCACCCCACTCGAGTACTCTTGCCTGGAAAATCCCATGGACGGAGGAGCCTGGTGGGCTGCAGTCCATGGGGTCGCTAAGAGTCAGACACGACTGAGCGACTTCACTTTCACGCACTGGAGAAGGAAATGGCAACCCACTCCAGTGTTCTTGCCTGGAGAATCCCAGGGACAGCGGAGCCTGGTGGGCTGCCATCTATGGGGTCACACAGAGTCGGACACGACTGAAGCGACTTAGCAGCAGCAGCAGCAGCATTAAATCCGTAGATTTCTTTGGGTGGTAGAGCCATTTTAACAATATTCATTCTTCAATCTAAGAGCATAGGATAGCTTTCCATTTCTTTGAATCATCTTCCATTTCCTTTATTAATATCTCATAGTTCTCAACATATTAGCTTCTCACCTCTTTGGTGAGGTTTATTCCTGAAAAGAAAGTGTTAGTCACTCAGGCATGTCTGACTCTTTGTGACCCCATGGACTGTAGCCTGCCAGGCTCCTCTGTCCATGGAATTCTCCAGGCAAGAATACTGGAGTGGGTTGCCATTTCCTTCTCCAGGGAATCTTCCTGACCCAGGGATCAAACCTAGGTCTTTTGCATTCCAGAAAGATTCTTTACCATCTGAGCCACCAGGGAGAGGATTATTCCTAAGTTATTTTAATTTTTTGGATGCAATTTTAAAAGGGATTGCTTTTTACATTCCCTTTCTTGTAATTCATTGTTAGTGTAAAGAAATGCAACCAATTTCTGTTAATGTTAATCTTGCTAAATTTATTAGTTTTAGTAGATTTTGTGTGGAATCTTTAGAGTTTTCTATATATAGTACTATGTTATCTACATATAATGACAATCTTACCACTTCTCTACCAATATGAGTACCTTTTAATTCTTATGTGACTGCTGAGGATAGGACTTCCCTTAGTAAGATGAAGAGAAGTACTGAGAGTGAGCATCTGTTCCCATTTTAGTGGGAAGGCTTTCAGCGTTTCACCATTGTCTATTATATTAGCTGTGGGTTTGTCATAAATAGCTTTTATTATGTTGAGATATGTTTGCTCTGTACCCACTTTTGTAAGGGTTTTTTTTAATCATGAATGCATGTTGAATTTTATCAAAAGCTTTTTATACTTCTATTGAGATGACATGGGGTTTTGTCTTTTGTTGATGAGTGTATCATGTTAATTTGCATATTGAAGGATCCATGTGACCCTGGGATGACTCCAACTTGGTCATGATATGTGATCTTTTTTATGTGTTGTTGGATTTGATTTGCTAATATTTTGTTGAGAATTTTTACATCTATATTAATCAAAGATAATGGCCTGTAATTTTCTTTTCTGTTAGTGTCTTTGGTTTTGATATCACGATGATGGTGGTTTCATAGAATGTCTTTGGGTGTGTTCCCTTCTCTCTAGTTTTTTTGGAAGATTTTGAGATGGAAAAGTACAAGTTTTTCTTTGGTAGCATTCACCTATAAAGCCATCTGGTCCTGGACTTCAGTTTTTAGGATTTTTCTTTTTAACAGATTTTATTTTATTTCTAGTGGTCAATCTGTCCATGTCATCTATTTCTTCACTAAGTTTTGGTGAGCTGTATGTTTCTAGAAAGTTCTCCATTTCTTCTAGGTTGTAAATTTGTAGACATATAATTTTTCATAGTATTCTCTTATTTTATTTTTCAATTCTACAAAATCAGTTGTGATTTTTCCTTTCATTTCTTAATTTGAGTCTTCTCTTGTTTATTCGTGGTGAGCCTGGACAGGTTTGTCAATTTTTTTTAACTTTTCAAGAAATCAGCCCTTCATTTTTATGTTTTTCTAATATTTTTGAATCTCTATTTTATTTTTTTCCTCTCTGATCTTTATTATCCCTTTCCTTCTGCTGACTTTTGGTTTTGTTTGTTGTTCTTTTTGTAATACTTTTGGTGATGGGTTACATTGTTTATTTAAGATTTTCCTTTTTAAGAAGGCCTGTATCACTATGAACTTCAATCTAAAAACTGCTTTTGCTCCATCTCATAGATTGTGTATGGTTGTGTTTTCATTATCATTTGCCTCAAGGTATTTTTTAAAATTTCTTCTTTGATTTCATCATTGATCCTTTGGTGTTTTAGAGGCATGTGGTTTAGTCTACTAGAGAAAGTTCTATGTGCACTTGAAAGGAATGTGCATTCTATTTTTTTTAATGTAACATCCTGAAAACATCAATTAAATCTAACTGTTCTGTTGTATCATTTAGGATCTCTGATAACTTACTGATTTTTTTTTTGGTCTCAAATATCCGTCCATTGATGAGAGTGGGGTGTTAAAATCTCCTATTATTATATGTTCTCATCTACTTCTTCCTTTGTATCTTTTAGGAAGGAAGTTATTTTAAAGTTGTAAAATATATATTTAACATATTGTATTATTTAAAACACATTATTTATTTAAAATATATTTAATTTTAACATTAATATTATTTATATAATATATATAATATAAAATATAATTCTATTAAAGAATGTAATTATTTAATATTATTTAAAATATATTAACTTTAAACATAAATTTTCAGTAATTTACCAATATTCTTATATAGGTTATTTTTCTCCCTTTCTCTCTCTTTTCTTTTTGAATGTTGCTCTCCTAATTGGATTTCTGCATAATCTTTTAAAAATATATGTGTATATGAGTGTGTTTAATAATTTCTCTATAAAGAAGCAAATAATCATCAGGTTGCTCTGTTTTTTTCTCACTATTCTTATGCTTTTTTTTGGCCATCATTTTGCAGTTGTCTCATTACAATAATTTGAGATAAGACTTGTAGTTATTCTTTGCTGGGAGTCTTCACATATCGTTAAAGTAGGTTTTCATGGAATATGTTTTCTCTATATACCATGTTTGTTAGGATTATGTATGAATTGTAGCATTAAAATGGCAATCAAGATGGTGTCAAATGTTAAGAGAACAAATATTGCAGAGTCCTGATAAGCAGTGTAGTTAGTGGGATCGGCAGCTTTGCCAGATGACTAGGGAACAGTCTGCGAATCAAATGTTCTTTGTCACGAACATAAACAGCCAACTTTATGGAGGGAAAATAGGAAATATTTGTTAATCTGGCAAAAAAGATCAGCAGAGGTTTTCTCTAGGGTAGGACTCTAGGTTATCTTGTACTCTCCCTTTATGCATTTTTCGTCTAGTTTGTTGATAAGGATATTCTGTTGATTTTATAATGGAAAGCATCTCTGAAAACTATAAGTAATCATATTGAAAGAATATATTTTTTTTTCTTTAATGTGGTTTTCTTTGGTCAGCAGCAATCTGAGAGGCCAAGTATCCAGCCATAGACTGGATCATAATACAGTCTGTCTGATTTGCTCATAAATATGGAAACATCAAACCATTGTTCTCAATTCTGAATTTCTAGAATATTACCATTGAAATGGAG
Source organism: Bubalus kerabau (assembly GCF_029407905.1). Classification (NCBI taxonomy): domain Eukaryota; kingdom Metazoa; phylum Chordata; class Mammalia; order Artiodactyla; family Bovidae; genus Bubalus; species Bubalus kerabau. The sequence continues at coordinate 114,025,333 of NC_073631.1, read as the reverse complement.
GAGCCACATGACAGTCTATGGTTTGCTTGTTATTGTTCATTGTTCAGTTGCTCAGGCATGTCCTACTCTTTGTGACCCCATGAACTACAGCATGCCAGGCTCCCCTGTCCTTCACTATCTCCCAGAGTTTGCTCAAACTCATATCCATTGAGTTGATGATGTCATCCAACCAACTCATCCTCTGTCACCCCCTTCTCCTCTTGCCCTCCATCTTTCCTGGAGATGCCTCCAGCAACAGGGTCTTTTCCAATTAGTCAGTTTTTTGCATCAGGTGGCCAAAGTATCGGAGCTTCAGCTTCAGCATCAGTCCTTCCATTGAATATTCAGGATTGATTTCCTTTAGGATTGACTGGTTTGATTTCCTTGCATTCCAAGGGACTCTCGAGTCTTCTCCAGCACCACAGTTTGAAAGCATCAATTTGGCACTCAGCTTTCTTTATGGTCAGCTTCCCTGGTGGCTCAGATGGTAAAGCGTCTGCCTGCAGTGCGGGAGACCTGGGTTTGATCCCTGGGCCCGGTTCGATCCCTTAGTTGGGAAGATCCCCTGGAGAAGGAAATGGCAACCCACTCCAGTACTCTTGCCTGGAAAATTCCATGGACTGAGGAGCCTGGTAGGCTACAGTCCATGGGGTCGCAAAGAGTCGGACACGACTGAGTGACTTCACTTTCACTTTTCACTTTCTTTATGATCCAGCTCTCACATCCATACAAGGCTACTGGATAAACCACAGCTTTGTCTATATGGACCTTTGTTTGCTTGCCAGTTATGAATCATATAGCAATCAAGGTAATTTCAACAGGTGCTCTTCTTCAGAGAAACAAAACATAAAAGCTGACTCCTTTTGACATTTTGAATGTACAGTAAATTCAGGAAAATGATAAGAAGCATCAGATTTTCTCAACAGCATGTTCTTTTACCATTTGGTGAATGTATGAAGTAATAGTCATTTACTTAATTACACATTAATATTAGAAACATTTTTATGTTTGTAAATAACATTTATTAGTAAGTATATTTTTTCATGAAGATTGGTAGCTTAAGCCGAGAGTCATTACTAAGTCCCCATCACCGTTTTTGGCAGGATTTATGTTTAATATTTTGGAAAATGTTTTGAAATTACAGAATGTAAAGTATCAACACAGCCAAGGATTAGACGTTCCATTATTTTCTTATAAACCTGAATAGCATTTATTTTTACTTTATCATATTGGGGTTTCAGGTCTAACCGGCTTTCATCTATATCAGCAGAAAAGATAAAAATAACCTACCTTTACAAGTCCAACATGATGCCTTTGTCTACATAGACAAGAACATATTTTAAATGCAACAGTTAAGTGTTCAAGTACTCACTACTGGGATTTCTGCTAGGCCTAAAAAAAACATTGTATCTAGCTGTAATTCCATTAACCCAACATGATAAAATATGAATGACCTTTTCCACAAAGGTCATTTGAAACCTGCCACTGTGTTTGCACTATTATCTGTGGATTCCAGTTGAAACAACCTGTAAGTTAGAGTCCAGAGGTTTTGTTTTGGCTTGTGTATACTTTCCTTTTGTCAGGTCAGAGTTTTCACTGTGGCTCAGAGATAAAAAAGCATTTACAAATGGGCCACCCATTCTTGCTGGGCTTCCCAGGTGGCACCAGTGATACAGAACTGACCTGACAATGCAGGAGACATAAGAGACGTGGGTTCAGGCTCTGGGTTGGGAGGATACCCTCGAGGAAGGCATGGAAACCCACTCCAGTATATTTGCCTGGAGAATGTCAAAGACAGAAGAGCCTGGCAGGCCACAGAAAGGGTCGCAGAGTCAGACCTGGTTAAAGCAACTTAGCAAACACTCAAACACGTGCACGCATCCCCCCAACTGCCAAATCGTAATGCTGTCATTGATTTAAAACCAAAGAGTTTTCAAATCGTTGAGTTAGAAGTTTAAGTAATGAATTTAATTTTCGTGGTAGTTTGTAAAGAGTTTAATTCAAGCTATTCCTTGTGAATGAACTCATTTATAAACTGGAGTTGCTATAGTCCCTGTCAGAATACGTGCAACCGTGAATTCTGTCTTCCGTAAGTGGCACACATTTAAGCAGAAAAATGTTTTTTCCCAGGGTTATATTTGTATAGTAGGATTTCAGTTCAGTTCAGTTCACTCACTCAGTCGTGTCTGACTCTTTGTGACCCCATAAACTGCAGCACGCCAGGCCTCCCTGTCCATCATCAACTCCCAGAGCCTACCCAAACTCATGTTCATTGAGTTGGTGATGTCATCCAACCATCTCATGCTCTGTAGTCCCCTTCTCATCCTGCCCTCAATCTTTCCCAGCATCAGGGTCTTCTCCAATGAGTCAGCTCTTCATAGGATTTAACAGGCTCTAATTAATTTCTTTTCTGTCTCAGCAGAAAAATCTACTTCCTTCTCCTGATGGAAACTCATTTCAAATTGACTAAAATTGTATGATTAGACTATTACTTAGTTAGTATGGCAAAACCAATAGAATATTGTAAAGTAATTAACCTCCAATTAAAATAAATACATTTATTTTAAAAAAAGAATATTACTTAGTTAAATAGTATATCTAAGTATGACTGATCCTGGAAAGGCTGAGGACTTTACATTTATCCATTCATCAACATTCAACTTTCACATTTGTTAATTAGATCAACTCCTCTTTACTCTAAAATGGTTTTCTTCCCTTAAGCATTGAACCCTGACCCCTCCCACCTGCTCAAGGAAATGTCCATCCCTTTCCTGCATTATCAATTGTTTTCCTCTCTGATAATTGATTTCGATCATCATACAAACATGTTTCTTCCATTAAAAAAATCATAACCATTCTTCCTTCTCCAGCTATTGCCCCATTTATCTACTTCCTTTTGCAGAAAAACTCAAGATAAAAATAATGAGGATCTTTGCTCATGGATAGCAATTAATTTCCTTTCATTCTTTCTTGAAACTACTCCAAACTGGCACACCAAAAACAGCTCTTATGGTCATCTTGGACCTGGTATTGCTACGTGTAGTGGTCAGTTTTCAGCCTTCATCTTCTGTGACCCATAGGCAGCATTTGACCTGGTTGATCACCTGTATTTCCTTGAAACATTTTCATTGGTAGCATCTGAAACACTAACTCTGTGTTCTTCCTTCTTTACCTGCTTCCTCCTCATCCCACTAACTCTTGAATATTAGAGTGCGAATAAAGAACAGTCCTTGGACCTTTTCTTATCCTTTCTGCTCTTATTCACTCAGCAATCACATCCATTTTCACAAACTAGAACATCATCTAGATGTTGAGGATCCTCCCAGTTTTATATCCCCAGCTTAGACAACTCCCCTAAATTCCAGACTCCTATATCCAACACGTATATACTTATTCAACATCGCCCCTGGATAACTCAGACATCTCAGATTCAACATTCCTAAAATCAAATTCCTGATACGGATGCAAACCTTGCTCTGTTTTCAATGTTTGCCATCTCAATTTATAGCAGCTCTCAACCTTCCAATACTCTAGTCAAGAACCTTTGTGCTATCCAAGACTATAAATTTCTCATTCTCTCTACGATCCATCTGCTACCAAGTTCCATTCAGAATCCAGCCACGTCTACCAGCCTGACCAATGGCATCACATGGGTATTTGTAATAGTTTCCTAACTAGTCTGCCTGCTTCTGCTTCCCTTCCTTGTAGTCTATTTCTGACATGGCAGTTACAATGAACCTTTTAAAATCAAAAGTCATATAATTTCTCCCTCAAAGGCTCTATTCTCCATCTGCCTCTCTTCCCTTAATTGACTTTGACTTCATCTCCTTTAATCTAACCACACTGGTCCCCTTACTCTTCCTAGACCATGAAGGATAAACCTGAGGCCCTGCCTCAGGGCCTTTGCACTTTCAGTTTCTTCCATCCAGACTGCTTTACCCCTTTATATTTTCATGAACTGCATACTTTGACAATTTTATTCAGTAGTGATCTCAATGAATCTGTTCCTAACAAACATTTGACACTACAACTCTGCTTCCAGATATATAAAAAAAAATTTTACTGGTTCTGCTGGGTCTTCATGGCTGCGTGTGGGCTTTCTCCAGTTGTGGTGAGTGGGCTTCAGTCCATGGGTTTGCAGTGGGCTTGCAGTCCATGGGCTTCTTAGGGTGGTAGCTTCTCTTATTATGGAGCATCAGCTCTAAGGTGTCTGGACTTCAGTAGTTATGGCTCAAGGGCTCTAGAGTGCAGGTTTAGCAGTTATGGCATGCAATCTTAGTCAGTTCCTGGACCAGGGATTGAACTGGTGTCCCCTGCTTTGGCAGGCAGATTCTTAACCACTGGACCACCAGGGGAGTCCCTTCTGTTTCTCCTTACAGCACTTCATTCTAACACACACAGTGATTTGTTCAGTTCATTGTCTATACCCTCCCACTGGACTGTGAGTTTACTGAAAGCAGAAAAGTTTATTTTGCTTTCTGTTGCATATTCAACAACTAGAAGGGCACTCAGTAAAGGTTTGTTAAATTAGTATGTAAAACTTGAATAAATTCTGGGTTAAGTATACTGAAGTAGCATGAACTGGAGAAAGTATAGGAGAAGACTGATATCTTATAGTAATTGAAGAGGTTACTCCCCTGAAGGCCTCTACAAGAGGCAACTTGTAAAGCTCTGTGGTAGGATTGGGTCAAGAGGGGAGTTTGGAGAGAGCCAAACAATTTTCTTTAAAACTCTCCTTGACCTTAATAGTCTCCTTGACCTTAGTAATCGCTGCAGATGGTGACTGCAGCCATGAAATTAAAAGATGCTTGCTCCTTGGAAGAAAAGTTATGACCAACCTAGACAGCATATTAAAAAGCAGAAACATTACTTTGCCAACAAAGGTCCGTCTAGGTCAAGGCTATGTATGGCTTTTCCAATAGTCATGAATGGATGTGAGAGTTGGACTATAAAGAAAGCTGAGCACTGAAGAATTGATGCTTTTGAACTGTGGTGTTGGAGAAGACTCTTGAGAGTCTGTTGGACTGCAAGGGGATCCAACCAGTCCATCCTAAAAGAGATCAGTCCTGAATATTCATTGGAAGGACTGATGCTGAAGTTGAAACTCCAATACTTTGGCCACCTGATGCAAAGAACTGACTCACTGGAAAAGATCTGACTGAGTGACTGAACTGACTGACTGTTCATGGGGTTCTCAAGGCAAGAATACTGAAGTAGAGCAGGGCTGGGCAGGAATAGGAGATCAGAGAGGAAAAGGGCTCAGGGCTGTTTGTTCAGGCTTCATTTCCAAGCCAAGGTCTAACACTACATACAACTTGGGTTCCAACTGCAGGACCAAACCTTTGAGCAATTGATTGTTGTTAGACCAGGTTCCCCAAACAAAGCACTTTATTTTTATTGAAGACTGATTAGGAAGAAGGAAATAACCTCTTAGACCAAGAAGTAGAGTCGTCTCAGTATCTGATCAGAGACTGGCTCCGGGAACCTCTCAGATGCCAAAATCAGATGATGTTCAAGTCCCTCATATAAAAATGTTTAGTATTGCACATAACCTACACACATTCTCCCTTATACTTTAGATAGTCTCTAGATTACTTATAATACCTAATATAATGTAAATACTGTATAAACAATTGTGAGTACAATTTAACTGCTAAATGAATAATTGTCAGTGCATGGCAAATCAAAATTTTGCTTCTTGGAAGTTTTCTGGATTTTTTTTTTCTTTCTTATATTTCCTATCTGAGGTTGGTTGAATCCAGGAAATGGAACCTACAGGTATAGAGGGCTGACTATAGAAAGTTTTTACAGGGTCAACAAAGACCTTGATCAGATTACAACCAAAACAACAATATCCATTTATTGAGGGTTTACTGTGATCTGCTGTGTTTTATCAATTACAGTTGCTCCTTGAATAACATGGGTTTGGACTGCATGGATACACTTATACATGGATTTTTTTCAATCAATATATACAATGGTTCTCCAGGATATGTGTTTGGTTGGTTGAACCTAAGGATGTGAAACCATGGATATACATGACCAACTACAAAGTTAGACCATTTTTCAACTGCACATCAAACCCCCATGTTGTTCGAGGATCAACTGAATTTCTAATTTGAACAAGAACATTTCAAAGAAGGGATAATGATATCTTATGAGACCACTGAGGCTTTGAAAGTTACTAAGAAGGTAAGGGATGATATTAGGATTCAAATTCCTGTTAGAATGCCTGCATGTCCATTCTGTTGTACAAAGCACCAACAATTTCTTTTCTTTTATTTTTTTCCATTTAATGAATTCCTTGACGTGGGAGGAATTCTGGTCTCCAACACTGTAAAGCTAAGGAGATGCAGATACAAACCAAAGACAGTAAATCCTAATGAAGCTTCACATTAAGGCTGGTCTTATTTTTAAAGCCAATTTGGTCTGTTCTTAAAAAGTTTTAGATCATATCACTGACTGCAGTGATAGAAAGCAGCATGGGTGATGAATCATTCCAGTTGTACCCATTAATCTCTCTCCATATGGAGTGAGAAGGTCAAACTACAAAGAGCCTTTTAAATATAATTAAAACAAGATTTGTATTGTTTGGATGGGGTAACAATTATTTCCACATGAAGGGAGACAAAAGTCATTTTTCTAGGTATTATATTTATTCTAAGCACTTTTTTTAAGTAAAATGTTTTAGCAAGACAAATAATAAATCATGCTAAAAATACTTAGAAGTACAAAGCAAAGGAGATACTCCCCCCAAAAATATTTCCACTCAGTTACAAGGTAGTGCATTTTCATACTTCTCAGCATTGCCATGTTGCCACAGGAAACTGAATTTGTAATTGACACTTATACTTTGTAATGAACAATATGGCACCACACATTTATTCCTATAATTATTTTAGAACTTTTAAATTGTGGCTGCTATTTGAAAGGCCTCAGGAAATGATAAACACAGGCAAGATTATCGAGGGTTCAATGTTTGAGATGTTTTACTTAACTCTTAAGTAATTTAATTGAAGTCAATAAATATCAATGAAGATGTATCAAATAGCCTACCCTGGGCCTGCAACATTACTAGGAAATGGATGAAGACTGAAATTTGTATAAGATGGACTTGTCTCCACGTTTAAAAACATACATTGAGAAAAACATTTGAGTTCAAACTCAGTGTTCTGTGACAACTTACAGGGTGGGTAGGGGTGAGAAATGGGAGGAAGGCTCAAGAGGGAGGGGACACATGTATACCGATGGCTGATTTGTGTTGAGGTATGACAGAAATTAACACTACTGCAAAGCAATTATCCCCCAAGTAAAAATAATGAGTAATAAATTTAAAAAATAAATATTTTAAAAAGTGATATGCAAAAACAGAGGACTGCAGACCCCTGATATAATGTGTTTTCTTGATCATAAAATAGCTTTCCTATTAGTACACATATAAACTATCCCAAAAGGATATAATAATTGTAAATAATCATTTAGTACTTATTACCAAACATCATTCAATATACTTATTAATCAATACAAGTACCTTTAATCCTCAAGCCAACTCTAAAAGTAAGGACTATTACTGTCTCTGCTTCACAAAGACAGAAAGCAAGACAAAAAAATGAATAAAAGGCTTGGTGTCACACAGTCACGGGATCAGGCATAGTGTGCATGCTCTTAGCCTCTCTTCTTCACTGCTTGGCTGTCTGGTGGTGTGCTATATTTCCAGCTACAGAACAGGAAATTGTCGGCTATTTCGGTTCAGTCCCTCAGTCATGTCCAACTCTTTGTGACCCCATGGACTTCACCACCCAGGCCTCTCTGCCCATCATCAACTCCTGGAGCTTGCTCAAACTCATGTTTATTGAGTTGGTGATGCCATCCAACCATCTCATCCTCTGTCATCCCCTTCTCCTCCTGCCTTCAATGTTTCCCAGCATCAGGGTCTTTTCCAATGAGTCAGTTCTTCACATCAGGTGGTCAAGATATGGGAGCTTCAGCTTCAGTCCTTTCAATGAATATTCAAGACTGATCTCCTTTAGAATTGAGTGGTTGGATCTCCTTGTAGTCCAAGGAACTCTAAAGAGTCTTCTCCTACACCACAATTCAAAAGCATCAATTCTTCAGCTCTCAGTGTTCTTTATGGTCCAACTCTCACATCCATACATAACTAATGGAAAAAACATAGCTTTGACTAGAAGGACCTTTTTTGGCAAAGTAATGGCTCTGCTTTTTAATATGCTATCAATGTTGGTCATAGCTTTTCTTCCAAGGAGCAAGTGTCTTTTAATTTCATGGCTGCAGTCACCACCTGCAGTGATGTTGGAGCCCAAGAAAAAGTGAAAGTGAAAATCACTCTGTCAGGTCCGACTCTTTGCAAACACATGGACTATAGAGTCCATGGAACTCTCCAGGCCAGAATACTGGAGTGGGTAGCCTTTTCCTTCTCCAGGGGATCTTCCAAACCCAGAAATAGAAACCATGTATCCCACATTGCAGGCGGATTCTTTATCAGCTGTGCCACAAGGGAAGCCCAAGAAAATAAAGTCTATTACTGTTTCCAGTGTTTCCCAATCTATTTGCCATGAAGTGATGGGACCATATGCCATGATCTTAGTTTATTGAAAGTTGAGTTTTAAGCCAGTTTTTTCACTCTCTTCTTTCACTTTGATCAAGAAACTTTTTAGTTCCTCTTTGCTTGTGCCATAAGGGTGGTGTTATCTGAATATCTGAGGATATTGATATTTCTCCCAAAATCTTGATTACAGCTTGTGTTTCATCCACCCTGGCATTTCCCATGATGTACTCTACATAGAAGTTAAATCAGCAAGGTGACAATATACAGCCTTGATATACTCCTTTTCTTATTTGGAACCAGTCTGTTGTTCCATATCCAGTTCTAACTGTTACTTCATGCTCTGCATACAGATTTCTCAGGAGGCAGGTAAGATGGTTTGATATTCCCATCTCTTTCAGAATTTTCCACAGTTTGTTGTGTTCCACACAGTCAAAGGCTTTGGCATAGTCAATAAAGCAGAAATAGATGTTTTTCTGGAAACTTGCTTTTTTGATGATCCAACGGATGTAGGCAATTTGATCTCTGGTTCCTCTACCTTTTCTAAAACCAGGTGAACATCTGGAAGTTCACAGTTCACATATTGTTGAAGCCTGGCTTGGAGAATTTTGAGCATTACTTTGCTAGTGTGTGAGATGAGTGAAATTGCGTGGTAGTTTAAACATTCTTTGGCATTGCCTTTCCTTGGGATTGAAATGAAAACTGACCTTTTCCAGTCCTATGGCCAGTGTTGAGTTTTCCAAATTCACTGACATATTGAGTGCAGCACTTTCACAGCATCATCTTTTAGGATTTGAAATAGCTGAATTGGAATTATATCACTTCCATAACTTTGCTAGTAGTGATACTTCCTAAGGCCCACTTGAGTTCACATTCCAGGATGCCTGACTCTAGGTGAGTGATCACACTATCACGGTTATCTGGGTCATGAAGATCTCTTTTGTAGAGTTCTTCTATGCATTCTTGCCACCTCTTCTTAATATCTTCTGTTTCTGTTAGTTCCATATTTTTCTGTCCTTTATTGTGCCCATCTCTGCATGAAATGTTCCACAATGTATCTCTAATTTTCTTGACGAGATCTCTAGTCTTTCTCATTCTATTATTTTCCTCTATTTCTTTGCATTGATCATTAAGGAAGGGTTTACCTCTTCTTGCTGTTCATTGGAACTCTGCATTCAGATGGGTATCTTTCCTTTTCTCCTTTGCCTTTCACTTCTATTCTTTCCTCAGCTGTTTGTAAGTCCTACTCAGAAAACCATTTTGCCTTTTTCCATTTCTTTTTGTTGAGAATGGTCTTGATGACTGCCTCTTGTACAGTGTCACAAACCTCTGTCTATATTTCTTCAGGTACTCTATCAAATCTAATCCATTGAATCTATTTCTCACTTCCACTGTATAATCATAAAGGATTGATTTAGGTCATACCTGAATGGTCTAGTGGTTTTCCCTACTTTCCTCGATTTAAGTCTGATTTTTTCAAAAAGTAGTTCATGATCTGAGCCACTGTCAGCCCAGTCTTGTTTTGCTGACTGTATACACCTTCTCTATCTTTGGCTACAAAGAATATAATCAATCTGATTTTTGTATTGACCATCTGGTGACATCCATGTGTAGAGTTATCTCTTGTGTTGGTGGAAGATTGTTCTTGCTATGTTCAGTGTGTTCTTTTGGCAAAACTCTGTTAACCCTTATCCTGCTTCATTTTGTACTCTAAGACCAAACTTGTCTGTTACTCCAGGTAGTTCTTGAATTTCTACTCTTTCATTCCAGTCCCCTAGGATGAAAAGGACATCTTTTTTGGGGTGTTAGTTCCAGAAGGTCTTATAAGTCTTCATAGAACCATTCAATTTCAGCTTCTTCAGCTTTACTGGTTGGGGCATAGACTTGGATTACTATGATATTGAATGGTTTGCCTTGGAAACAAATATAGAGATCATTCTGTCTTTTTTGAGACTGAACCCAAGTACTGCATTTTGGACTCTTTTGTTGATTATGAGGGCTACTTCATTTCTTCTAAGGCATTCTTAATCACAGTAGTAGATATAATGGTCATCTGAATTAAGTTCACCCATTCCCGTCCATTTTAGTTCACCGATTCCTAGAATGTTGATGTTCACTCTTGCTGTCTCCTGTTTGACCACTTCCAATTTACCTTGATTCATGAATCTAACATTCCAGGTTTCTATACAATATTGTTCTTACAGCATCAGACTTTACTTCCATCACCAGTCACATCCACAACTGGGCGTGTTTTCACTTTGGCTCAGTCTCTTCATTCTTTCTGCAGTGATTTCTCCGATCTCCTCCAGTAGCATACTGGGCACCTACTGACCTGGGGAGTTCATCTTTCAGTGTCCTATCTATTTGCCTTTTCATACTGTTCATGGGGTTCCCAAGGCAAGAATACTGAAGTAGTTTGCCATTTCCTTCTCCAGTGGACCACATTTTGTCATAATTCTCTTCCATCACCCATTTGTCTTGAGTGGCTGTACATGGTATGGCCCATAGTTTCATTGAGTTAGACAAGGTTGTGATCCCTGTCATCAGTTAAGTTAGTTTCTGTGATTGTGGTTTTCCTTGTCTCTGCCCTCTTGGATAAGGATAAGAGGCTTTTGAAAGCTGCCTGATGGGAGCAACTGACTGTGGGGGAAACTGGGTCTTATTCTAATGGGTGGGGCCATGGTCAGTAAATATTAATCCAATTTTCTGTTGATGGGCAGGGCTGTGTTCCCTCCCTGTTGTTTGACCTGAGGCCAAACTATGGTAGGGTAATGAAGGTAATGGTGACCTGCTTCAAAAGGATTTGTGCCTGTACTCTTGTATTCAGTTCCCCTGACCCCCTAGCAGGCCACTGTTGACCCACACCACAACCAGATCCTTCTGGACACTCAGCAGCAAGTCTGGCTCAGTTGCTTGTAGGGACACTGCTCCTTCTTCCTGGCTCCTGGTTTGCACAAGGTTTGTTTGTGCCCTCTAAGAGTCTGTTTCCCCAGTCCCATGGAAGTACTGTATTCAAATTCCACTGGCCTCCAAAGTCAAACTCCCTGGGGGTTCTCAGTCCCCTTGCTGGATCCCGAGGTGAAAAATCCATTTTGGGTCCTAGAGCTTTCTTAACAGTGTGAGATTTTCTTTGGTATAAGTGTTCTGCAGTTTGGATCATTTGCTTGGTGGCTCTATGGTGGGGCTAATAGCGACCTCCTCCAAGAGGGCTTTTGCCACACGCTGTGCGACCTGGGTCTGCTGTGACCAGAGCCCTTGTCCCTGTGGCTGGCCACTACTGACTCGTGTCTCCACAGGAGACACTAAAACACTCAAAGGCAAATCTGGCTCAGTCTCTGTGGGGTATCTGCTTCCTGGTGCACATAAGGTTTTGTTTGAGTCATCCAAATGTCTCTGGTGGATGTGAGGTTTGATTCAAAATGCGATTTCGCCCCTCCTACCATCTTGTTGGGGCTTCTCCTTTGCCCTTGGATGTGGGTTTTGTTTTTGTTTTTGTTTTTTTTTGGTGGGATCCAACATTCTCCTGTTAATGGCTGTTCAGCAGCGAGTTGCATTTTTGGAGTCCTCGCAGGAGAAGATGAGTGCAAGTCCTTCTACTCCCATCTTTGTATCAGGGGAGGGCTATTTTAAATTTATAAACCTTTTAAGCTCTTTTAAATTTATAGGGATAATGTTTTTATGTGAACCAGTAAAGACAAATGCAAATTGTTCAATTTCTGAGATTATTTTGGGCAATTAAGAGTGTTTGAGACATGAAGTAATATACCGTTGAGGGGAAAAAATAGGATTGGAGACAATGTGTATTGTTGATAAGAATGACAGGAGTCACAAAAATGCTAATATAGTGTCCCTGGGATTGTGAAATTCTAAGTGTCTTGGAGAGTTAACTCATTTGACTTCCTGATGACAAAGAAACTTCACATAAAACACAGCAGGAAATTAAGTGTTTTACCATGAGTCATCTCTTAATCATCACAATGTTTTTCTATGTAAGAACTGTTAATATTTAAACTATGCACAGTCTCTTTTAATTCTTTGTATTTGTTTTTAATGTAATATGTGTGTGTGTGCTAGGTCATGTCTGACTCTTTGCAACCCCATACATTGTAGCCCTCCAGGCTCCTCTGTCCATGGGATTCTCCAGGAAGAATACTGGAGAGGGTTGTCATTTCCTCCTCCAGGAGATCTTCTCAACCCCAGGGATAGAACCCGTGTCTCCAGCATCACCTGCATTGGCAGGATTCTTTACCTCTGTGCCACCACAAATAAAAACTAATATTTATTATTCAAACTCATTTGTTAGAATGACTTAGCACATCTTTCTAGAAATAGATTGTGCAGTCTGTTGTACATGGAGAGGAGTAGAGTGTGGTTAATCAATTTGGTAATTACATCACCATTTGGATAATATTATGCAATTTCTTGTAAGATTAATCAATTAAATATATTCTTTTTTATAATGTGCTTGATAGATTAAAATACCTTAGTTTTTCCTTAATGTGACAACTTAATTCATTAGCAAGAAGATACTCATTATTTCTTTCTTTATTTATTTATTTATTTTTTAAATTTTATTTTATTTTTAAACTTTACTCATTATTTCTTAAAGCCTTATAATATTTTTATAATTGAGTTGTGCTTATTCTTTTGTAGAATTACATTTCTTATACCCTCTATCAGAGAAGGCAATGGCAACCTACTCCAGTACTCTTGCCTGGAAAATACAATGGGCAAAGGAGCCTGGTAGACTGCAGTCCATGGGGTTGCAAAGAATCAGACAGACTGAGTGACTTCACTTTCACTTTTCACTTTCATGCACTGGAGAAGGAAATGGCAACCCACTCCAGTGTTCTTGACTGGAGAATCCCAGGGATGGGGGAGCCTGGTGGGCTGCCATCTATGGGGTTGCAAGAGTCGAACACCACTAAGTGACTTAGCAGCAGCAGCAGCAGCATACCCTCTATAATTATCCATAGTATTTACATATATTAGAGACATTTTTGAATATATATGTATGCATGTGTCTATCATAACGATCATGAAATGGTCAGATTTGTGATTTTAAACCCAAACCCAGACTATATATGACCTCTTTAACTTTAAAAAAAAAAAAATTGATTTAACCTTTTCATCTAGGTGTTTCAGATGATCACATGGGAATGTAAATAAAACAATTCACAGTAATTTCTATATAGTCTTCCTTATTAGATTTTGTATCTTTGCCTAGAGATGTTCTACTCCACCACACTGAGCTGATTAAAAATCTTCCCTGACTTTTAAATGTTCTTACTGAAGCAGAAGTCAGAGGAAAGAGAGATCATGACTGAATTTTGAACAAAACCCAGTTTGCAAATGTTGACTGAAATTCTGTCTGGCTATGAAGTTGGAATAGAATAATGAAAATTTGATCTCTTTGCTGACCAAGGGATGCTCGCGTGTTCACCAGCACCACAATTTGAAAGCATCAATTCTTTAGCACTCAGTCTAAGGTCCAGCTCTCATATCCATACATAATTACTGGAAAAACCATAGCCTTGACTAGACGGACCTTTGTTGGCAAAGTAATGTTGCTGCTTTTTAATATGCTGTCTGGGTTGATCATAACTTTTCTTCCAAGGAGTAAATGTCTTTTAATTTCATGGCTGCAGTCACCACCTGCAGTGATTTTGGAGCCCAAAAAACTAAAGTCTGTCACTGTTTCCACTGTTTCCCCATCTATTTGTCATGAAGTGTTCGTCTAGTCAAGGCTATGGTTTTTCCTGTGGTCATGTATGGATGTGAGAGTTGGACTGTGAAGAAGGCTGAGCGCCAAAGAATTGATGCTTTTGAACTGTGGTGTTGGAGAAGACTCTTGAGAGTCCCTTGGACTGCAAGGAGATCCAACCAGTCCATTCTGAAGGAGATCAGCCCTGGGATTTCTTTGAAGGGAATGATGCTAAAGCTGAAACTCCAGTACTTTGGCCACCTCATGCGAAGAGTTGACTCATTGGAAAAGACTCTGATGCTGGGAGGGATTGGGGGCAGGAGGAGAAGGGGACAACAGAGGATGAGATGGCTGGATGGCATCACTTACTCGATGGATGTGAGTCTGTGTGAACTCTGGGAGTTGGTGATGGACAGGGAGGCCTGGCGTGCTGCGATTCATGGGGTCGCAAAGAGTCCGACATGACTGAGCAACTGAACTGAACTGAACTGAACTGATAAGATCAGATGCCATGATCTTATTTTTCTGAATGTTGAGCTTTAAGCCAACTTTTTCACCCTCCTCTTTTACTTTCATCAAGAGTCTCTTTAGTTCTTCTTTGCTTGCTGCCATAAGGGTGGTATCATCTACATATCTGAGGTTTTTGATATTTCTCCTGGCAATCTTGATTCCAGCTTGTGCTTCATCCAGCCCAGCATTTCTCATTATGTAGTCTGCATATAAGTTAAATAAGCAGAGTGACAATATACAGCCTTGACGTACTTCTTTCCCTATTTGGAACCAGTCTGTTGTTCCATTTAAGATTGTAACTGTTGCTTCTTGCCTGATAAACATGCATGTTTATCAGGAGGCATGTCAGGTGGCCTGGTATTCCCATCTCTTTAAGGATTTTCCACAGTTTGTATGATCCACAGAATCAAAGGCTTTAGCATAGTCAATGAAGCAGAAGTAGATGTTGTTCTGGAACTCTCTTGCTTTTTCAATGATCCAGCGGATGTTGGCAATTTGATCTCTGGTTCCTCTGCCTTTTCTAAAACCAGCTTGAACATCTGAAGTTCTCAGTTCATGTCCTGCTGAAAACTAGGTTGATGATTTTGAACATTATCTTACTAGCATGTGAAACGAATGCCATTGTGTGGTAGTTTGAACATTCTTTTGCATTGCACTTTTTTGGAACTGGAATGAAAATTGACCTATTCTAGTCCTGTGGGCTTCCCTGGTAGCTCAGACAGTAAAGTGTCTGTCTACAATGCGGGAGACCTGGGTTCAATCCCTGGGTCGGGAAGATCCCCTGGAGAAGGAAATGGCAACCCACTCTAGTATCCTTGCCTGGAAAATCCCATGGACAGAGGAGCCTGGTGGGCTGCAGTCCATGGGATCTCGAAGAGTCGGACACGACTGAGTGACTTCACTTTCACTTTCACTTTTGAGTCCTGTAGCCACTGTTGAGTTTTCCAAAAATGCTGGCATATTGAGTGTAGTACTTTAACAGCATCATCTTTTAGGATTTGAAATAGCTTATCTGGAATTCCATCATCTCTACTAGCTTCATTTGTAGTAAAGCTCCCTAAGGCCCTTGACTTCAATCAATCCTAAAGGAACTAAACCCTAAATATTGATTGGAAGGGCTGATGCTAAAGCTGAAGCTACAATACTTTGGCCACCTGATGAGAAAAGTTGACTCACTGGAAAAGACCCTGATGCTGGGACAGATTGAGGACAAGAGGAAAAGAGGGCAGCAGAGGATGAGATGGTTCAATAGCATCACTGACACAATGGACATGAGTTTGCACAAACTCTGGGAGATAGTGAAAGATAGGAAAGCCTTGGGTGGTGCAGTCCATGGGATCACAAAGAGTTGGACACAACTTAGTGACTAACAGAAACAACAATGGCAATTTAAAAAATCATATGCAAAGCAGATCTGAAGAAAGAATAACTGAAAAATATTGTCAGGGATAGAATGACCTGGAAAAACTGCTCTTGGGACTTGCACTCCCTCTGCAGACACCCAGAATGAGTCCACAGGGTAAACAATTCCATTTCAATGAAATACTTGCCTTATCAGACAACAACTAAACGTATGGCATAATTACTCTGCAAAGGAGAGTAATATGCTCCCATAATTTTTGTAAAGAACTGATTGCTATTGAAGATTGTTCTCCTGACAGTAACCTGTGACATCCATCTTGATAATGGACCAGATAACAGATGGTATTTCTTGAAGGACACATTCAAATTAAAGCCCTACTTCAGAGAGAAGCAACTTTATTTCTCTATTATCATGGGTATTGAGAAAACATTTTTAATTTTATGTTTTTTATAAGTTAATGAGATCTCTAGAGTAGTCACCTGGTTATTGGAAAAACCTAGCCATGAACATTCTCTTTCATTTTCAGACTACACCATTTATTTTAAAAATAACTATGACTATACTATAAGATAGTGTCAGTTGGCCAATGTTATATTTCAGAGTTGATTCCTACTGTGACATTAAGCTAAAAATATTAGAGCTATTCTCCAGGTTTTCTACAGATTACCTTAACAGAAACTTACATTTTAATTCAGATCCTCATTTTTAAAATGAGATTTTAGGGCTATTTCTGCAACATCTAACTGTGCATTTAGAAAAAGTTTACTATCTCTACAAAGTTGGGATCATATAGAATTATGCTAATGTTGTAGTAATGTAGGTTTATAGTATATTGCTTATAAGTGGGACTTTTTCATTTAACTAATACAGTGAATATTTTCTCATGCCATTGAAACATATTTCTCATGCATTGCAAAATAAAATATCTGATGGATGTGCAGAATTCCATCATAAGATACTAGTGCCATTCACACTGTTGACTTTTTTCTGTTTTATCAGAATTTCTGTTGATAATTCAGTACCATTACCTCCTCATCTAAGTTCTCCCTTTTATTAAAGGGTGAGACACCTTGGAACTGTGTTTCCCCAAATCATTGATAACAGGTTTCCACATTAGATTCTGTCAACAAGAGTCAGGGTCAGCGTTTAGAAGGTAAAAAGCAGAAGTCATTACTGCTCTTGTGTCTGCAGTGGACAAATATTCACCCACTTCCTTGTAAGGAGTAATCTCACCTCTAGCAGTTTTCTGTAATTCCCTAATTTCTAGTTTTCTGAAAGAAGCAGTAATTTCTCTCACCTTTGTTCTTCCAGTCATCCCAACGATTTGTAAATCTGATTCCTTGTATTGTATTTCATTCTGTTTAAAATACTAAAAGAGATGTTTCTGGTCTTCTGAGAGAACGTGGACTGAAACAGTCATGACTACGTACCTTTCCCCACCTTAATGTCATTGTATATGAAAATGAAAGGGTTAGCCGCTCAGTCATGTCCGACTCTTGGTGACCCCACAGACTGTAGCGTGCCAGGCTCCTCCGTCAGTAGAATTCAGGCAAGAATACTGGAGTGGGTAGCCATTCCCTTCTCCAGGGGATCTTCCTGACCCAAGGATCAAACTCAAGTCTCCAGCATTCCAGGTGGATTATTTACTGTCTGAGCTACTAGGGAAGCCCATCATTTAATATAGTTGTTTAAAAGTTTTTGCTAGTTAGTATCTTAAAACATGACAATATATTTGTTAATTTATTTCATGGTGAAGAGGTTACTGGTATTTTCTTACTTTGCAGTTTCTATTATTTGCTTCATATAGAATGAAAGTATCTTAATTCAAGATTCAATAGATATTTATTAAGAGAAATTTATTTCCTAGTTTCTTTATAAATACATCCTTGATCTATTTGATACCTGCTTTGAAAAATTGAGTTAAAGATCTAAATTTCACTTTCATAGTAAGACACATTTTCTAGGATCATATATTGAATAATCTCCTCCCCTATAATTTAAATGCAGTATTTATAAACAAATATTTTTGGACTCTAATTTGTTTCAGTGATAATTTTCCATTCTTGCTTCAAGTACTCATTGCTTTATGCATTGAATATTTAAGTAGGTTTTAATGTACATTGGTACAGGCTGTTTTCTCTTTTTTCTTTCAGAGTAATCTGATCATCTTAATAATTGTTCTTCCAGATTGAGTATAGAATCACTTTAGCTTCAAAAATCTTCCTGAAGCATTTATAATAATTATTTTATTTTATAGAAAGTAAAGAGCTTTACACTATGTACTTCTATGACAAAACTTTTCTCAACCTCAGATTTAGTTTATCATATTGTGTAGTCACCAACAATCTTTAGTTGCTTTTTATTCTAATTAATAATTAATAGGAGAGCATAGTAGGGGAATGCTTGCAATAACACTGTAATTAGCAGTTTTATTTATGTGTAAATATGATGTGTGTGCATTTGAGCTTCTATATCACTTAAATTTTACTTCTGTTTTCTAATTTTTCCTGTATGTAAGACTATGTTGATGCTGATGATAATATAAATACAAAATCAAACATTTTAAAGCATTTACTCTAATGTAATTTAAAACTGTATGAGGAATGTATATTACACGGTCTTCCCAGGTGGCTCAGTGGTAAAGAATTTGCCTGCCAGTGCAGGAGACGTGGGTTCAATCCCTGGGTTGGAAGATCCCATGGAGGAGGAAATGGCAACCCACTCCAGTATTCCTGCGTGGGAAATCCCACGGACAGAAGAACCTGACAGTCCATGGGGTTGCAAAAGAGTTGGACACGACTTAGCAACTAAAAAACAAAGTGTACGATAGCACTGTTCTGGAAAATTTTTTGAGTTATTCTCAAGTTATCTCTTATTAGACAATTTTAATAGATTTAAAAATTATATTCTAATACTGTTCTTTTTCTAATTGCATTGACTTGAAATTCTGAAATTATGGGTTATGGAGTTCTTTTAAGTTTAATAGGAATAGCTCTATTTCACCAGTTAGCATGTATGATTGATTTCAGATTGGTATTCTTTTTTCATGTTGAAAACATAAAATTCAATCCTAGGTTACTAAAAATTTTATTAAGAATGGGTACTAAATTTATCAAATTTTCATATCAATCTAAGTATTATATAAACTAATTTTACCTATTAATATGATATATTATACTATATCTCTATATAATTTGAATTAATTTTGTTTTCCTTTATATCAATCTTTGAACTTGTAAGTTTGGCTTAAAGCTTTTACTTTGGTAGATGTTCTTATCAGGTGTAGGAGTCAGTTATGGAGTATTTGAACATAAAGAGGATTTCTTTTTTTTTCCATATTTTCCAATGATTTGGAAAGGTATGTATAGTAAAGGCTTGATCCTTTTCTTGAAAGACTGACAAAACTTACCAGTAAATGTTCAGGGTCTCGTTTATACTTCTTGGAGGATCTAAATATTTTGGCTCTATGGCTATTAGATAGAGATTTTATCTTTCTCAATCTATATTTTAGTCTGTTTTAGTGATCTATATTCCCTTCAAAATAATCTATATTACTGACTTTCATATTTCTTTTTAGAATCATGAATGCTATTCTTTTTTTTTTGATTTAATTTTTTTTATTTTATTTTTAAACTTTACATAATTGTATTAGTTTTGCCAAATATCAAAATGAATCCGCCACAGGTATACATGTGGTCCCCATCCTGAACCCTCCTCCCTCCTCCCTCCCCATTCCATCCCTCTGGGTCGTCCCAGTGCACCAGCCCCAAGCATCCAGTATCGTGCATTGAACCTGGACTGGCGACTCGTTTCATACATGATATTTTCCATGTTTCAATGCCATTCTCCCAAATCTTCCCACCCTCTCCCTCTCTCACAGAGTCCATAAGACTGTTCTATACATCAGTGTCTCTTTTGCTGTCTTGTACACAAGGTTATTCTCTTACAATTTTCATTGTCTCATGTCTTAAATTATGTCTCTTTTTTACTTTCAACTTATATTTCATGTTCTTTTATTCCTATTTTTGGTTCTTTGGATTTCTTCTTTTTAAAAATCACACTAGCCAGGTGTTGGACTATATTACTGTTTTCTGAGCTTATCTGTTATGAGTATTAATTTCATTTTTCTTTTAATTTTATTAATTTGTGCCTTTATTATTTCCTCTTTCCTGCTATCTTGAAATTTTTCCTACCTTATTAAATCAAATATTCATTGTTTAGTCTTTCTTCTAATAATAATGCACATATTTATGGTTAGAAATTAACTGATAGATACAGATATGTTAGCATTCAATATAGAGTTCATTTATTCTATTGTGTAGGCTCTATGTCATCACTTCTGTTACTATATGTTCTAAGTTTTGCTACAATGGGAGTATTTTGTTTTCACTCTTTTTCTAATATATTACTTTACATGCACAATATTATGTCTTTTTTCATCATCTCTTTCCCTCTAAAAATGCAATTAAAACAATTAAAAAATAATATGACACTGTATATCTTGCTGAATTGTAACAATGAAATGGAGGCTCCGTGTTTTGCTTAGCACTGATCTCTTCCCCTTCACCTCATTCCTACCCAGATTAGGGGGGTTAGTGAGGTTTTTTCGTTTATCAACTGATTAATTCCAAATGGTACTACTGTTGACAATTGTCTTCCCCTTCACCGATGCCTGTGCACTGGGGAAGCTTTCTTCTAACCATGATCAATGCAGGAGAAAATGTGTTATTAATGATCTTTTTAGACAGTGTGATAGCAGAAACCAAGGTTAAATATTTCTTAGGAATATGATATATAATTAAGAGAATAAAAGGGCATGGCAACTCACTCCATTATTCTTGCCTGGAGAATTCCATGGACAGAGGAGCCCTGTGGACTACAGTCCATGGAATCACAAACAGTGGACATGACTGAGTGACTAGCACTTTTCATATGTTAATCCCAACCTACTAATGTATTCCTCCTTCCTCCTTCCCCATTGGTAACCATGAGTTGGCTTTCCATGTCTCCGGGTCTATTGCTGTTTTATAAATAAGTTCATTTGTATCTTTATTTCTAAGATTCCACATACAAGTGATATACGATACTTGTATTTGTCTGGCTTACTTGATTTTGTTGGATCTCTAGACCCATCCTCATCACTACAAATGGCATTATTTCTTTTTTTTTTTTATGGCTAAGCAACATTCCATATATCCCATATCTTTTCTGTACATTCTTCTAATTAAGCGTTTCCCATGTTTTGGCTATTGTAAATACTGCTGCTACAAATATCTCATCGAATGAGAGTTTTGTCTAGATATATGCCCAGGGGTGGGATTGCAGGATTACATGATAACTCTATTTTTAATTTTTTAAGGAACCTCTATAGTTTTCTATAGTGGTTGTACAAATTTACATTTCCACCAACACAATAGGAGGGTTCTTTTTATCTACATCCTCTCCAGCATCAATTGGCTGTAGACTTTTTGATGATGGCCATTCTGACTGGAGTGAGGTGATACCTCATTGTAGTTTTGACTTGCATTTCTCATATAATTAGTGATGTTGAGCATATTTCAATGTCCCTCCTGGTCATCTGTATGACTTCTTTGGAGAAATGTCTACTTAGGTCTTTTGCATGTTTTCTGACTTTTTGAAAATTTTAGTGAGCTGTATGAGCTGTTTAGATAATTTCAAAATTAATCACTTATTGGCTGCATCATTTGCAAATATTTTCTCCCATTCTGTAGGTTGTCATTTTGTTTATGGTTTCCTTTGGTGAGCAAAAGCTGTCAAGTTTAATTATGCCCATTTGTTTATTTTAGTTATTTCCATTACTCTAGGAAATGAATTAAAAAACTATACTGCTGTGGTTTATGTCAAAGAGTGTTCTGCCCAGGTTTTCATCTAGAATTTTTATAGTATCTGGTCTTACATTGAGGTCTTTAATCCATTTTGAGTTAATTTTTGTGTATGGTGTTAGAGAATGTTCTCATTTCATTCTTTAGATGGAGCTACCCAGTTTTTACAGCATCACTTACTGAAGACATTGTCTTTTCTTCATTGTATGTTCTCTCCTCCTTTATCATAGATGAATTGACCATAGGTATGTGATTTTATTTCTGGACATTCTATCCTGTTGCCATGGATCTACATAGCTGTTTCTGTGCTAGTACCATGCTGATGACTGTAGCTTTGCAGTATAGCCTGAAGTCAGGGAGTCTCATTCTTCCAGCTCTGTTCAAGATTGCTTTGGCATTTCAGGGTCTTTTGTATGTCCATACAAATTTAATTTTTTTTGTTCTAGTTATGTGCAAAATGCCATTGGTAATTTGATTTGGGGGAATTTGTGAGTGTGTATTCAGTCGTGTCTGACCCTTTGGGACCCCATAGACTACGGCTTGCCAGGCTCCTCTGTCCATGGAATTCTCCAGGCAGGAATACTGAAGTGGGTAGCCATTGTCTTCTCCAGGGGATCTTCCTGACCCAGGGATCAAACACGGGTCTCTTGCATTACAGGCAGATTCTTTACCATTTGAGTCAGCAGTGAAGTCTTTGATAGGGGTTGCATTGAATCTTTAGGTTGCCTTGGGCGGTATAGTCATTTTAATAATATTTACTCTTCCTAATCAAGAACATGGAATACCTTTTCATCTGTGTGTATCATTTTAGATTTCTTTCATCTGTGTTTTGTAGTTTTCAGAGTAGAGGTTTTTTGTCTCAGAGGTTTATTCCTAGGTGTTCTTTTTGATATGATGGGAAATGGGATTGTTTCCTTAATTTCTTTTTCTGATATTTCATTGTTAGTGTATAGGGATGCAACCACTTTCTATGCATTAGTTTTGTATCCTGCAACTTTACCAAATTCATGATGAGTTCTAGTAGTTTTCTGGTAGTGACTTTATGATTTTCTACATATAGTTATATGTCATCTGGAGGAAATGGCAACCTACTCCAGTACTCTTGCCTGGAGAATCCCATGGACAGAGGAGCTTGGCAGGCTACAGTCCATAGAGTCGCAAAGAGTCTGACACAACTCAAGTGACTTAGCACGCAGCCTCCAAATAGTGACAGATTTATCTCTTCTTTTTCCGTTTGGATTGTCTATTTCTTTTCCTTTTCTGTTTGCTCTGCCTAGAATTTCCAAACCTATCTTGAATAAAAGTGGTGAGAATGTGCATCCTTGACTGAAATGCTTTCAGCTTTTCATCTTTTGGTGTGATAATATCTATGGGTTTATCATATATGGACTTTATTATTTTGAGGTATGTTCACTCTGTGCCTACATTCTGGAGAGGTTTTTCTTTTTTTTTAAATCATAAATGGATGTTGAGCATAAAAGCAAAAAAAAAAAAAGAAGTTATCATCATCCTCATCTTTTGAAGTGAAAATATTATGCCTCCAAAATACTAGAAACTAACACAATTGGTGACTGGGACAGGACTAATTTATTTATGTTCTACACTGAGAGTATGTACAATAAAGATTATAAATCCCAAAGAAGTTATTCAGGGGAGAAAAAAATACTGATCCTCACAACACTGTCCCATACCCAGGCTAATGATTATTATCCTGTTAGCTTTAGGCTTCAGTCTGTGTTGAATGTAAAACACTACATTGAAGAATCAAGCATTAAGCCAGTACTTTTCTACCTTTTTAAGTCTATCTTTACTTTTCTAAAATATGCAAATATCAAAACATTCGAGTAACCCTCAGTTGAGAATGCTTCAATAATTCACATAATTGAACACGTCTCCACCACTCAAGATTTTTTTTTAAGTTTATATTTTATTTAAAATAAAACAAGATTTTTTCCCCCTCTTCCCACTGCAAATATGGAATTATTCTGTTGAGTGTACTTTATCAAATGTCCATTTTAACTGTGTACCCGGACTCCTTAGTAGACCCTTCCACACACACAGAGGGCATGCCTGTTAGGAGCTATTCTCTGGGAGCCTGTTGTGTTTCTGCCCTTTCTATGAGCACAGCAATGCCACCTTTTGTCTTGGACTTTTTCAGTCTATACTGTATCATATACAGTATGATATGTACTGTATATCATATCATATCATATACATGTCTGAAAGACAAAGCCTTGAAAGACAAAGGTAGTGTGGTATTTGCCTAAGCAGAATGTATGTGTGTTTGCTGTCCCCTCCAACTAAGATGATGTCCTCTTGGGGGCAGATGCTGGGCAGGTTTCGTTGTGGCCTTTCATAAAAGGTTGGGGTTCCCTGAGCTTGGGACTCATCTACTGACATGCACCCCCCTGTGTGGAAAAGCATCCTCTGGCCTCCATGGTGCCACCTGGTGGAAATTACGGCTCAGGGTCCCGGGACTAATGCTGACGCTCTGGCCACTGCTACTGACTGGATAATAAAGCGTCCTTTGTCCCTGACCCAGAAGCCAGGACCTCTGCCAGCATCTGTGGAGCTGTGGCGGGCCAACTTGTTAGCTGACGAGCAGGAAACAATCCCAGGTCCCTCGTGATGCCTGATGTTGCTCTATCAATCTGTGTTTTAAGATGGTTTCATTTAAATCCGTTTTCTTCTTTCTTCCTGAGTACTGGTGTAACTGGAGGAAACGGGGGGCGGAAAAGAAGCAGGTGGTCAAAGAGCACACCGGGTGCCAGAGGGGAAAGAAACCAGGCACAACAAATGGTGAGGATGGGCTCTGGAGAAGGTGGGGGATTAGCGGCTCCAGACACCACTCGATCCACTTCACAGCTGAGCCTGGGGCCCTTCCTGCTGTCAGCCTGCCGCCTCAGCGCGGCTCTCCTGAGTGTGGTTGCGGGTGATTAATCACGCCTCACAAGCATAAACCAGGCCTCTTAGCATTTGTTTATAAGAATTCTCACACAAATCCACTTCTTCAAATTAAAAATAAGACAACCATCTGCAACTAATTCCACATTTCCTAAGAGAATGAAACAGAAGTAAAGTGTTAGTTGCTCAGTCGTGTCCAACTGTTTTCGACCCTGTGGGCTGCAGCCCACCAGGCTCCTCTGTCCATGGGATTCTCCAGGCAAGAACACTGGAGTGGGTGCCATTCTCTTCTCCAGGGGATGTCCCAACCCAGGGATTGAACCCGAGTCTCCTGCATTGCAGGTTGATTCTTTACCATCTGAGCCACCAAGGAAGCCCAGGTAAATGCTTTTTAAAAAGAAAAAGAAAACGGCAACTACTTTTCTAACTCCTAAAAAGTAGCTTGTCTTCCATAAATCTCAGTGTACTCTCTGCTCCCTTCAAGGCAGCATGCCGACATAATTGTAACAGACGAACTTCATTTCTCTAAAGACTCTCTGCGTTCATCCTCAATCTCTGAGGAACTCGTTTAGCCAGCAGTTGAAAAAAACAAAAAAACTCAATCTTGAAAAAAATATACTCTTCAATCAAAACTTAGAAATGACCCTCACTTAAGTTTGAGTGAACTCCAGGAGTTGGTGATGGACAGGGAGGCCTGGCGTGCTGTGATTCATGAGGTCGCAAAGAGCTGGACACGACTGAGCGACTGAACTGAACTGAAGCAAAAGTAAATCATCTACAAAATAATCCATTTAAAACTCAGCAGGATATTGCTCTGTTTGAATAACTATTAAATAAGTTTGAAATGTAGTATATTATTTTAACTTTCATGGTGTATTTCCTGAAAATGGAAGTTTACATTTCATAATACCTACCATTTGAGTTGAATTTATTAATATTTTCATGGGATACCATGCTATGGAATTTTAATACTTTTAATTATACAGATTAATAGCCCTTATTCTCTGAGAGAAACTTTTATTTGACCCCATCTCATGGCATGATGGGCTTCCCTAATGGCTCAGTGGTAAAGAATCCGCCTGCCAATTCAGGAGACATGGGTTCGATCCCTGGGTCAGGAAGATCCCCTGGAGAAGGAAATGGCAACCCACTCTAGTATTCTTGCCTGGGAAATCCCATGGACAGAGGAACCTGGTGAGCTACAGTCATGGGGTTGCAAAAGAGTCAGAGACTACTTAGCAACTAAACAGCAATACCATGACATGATGCTAAAACTTTGATTCGTTAGAGTGCAACATTCCAGACTGCTGATCTTACTGGTTAAATTCTGGATCAGTTCTGACTAGTCAGAATTAATACTTTTCATTCGTTTCACCTGTTACACCTCTCAAAACTCTGTTATTGTGGCTTCTTGTGGCAATAAGTCTAAAGGAGTCTTTCCTTGGATGGATAAGGTGAATCACAGTCTAAATCCCGTTATTCATATCATCAGTTATCACTGGAAATCACTGAAAACACATGCTGTTACCGGGTTATCAGATGCTGTGCCACTGAGTTGCTTAACTTGAAGTTCATTAAACAAAACAGCAGCATGCTGAAATCCACCAATTTCAGTTTGTTTCTTAAAGGGAAAGAAAAAAAGGAAAACTTCAATTAGGAGGGCTAGAGGGCTTCTCTGCTGGCTCATTGGTGAAGAATCTGCCTGCCAAAGCAGGAGATATAGGCTTGATCTCTGATCTCCCAAGATCCCACATGCCTGGGGGCAGCTAAGCCTATGAGCCACAACTACAGAGCCTGTGCCCTAGAGCCCAAGCTCCAAGACAAGCGAAGTCACCAGGAAGAGAAGCCTGCTCTCTGCAACTAGAGGAAAGCCAATGCAGCGACGGAAGCCCAGCCCGGCCAAAAACAAATAAAATACGATAAAAGGAATAGTACGACTTTTCTAAATGTTTAGCCATAAAATACTATATTTTCCAGTTTATGAGGTGACTTTTGCTTAAATCTTTTAAAATCATTAAAAGCTGCCTTTAAATATCTTCAAAACTTTGAGCTCAAACTGCTTTTGACAATTTTAATTTTTATTGGATTATAGTTGGCAACCCACTCCAGGATGCTTGCCTGGAAAAGTCCATGGACAGAGAGTGGGCAGGCTATAATCCATGAGGTCACAAAGGGTCAGATGTGACTGAGCGGCTAACACTTCCACTTTCTTTCCTAGTTTATTTACAGTGTGTGTTAGTTTCTGTTGTTCAGCAAAGTGAACCTGTTATACATATACATTCCCTCTTTTTTTTGGATTTCCTTTCCATTTAGGTCACCACAGAGCACTGAGTAGAGTTCCCTGTGCTATATAGTAGGTCTCTTTAGCAATCTATTTTTGACATAGCTGTGTATATATGTCAATCCCAATTTACCAATTTATCCCACCTCCCAATGTTTTTGACAGTTTTAAATAGACAAAAGTAACTGGAAAAAAAAAAAAACACAACTGAATTATCTCAACTTTGGAAATAATACATACTTTAATAACAATGTTATGGAAAAACATGTGGCAGTAATAGAATAAATATTATAATGTTCTCAAACACTATGCTTAAATGTTTGAGCTGTGGGACAGAATGTGTGTGGTACTGAATCACACCAAATTTTCTACTCTCTGGAGGGTATTATTGGTTGTTCTAAGTCTTCTGAGAAAAATCCTTCCATTGGTTTACCTGCAGCAATTGAGGTGAGGGCAAGCTGCACACTTTATTGGCAATTTCTTCCCTGTCTCTCTCTGTAGGACAATGATACTGATCGGGAGGAAGCCACCTGCACAAGGAATCGTGAAATGAACTTCACACCCGCAACTCCCAAGTCTCAGATGGCACATTCCTGCTATTTTCAGCAGTATGTTCTTCACATCACTCAGGGGTGCTCTTTCACACTGGGTCCCTTCTGTAATTTGTGATTCTGTAGGAAATGGACAAAGGAATCTGCCTTTGCTGGTCTCTGTAGAGATGACTGCTCTGGATGACTGACTCTTAAGTGGGCATGAAGGACTCAGGAGTGCTGAGGTCGGGTCTCCTTTCTTTGTATTCAGGAGTGGGGCACATACTTGCACTCTCCACTTCAACAAGAGACAAAGACTGAAGGCAAGTTTGCACTGAACACAGCATTCCTTCATGCTAAGGGTTGAAATTCTGTCTGTTGTGCTGTTTCATCCTCCAGAGAGGTCTGTGTTGGAAGTGGGGAGACTGCTCGTTTTTTTTCCGTTACAAATGTATAAAAAGAAAATAGGCTTTTGGAATGACCATTGCTAGCTAACATTTCATTTTTAACAAACTCATATGCTCAGTGGGCCTGATGCTAGCTATAAAGGAATGCCTGGTACATAGCTGTTTCTAATTTGACTTGGAGCTATAATTTAAAATGTGTGTGTGTGTGTGTGTGTGTGTGTGTGTGCTCAGTCATGTCTGACTCTTTGTGACCCCCTGGACTGTAGCCCACCACGCTCCTCTGTTCATGGAATTTTCCAGGCAAGAATACTGGAATGGGTTGCCATTTCCTTCTCCAGGGGATCTTCCTGACCTAAGAATCAAACCCGTGTCTCTGTGTCTTCTGCATTGGCAGCCAGGTTCTTTTATCACTTGTACTATCTATGAAGCCCAATTAAAATATGGGAGATTTAAAACTTGTGTATTAGTTTGCTTGGGCTGTCATAACAAAGTACCACAGACTGGGTGGCTTAGACAGCAGAAATTTATTTTCTCACAATTCTTGAGGTGAGAAATTTGAGATGAAGCTGTTGGCAGAATGGGTTTCCCCTAAGGTCTCTCTCCTGGGCTGGTAGGTGGCTGTCTTCTCCCTGTGTCTTCACAGGGCCTTCCTTCTGTGTGTGGGTCTGTCCTCATTATTTATTTATTTTTTTCTACAAGGGGTTCCAGTCTTATTAGATTAGGGCTCACCTGTAGGGCCTCATTTTAATTTGATTACCGCTTGAAGGTCTTGTGTACAAATACATTCTGAGTTCCTGTGGGTGATGTCTTCAGCCTCCCTCCATGGTGAATTTTGTGTGTGTGCTTAGTCCCTCAGTCGTGTCTGACTCTTTGCGATCCCATGGGCTGTTGCCTACCAGGTTCCTCTATCCATGGGATTGTTTTAGGGAAGAATACTGGAGTGGGTTGTCATTTCCTCCTCTAGAGGATCTTCCCGATCCAGGGATCAAACCTGTGTCTCCTGTGTCTCCTGCATCGCAGGCAGATTCTTTACCCACTGAGCCACCAGGGAAGCCTTTTGTCCTATGGAGTTTATATTCTATACCTGTGGGGGTGTGTTCAGTTGTGTTAGACTTTTTGCAGTCCTGTGGACTACATACAGCCTGCCAACCTGCTCTGCCCATAGAATTCTCCAGGCAAGGAAACAAGGGTGGGTTGCCATTTTCTTCTCCAGGGGATCTTTCCAAACCAGGGATCAAACCTGCTTCTTTTGTGTCTCTTGCAATGGCAGGCAGATTCTTTACCACCATGCCAACTGGGAGACCAGATGAATTTTGAATTTGGGGCAACACAATTCAATCCAATTAGAACCCAGATAGCTGGTTCTTCTTAATAGAGCAGAATACAGAAAACTGAAATTTCTTCCAGTTTTCAAATCCATTCTCTGTACCGTTAGTATCACAGTCTTTCTAAATCTCATTGTTTGCTTAACACTCTTCCCAGACTCCCTGCTGCCTTCTGGATGGATTCCAATTCCTTAGCAGAACATGAAAATCCTTGTGGTCTTTCCCCTGCCCATTCTTGCTTCTCATCTCCCTCCACCATACTGAGTTTGAAGTTCAAGTGTGCCAAGTTTTATCAGGGTCTTCCCCTTGGCATGTGCAATTCTTTTTACCTAAAATGCCCTTTTCTGTGTTTGCTTTCTGTGATTTGTTTTCTGGCTGACTCTTCCTCTATCAAAACTGCCATGTCACTGCCTAGGAATCACAGAAGTGACTCCTCATCCAGGGAACATGCCCTGTACATTCTCCCTGCCCCGCCTCGACACTCTACATTGCGGTCCCTGAGCCACTGAAATGGTTTAGTTATGTGTTTCTCCACTGGAATGTGAGTCCTTGAGGACCTGTCTTTCTTCTCTGTGTTCCCAGAGCCTAGCCCCCTGCACCCCAGAAGGCGAGGGGCTTAACGAAATGCCTTGAATGAACTAATGAATACACAAAAGGACGAATCCACAGGCAACTCTCCCCAGCAGGTATCATTAGCAGCCTGTCCTACAGACTGAGACAGACTCTGGTTTGAAACCCAGCTCACTGCCAAGCTTTTAACTATAGTAACTTGGACTGTTCCATGACTTGAAGCTTTGATTTCTTCGTCTGAAAAACTGGAGTGAAGATTAAAATTACTTCATTGAGTTCTGTAATGTTTTAAAATGAGAAACACAGGAATAACCTTGCATATTGTGAAGAATTAAATTATTTATAATAATTATTATCCCACAATGAAGGAGGCAGGATCTTAACTGCAGTTACTGTTACTGATAGCAGTTTTCTATGACATCAATGATATGTATCACAGACTGAGAAAATACCAACCCTGTTTACTGAACACCACTGTACTTCTTCTCTGGACTAGTTCTAAGGCAGACCATTAGGATATGTCAGCTACAGTCAGAAAGAGCTAAAGAATCTAGAAATCCATTAATCACTAGAAATATTCTCCCAGGTTTAGGTAGCCCTGTAATTATATGGCAGCACTAAGATCCATCCAAATGTGTCATTTCTCAAAAGGCAAAATACACTGATGTGAAAAATTAGTAGGGTCGGAAGCAAATAGAGTAAGGAAAGAAGAGGGACCAAGTGCCTGGAGGAACCTGCCCGTCATGTGAATAGGGAAGGAAGCCTGGGGTTGTGGTGCAATTCTTTAAAAGGTGGAATTCACTAGCACTCTGGTGCTCAGATGCTGGCCTGCTTCAGAACCAGCTGGAGGGCTGGTCCAACAAGATAACTGGGCTCCAGGCCAGAGTTTGGTTCAGCAGGTCTGGGATAAGGCCAGAGAATGCATGCTGCTGGTTAGGGGACCACACTGAGACCTGCTGGATGAGAATATAGGAAGAAGACGTGAAACTTTCAGGAGAAAGAGAGTTTATAGTCAACGGTTGAGACAGGTTTCTGTGGCATGGGATAAAAGACACAAAGAGGAGGAGTTCATTTGGAAAATGACAAGGGCCGTCTCCTCCTGGGAGGCTAGAGGAACACACCTGGGAGGAAAGGAAGCCCAGGTGGGATTTCACCAGAAGGTGGAGCAGAATGTGATCAAGTACCTGCCAAAGCTCTGACAGCCAGAACACAGAAATGGATGCTGAGTCTTTCGAGCTCTGGCCAGTTTAGGGAGTGTAGTTGAGATCAAGATACTACATACTTCTGTTTCCTTCTAATTAAACATTCATTTCCTTTTTAAGAGCTGTGCATGAAACAATCTCTCAGAAATCACGGGTCTTTGGCAAAATGAATGTGGTCCATTATAATCATGTATGCCTGCATGCGTGCTAAGTTGCTTCAGTCGTGTCTGACTCTTTGCAACTCTTTGGACTGTAGCCCATCAGGCTCCTCTGTCCATGGGATTCTCCAGGCAAGAATACTGGAGTGGGTAGCCATGCCCTCCTTCAGAGGATCTCACTGACCCAGGGATTAAACCCACATCTCTTATGTCTCCTGCATTGGCAGGTGGGTTCTTTACCACTAGTGACACGTGGGAAGCCCATAATCATGTATAAACAAAGGTAAACCCCCCATCCTTCCAAAAACTTTGGCACACATTCCCCTCAGGATAATTTACTATCAGGCAAAAACAGGATCTTATGAGATAAAATTCAGCTTTGGTGTTTTAAAAATAAGATTGTCCATCTTATTATCTTGTTTACACTTCTCTGTCTGTGGCAGTGTTGTTTAGATGGGGTTAAGAAGTGTGGAGCATTTGGCAAATTCTGAATTCCTCTAGGGTTTGTACACTTGAGGCTCCTCTGAGCCAGTTAGAAAAGTAGAAAAATAAAGGCAAAAAATGAAATAAAGAAGAAATAGAAAACCCAAAGTTAACTGGATTGTTCTTTTCCCCTCCAGAAATAATATTTTTCAGTGTTTTATATATGAATGCCTTCAATAAAGCATGCCAGACTCGTGTCCAGGATATCAAATTGTTAGGCAGACTTTCCAGAGATCTAGGATATGACTGACTCCTTGCACTAGAATTGCGGCTCACAGCACAGGCCACCAGAAAATTGGTCCATGGCCTCCACTCCTGCCCTGTAAGCAAAGATCTTAGTTTTTGTGAGCTAAGCTTCTCAAGTACATAGTGTTTTTGTTTTTTATAAGAACCCCCATTTAAAAAATTTTTTTTCAGAACTTGGTCCTAGTTTGGTATATTAATGAAGTATAATGAAGTATATTTAACTTTAATTTTAATGCAAAATTTATGAAAATTGGTCTTTAGCTTACACCCTGAATTAAAATAACTCTGGGGTTTACTGGAAATATACTTTATTAGGAGTTAGGAGGTTGTTACTTGCAAGCTATTTTGCCTTGGGCTAGACTCTGACTTTCTGCAGACTTTGGTTTCCCATCTGCAAAATGTGAGGATCAAAGAGGATTCCCACGGCCCCTCAACTCTCTGCGGGCACCCCATTCTCCTTCTTGTTCTCTCCTTCTAGAATGTACAGAGTGAGTTATTTTTACATCCTTTCCCCGTCCTTTTTCCATCTTTCTCATTGAGAACATTGCCTCTGATACATATATCTTTCAATCTTCCAGGTAAGAGTCCTGCTTTTTTTCCTTATCATTTGAATTTAGTCCTTTAAAAACCATAATGAGCTTATGCCAGGAAAGGGATAATATTCAACCCAAGTATTATATCATAATCATTTTTGTCTTCTGAGATCAGTTCAGTTAACATTTTTCATATATCCTTCACAAAGCACTTTATGTAAGTATAATGTTACAGTGAATTTAATCTGACTAACAGTGACATAGTTTAATGCTTCATAAATTTTCTGGTTTGCCAGCTAACTGAATGCTGCAGACTAACTGAGAAAGTGATGGGTACACCGTTACTTGTAGTGATTTATGCAAATCGACTATAATTATTTTTTCTTCTTTAGGAATTGTCATGACTAGAGTGCATATCAATACCTCCAGCCTTCAGGCCAACACTACCACAATACTAATGTCACAATCAGTGTTTACTGCTATGGAAATTACATGCAGATGATATGTGATAATGACCTAAAGAACAACTGATACAAATTTCTTACTTTGACAATCTCTCAGCCAGAATTTGTAACACACTCTATTCGCAGAGAAACTTCATTTCCCGGCATAGCTTTAGCAACAGAACAATATAGAAAACCACATGACATTCCTAGTTTCCTTTCTGAGCACATCAAAAATATGTGCTCAGAATATCAGAATATCAAAACTTGTTTTCATATTCGATTTTGCCATATCAGCTTCTCAAGAACTAATTCCAGACTGCTTAAATAATAAATTATCTGCTCTTGAGGCTTTCAAATTGCCATATCATGATATAAGTAGGAAAAAAAAATACTTCTTTTTGAATCATAATGAACAGTATTGATATTAACCACTTCACAGATACATGGCTTGCAAATATATTTTTCCCATTCCCTAGTTTTATTTATTTATTCATTTTTTTGATCCTTTCTTTTGCTGTGCAGCAGTTTTTCAGTTGAATGTACTCCCACTTGGTTTCGATGCTGTTTGTGTTCCAGGTTTCAAATCCAAAAACCCATCGCCAAGACCCATGTTACGAAGCTTTCTTCCTATGTTTTCTTCTAGAAATTATAAGACTTCTGGTCAAACATTTAAGTCTTTAATCTATTTCAAGTTACTTTTTGTGACTGGTGTAATTGTGAGGTCTAGTTTTATTCTTTGACATGTGAATAACTAATTTTCCTAGTACCATTTATTGAAGAGACTCTTTCCTTCATTGCTTTTGCCTTTCTTGTCAAATAATAATTAACTATATATACATGGTTTATTTCTAGGCTTCCAATCCTGTTCCATCCATCTTTGTTTTTGTTTTCATGCCAATATCATGCTGTTTTGATTATCATAGCATTATAATATAGCTTGAAAATCAGGAAGTGTGATGTTTATCTCTTTGTTCTTTTTTCTCAAGATTACTTTGGCTATGTAGGTTCCTTTGTGGTTTCACACAAATTTTAGGATTGCTTTTTCTACTATAGTTTTATTATATATAAAACAGTGATTTTAATTCAGGGAGGAACCTTGATAGAGACTGCATTGACTCTGCAGTTGACTTTGAATAATATAGACACATTAACAATATGAATTCTTCCAATCCATGACCCCTGGCTACTTTTTCATTTGTGTCAGCTTTGATTTCTTTCATCAGTGTCTTACAGTTTTTAATAGAGAGATTGTTCACCTCCTTGGTTAAATGTTTTCCTAAGTATTTTATTGGTTGTAATGCTATTGTAAATAGGATCATTTTGTTTATTTCTTTTTTGGATAATTTGTTATTACTGCATAGAAATATTACTGATTTTTGTATGCAATTTGGTATCTTGCAAATTCACTGAATACAATATCAATGTCTAATTGTTTTAGTGGAGTCTTGGATTTTCTGTATATAAAATCATGTCATCTGAAAAAACAGAAACAGGTTTACTTCTTTCCAATTTTGATGCCTTTTATCAATCTGGCTAAGACTTCTAGTACCATATTAAATAGGAGTGATCGGAGCCTATGTCCTTGTCTTGTTCCTGATCCTAGAGAAAAAGTTTTCAACCTTTAACTTTTGAGTATAATGTTAGCTGTGGACTGGTTACATACTTTTATTAGGTCGAGGTGCTTTCCTTCACACCTAATTTCTTAAGCATTTTTAATATGAACAGAGGTTAAATTTTGTCAAGTGCTGTGTTTTTTTTTGCATTTATTGAGATGATCATATGATTTGTTTCTTTCATTCTATTAATGTGATGTATCACAGTGATTGATTTGAATATGTTGAACCATCCCTGCATTCCAGGAATAAATCCCACTTGATCATGGTAAATGATTTTTTAATATGCTGCTGAACTTTGTTTGTTACTATTTTATTGAGAATTTTTCCATCTATATTTATCAGGGATGACATCTTTTAGCTTCCTTTTCTAATAGTGCTCTTTTCTGGCTTTGGTATCAGGGTAATGCTGTCCTTATAAAATAAGTTTGGGAATGTTCCCTCCTCTTCAAACTTTTTGCAAAAGCTTGAGAAGTACTGATGTTAATTCTGGGCTTTCCAGGTGGCACTAGTCATAAAGAATTTAGCTGCCAGTGCAGGAGATTCAGGACACGCAAGTGTGATCCCTGGGTTGGGAAGATGCCCTGGAAGAGGATGTGAAATCCATTCCAGTATTCTTGTCTTGAGAATCCTGTGGACAGAGGAGCCTGGTGGGCTATGGTCCATACAGTCACAAACAGTTGGACACAATTCTATTTAATTCTACATTAAATGTTTGGCAAAATTCACCAGTGAAGCCATCCAGTCCTGGGCTTTTGTTCATTGGAAGATTTTTGATTACTGAATCAATCTTTTTGCTAATAATTAGTCTGTTCAGATTGTCAATTTCTTCCTGATTCAGTTCCGGTAGGTTGCATGTTTCAAAGAATTTTTCCACTTCTTCCAGGTTCCAGTTTGTTAGTATATAGTTATCACATTAGCCTCTTATGATCCTTTGTATTTCTTTGGCATCAGTTATAATGTTTCCTTTTTAATTTATACATTTGTTGATTTGAATCCTACCTCTTTTTCTCTATGTTAGTTCAGATAACAGTTTGCTAATTTTGCTTAATTTTTCAAAGAACAAACTCTTAGTTTTGTTCATCTTTTCTGTTGTCCTCCTATTCTCTATCTCATTTGTTTCTCCTCTAATATTTATTATTTCCTTTTTTTCTGATAATTTTGGACTTATTTTGTTCTTCTTTTTCTAATCCCCTTACTGGTGATCTAATTAATAGGATCGAGTGCTTACTTCTTTAAGGCATAGAGTTAGGTTGTCTGAGACCTTTCTTGTCTCTTAATGTAGACATTTATTGTCATCAACTTTTCTCTTGGAACCTTTGCTTCATCCCATAAATTCTGGTACGCTGTGTTTCAATTTTCATTTGTCTCAAGATATTTTTTCCCCTTTTATTTTATTTTTTGATCTATTGGTTGTTACCAGTCATATTCTATTCAGAATGCAAGTTGTCTTTGGATATTTTCTTGTTATTTATCAGTTGCTAAGTTGTGCTCAACTTTTTGTGATTCCATGGACTGCAGGACGCCAAGCTTCTGTTCTTCACTGTGTCCAGGCTTTGCTCAACCTCATGTGCATTTGGGTCAATGATGCCATCCAACCATCTCTTTCTCTGTCACCCTCTTATTCTTCCTTCAATCTTTCCCAGCATCAGAGTCTATTCCAATGAACTGGCTCTTCACATCAGGTGGCCAAAGAATTAGAGATTCAGCGTCAGTCCTTCCAAAGAATATTCAGGGTTGATTCCTTTAGGATTGACTGGTTTGATCTCCTTGCAATCCAAGGGACATTCAAGAGTCTTCTCCAATACCACAATTCAAAAGCATCAATTCTTCAGCACTCAGCCTTCTTCCAGCTCTCACATCTGTATATGAGTACTAGAAAAACCATAGCTTTGACTAAAAGGACCTTTGTTGGCAAAGGTCTCTGTTGGCAAAGATGTCTCAGCTTTTAATATGCTGGTTAGGTTTGTCATCGTTTTCCTTCCAAGGAGCAAGTGTCTTTTAATTTCATGGCTGCAGTCACTGTTCGCAGTGATTTTGGAGCCCAAGAAAATAAAATCTGTCACTGCTTCTACTTTAACTCTTCTATTTGCCATGACGTGATGGGAGCAGATGCTATGATCTTAGTTTTTTTAATTTTAAGCCAGCTTTTTCACTCTCCTCTTTCATCCTCATCAAGAGACTCTTTATTTTCTCTTTGCTTTCTGCCATTAAATTGATATTATCTTTATGTCTGAGGTTGTTGATATTTCTCCTGGCAATCTTGATATTTTCTTACCTAATACTAAGCATTGAAGTTTAGATATCATCTGCATTTTTACAATGAGGAAACACTCTGAAGGAGGTTAAATAATTTTTCCATGGTTACCATCTTGGTAAGAGAATCCCTGGTCAATTTTCTTTGTTGGAATATTTTCAACACCAGCCCTTTCTCTACCACAACCTAATACAACCATTCCTCTTTATAACAAAGTTTCTGTTCTTTGGTAACAAGTACTAAAACAGTTATAAGTTGTTGGCATTAGATACAAAAAATTGACTGCTCCACCAAGATAAAAGAATAGTAGTTTGAATTTGTCTTGTTATATAATGTGTGTATTTGGCTTTAACAATATGATTTTAAAAGAACTGTGGTTCACTTGAACTCAGGAGGTCTAGGGCTGAAGTCTGACTGCCTTTAATGTATCTGGGCAGCCAAGCCCCAATTGTCAGACTACACTTTGTAAGACCCACGGCTAAGCCAATGTATCTTTATAAATGGGTAGGACCATGAGACAGCTTACAGCAAAAGGTTGTGCCTGTATTCTCTGCAGATGATGTTGCATCTGATTGAAGCCCATAGGGATGGTCTTCTTGTGATCTCAGAAAGAACCTAGGTTTTGTTGAGGATCCTTAGACTATAAGAATAATTCCATGCACCCTTCCCCATCATCAGCATCAGGTTAGTATACTATTCTAACAGTGAGAAACCCTAACCCTGCCTGTCCTCATTGGTCTTTGATCTTCAATTTAATCCCTCCTACATCTTTGCAGGCCTGGAGTCAGCTGTAATAGTTCCTTGGATATTTTCCACATTTGATGAGCCTACATCTCTATGAAAGAGATATCTAACTAAGGACCAGAATATTTATTCTTACACAGATGAATATAGTCACCTAGGGGGTCAATGGAGAAGGCAATGGCACCCCACTCCAGTACTCTTGCCTGGAAAATCCCATGGGTGGAGGAGCCTGATAGGCTGCAGTTCACGGGGTCGCTAAGAGTCGGGCATGACTGAGCGACTTCACTTTCAATTTTCACTTTCATGCATTGGAGAAGGAAATGGCAACTCACTCCAGTATTCTTGCCTGGAGAATCCCAGGGACAGAAGAGCCTAGTGGGCTGCCATCTATGGGGTCGCACAGAGTCGGACATGACTGAAGCGACTTAGCAGCAGCAGCAGCTGAGGCGGGGGGGGGGTCAATAGAGACACTATGGAATACAGATATTTTATTCTAAAATTCAAATTGCTTTTTTTACACCACTTTAAAGGGATAGGAAAAAAAATCACATTCTATCTTTACAAATCTGAGCAAAACCTACATCCCATTCTCAACTGCTGTCTCATCATTCACTCCTTCTGTTCCACCACACTCAGTGTTCAACTGTTCTCACATGTCCTAGGTGTTGCCTCCTCTTCACATCTTTATCCAGATGGTTTTCAGTGGCTGGAACATCTTTTCTAACTTCTAATCATCTTATGATACTCAGTTCATATATCGATATTTTTGTGAATCTTTTTCTATGCTACTTAGTCTCCCTTCAATTTTTCATGGTATTTCACCCTTAGCCCATCTTATTCCATATTAAAGTAAGAGTCCACAACTTTGGCCTTAACTCTGAAAGATCTTGGAATCAGGAGAGACAGTACAATAAACAAAGGGGCATTGGAGCTACAGAGTAAATGGCCTGCACCCTAGATCTGTCATCCCCCTCCATAAAACTTATTTTCTTTACCGTTAATATGAGGGGATAAATAACTACCTCAAAAGTTTGCCACAAAGTAAATGAGATAATTTATATAAGGCATAAACAAGAATTTATATTCTATAGAACATAAAAATATAATTCTTCATGTAGTATTTGAAACCCACAGATAAGTTATATAATGTGTAGGTTATGTAGCATGACAATCAGACACCTTTGAATGTATCACTCAATGTAAGAATTGGGGTATTAGCACTAAAACTGATCTATGCTTGACCCCTGAACATTGAGGAATTGATATAGGTGCACTATAAATTGATATAGAATAGAAATTGATAGGGGCAATGACCCTCTGCACAAAAATCAGCGTATAAGTTACAGCTGGTCTGCTGTATCCACAGTTCCCCATAGATGTGATTCCTCTCTATGCATGTTTCCATATCTGAGGATTCAGCTAACCATGAATTGTGCAGTACTGTAGTGCTCACTATTAAAAAAGAAGGTGCGTATCAGTGAACCTACACAGTTCAAACCCACGTTGTTTAAGAATCAGCTGTACTGCGTGTCCTTCCATTTCCATCCTCTTTACCTGAAATTAACAACTATTCTGAAATGTATGCTTTTCCTTCTCTTCTTTTTCAGCATATTGTATTAACAGATGCATATTAACTGAAATTTATGGTTTCATTATATATATTCATATTTCGGTGTGTAGCTGTGGTCAATTGAATGCTACTATTCAGTTCAGTACAGTGGCTCAGCGTGTCTAACTCTTTGCAGCCCCATGGACTGCAGCATGCCAGGCTACCCTTTCCATCACCAACTCCCAGAGCTCGCTCAAACTCATGTCCATCAAGGCGATGATGCCATTCAACCATCTTGGCCTCTGTTGTCCCTTCTCCTGCCTTCAATCTTTTCAAGGATCGGGATCTTTTGTAATGAGTCAGTTCTTCACACCAGGTGGCCAAAGTATTAGAGTGTCAGCTTCAGCATCAGCCCTTTCACTGAATATTCAGGACTGATTTCCTGTAGGATGGACTTACTGGATTTTCTTGCAGCCAAGGGACTCTCAAGAGTCTTCTCCAACACCACAGTTCAAAAGCATCAATTCTTCAGTGTTCAGCTTTCTTTCTAGTCCAACTCTCACATGCATACATGACTACTGGAAAAACCATAGCTTTGACTAGATGTACCTTTGTCGGCAAAGTAACGTCTCTGCTTTTTAATATGCTGTCCAAGTTGGCCATAGCTTTTCTTCCAAGGAGCAGCATCTTTTAATTTAATGGCTGCAGTCGCCATCTCCAGTGATTTTGGAGCCCAAGAAAATAAAGTCTCTTGCTGTTTCCATTGTTTCTCCATATGGTCTACCATTTCTGCACTTCGATGTTGGGGGCCAGCGTGAGGCACTCCGCCCATGGCAAAGGTCCTGAGGAAGGAGGCTCGACATACGCAAAGGCGGGATCGAGCCTCAGGAGTCCCCCTGGAAATCCTCGAGCATCTACCCCCATAACCAGAGCCTGCCTACTTTACTACTTTGTGCTCTCACCTACACCTCTGACTTTACAAGGGGCTGTCCCCCACCACCTCTTTCGGAGAAGGAGTTAACCTAGAGCTCCAGTTAATAAAAACTCCTGGGCGTGACAAGAGTGTTTTAACCTACAAACTCCTCTGAAGGTTCTCTAGCCTGCCTGATAGGCTTGTCCGGCCACATGTGATTACTCACAGCCTCCCAACCATGAGAGGCACGAGATGCTTTAAACCTTCTAAAAACAGGTTCTTTAGAGAAGTTAGAAAATTATTAGTATAAGTATAATGGGCTGATTAGAAATTGTATTGGTGAAGGGTTTTTCATTTGTTGAGCCAATGTTTACTGCTAAGTCTCCACATCCCCTGCCCTTATACACATTAATGAATATATAGAAGAAATAAGTATTAACCTTTGATATAAATCACGTTAGACCTTAGGCCAAGTAAATTCTTTCCTTAACTAAAACCCACTACACCCTCACCCTATAGGAATGTAACTTTATTTGAGTGACGTCTGTTTTAAGAATAATCACCCCTGGAGAAAAAAGTGTCCTGGTTGACTGACCACTGTCACAAGGAGAGGGTCATAAATTGTCAGCAGGCCCCCCTGGCCAGAAGATGATGTAACACCCCTAAGACCTCTGTATACATTTGTATGAAGCACCTGACTTTAATAAAAGTCAGGACTGCTGTCCCCGTGTGACTTTTGTATAACATCTCAGTGTATAAAAACAGACTCTGGAAAATAAAGAATTGGGATCAGTTCCTCGAAAGACTGGTCTCCCCACGTCTCTCTTTCACTCTGGCTGAGCCTCCATCTGGAGCGCGGAACCCACCATGCTTACTAATTATGCCTGGGCTTCTAAGATCCGACCGGGGAGGCCTCAGTGTCTCCTCTCCTTCGGGAGAACGGAAGGACGCCTGTGGCCTATGTAAGTGGTGCAAACTTCTTGTCTTGAAGTTTTATTAGTCTCCTGCGTAAACCAAGCTACTCAGCCTCTTTTCTCCACTGAATTTTCCTCCTGAGCTATCCTCATTCTATTACTCTTTATATCTCTGATGAATAAATAATTAAATAGGTCACTGACGCCGTCCCCACTTCGAATACCCTGGATGAGCCGGGGCTGGACCCCGGCACATTATGCCTATCTTTGCATGAAATGTTCCCTTGGTATGTCTAATTTTCTTGAAGAGATCTCTAGTGTTTCCCATTCTATTGTTTTCCTCTATTTCTTTGCATTGATCACTAAGGAAGGCTTTCTTATCTCTCCTTTCTGTTCTTTGGAACTCTGCATTCAGATGGGTATATCTTTCCTTTTCTCTTGTGCCTTTAACATCTCTTCTTTTCCAGGTATTTTTAAGGCCTCCTCAGCGGCCATTTTGCCTTTTTGCATTTCTTTCTCTTGGGGATGACTTTCATCACAGCCTCCTGTGATGAAAACACTCTTGTACAGTGTTATAAACTTCCATCCATAGTTCTTCAGGCACTCTGTCTATCAGATCTAGTCCCTTAAATTTATTTCCCATTTCCACTGTATAATGGTAAGGGATTTGATTTACGTCATACCTGAATGGTCTAGTGGTTTTCGCTACTTTCTTCAATTTAAGCCTGAATTTGGCAATAAGGAGTTCATGATCTGAGCCACAGTCAGCTCCTGGTTTTTCCTGACTCTATACATCTCCATCTTTGGCTGCAACAATTATAATCAATCTGATTTTGGTATTGACCATCTGGTAATGTCCATATGTAGAGTCTTCTCTTGTGTTGTTGGAAGTGGGTGTTTGCTATGACCAGTGCATTCTCTTGGAAAAACTCTGTTAGCCTTTGGTCTGTTTCATTTTGTATTCCAAGGCCAAATTTGCCTGTTACTCCAGGTATCTCTTGACTTCCTACTTTTGCATTCCAGTCCCCTGTAATGAAAAGGACATGTTTTTTGGGCATTAGTTCTAGAAGGTCTTGTAGGTCTTCATATAACTGTTCAACTTCAGCTTCTTTGGCATTGGTAGATGGGGCACAGACTTGGATTACTGTGGTATGGAATGTGAACAGAGATCACTCTGTCGTTTTTGAGACTGCACCCACCCAGGTACTTCATTTTGGACTCTTTTGATGATTATGAGGGCCACTCCATTTCTTCTAAGGGATTCTTGCCACAGTAGTATATGTAATGGTTATCTGAGTTAAATTTGCCCATTCCGGTCCATTTTAGCTCACTGATTCCTAAAATGTCAATGTTCACTCTTGCCATCTCCTGTTTGACCTCTTCCAATTTACCTGGATTCATGGACCTAACATTTCAGGTTCTTATGCAATATTGTTCTTTACAGCATCAGACTTTACTTCCATCACCAGTCACATTCAAAGCTAGGTAGTGTTTTTGCTTTGGCTCAACCGCTTCATTCTTTCCTGAGCTATATCTCCACTCTTCTCCAGTAGCATATTGGGTTCCTATCTACCTAGGCTATTCATCTTTCAGTGTTATATCTTTTTGCCTTTTCATACTGTTCGTGGGGTTCTCAAGGTAAGAATACTGAAGTGGTTTGCCATTCCCTTCTCCAGTGGACCATATTTTGTCAGACTTCTCCAGCATGACCTGTCTGTCTTGGGTGACCCTACACAGCATGGCTCATAGTTTCATTGAGTTAGACAAGGCTGTGGCCCATCTGATCAGTTTGGTTAGTTTTCTGTGAATGTTACTATTGGATAATAGTCATTTGATAATTCATAAATTAGTTTGCAATATACTGTCATTAGTATAATGACAACATTTGGGTTGTTCCCAGATTTTGCTGTTATGAACAGTGGTTTTATAAATTGAAATATATGTGACACATAACACTGCATAACTTTAAGGTATGCAACATGAATTTGACATATTTACATATTGTAATATGAGTACCATTGTAGTGATAATTCGAACCTCTATCACATTACATAATGATCCTTCCCTGTCAGTGGCTGGAATCATTAAGCCCTAGTCTCTTACTAAGTTTGATAATATAC
This sequence comes from Bubalus kerabau, assembly GCF_029407905.1. Lineage (NCBI taxonomy): Eukaryota > Metazoa > Chordata > Mammalia > Artiodactyla > Bovidae > Bubalus > Bubalus kerabau. The sequence continues at coordinate 113,982,176 of NC_073631.1, read as the reverse complement.
AATATTGTTGCCTATATTCACCATACTGTTCATTAGATTTCTAAGGCTTACTTACTACTCATTGCAAGTTTGTACCCTAAACAACATTTGTACTTTCCCCCTACCCTGTCCATCCTCTGGTAATCACCATTATCCCTTTCTGTTTTTATGTTTGTTTTTTTTTTTTTTTTTTTTTTTTCGATTTCACACATAGCTGATACTACACAGTACTTGTCTTTCTTTGCCTGACTTATCTCACTTGGCATAATATCGAACAATGTTAATATGAACATTCTGTACAGGTTTCCTACTCCTATGTGAGAATTTCTCTACTGTATCTACTTAAGTTGGAGTTGTTGATCTATAGGTTCAGTTCAGTTCAGTTCAGTCACTGAGTCATGTCTGACTCTTTGCGACCCCTTGAATCACAGCACACTAGGCCTCCCTGTCCATCACCAACACCCGGAATTCACTCAAACTCATATCCATCGAGCTGGTGATGCCATCCAGCCATCTCATCCTCCGTCGTCCCCTTCTCTTCCTGCCCCCAATCCCTCCCACCATCAGAGTCTTTTCCAATGAGTCAACTCTTCGCATGAGGTGGCCAAAGTACTGGAGTTTCAGCTTTAGCATCATTCCTTCCAAAGAAATCCCAGGGCTGATCTCCTTCAGAATGGACTGGTTGGATCTCCTTACAGTCCAAGGGACTCTCAAGTCTTCTCCAACACCACAGTTCAAAAGCATCAATTCTTTGGTGCTCAGCTTTCTTCACAGTCCAACTCTAACATCCATACATGACTACTGGAAAAACCATAGCCTTGACTAGGCAGACCTTTGTTGGCAAAGTAACGTCTCTGCTTTTTTAGCACAAGTTTAACTATATGAAAGTGAAAGTGAAGTCGCTCAGTCGTCGCGACCCCATGGACTGCAGCCTATCGGGCTCCTCTGTCCATGGGATTTTACAGGCCAGAGTACTGGAGTGGGGTGCCATTTCCTTCTCCAGTAACTATATGAGGTAGTGTCAAATCTATTTCCAATATTAACATATTAACATTGTGTTTATTTGAATGTGTTCACTCTCTAAATTGGCCTTTGGAAAGAACTTGTGGTCTTTTGATCATCTTAATTAGTGTCTCCTTTTACCTTTATTGTTTATTCCTTGCTACTTTCTTAGGATTCATTATTTTGCTCTATTCCTTACTTCTTGAGATTGATATTTAATTTTTAACTCTTGTTTTCTAATATCAGTGTTTTTGAAGATAACATTCTATGTAAGAATCATTTTAGATGCCTTTCTAGTTTATAGAATTTTGGGGAAGATTCCCCTGGAGAAGGGAATGGCTACCCAGTCCAGTATTATCGAATGGAGAATTCCAAGGAGAGAGGAGCCTGGTGGGCTACAGTCCATGGAGTCATGAAGAGTCAGAGATGACTGAGCAGCTAACACCTTGGTCCGTATTTATCCTTTGAAAATATTTTATTCCAGCCCTAAATCTAAGATTCTATTGCTATTTTATATAGGCAGTATTTATAAAGTGACATCACCTACATTTTCTCAGTGGTATCAATGTTTTGGGGGGCTTCCCAGGTGGCTCAGTGGTAAAGAATCTGCCTGAGTGGATTCCAGAGCAGGAGCCACAAGAGACAGAGGTTTGACCCCTGGATCATGAAGATCCCCTGGAGGAGGAAATGACAACCCAGTCTATTATCTTGCCTGGATAATCCCATAGACAGAGGAACCTGGTGGGCCACAGTCCATGGGATCACAGAGTTGGGCAGGACTGAGCATACACTCACACATCAGTGTCACACATCAGTGTTTTAGTTTCGAATTGTGGTAGATAAAGATCACTGAGTTCTAAGTACTTCACATTTCCAGGATAAGTTATTTGTTCTGGGCATTTCGAAGTGTCAAATTTCCCCAATATGTCCTTTCTTTAAAAAAAAATGTTGTTCTTGATATTACATCTCCCTGTCTCCACTTTTTTCTCTCCCTTCCCTCTCTAGCTGTTCCCTCTAGCGTCTCTTCTCTCCCTTTCTCTCTCTCTGCGTCTCCCTTTCCCCCTCCTTCTCTGCTCTGTCCCCTGTCCCTCTGTCTGGTCTCCTCCTTCCTCCCTCCTTTCTTTACTCATTACCTCACTCAAGGAATATGAAGACTCACAAGTTCTATTCAGCGTGCCCATTGTTAGCCCAGCCTGGACTTCTACAGAGTAAGAAATGGCTGGACTTTGTACCATGATGCCTGGAGAATCCCAGGGATACAGAAGCCTTGTGGGCTGCTGTCCATGGGGTCGCACAGTCGGATACGACTGAAGCAACATAGCACACGTGCATGCATTGGAGAAGGAAATGGCAACCCACTCCAGTATTCTTGCCTGGAGAATCCCAGGGATGGAGGAGCCTGGTTGGCTGCTGTCCATGGGGTCTCACAGAGTCAGACATGAGTGAAGCGACTTAGCAGCAGCACCAGCAGCATACATATGTCCCCTTCCTCTTTAACCTCCTGCTCCCAACCCCCACCCCATCCCACCCCTCTGGGTTGTCACAGAGTACAAGTTGTGTTATATAGCAACTTCCCATTAGCTATCTGTTTTATATATGGTAATGTATATAATGTATACATTTCAGTACTACTCTCTCGACTTGCCCACCCTTTCCTCCTCTCACTGTGTCCACAGTCTTTCTCTATATCTGAGTCTCTATTCTTGCCCTGCACATAGGATCATCAGTACCATTTTTCTAGATTCCATATATATGTGTTAATATACATTTGTTTTTCTCTTTCTGACTTACTTCACTCTATGTAGTATCATATTTCTTAAAACCACTTGGGTGATAGGTCTGAGTCACAGACTGAATAATAAAAATATTATTCCTCCTAAGTATGAATATGGTTAATTTATATCCATTCTTATGTACTGAATACATGCTGCTTTCACAAACACTGAAATTATTTCTATCATGTAATACAGAAAATGGAGTACTCAACTCCAGGAAAAATGAATTACAAGATTGAAACAGAAGCAGCCTATTATATAAATAATGAAGTTTTAGACATAGAGCAGACAAAAAATATCATCCAAAAAAAAACACAAAGGTTCAAGGTCAACAACTTGCTTCTATACCATAGCAAAAGAAAAGATACCCCCCAAAAGGTACTTAAGTTTTAGTCTAAGGCCACTAGTCTTTCTAAGTGGTGTTAGAGATAAAGAACCCACCTGCCAATGCAGGAGATGTAAGAGACGTGGGTTCGATCCCTGGGTTGGGAAGATGCCCTGGAGGAGGAGATGGCAACCCACTCCAGTATTCTCTTCTGGAGAATCCCATGGACAGAGGAGCCTGGCAGGCTATGGTCCATAGAACTACAAAGAGTCGGACAGGACTGAAGCGACTTAGCACACACAAAGGCAACTAGTAGACTTGAGTAAATAATAGTACTTATGGGAAAATGGAACACTGGAAAAGAACTACAAATTGAAAAATAAGGTTCAAAAATTAAATTAATGGTTGATAAAGAGGTTATATTTGTTTTTTTAAATGTGCTTCATGATTCTACTTTATTTTAGGTAGTATAATTACTCCAGCCTCTCTAATGAAATTTATTAAAAAGGTAATTTAAAAATATAACAAATTAATATCAGTAGTCTTTAAAAAAGGACTTACAGAGGAAAAAGAACAGGTTAGTATTGAGTTTTGCTCTTTAATTAATAGGCTGCACTATCACAAGTGCGCAATGCTGGCTAATTAGTGTTAACGGGCTTCGCTTAAACAGAGTGCTTTGCTTCTGTCCTTATTTCTCTGGTTTAATATGAAGCTACTCTTGAGCACATTTGGCTTTGACAAAGACCTCCATTTGATTTGTAACTTTCAGCCCTTCTATAGAGGAATGCCTCAGAACATTTTATAGCATTTTCCAAAAGAACTGAATATTAAAGCCTCTCTGATACCCTGGCAACTCAGAGAGTGAAAAGAGCATTTTGATGAATTTCTTAATAAAGCAAAATGTCCTCCATCAAAACTCCTTTGTACCTCCCCTGCTTAATAAAAAAAAAAAAAAATCACCATTTCGTTCAATTCTTTCTCAGTGTTATTATTAATATATTCTCTTCTTGAGTCAATATCAATGATAGGTTTTGTAAGTTGGTATATATTTCCTTGAGTTTCCTTAAACCTGTCATATTTATGATCTAAAGATGTAGAGAGATTTATATTTTCTGAATGTGGTAAATGTTTTAAGTAATTTTGCTTTTAAATTTTAAGGAGGGAGAAAATATTTTTTCCTAATAAAATAATACATCTATGTGGATTCTAATGCCTAAAATATATGCTAAGACTCCCTCCACCCACTTCTAGGAGGAGGACCGCTTTAGGTATGATTCTTTGTTTTCTCTTCAGCATCTGCTCTGCCCCTTGCACGACAGTCATGAATTTTCTCTTATCTCTGGCCTCTGGTCTCTCTGTGCAACCCTGTTTCCAGATTCATCGTTCTGAAGTCAGCAGTGTTATAAGACTCCTTGTCTTTTATGATGACTTATTATTTTTTATAAATGTATTTATTTTAATTGGAGTCTAATTACTTTACAATATTGGTATGGCAAAAACCACGACAACGATGACTTATTTCAGACTGGACCTACTTATACTTTCCCACCTTTGCAGCATCCTCTGTCTCGTCTGTGTGATCCATCACAGGCTCTGTTTATGGCCATCCATCTGGAGTGAGACAGTGATGCTGGGAAGCGAGTGCCTGTGTGGACTGTGTCCTAGAATTGCCCGTGTCCAGCAGATGTGGCAGGGGTGTTGGTAGCATTGTACTGGGCTCTGGTCACTGGAACACAGGCAGAAACAATGTGCCCTTCCATGGCTAGACTCTAATCTATAAGCATGATCGCCATCCTATCTTTCCACTCCTGGTGTGGCTTTTACACCCTAAATGACCATGTAAAGGAGTGCTCCCCTCCCTGCATGCTGCCATGAACTGGGCTTTCAGCAAGTGAGAAGTAAACGTCTATTTTGTTAAAACCACTGAGATGTCAGGATTTTCTTTTACAGCGGCCAACAGACTACTGTCTATTTTAAATGCTGTCCTTCATAACAATTTCCCAGGTGAAGAGCATAGAATTCAATTCAAGTAAATTCTTCATCCAGTCTTAGAGTTTGTTCTTTGGGTACACTTAGCATGCAGATAACAGCTCATAAGAGATTTGTCTTGTTCAGCTGCAAAGTCATTTTTAACTCTTTGCAACCGCAAGGACTGCAGCACGCCAGGTTCCTCTATCCTTCACTATCTCCCCCAAGTTTGCTCAGATCCATGTCCACTGAGATAGTGATGCTATCTCACCATCGCATTCTCTGCTGTCCTTACAGCAATACAAAGGAGATACACGTGAATGAACGGTCAAAAGCTTAAATGTCCGTAAAATAGACCACAGTGATTGTTTTAGCATTTGTCAACTACCTGATTTCTTCTTATAAGGAAAATCTGAATGCAATCAGATGTAACTAATGTCTACAACAAAGTCATTGGTATAAAAGGGCCCCCCAAAATTGATGTTAAAATGAAGAGTTGATTTGTTAATTGCTTGTATATGATCTATATACAATGTGATATATAATATATATCTTACATATATGTGTGATATATGTATACAGTATATATATGATACAGTATATACAATACAACCTTCTTGATTGTATATGATCTACATAAAATTATACCATAACATACTATTTCAATGAAAAATTAAATATGCATTGTCATAAACTCAGAAGTGATCATATGTAACTTCTCTAAAGTATATTTCTGGGACTATCTCATCCTGATATTGCCATTTACTTAGAATAAAATCCCAATTCTTTACCACAGTATTCAAAGTCCAACATAATTTGGCTTCTGCCTATATTTCAGTCTAATCTTTTTCTTCCTCTCATTCCTTTTTTAAAAATTTTCCTTCTGTTAAATTATACACTATTGTCAGTCTTTCCAATTTTAAGTTGCATGCTCTTACACTCTTCATATTAAGTTATTTGTTTAACTCTTTATAGTCAGTATTTTCAAATTTGCCTATTGATTATATATAAAATGATACCTCATTTATTTATGTGATCTTTAATTTTTCCCTAACTCCAAATAATGTTAAATATGTTTTTTCATTAATTTTTCCCCTTCTAGGAATTGCTTGTTTCTCTTCTTTGTCTTTTTCCCCATTCATCAGTAGTGTTTTACTTACAGATTTACAGCTCTCTATATATCCTTATTATTAACTAATTGTCTGTTGGATGTAGATTTTCTGGCATTTTTTAACTTTTTTCACTTTCTTTAACATATCTTTTGCTAAGACAATTATTAAATGTATCAAGTTTTATAGTCAGTCTTTTGTGTCTTCCATAAGAAAAATTTCCCCAACCCCAAATCTAAAAGATACCTGTACATTTTTATAAGAATTTCAAAACTTTATTTTTTAACATTGAAGCCTTAAATGTCTCGAGTTAATTTTTTAAATATCTGCATCACTTGCTGGTGACGACTTCTTTCTTAACTCCACTTATTGGATGTAGATCTGATATGCCATCATGGTTAAAGACTCAGTCTTTTTCTGGGCTTCCTACTCTCATCTATCAGCCATCTTTCTTAGAATGCTGGCTTGAATCTCCAGTTAAAAATGGAATAGAAGTGCCTCTACTAAGCATCCTATCACAGGATTAAAATATATGATGGTATTTATATGTTTCAAAGATGGGTGTTATATATTATTAATATATATTCTGTATTTATTGGAATGACTGTTTTTTTTTCTTTTAGACTGGCAATGGGTTTACTATATTTATGGGATTTTCCAATATTGGTATGTCCTTCTATATATAGTCTAAACATAACTTAGTCATGGAGTAGCAAATTTTTCATAGATTATTGTATTTCCTTTGCTTATATGTCATCGAGGACTTTTATATTATGTCAAGTATAACATGGGCTTTAGTTTCTTCTCTCTTTAGTGACTTTATCTGGTTTCAATATTAAGAGTATTCCAGTCTTGTAAATGATTGTATTTTCAGGAAGAGTGCATAATATTTGGACATTTGCAGTCTAATATATTCTAGGGAATCTTTGTTATTTAATTCATCCCTGATATTATTTTACTTTATTTCCTATTTCATGAATCTGCCACTGTCTTCAATTTTCTTTCATCTGAGACTCATGTATCTCTTGTCATCACATGGTTAATTACCATCTCTGAGAAGTTTTTCCTAACCACGTATCCTAATCCAGTCTCCCACTGCTTCTCATGATGCTCTATTGTGTTACTATTTACCTTCTTCATGACACGGTCATAATCTTAAATTATATTTTTATGTAGTTTGCTTGCTTATGACCCAAGTCTTCCTCCTAGACTGTAGTGACCTCTGGGACTAAAGACCCTGGTTTTCTTCTTTATTCTTCCACATCCAGCCCAGAGAAGGGCTTATGGCATATAACAGAGAATCTGAAAGATGTGTTGATGAACTTTCTGCAATTTAGCTCTAGAAATTAACTGAAAACAAAAATTTTAAATGTTGACACTGTCCTCAGAAGTAGAAATAAACAAAAATAAACACATTACAGATCATTCTCAAAGCCCATCATTGTGTGTGTGTGTTTGGGTTTCCCTGATAGTGCAGTTGGTAAAGAATCCACCTGCAATGCAGGAGACACGGGTTCGATTCCTGGGTTGGGAAGATTCACTGGAGAAGGGATAGGCTACCTACTACAGTATTCTTGGGCTTCCCTTGTGGCTCAGCTGGTAAGGAATCCACACTCAATGTGGGAAACCTGGGTTGGATCCCTGAGTTGGGAAGATCAGAAAGGCTACTCAGTCCAGTATTCTGGGCTGGAGAATTCCATGGACTACATAGTCCCTGGGGTCACAAAGAGTCAGAGACAACTGAGCAAATTTCACTGCACTTTGGTGGTGATGTTAGTAAATTCTGTTACACTGGAATAAAATATAAAGTTTATGAGTTAACATGCTTTCAAAACAAGTAAGAACAATATAATTTGCTGTACATACAGTTTTCCTAATGGGATCTTGGAAGAAACAAGGGATCTTAGAAATTTTGTAATTTTAAGTAGTGATGAAGGTTCATTTCAATGTGTTGGGAATGTCCTTCAATAAACTCAAATCTAAATTTGGATTATAGGTGTGTATGTTGGTGTGCTCAGAGAGGTTAAATATTATCTCTGGTGTGTCTGTGAGGGTGTTTTGGGATGAGGTGGCGTCTGAATCAGTAGGCTGAGTAAAGCTGATTGCCCTCCCCAGTGTCTGTGGGCTTCATCCAATGTTGAGGGCTCAAAAAAACAAAAATGTGGGGAAAGCAGGATCTGCTCTCTCTTCCTGACTGAGTTGAAACATGGGTGCCCTCAGACTGGAAAATACAACTGTGTCTCCAGCTTGGAAATGAAATCTTTAAGCCCCCACAATTGCAAAAGCCAATTCCTTATTAAACATTTCTCTATATATAGATTGACAGACTGAAATCCTGTTAGTTCTGTTCCTCTAAACCCAGAAACATAGTGTAATGATTTCAGATGAGTTCAGGTATCTAATGGATTACCATTCGATGTACAGAAAATCTTAGAGTAATTTTTAGGAAATATTTTATTTAACTTAAAAATAATACCTTAGCCAACCATTTAAAATTCTTAGAAATAATTACTTTACTTTGCCCTATTAATTAGCCATCAGAATGTGTGTCTTTTCATTTGTTTAAATATGAATTTCATCTAAAAGACTAAGGGAAATCAGGAAAGATGCCTGGCCGGGACTAGCTCAGGGTCTTACATCAAATGGCAACAGGACATGATTATATGTGAATCAATTTATGCATGCTATTGATGATTACATACTATAATGCTTTGTTTTTAGACATCTTTATAATTCCATTTATTTGCATCATATAATTTAGCTCTCATAATTTCAGTGAGATACTGTATTACCGAGATTTTACAGCAGTGATAGCAGAAACTCAGGTAGGTTAAAAACTGTTGACATTCACATAAAAATCTGTTACAGATCAATAACACTGAAATATACACAGTTCAGGAAGTGACTTGGGAATATATATATATATATATATATATATATACACATCCACTGAAAGAAGAAAAAATGAACAGTGCAAGTAATATATGCATATATAAGCATGCGATACTAAGGTTTATTTTTAAATTAATGAATTAAAAAATCCCATCAGGCAATGAAAGAAGATTAAATAATTTATGTTAGAAATTAAAATATTACTTCAGAGTATTTACTGAGTATCCAGCAATGTTAGGTAATTATTAAAAAGAAAATGCAATATTTCTAATAGAATTAATATTTAATTCAATATTTTATACTTATATTTTTCAAAATAATTGGCTTATAATATTGGGTAAATATAACTAAAACTTTAGTATACATTAGAGTTGGAGAAATTATTTTAGTATGTTATGCCATAAATTATAACAACCAGTACATTACTGGAGCAAGCATCTGCAATGAGTGTGCCTGGAAGAAATGGTGGGAGGTGGTGAGTCGAGGTGCTATAATGTAGATGATTTTCTGGTGTCTGATGACAAAATGTACTAAATTATAGTTGTGATATACTCCAAAGTGTATTCAATGGAAATAGTAATTTCCAAGAAAATTAAGGTTCATAATGTCACATGCTTTTTGAATAATATGAAAAGGGTCTGATCAGTTGTTGACAAAAATTTCCAGGATTTTCAGCTTCCAAAAACAGAAAGGAAAGAACTTAAACTTTAAATTGGGGAGGAATTTAAAAAATACTGTTGTTGCTTTGAGGAAATAAACAAAAAGTGCCATGGGCTGGGTAGTTTGAGATTGTTTCTATGTTCCTGAGAACCCCTGAAAGCCAATGCCAGCTGCCTCCTCCCGGTCTTTCCGGGACAGGCTCTGATGGGTCAACATTTACTAGATGCGCATCACACACCTTGGCTTGCGAGGTTCTGACGACCTCCCCTCCTAACAACCGATTCCTCCAATTCCCTGACACTAAATTCCCACCGACACACCTGCATTTTCTTTGAATGGAAGTACAGTTAATTTGCAATATTGTGTTAGTTTAAGGTGCAAAGCATAGTGATTCAGTATTTTTGCAGATTATACTCCAATATAGGTTATTATACGTTGGTGGGTATAATTCTCTGTTCTGTATGGTATATCCTTGTTGCTTTTCTATTTTATATACAGAATTTTGAGGCTGTTAGTCCTATACCCCTGATTTGTCTTCCCCCTTCCCTTTCTCCTTTGGGAAATGCAAGTTTGTTTTCCATGTCTGAGTCTGCTTCTGTTTCGCATATACTTTCATTTGTATTATTCTTTAGAGACCACATATAAGTGATATTATACAGTATATCTTTGTAGATATAGTTGCTTTTCTGACTTTTTTTTGTTTTTAATCTACATACAGGTTTATTTAAGTGATCTTCAATCCTTTTATATATTTGCCTTTCCTATTGGAGTTATTCCTTTCCTATAGATTTTTAAAATTTTTTTTAATTGGAGTATAATTGTTCTACAGTTCTGTGTTTCTACTGTACAATGAAGTGAATCAGTATATGTGTACATACATCCTCTCCCTCTTAGACCTCTTTCCCACTCCACACCTCCATCCCACCCATCTAGGTCATCATAGAATGTCAAGCTGGGCTTCTGGTGCTATACAGCAGCTTCTAGCTATCTAGTTTATACATGGTAGGCCCATCAACATTTCTTTTATGGTATGTTTAATATTGCTGAATTCTCTTAGCATTTGCTTGCTTGGGAAATTCTCCTTCTATTCTAAATGATATTTTTGATGGGTAGAATACCCTCGATTGCAAGTTTTTCCCTTTGAGGACTTTGAATATATCATGCCACTCATTTCTGGTCTGCAGAGCTTTTGCAGAGAAATCAACTGATAGCCTTATGGGGGTTCCCTTGTAACTGATGCTTTTTCTCTTGCTGCCTTTAGAATTCTCCCTTTAACTTTTGCCATTTTAATTATAATATTAACATGTCTTAGTATGGGTCTATTTGGATTCATCTTATTTGAGACCCTCTATATCAATAAACTCAGATATGCAGATGACACCACCCTTATGGAAGAAAGTTAAGAGAAACTAAAAAGCCTCTTGATAAAAGTGAAAGTGGAGAGTGAAAAAGTTGGCTTAAAGCTCAACATTCAGAAAATGAAGATCATGGCACCCGGTCCCATCACTTAATGGGAAATAGATGGGGAAACAGTGGAAACAGTGTCAGACTTTATTTTGGGGGGCTTCAAAATCACTGCAGATGGTGACTGCAACCATGAAATTAAAAGATGCTTACTCCTTGGAAGGAAAGTTATGACCAACCTAGAAAGCATATTCAAAAGCAGAGACATTACTTTGCCAGCAAAGGTCCATCTAGTCAAGGCTATGGTTTTTCCTGCGGTCATGTATGGATGTGAGAGTTGGACTGTGAAGAAAGCTGAGCACTGAAGAATTGATGCTTTTGAACTGTGGTATTGGAGAAGACTGCAAGGAGATTCAACCAGCCCATTCTGAAGGAGATCAACCCTGGGATTTCTTGGGAGGGAATGATGCTAAAGCTGAAACTCCAGTACTTTGGCCACCTCATGCGAAGAGTTGACTCATTGGAAAAGACTCTGATGCTGGGAGGGATTGGGGGCAGGAGGAGAAGGGGACGACAGAGGATGAGATGGCTGGATGGCATCACTGACTCGATGGATGTGAGTCTGAGTGAACTCCGGGAGTTGGTGATGGACAGGGAGTCCTGGCGTGCTGCGATTCATGGGGTCGAGAAGAGTCGGACACAACTGAGCGGCTGAACTGAACTGAATACCTCCTGTACATTGATATGTTTCCTTCTTTACATCTGGGAGGTTTTCAGCCATAATTTCTTCAAATATATTTTAGATCCCCTTCTCTCGCTCCACCTTCTGGAACCCCTATAATGCAGATGTTGGCACATTTTATATTATCCCATAGATCCTGTATGTCATTTTCATTGTTTCACTTGCCTTTCTGACTGCTCTTCTGATTAAGGTGATTTCCATTATTCTATCTTCCAAGATCACTTGTGTGGCCTTCTGTGTCATTTAGTCTGGTATTCATTGTTTCTAGAGTGCTTTTATCTCAGAAACAATTATCTATTTTTGATTGGGTCTTCCTTCTAGCTTCTAGTTCCTTGTTAAAATGATCTGTGCTTAGATTCTGTTAATTAGCATTTTTATTACCAACTTTTTGAACTTATTGTCTGTTAGAGTGATTATCTCTGTTTCACTGTTTTTTTGTTGTTTTTTTTTTTTCCGAGATTTTCTCTTGCTCTCTAAACTGGGAGTAGTTCCTCTGCGTTTTTATTTTACTTAACTCTATAATCTAGATGGAAGTTATTTATTGTGGTCTTGAGTGGTTGTTTTCATGTGATAGCATACCTATGTAGATTGTGTAACCTACATGCAAGGCTTTTTTTATTTGATTTTTGATGCAAGGCTGGATTTGATGTAGATGTCCACCACATTTTTCCTCAGGATGTGCAGGCTGCTGTCACCTTGATAGGAAGTGTGGTTTGTGTTGCAGGATCTAAAGTCAGTGCTGAGTATGAGTGGAACTCCCTGGCAGTTGCTCTTTCAAGGGTGGGGTCTGTTCTGAAGTTGATGGAGTGGATGCCCTGAGGGTTAGGCTTATGCTAGCTCTGTTCACTTTTTGTATCTTCTGGAGAATCTGCCCCAAAGGAGGGGAGTGCTGTAGTAAATGGGGTGCATGTGCTTACAGAGATTGGATAGATAGATAGATATCCTATCTATCTATATAGGATAGATATATTGGATAGACAGATAGATAGCCTGTGTGGCTGTGACTCCACTCAGATGTAGCAATAAGGTTGTGTCTTTTCTCTTGTGATCATCCTACCTCTAGTGCAAGGCAGTGGTGTGGAGTGGGCAGGGCCAGAGCATTCCTTCGGCTAGCATTAGGGATCATGGCATTGTGGTTGCAGGAACTGAAGTGGCTGCTTCTGTGACACTGTTTGCGTAAGTTCCAACAATGGAAAGTGCTACTCGATCTGGAACACACCCCAAGTCCAGGGGCCATCACTGTGTCCCTAAATTGAGTCTTTTGCCAAGAACTGACTGCCTTAAATCCAGTACCAAGCCATGGCATGGAGTGAGTGGGGCAAGGGTTCACTCAGCTCAGATTCAGGAGCTCCGTGAGGAGGTATCCACCTCTCTTCACTGCTGATGGAAAGCCCATGCCAGGACCTGTGCATGAGTGGAGTCTAGGCTTCTCTGGCCTTTCTAACTGTCTCAGCAGTTTTCTGAGTAGCCAAGTGGGCTTGTCTCCTGTGCACAGACTCCTGGACTGGGATATTCAGTCTGTGGCTTGACCTGCTCACTGCCCAGGGTGAGTGTCTGCCTATGTAATTTTCCTTTTTCTTAGCCCCCTTCTAGGGGCATAGGTCCCAACCCGATGCTTTTCTTCCAATCCTACCCAGTGATGTGGGAACCTTTCTTGCAGCCTTGGTTGTACAGTTCTGCCCGTTTCCAATTAGTCTTCTATGAGACATGTTTTCGATATGTTTGTGAAAGAAGATGAAATTCATGTCATCTTACTCAGCCAACTTGGGCCTCAACTTGACCTTTTTTCATAACCTGAAACAGTACCACATCTGACATCTAGATTTCAAACCCCATTCTCTATAAGGCATCTCCCCCTCCAGATCACTTATTCTAGTACCTCTATTACTAAACTATTGTAACCCATGAAAGGTTTGATTGCATTGACTCTGTTCCCTTTTCCCCATTTATCAGCCTTCTCCTATATTCATTTCCTACCTTTTCAGCTTATATTCTATTGTCTATGAAGTGATTTACTACATCCCAAGGGCTCTCTTGTCTACTCTTTCATACTAACAAACAGAAACTGAATGTGTTGAAGCCAGTTTTCCACTCTTTCTTAGTGAAAAATCACAAAATGGGACAAGTAGTTCCACTTTAAGTTTATGATCCCAGACTTCTCACTCGACATTGCTGTGTAACAACACTGCTGGATAATGTCATCATTTCTCACTTTCTGAAGTGACTATTTCATATTTTTTCTCTCTCTCCTGAAATCAGATTCTCTTTCTCCCTCACTGCTTGTCATACCCTCTCAGTATCTTTTCCTGGTGCCTAAAATGTATAGATGTGAGAGTTGGACTGTGAAGAAGGCTGAGCGCTGAAGAAATGATGCTTTTGAACTGTGGTGTTGGAGAAGACTCCTGAGAGTCCCTTGGACTGCAAGGAGATCCAACCAGTCCATTCTGAAGGAGATCAGTCCTGAGTGTTCTTTGGAAGGAATGATGCTAAAGCTGAAACTCCAGTACTTTGGCCACCTCATGCAAAGAGTTGACTCATTGGAAAAGACTCTGATGCTGGGAGGGATTGGGGGCAGGAGGAGAAGGGGACAACAGAGGATGAGGTGGCGGGATGGCATCACTGACTCGATGGATGTGAGTCTCAGTGAACTCCGGGAGTTGGTGATGGACAGGGAGGCCTGGCGTGCTGCAATTCATGGGGTCACAAAGAGTCAGACATGACTGAGCGACTGAACTGAACTGAATCCTATACCCAGACAACCATTGGTTCCTAGAATCTGAGAGATGGTTTCATTTTAGAACTTCTGTGCTTAGTTTTCCTTCAGCCTAGAGAGTTCTTCCCCTAATGTTGCCAAGGCTAAGTAGTTCTCTCTACAGTTGCTTCATTATGATAATCATCTTTTCATTGGAGGGTTTCTTTCACTTCCTCCAACCATCTTAACTACAACCAGCTCTTTACTTTCAGTTCCTATAGTACAATCTCAAACTAAACTAGGGAGTTTCAATAGTTTACCTTTTTGTTTATTCCAAGAGCACCTTTGTCATTTTTCCAACCCTGGTAAATAATAATTTCTCAGTGCATAAACATTGAGATAATTAATGAGTTATTGGAATTATTGGCATACAGATTTGGAAGTGTCTTAAGAGGACATTACATACAATTATTTGAGTTAACAAATGATATGGAATCTCAGGTCAATTGACAGTCATAGGCTACATCACTGGAGGTGGGAGAAGAACTCAGCTGGCTTTCTATAGTGATAAATCCTCTGATTAAGATATAATAACTCCTGTCTAATCTGGAGCCCTCAATTCTATCAGAGTTAGCCTCTGGCTATGAACTTGGCAAATCAGATGTTAACTTCTCAATGTAGGTGATTTATGCTTTCATTAAGAAAAAAAGTAAAACAAACAGAAACAAACAAACAAAAAACCCATAAAACTTCCTATCTGAGGCAATAGTGATATTATCACTTTAACTTTTTCTAAATACACTTTTTCTCCTCCCTGTTTCTGAGGCCAAACTCTGGACTAAGGAGAAACTGGAAGTAGCTCTTCCTAAGCACAGAGATAGCATTTGGGTAGGGGTGGCAGAGTACTGCAATTTCCTTTCTTCCTAGCTTTATATATGCATTCAGAAACTTAAACTCTGAACATTATTTTGAATGGTATATTAATTTTCTAAATTGCTTTCATGCACAATTACCACAAACTTTATGCCTTAAAATAGGACAAATTTATTATCTTATACTTCTTTAGGTCAGAAGTCTGGTGTGAGACTCACTGGGCTAAAACCAAGGTGTTAGAACTGCTTTCTGTTCTGAGGGCCCTAGGGAAGATCGTTTTCCATCTTCTGAAGGTGGAGTGCATGCCTTGACTTCTGGCCACCTTCTTCCATCCTCAAAGCAACAGCAGACAGAGTCCTCAAGACTTTAACTACTCTTGCCTCTTCCTTATTTTCCCATCATTCTCAGACCACAGCCTGGAAAAGGTCTTTACTTTAAGGAACTCATGGGATGACTTTGAGTCTACCTGGCTAAACAAGGCAACCTCCCCACCTCAAGGTCTATAACCTAGACCACATCTGCCGAGTCCCATTTGCCATGGAAGGTAACTCATATTATCAGGCTCCAAGGAGTAGGACATGAACATCTTTGGGTGGGGGGTGGGGGTATTATTCTACCATAGAAGGAGTTGAAAGGTAGGGTGGAGACTAGTATATTCTCTACATGTAAAGCTTTATAATTAGATTTGTGATCAGAATAATATGTTCTAGATAAAGTATTTTAAATCTTTATAGGGATAGAGGCAACAAGCAATAGGAGATGAACTCATCTCAGCTCTTCAGGGTTGCACTAAATACTTATCTTTGATGTAAGAACTACACCCATAAGCCTACCCATATACCTAACTTGGGTGTCCTTTAATCTTTAAATGTACCTTACATACTGAAAGTGGAAATCAACTCACCTTGCCAACAAACACCAAGTTTATGTATTCCTCCACACATTTGGGGTTAAAGAGGAAAAGGACATCAAGTACTGTTATCTTAAAGTTAAAGAAGGAAAGTATATATCCACAAATCATTGAATGTAGGAGCAAGAAGTAATTGTTATAAAGTACTTGTTTCTCTCAGTAGGATGAAAGATATGGTCTCTGTGGAGGAGTAAAAAGACATGAGATTAACTAGAAAAGATAAAAGAATATGATTCTAAGAGAAGTTTGTATGTGTATGTGTGTGAGAGAGAGATCTATTTTGTACATTTCATATAACTAGCTAATGGCAGAAATGGGGAAAAGAAGAAAGCATATACATGTGCTGTAGGTACTACACATTTTCTGCTCTAAGAATATGAATCTTTAAAGTTATCGACCATCCACCTAACCACTACCTGACTTAGCACAAGTAAATGTCTCTCTAGTGATTAATTAAAATAATTAAACGGTTAATTACAGAGTAAGTGGGAAATGAAACTTGTATTAAAACTACAAGGCTAAACAGTATAGTAATTGCTGAAGTACTGAAGGCATCAAGTTTAATTACCCTTTTATGTTGAGGAATACTTATTTTCCAAGTGATGGGGTGAATGATCTTCATTCCTACTCAATTATGCCTTTAAGTTGATTCAGGGCAGGCTTTCACACCTTCCAAGAAAGTATCTTCAGAAAAGTCCTCATCAAAGGGAATCATTACCCTGAGAGGAAGAGGTTCTTTTCAGATGTAGCTGAATATGGAAATTCTACTAAATGCACAAGTTGGCATGTGAAGAGCTTCTGGAATCCTATCTGGAGTAGGGGCATAAAAGACTATTCCTCTACTCCATGTGAGCACTGATATTAGGATTAATTTGACCTACGATTGATCCAGATGTGCAGGTCATTCTGATTAGCTTGTGAAAGGAAGTTGGAAAAAGTTTGACAGATTTGCAAAATAATATTGATGCTGATTATAGACTGTTAGCTTGTTCTATTAGTCCTAACTGCTAAAGACTCTTACAGAGTTTTATCTGCTGAGCAGTATGATGATCACAGGAACTAGGAGGGTCAAAGCATTCCATCCCTTAAACTCCCATCCAACAACGCTCAAGAGTTCATCCTGAGATGTAGGGGTGCTGTTATTGCACCCCTCTCCTGTATTCATGCCTGCAATGCTGTGAGGCCACTAAGGGCCAGCTCCATGCACACTTGTGATTTCTTTCTCTGTGTCCCTCCTCATCCTTCATTATTTTTCATTGATTTCATGGTGTGGGGAGGGGCATATTCTGTGTATAGAGAGTCAGATTGATACATGTGCAAAAATATGCATAGGAAATGTACAGTTTAAAAGAAAAACAGAGTAATAGCATCTCACAGAAATATTCAATGAATATTTAATTCAAAGTCTAGGGTGTTGATGAAGGACTTCAGCCCAGAATAGTCAGAAAGGTTTTAAAAGGGGAAAATTTTGAAGGATGAATGGAATTTGGGGGGGAAATCAGAAGGGTCACATAGTTCCATTAGGTGTATCTGACTAGACAAAATTTTTGATCTTGGAAGGTTTAATTTTGAGTACTTTAAGACTGCACTCATCTCACACGCTAGTAAAGTAGTGCTCAAAATTCTCCAAGCCAGGCTTCAGCAATACATGAACCGTGAACTTCCAGATGTTCAAGCTGGTTTTAGTAAAGTTAGAGGAACCAGAGATCAAATTGCCAACATCCGCTGGATCATCGAAAAAGCAAGAGAGTTCCAGAAAAACATCTATTTCTGCTTTATTAACTATACCAAAGCCTTTCACTGTGTGGATCACAATAAACTGTGGAAAATTCTGAAAGAGATGGGAATACCAGACCACCTGATCTGCCTCTTGAGAAATTTGTATGCAGGTCAGGAAGCAACAGTTAGAACTGGACATGGAACAACAGACTGGTTCCAAATAGGAAAAGGAGTATGTCAAGGCTGTATATTGTTACCCTGCTTATTTAACTTATATGCAGAGTACATCATGAGAAATGCTGGGCTGGAAGAAGCACAAGCTGGAATCAAGATTGCCAGGAGAAATATCAATAACCTCAGATATGCAGATGATACCACTCCTATGGCAGAAAGTGAAGAAGAACTAAGAAGCCTCTTGATGAAAGTGAAAGAGGAGAGATAAAAAGTTGGCTCAAAGTTCAACATTCAGAAAACGAAGATCATGGCATCCGGTCCCATCACTTCATGGGAAATAGATGGGGAAACAGTGGAAACAGTGTCAGACTTTATTTTTGGGGGCTCCAAAATCACTGCAGATGGTGATTACAGCCATGAAATTAAAAGACGCTTACTCCTTGGAAGGAAAGTTATAACCAACCTAGATAGCATATTGAAAAGCAGAGACGTTACTTTGCCAATGAAGGTCCGTCTAGTCAAGGCTATGGTTTTTCCAGTCGTCGTGTATGGATGTGAGAGTTGGACTGTGAAGAAGGCTGAGTGCTGAAGAATTGATGCTTTTGAACTGTGGTGTTGGAGAAGACTCTTGAGAGTCCCTTGGACTGCAAGGAGATCCAACCAGTCCATTCTAAAGGGGATCAGTCCTTGGTGTTCATTGGAAGGACTGATGTTGAAGCTGAAACTCCAATACTTTGGCCACCTCTTGCAAAGAGTTGACTCATTGGAAAAGACTCTGATGCTGGGAGGGATTGGGGGCAGGAGGAGAAGGGGATGACAGAGGATGAGATGGCTGGATGGCATCACCGACTCTATGGACATGAGTCTGAGTGAACTCCAGGAGTTGGTGATGGACAGGGAGGCCTGGCGTGGTGCAATTCATGGGGTTGCAAAGAGTCGGAGACGACTGAGCGACTGAACTGAATTGAACTTTAAGACAAGGAGATTCCAGAATTAATATTTAACACACACTAACAAACTGAGTAACTGTTATACTGCCCATCCCCAGCAATATGTCCTCTTTCAACTGCACAACATTTGTACATGTCTTTATCTTCTCTAGGGAGGGAATTTTACTACATAAAAGACCCCTGAGATGTTCCCTCATTTGTAATGGAATCAGCAATGCTCTTGATGTGAGTAGTATTTCAACCTCAATTTCAGAGAACCCTGACAGCTTTCATTATTATTGCTTCTTATAGCGTGATGTATTGCAAATTTATACTCATTAGGATGTCCCCAATATTACAGAGGAGTAGTCTAAAGAGTTATAGTATACACAGTATTTGTCTTTTTAAACTGTCATGTATAAAAATTCTTTTTCTTGATGGTGAATGGCTGGCATAAGCAATATAGAGGCTCTTTATTTTTTCAAATGGTGCTGAGTCTAAAAATCTGAAAAACACTGGAAAATCAGCATTTCTATCATTTATGTGGATTTTTGATTCTCACTGTATTTCACAGGGCTACCCCATAAGTCATGGCTCTTTTTTTTTTTTTAATAGAACAAAAGGATCAGAAGATAGAAAATACAGTTGAGCCTTGTCTGGCTAGTAATTTAAGAGCTCTCAAGATTCATAGTGAAATATTGAAAAGCGTGAGCAGAGTGACCTGATCAGAGTTGTGCTTTATTTGCTACAGCTAATATGGTCATGCCAGATTTAAAATGACTTGAACAAAAAAATATATGCTGGATCAGAAATACCCTTTTGGAAGCTAATTCACTGATTTTATTCAGAGGTAATAGGATTTGGACTGTGGTGTTGCATGCAGTCAGGTATGAACCAGAATTTGGGAAGGAGGTGACTAGATGGTGGGAAGAAAATAGAAGCTGAGAACTCTAAGTCAGAATGACTATAATATTATGATGCCATGATTACAATTAAGGAGGTTAGCATCTTAATTAGTTGCTGCATCTAAAACAAACTTTTTTCCATCTGTACTCTGTCCCCAACCCCATGACAGTATTAAGTAATGGAGCCCATGAGAAATGGCAGTGGTATAGTGTTTCAGGAGATGCAAATTCCCCCAGCTCCCACAGCAGTCAAAGGCTGTCTGTTTACAGGTCTTCTGCATCCTAAGATGAAATCCCACCTCCATCTACTTCCAGTCATTATATGATCTCTGAACAGGAGTTGGAAGAAGGTGCTACTGGAGGGCTGGAGACATTACTCTGGCTACTTTGAAATGCCAGCATCTGCCAGGTGAATGCCTGTCTACCTTTATGGCTGGTACAGGCCAATCCTTTCTGAACTAAGGGACAGGAAAAGAAATGCAAACTCTCTTCCACTTCCTGGTGCCCACACCAGGCCTGTTTCTAGCAGAAACCTCATGTGTGGTCCCCACTGGTTTTTATAAATCTAGTATCACCGCCTTATAAGGAATGAAATTCCTGCCACACAACCGATCAAAGTAGTTCTACTTCTGTGTCTCACTATGATCTTCAACTTCTGTTTTCTAGGTACTTCTTAGGGATTTTATTGAGAAATGTAACAGCCTAAGGCAGGAACTGTTAAAATAAATGGCAGTTGGTTAAGACAGGAGATGTCACAGGTAGAAAACTAGTATATGTAAAGCTTAAGTAAATGCCCAAATATACCTTAGGCTTACTAAATCATGTGACTGACTCATTCATTAAAATAAAATTGATTTTTTCATACCAATTCTAGTTATAAGGAGGTCATAATAAATCTTATTGTATGGCGATTAAGGATAAAAATCTTAATGTTAACTTACTTAAAAGTTCTCTCTTTGGGACCTCAATATACTTTGAAGCCATTGGCTATCCAGTTTATAAAAAGTCTTTACGAAGAAAACTAAGAAACATACTCTCCTCAGTTACTTTACTATAAATTTTGAATTCTCTTAAATAGATTCTCAATTCCTTTATTCAATCATTTATTAAAAATATATTAAGCATTGCATGGACTTATTCTCAAATTATAAGAAAAGCAGAAACACAAATAAGCTATATTAAAATACATGATAAATGCAGTAAGAACAGGAGAGCATATCTCTACTCTCAAAAGATGAGCCAAAGAAGACTGCAGGCAGGACAGATGTCCCAAAGGGCTGTGGCAGGCTGGCAGGAAGCAACACTGTGTACAAAGGAAAATCCAAATAGCTGGGGGCTGGCACATTTTAAAATGTCAAGCAGGGTATAACACAGTTAGCTTTGCAGTTGAAGTAGAATAGAAGGTAAGTGGTCTGGAAGGAAAAAAAAAAAAAAAAAGGAATCTAAAGAAAACCTGGAAGTTAACTATAGATGGGAATAAACTATGATTATATGACTCACAGACATGACAGCCAAAACTCAGGGAAAATATAGTAAAGATGGAGAAAAACACTGCGTTATAGAACATTTTAAGAGATAAACAATCAGGAGGTCTTGGACAGGATAGTTGATTGAACACTGAAAAGGAGACATCAGAATGCTCATAATGGAAACCCAGGAGGACTGAAGAGAGTAGCATGTGAAGAATAAATAAGCAAGGTGTCCTGGAAATCAGGCAACAGAGAGTTCTGGGAGTGAGTAATTAACTGGTCCAGTATATAATGTAGCAGAGAGTGCCATGAGTTAAGAGCTAAACAATTTTCATTTGATCTGGGCATAAAAATGGCAAAATTTAAATCCAGCATTTCTGTTAAAGTAGTGAAGACAGCAGGTTTCAGCTGATCAGGAAATGAAAACTGAAACACAAATTTAGGGCTATGTTTTTATGGAACTGGGTGTGTAGGACCAGTGAATCAGTAGGGGTAACTGGAGTGGCGTACTGACCAGTTTATGGGAAGACAGATGGGAAGCTGAAGCAAATCAGTTTAGACATGGATAATCAGAAACCTCTATATCTGCATCATAGTAGAGAAGAGACTTCACTGGATTTAATTTTATGTCCTTAGAGTTAAAACATCCATTTCGGAATGTAGTGTCTTAAGAGTTGAGAATAGTGCCCCTTCTCCATCTTGAGACGCAAGCGAGAAGCTGAAGATTTTAATGCCATCAAAAAACATTTATTGCTTGAGGTATGGTTCTTTTTTCTGATAAAATCTATGTAATTTTTGTAGTTCCTTTTATGTCTTTCTGCCAACAGGTACAGAGTTAAATATGCCAAATTATAGAAAATACAGATTAACCCTGACAGTGTATCTTCTTTCTTTCCTTCTTGATTTATCTTCTGTTCCAGATTTATTAAGATGTTTTGTGGTAAGTGATTATACTTTTTAAAGAAGCGGGATAAACAGGTACCAAATGATGCAGATGGTACAGTGTCTGCCCTTGATGTCAGGATGCAGGTTAAAGTAGCTTTTTGAAGGAGCTTGTACACATGGATACAAAATCCAACATTAAGTTACAAAAACATCCTGAGCTCTTCTCTTAGTTTCAATTCTTGTGTTCAACTCCGAGATATCTAACAAGGTTTATTTTTCAGTCTGAATTTCTCCACTGGAAAATTTTGATAATTTTTTTTTAAAGTAGGTAATGACCTTGTCTTTGTGCCTAATTGTGCATAATTACCCAAACACTGGAATACCTTCCAAAGCATATATTAATATGAATTGAGAAATTGTAACAATGGAGTTACAAATGACTTTGAAAATATTTTGATCAAAATCGAAAGGTAAGTAATGGCAGTCATTCTACTGAACAACAGAGTGAGTATTAGAATCAATGCATCTGTTAGCCAGTATTTGAAATTAAAAGGGAATGCGTAATTCATCATTCCCTGGTTATAATTCAGTCAGTCAATTCAATGCTGACCTATAGAGAACCTTACCTTGCCTTTCACACTTTTAATGTTAAATGTTGGCCATTTGGAATAAATTTGATTTAGGTAACCTTTAGTGGAGTGCAGGTACATGGATGCCATAAATGTCAAGAAAAGAATAAAGCTCTGTCTCTTCATGCAGACATATAACACAGAATAAAACTGTCGTTGGTACACCTTTGATAGTCATGGAAAATCTGCTTATCTTCAGAGTCATCAACTGAGAAAAGCATCATCAAGAAAGGTAATATAAGTAGAAATTAAAATGAACCAATATTAACCAGAGAGGGCAGAAGTATCGTATTAATCACCTCTGTATCTTCAACAGCATCTAGTGTAATGCCTTAAATTTTTGGCACTCAGCAAATGTGTCTTGAATCAATGGCATTTTAAGTTATTCAATTGTAGGTTGTTGTTGTTGTTTAGTCACTGAGTTGTGTCCAACTCTTTGTGATCCTGTGTACTATAGCCCACCAGACCCCTCTGTCCATAGGATTTTCCAGGCAAGAATATTAGAGAGGATTGCCATTTCCTTCTCAGGGAATCTTCCCAACCCAGTGACCGTACCCAAGTCTCCTGCAATGGCAGGCAGATTCTTTACAACTGAAGCCCTTAATTGCAGGTATTCCCATTAATTGCATATCCCCTAAGATATATATTTCTCTGTTAGGTCTCATGGTCATGATGTAAAGAATAAAAGAATAAATAATTTATAAACAAATAATTCCTGATATTATTTTAATTAGAAGCTGGTTTTTATTTATTCTAAGCTCCAAACTCCTTGCTATGGATTGAATATTTTTGTCTCTCTCCTCTTTGGTTGAAACCCTACCCTCTGAATGTGATTGCTCCAAGAGGTGGGCCTTTGGGAAGTAATTAGGATTTGATGAGGTCATGAGGGAGGAGCCCATAGAAAATTCACAAAGCTCTTGCTTCCTCTCTCTGCATTCCAGCACATGCAGATATAAGCAGTCAGCTGTCAACAAGCTGCAAGAGGCCCTTACAAGAATTAGATCAGGCTGGCCCCCTGCTCTCAGACTTCCAGACTCCAGAACTGTAAGAAGTAAGTTTCTGTTATTTATAAGCCACCCAGTCTTTGGTTTTTCTGTTACAGCAGCTCAAATAGAAAAGGTATTTTATATATCACACATCACATACACAGTTGGAGAATACAGAGACTAAGGAAATTTTTCATGATACTTGTAACCAAACCAACCAGCCACATGATTTAAGCTTCAAAGGAAAAAAAAAAAAATAAATAAAATAGGAGAAAATACCCTGTACCATTTATCACTAAATTTATCACTTTTTGGTTATTTGTGTATTTGAACCTGAGTAAGTTCTCTGATTTGATTTCCTTTGCAGGAATCCTTGCTCATTGATTCTGTAAGATTTCCTTTTTATGAAACTAGAACTTAATATTTAAGCAAAGACTTGTGATTCAATAGTAGAGATTTAGCCACTCCAAGTCTATTAGTTTCCCTAGGCCAAAATGGTTTCATTAGAGTTGTACAGATGAACAGGAAAAAAAAAAAAAAGACTGGAATCCAAATTTCCATATATATTCAGAAAAGTAACACATTTATTTTCTTTTTACTAGTTTCTCACAACCATTATGAATTACACATTTGAGATTACTTAAAAGAGTAAAAATAATCACACTTGATTAAAAATGACTTGCATTGTTTAATCTGAGATTGATACACTGATTTTATCATATAAAGGTACTGATTTACCTTATTGTTGCTATAACCAGTCACCATAACACATTATCACATACGATGTAGAATACTGATTATAGTGCTGCTTTTCCCTCACTGGAGTCATATTTACAGAAGACGAACAAAGGGAATTGGAGAAGGCAATGGCAACCCACTCCAGTACTCTTGCCTGGGACATCCCATGGGCAGAGGAGCCTGGTGGGCTGCAATCCATGGGGCTGCGAAGAGTCGGACACGACTGAGCGACTTCACTTTGACTTTTCACTTTCATGCGTTGGAGAAGGAAGTGGCAACCCACTCCAGTGTTCTTGCCTGGAGAATCCCAGGGACGGGGGAGCCTGGTGGGCTGCCGTCTATGGGGTCGCACAGAGTCGGACACGACTGAAGTGACTTAGCAGCAGCAACAAAGTGAATTAGGGTTGGTGGCTCAGATGGTAAAGAATGGCAACCCACTCCAGTATTCTTGCCTGGAGAAACCCCATGGACAGAGGAGACTGGTGGGCTATAGTCCATGGGGTCTCAAAGAGTCAGACATAACTGAGCAACTAAGCACAGCACAACACAGGAAACAAACTAAATTTCTAGCTTATAATGCCTTGCGTTTGGCTTGTAACAATCTGTTGAAAAGAAGACAAATGCATTGATATGATTTTCTCATTAGCAATTAAGGAAAAGAAAACACACTACTTTCTAAAACTTTAGGTAGAGAATGTACATTTTCTTCCTAATATTACAGTAACTGGAAAAGGTTCAAAATAAAACTCCAATATAAAATACTAAAATCTAAAAAATAAATAAATAAATAAAATACTAAAATCTTTCAAATCCTCACATGAATTTCGTTCACTTTCAGAAAGAGCATGAAACTTCTCAGCCATTTTAGAAAAGAACTTAAACATAAACTTCATCATATGCGTTAACTGTAAATACTTACTCATACCAAAGCCCATTTAGGAGAAAATTAGGCAATTAGTAACTACTCTTATGTCTGAATTGATTAGAAACAAATCCATATTTACCATAGCAACTTCTTCGATTTCAAAACACATGATATTGATATTATTTTAAAAGCTTTGTATAACTCCTATCTTTTCAATTGCCTATATCTGACATGACACAGAGATGACATTTAAACATACCTTTAAATCTAGTTATGCATATATTTTGTAGTTTGCCGTCAGTGTTACAACTGAACGAGCGAATCAACAGACTAAAAGTGATTACAAATGTTAAAGAAAATCAACTCCATTTAAAAAACCTACTCCATGATAAAAAGTCCATCATTTAATATGGGAGGTAGACTATTATACCATCTTTCTCAGAATCCTGACAAACAATATTGAGATTCTAAAGTGTAAAAGCATAAAAAATATGGGGAGGAAAAAAGTAATGATACCAACCATTAGTAACAATCAAAGACATATGGATGAGAAAGGTTGAGAGACAAAAAAACAAAAACAAAAAAAAACAAAAAACAAAAAAAACAATTTCCGTAAGATCCAAATAAGAAAATGAAGAGGGGGGAAAAAGCAGTCTTACAGTGGGATTTGATTCCAGATATAATATTTAAATACTACTATTACATTTGTTTAAAACTTGGGCAAGCCATTTTTCTATTGGATACTAATTCTCTTAGTTTTGAATTAAGGATGGTGGGATTTATCAACAGCTTTTAACAAGGGGTCCATATTGGAATCTCTTATGGAGTTTTTCAATAATATGTATGTTGGCACTCAACTTTGCTCAGTCTCCTTGGAACAGCTAAGTCAAATCACTGTCAAGCAAAATTCAGTTTTTCACTGGCAAGCGTCTTGGATAATGAGATTAGGAATATAAGGAAATTATTTTCTTAAGGAAAGAAAATTATTCTGAAAATAACAAATTTTGTTATCAAGTCTTAGGTTTCATTTGAAAGCTTTACAGAAGCATAGGGTGCCAGTCTGGAGACTTGAACAGAGCAAAACATCATGGAAGGACCAATCTCAGCCAAAATTTTATAGTGACCCTTCATTCTGAAGAGTAAAATTAAGTTAGAATCCACAAGTAGAAGAGAATATGGCTTAAACCTTTCGTGACATCAATTTTCTTATATTTAGGATAAAGAGTATTGACTAAGCAGACTTAAATTTTATCTCCAAGGCTAAGTACCTATTTGCTTAAATATTCCATTTATGTAAATCTTTGTTGTCATTTTGTTGCTTAATGGCTCAGTCATGTCTAACCCTTTTGCACCCCTTGGACTGTATGCAGCCAGGCTCCTCTCTCCATGGGATTTCCCAGGCAAGAATACTGGAGTGGGTTGCCATTTCCTTCTCCAAGGGCTCGTCCCAACCCAGGGATCGAACCTGCAGGCGGATTCTTTACCAGTGAGCCATTTACTTAAACATTATTTAAAATGTTACATTCACTTAAATATTCTTCATCATCACATTTAACTATATTTTACAGTAAAGTATAAAATCAACTGTTATTTCATTAAGGAGTTTTTTTTTTAACTCTTCAGAACGCTTTTATTAGGGTTTGAGTTATACGCAGTAAGGTGCATACATTAGAAATGTACAACTCAACGAGTCTTCACTTTGTGCCCATCCATCTAACCCTCATCTAGATCCATTCACAGGGTAATTCCAGCCCTCCGGAAGTTTCCCTCTTCAAAGACAACCATTATCCTTATTTCTATCACAACAGATGAATTTTGTCTGTTCTGGAATTTCATAAACATGCAGTCACCTGGTATCTAGTCTTTTTTGTTTTCTGTCTGGCATCTGTCACTCATCTGCTTTTGGAGATTTATCCTTTGTGCACACAGCAGTATTCCTGAACTCTTTTTTTAGATTACAAATTTAAAGAGTCATGAGTGATCAATGGCTGTTGGTATGTAGTTTGGTAGTATTCTGTTCTTTTAAAAAATAACCACATGTTCTTAAAATAAAAGCACATTTAAATAGGAAACATGTATTCATGGAAATCCTTTTTAACCAGATTTGGAACCGAACTTAACTACTTGTTTTAACCACCATAAAACAAGGTTCTGTTTACCTGAGGATAGGCCTGGTGTTTGGAAATAAATAAGCAGTCTCTACTGGACCTGCTTTGTAAACTTGGTCCTATTAAATAATGACAACTGAAACAAGAGGCTTTCAAAATAGGAGAAACAGTTACAAATAGCCCCCGCCCCCCTTTGTTTTCTAACTTACCAAACTTTGAAAACAAGCTTTCTTTCAATTATGCCTTTGCTTTTTCAACATGAACATGCAAAGATCACTTGAGAATAAAATATTGCATTTATCTGTGGAATAGTTCAGGCCTAAACAGCAGTATGTAAAGCTCTGATAGCAAAAAAAAAAAAAAAAAAAGTCAGTATGTCTGCCTCCAGTTGTGGAGGGATTTACGACAGAGCAGATTTTCATTTTCTCGAGTTTCAAAATGCATCTTACTTTCATAAATTCAACCTTGTACAACTGAATGTCTGAGTCAAAAAGCTAAAACAATTTTGTTAGAAAAGAAAATGGGAAAAGGGTCGAGGGGTAAGTTCCACACTCTGTTCTTCTAGATAAGATGTCCAATTTAGAAATCATACAAGCTTATATATTTTCAAAGTAGGATGTCTGTTTCCATCATTAAGGTTACATAAAGAGAGAATACATTTGAACAGTAAGTAACGACAATTCTGGAGAGGTATAGAAATAAAGGACTGTCTTCCAATATCAAAGTGATTTCTCTAACACAAAGCAGTTAATGACTGTGCTTTGTTCAATGTGGCTTAATCTGTATAACTCTTGAACATGTTCTGATAAAAGACTTTTCTTGATTAAACATTGATATTGGACATACTCATTGACAGAAGTTTCTTCAACACCTAACTTCAAAGTAATCTCTTTGACACCACAGAAGATGCAATCTATCGCCTGCCTTAGAGAAAGTTACAATTTAATTACAGTGATGAAAAAGTCATAAAAAAATTTTGTGGCAAGATGAGATCTAAATAGTTGTATGCAAGAATAAAGGAGTTTTGCATAACATGAGAGTTCTTCCCCAGCTGCAGGAGATTAATAAATGTTTTGGAAGACAAAAGTCTAAGTAAGTTAGTGTTGACAAAAAAAAGGTAATAAGAAAATCTGTTAGAGTGTGTGTGTGTGTGTGTGTGTGTGTGTGTATTTAATTTTAATACCACAGAATAAGACTCTAAAAGGATATGCTACATATTACTATACAGTGGGCCCTGTGTATGCATGGGTTCTGTATGCACGGATTCCACCAACCACAGATACGGGAGGCTGGCCCTACTCCACCATTTTATTAAGAGTCTGAGCATCTGTGGATATTGGTATCTATGGGGGTTCTAGAATCAATTTATCATAGACACAGAGGATAACTATTATTTTACCTAGTTTGATAGATGAGTTTCAGAATATTTTTTTCCCCAGACATTTCAAGGAGAAGACTATTAAACGATTTCTTTCTTTTTACACTGAACATAGTAGTCCATTTCTTTTTACTTTTCAGGATGGAAGGGAGGGAAGACCCCTCCCTTCTGGCTCTTGCCCCTCTCAGCTGTACTAGCATACTGTGCCTCAGCTGTCTTGGTTCTCACAGAGAAGACCCCAGGGGGGAATAGCTATACAGCCTGAGTTTAGTTTTCCTGGCTCTCCTTCACCCCTCCCTAGTTCTCACAACAAAGGTTTGTGCTGTGTGGTCTGGTTTAGAGTATCGCGAGTATGCCATCACCGTGAGAAAAGCAGACCTCAGAAATTCACTGATCCCAGGATGAGATGCACATGGAAGGGACTTGAACCCAATCCCAGCTTGCGAAAACATCTGAGTGAGGAGAGTGAGTCCCTGCTGTTATAAAGTTTCTGTGTTTGTATAGCAGGGTTAGAGTGAAACATTGTTATTAATGCATTTGTTTAAGTCAGACTGTTGGGTGGCTTTTCTAAGAGTCTGACAAGTTTCATGCTTACTTAGATCAGCTTACATACATGAAGCAACATTACAGATATCTGTGCTTTGAGACTTGCTACAACTGCATAATGATTTGAGGGTGCTTTTAACTGTTACATCCAATCCCAAATTTGAGATGCCATGTGACCCACTGACAGGTGGAGATAGAGAAAAGTAAAGTGGACAGTAAATATGTATAACTATCACAACCAAACTTTTCCTGCATAATTATAGATGATATTTTCAATTGCTAAAGTTACACCTGTCTACACTCATGTGTTAAAACATGGAGAGAGACTGGCTTGCTTTTGCCATCGATGATGGATTGACTAATTATTCACAGATCAGAAGCAAGAACAGTCATTAGCTTATGAAGAGAAAGTGAGCTTTTTCTCTTATTTTGTCCTAGATAACATTATTCATCAGTTAAAGACAATTATTTTCCTTTACTAAGTGAGCTCTGCAGATAATCTACAGATTAAAATTTAAGCAGTGATAAATGGATGCACATAAACACTAAGCTACATAAGAATAAAGATGGGCCATTCTCTAGATTAGCTGTAAATGGGTGTCTCCACATGCTCAGAGTAGAACATGGATAAACTTTAGGAAGAAATGGGGAAACATTTGTTAGTATACAAAAAAAGCACGAAGAAATTACCAAAGAGACAAGACAGACTAGACACTGTGCATGGTTCTTGTTGTTTTTAAATAGAAAGATATTCCAGGCATACTACATGCTTTGGTCAAAAAAGGGGCAAATCCAAGTCCCTGTTGTGTGATAATCCAAGGGTTACAATATAACACAAACCCTGTCTGTGCTTTCATCTTTTGCTGTGGAGCAAGAGAGATGATCACAGTAGACAACTTATACCAAAGGAAAATACCATTCTTGATGAAAAGGATTAAAGGTTAATTAAATAAAACTTGTTAAGTTCTTTTGGGGACTTCCCAGGTGGCTCAGTGGTAAAGAATCTGCCTGCCAATGCATGAGATGCAAAAGACATGGGTTCGATCCCTGGATTAGGAAGATCCCCAGAGGAGGAAATGACAACCCACTCCAGTATTCTTGACTGGAGATTCCATGGACACGGGAGCTCAGCAGGCGACAGTCCATGGGGAAGCAAAGAGTTGGAAATGACTGAACACACATACAGAAGGTTTTCGTGGGATAAGATCTACATGATAGTGTATAAGGAAA
Source organism: Bubalus kerabau (assembly GCF_029407905.1). Taxonomy (NCBI): domain Eukaryota; kingdom Metazoa; phylum Chordata; class Mammalia; order Artiodactyla; family Bovidae; genus Bubalus; species Bubalus kerabau. The sequence goes on along the minus strand of NC_073631.1, from coordinate 113,951,284 downwards.
ATTCTGGAATGGAGCACTTTACAGGAAGAGAATTCAATTTTATGTAAAGCAGAAATAACATCTTCAAACTAAGGACAGGAGAGCTAACTAAATAAGGAGGTCTGCAGCCATCCAGTAAAGATGCCAGCATTTACTCAGAGAGCACGAAGTAGGCTGCATAAGCTTTTCTTCTCTTCCACTGGACTAGAAACAAAACAACTTGAACTGAGACACTCAGAAAAATCCCTCCTAGGGATAAATGCTGGGTAGATCCCAGAAATATCCGACACACTGGAGTTGAGTTTCTACTATGTGCCAGGCACTGCACTCCACCCCAAGTGCAAAACGATAGACTTACATAAGTTACATATGCATAACCATAGACATTTTTGTATGTACCTATGTGCGCCAAGGAAAGGCAGCTTAACAAAATTACTCAGGACATAAAGCACCCTCCCAGAAGGATTACATATCCTTACCCTTCATACCAACGTACCAGGAGAAGAATCTACAGTCTCCTACTTCTGCATAATGCAATTTGAGTTGGGGTGTCCAAGTAGCACTTCCAACACAACATGTCTTAAGCTACAATCCTCCTCATCTCTGTCTTCTGTATTTTGTATCTCTGTTATCAATATCACTCAAGTTACCTGTATCTTAAATCAGGGAACCCTCATCACCTCCCCTTTTCTTGCTTACCACACATCCAACTGGTCACCAAATCCTTTACATTTTTTCTGCTCACTATGTCACTATACTGTCCCCTTCTCACCATTTCTACTGCTGCTAATAGCAAAAAATGATGTGATTTTCAAAGCTTTTGAATGGTTTCCTAGTACTTTCAGGAGAGAAGCCAACTTTCTCTACACAGAGGCAAAACTTTTCACAGTCACTTCTCTACTTATGAACAGATGCAATGCTTACTTCTTTCTTCTCCTCCTAGGCTTCTGAGTACCAAAGCATCACTGGGAATTTGTGTATTCTGAGCTCACTAAAACCTTTATCTTTCCTCCTGCCCACACTGTTATGTGTACCATTTTTTTGTTTAAGCATTAATAATAAAAAAATAAATATCTCAAACCTCCAGTTTACCCCACCAACCCCCCTTAAGACTTGGTTGCTTTTTTTAAATGTATACTTATAGTACTTAATGTACAATATTATAATTTTATATCTTGTTTATTAAATTATGAACACTTTCAGGGTTTTAAAATCTCCATTTTCCGGTGATGAGCACACTGTTAAAGGGTCCATAGACAAGAAATGAAGCTACACACATACACAGAAAGGAAATATAAACAGATGGAACCAGTTGGGGTTGAGATGGAGAAGAATCTGACCTCCAACAAACCCTGAGTCTCATTATATGTTGATTTTACTACATGAGCACATTAAATGACACATCTCCCATTGGCCAAGACCAGATATTAAGGGCCAAAATAGGATAAAAAGGAGGTGGGCACGAAAAAGCCCGCTCCTTCCCTGATGGACTAATGCATATGCCACCACCCCCCCATCATTATTAGCCTCCCTCCTCCTCCCTTGTCTTTACTCTTTAAAATTAAATCACTCTCACCAGAAATGGGCAAGGAGTTAATGTGAACTTACTTCCCTACTATACATTTCTCCATCCTTTGGCCACTGAATAAAGCTTTTGCTGTGTTGACCTCAGTTATTCACCCACTGGAAGAAAAAGGAAAAAGAACCCTGCCCTGCCAAGGTAGAGACCCTCAGCCAGGTTAGGGCATGAGCAGTGTCCATACGATCAAGTTCAGTAATAATACCTGGGTCAATCATATTGTATAAATGAATGAATAAGTATAAATATATCTGTAGATCATGTACTGATTCTGATCTTTAGAAAATATAGTTATGGCTGAAAAAGATGGTATACTGTTCTTTGTTCATATATTTATATTAAATATATAAATGTTTATGTATTTACATATTTAAAATAAGATTGATAAATGTAATCAACATTGAAGAATGAGTGTAATCAATTATATGTCTTAAAAGTTTTCTTAAAAAGCTTAGCCAAATTACACAATATTTGAGCACCACAGATAAATAGGTATATCTGACTTTCTAAACGTTCTCTTTCTTTAGTTTTACCTTATTCTAGGCCCCTCATCTCTTGTAGAAATTTGAATAACTTGCACACCTTTAAAAAACTGGTGACATAAGTTAAATCCTCCTCAAAAAAAATCACACTTCTGAAATGCAAATTATCATGTAATCATTTGACAATATAATTATTTTACTTACATAGTTCTAAGAGCTACACACAGAATAAGATCAAAGTTCCCTAAGAGGGCACACAATACTTCCAAATTGAATACTGTAAGACATTTCTGCTTCTCTTCAGTATTGTTCCTGTGCTCCAAACACCCCTAAACTTCCTTGAAGGATCATGTAACTTTGTACCAGGCAAAGGCTGTTTTCTTATCTTGTCGAGACCCCCTGCTCAAGTTTGAACCCTGACTTCCCACTGTGTCTCAGGTCCCCCCAAGGAAGCAGGTATACTGCAGTTTGTATGCAAACAATCTATATGCATATTTAATAGAATTTGCAACACTACATTATACTTTTTTGTTTGAAATCTGTTTCCTCCTTTAGCGGATAAACTTACTGCTTTGATAACCTGTTTTATTTCTCTTTATATCTTCTAAGTGCATTTCTTGGTTCATGGTCCCCAGGAGATGCTCCACAGGACAGAATTCATTCCAGCAATGAGAGGAAGGAAGAATGACAGATATTGAAAACTCCGCCTTTGCAGCTTTTGCTATAGGTTTAGGTATTGCTGATGCTTTTTAATGCTGAAGAAAAATCACCCTGAGACACAAATATCTACATTTTAAGCTGTGCTAATGCTTCCATTAAACCACCACTTTATGTCCCATCTTATTCGCAACTAATGAATAGGTTAATTGTCCTGAATCTCAGGTCAGCAGAATAAGATGTGATTTAACTGAGCAGTATGAAAAGTGGTTTCTTTTCATAAACGAATGCAGCCCAAGGTCCTGTTGTGCATATAATCCATGATACGGAAATAAACCCTCTGAAGAACTATTAGCATAAATAGCATTATTAGGGATGAGCTGAACTTCATTTTTTTCAGCTATCGCTCAAAATGGATTTATAAAAACATAAAAGGTCTTTTGAGCTTGGTGGAAACTTATTCCATTAGAAGCTGATGTGGTTATTATTGGATGTTTCCATATGACTATCTTCCAGAGGCCCATGAAATTTTAATTTACTTGAAAATGCAGAGTTATTTGTTTTGACATTTTTAATCACTTTTCCATTTAAAAGCTAAAGATAAGAAACTGCTGGGGAAAGTTATAAAAAAAAGTGTCAGTATGAACACAAAGAAATGAGAGATTTGTAAATAAAACTTCACATTATTAAAATGTCGTTTAGTTGTAGTGTTTTTATTACTTTTTTAGAACATGAAAACCATATAAACTGTTTTTGTTATTGCTGATTTAACGTGACATTATTAACGTACTTAAAAAAATCAATATAGTGTCCCACTACATGGCCACTAATTGAATTACTGATAATGAAAACATAAATATGTAATGTAAAAATCTGAATAGAAGTTTAATAATTTATTATGCCTTTTCTGATAAATACAGGCATTTATATTTGGTGGTGTACAAGGTATCTGAAACTCACTCACACTATTTATTTGTTTACCTGTCTAGCCAAGTGCATTAAACATGTATATCTGTGTCTGGTGTGAGACTAGACTCCTGGGAAACAATGTGGAAACAGGATGTGGAATCCTGATTCTCAAAGAGCTTATGTTAGTAATAAACAAGAAACAAAAATGGAAGGAAAGCAATCACACTTAAAAAACAATAAAGGTGATAAAGAACCATACTGCAAAGCTACAGTAATCAAAATATCATGGTACTTGTACAAAAACAGACATATAGATCAAAGGAACAGAACAGAGAACTGGTAAATAAACCCTTCCATGTACGGTTAATCTACAACAAAGGAGGCAAGAATATACAATGGAGAAAAGAGAGTCTCTTCAATAAATGGCACTGGGACAACTGAACACTTACGTGTAAAACAATAAGAGTAGAACATTCCTTTATACCATATGCAAAAATAAAATCAAAATGGCTCAAAGATATAAATGTAAGACCTGACCACCATAAAAGTCTAGAAGAAAACATGGGCAGAACACTCTTTGACATAAATCATAGCAATAGTATTTTGGATCTTTCTCTTAAGACAAAGGAAATAAAAGCACAGGTAAGCAAATGAGATTTAACCTAAAAGCTTTTGCACCACAAAGGAAACCATACACAAAATGACAAGACCACCTATGGGATGGAAGGAAATATTTGTAGATGATATGACCAACAAGGGGTTAATATCAAAAATTAAGACAAAACGCGTATAACTCAACAACAGAAAAAAAAAATAATAACACCACCAACAAAGAACCCAAGAAATGGTCAGAAGACCTGAAGAGATATTTCCTTAAAGAGCTAATACAGATGGGTCAACAGGCACACACAGCTGCTCACTCAGCATCACTAATGATCAGGGACATGCAGATGAAAACCACCGTGACCAGCATGTTAGTGGGACATTATATTGATTTTTAAGTATATTAATAATGTCACATTAAATAAGCAATAACAAAAATGGTTTATATGCTTTTCATGTTCTAAAGAAGTAAAGAAAAAACACTGCCACTAAAAGGCAACTTAATAATGTAAAGCATTATCTGAAGTATTATCTCAGACCTGTCAGAAAGGCTATTGTCAAAACGTCTACAAACAACAAATGCTGGCAGTGGTGTGGAGAAAAGGAAGCCCTGCACACTCTTGGTGGAAATGTAAGCTGGTGGAGCCACTATGAACACAGTACAGAATTTTCCTCAAAACGCTGAAACTAGAACTACCGTGTAATCCAGCAATTCCACTCCTGGCTATATACTCAGAAAAAATGAAAACACTAATTCAAAAAGACACACACACGCCGATGTTCACAGCAAGATACAGAAGCCATATAAGAGCCAGGAGACAGAAGCAACCCTCCTGTCCATCAACACACAAATAGAGAAGATATAGAGTATATAATGAAGTATTAGCCACACAAATGAATGAAATCCTGCCATTTGCAGCAATGTAGAGGTATCTAGAGATTATTATGCTTAATACAATAAGTCAGAGAAAGACAGATATTGTATGATATCACTTATTGTGGAATCTAAAAAATAATACAAATGAATGTCATAGTAAAATAGACTCACAAACACAGAAAACAAACCAGTGGTTATCAGCGGGGAGAGGGAAGTGAAGAGGAGCAAGTTAGGGGTATGGGATTGAAAGATACAAACTGCCATGTGTAAAATAAATAAGCAAGAAGGGTATGTTGTACAACACAGGGAACTATAGCCATTATCTAATATAACTTTTAATGAGTATAATCTGTAAAAACACTGAGTCACTTTGGTGTACATGTGAAACTAATATTATAATCAAATATACCTCAAAAAGAGGAATGCTAAAGGAAATAAACAGAGTTCAATAACAGAAAATAGAGGTGAGCCTTGAGAAGAATGCTCAGAAAGCATGACTTGGAAAAGGGCCTCAAACCTGGAGAATGGAAAGAAACATGGGAGGACACCTGACAAGTGCATTTACAGGGAGGTCCTGACCTTTACCAAAGTTACATTTGTTTTCAGTCAGGCTAACTTTTTATCTTCCCTTTTCAGTATCATCTCCCTCCTGATTATTTCTGTTACACTATTCAGACCAAAATTGGTTCTCAGGGTAAATGACGTGAAACTTCTTCTGGAAGCATTTTAATAGGGAGTCAAAACTCCTGTTCATCATGATGGAAAAAAATCATGTTCTGAAACAAATGTTTCTGGCATTATGTGCTTAATACACTGTGGAGACCTGCAGGTGGGGTGGGAGGACTTTCTTGGCCACCCAGAAATGAGATCAAAGAGGCAATAACTAAAAGTCATTCTTGTTGACAATTTCTTGATGGTAGACTTCTTTTTTTCCTCTTGGAATGAGCAGAATACTAAAATCGTATGCCCAGAAACAATGGAGCATGGAGTCAGGTGTATTTATGATCTGAGTTTTACTGGAGAGGAATAGTGGACATGGACGCAGCCATAGTTCTTCTTGTAATAGGGAAGGACAAATCTGACTCCACGTTGAATCTCTTTAACTTTGGATTCTATAACCTTTGCTACAAGTTAATTACTAAAGGGATGCAGCTTGTAGCTTAAAGTATACACAGTAGCCCATCTCTGGGAGCCCTGTCTCCCATGCCTGAGCACTAAGCTAGAATACCTGTTTAAGTACAGCATCTATGAAATTTCAGAGATGAGATCCAGACATTCATTTATGTGTTTATTTCTCTCTTGAAGTGTAGGTATTGAATTCTCTTAAATGATCACAGAAACTTTTTTTTTTGGGGGGGGGTCCATCAATTTGTTTAATATCAGAATTAGCGACTAAACATAATTTTTAATTTAGGCCAAAACATGTACTTGAGAAGCCAAAAGATATTGTCCCTTAGGTCAAAAAAACTATGTTTCTCTCTTTCTTTTCTTTCTTTTTTTTGGTGGTGCTCCCTATAAGAGTGTAAATACTACATTTCTCCTTTTTTGTAGAATCAGCTGGTTCTATGTTAGATTCTACCAAGTGGGAGCTAGGGGAAGACTGTGAGACAGAAGGAGAAAGGAGGAGCTGGTTCCTTCTTCTTTAGTTTGCTGTTCTTCTCAGGGTTGCCACACAAGTGTCTCTTTACCTGTGTGCCTATAACTGGTACCGGTAGCACTCAGTTACCACCTCTGGATTTTCCCATACTCTGAGACCTGTCAGCTCACACCGGTAGGCATTTATCTTTAGAGGATCAATCCTGATCCTGAGAATCCTTCTTCCCATCTCAAGAGGTCTCAACAAAGCTGGCCAACATTTCCTCCTTTCCCACTAATATATGCACTGCTAGCATATATACAGTTCATTTTATGTAGGATGTAGTACGTTTTTTTATATATATCACAAGAATGCATTTATATGAGCATGTGCATGATAGCCTTGACAGGATATAATGCATATTATTTACTATATTTAATTATGCATAATATTGTCTCCATGAACATTCTTTATTAATGGTTATTCATGCATTTACATAAGGCATTAAATCCTTAGTGATAACTTGTATGTTCTATTAATTAAATCCCTGACAACGTTCAACTCATTTATGCAGAGGTCTGAGTTCTAGTTCTACAAGAGCCCTCCTCCAAATCTCTATCTTCTAATAACCCAATGTCTTCCCTGCATTTCTCAAGAATTACTATACGTGTGTTTCCTCAGTAGCTTCCTTTTGCTTTTTTTTTTTAGTCTGCCATTAGGAAAAGGAGTACGTCAAGGCCGTATATTGTCACCCTGCTTATTTAACTTCTATGCAGAGTGCATCATGAGAAATGCTGGGCTGGATAAAGCACAAGCTGGAATCAAGATTGCTGGGAGAAATATCAATTACCTCAAATATGCAGATGACACCACCCTTATGGCAGAAAGTGAAGAAGAACTAAGAAGCCTCTTGATGAAAGTGAAAGAGGAAAGTGAAAAAGTTGGTTTACAGCTCAACATTCAGAAACTAAGATCATGGCATCCGGTCCCATGACTTCATGGCAAATATATGGGGAAACTGTGGAAACAGTGGCAAACTTTATTTTGGGGGGCTCCAAAATCACTGCAGATGGTAACTGCAGCCATGAGATAAAAAGATGCTTACTCCTTGGAAGACAAGTTATGACCAACCTAGACAGCATATTAAAAAGCAGAGACATTACTTTGCCAACAAAGGTCCGTCTA